>NC_083363.1:12333273-12958273 GCF_030254825.1 Meriones unguiculatus
GCACTTAAAATAAATAGAAGGCAAGAGTAGAAACTGCAGGGTGGCATACAGTTTCTGAATCTGGAATTTTATGTTGCTGTCTATTAGTATAATAAACCTACAAGAAAAGGAAAATAAGAGAGCCAGAATGAAAATGAGACCTTAGAGCAACCAAATGGGTAGGAATGAATTTTGGAACAAACTTAGAAATGTTACAGTTATAATTCCAGCTAACAACTAAAGGCACAAACTAACATGTTTACTGTAGTTGATATGTGTCAGAAGTATTAAGAAAGAGAACCAATATCGGGCAATATATCTGGGAATGTTTATACATAAGACACACTTTGAAAAAGAGGAGTAAAAACTATTGGCAGATGGCAGAGGAGGAGAACTCCCCTTTCAGTGGACTAGGGGAAGGGGAGAGGAGAGAAGAGTAAGGGAGGGTGGGACTGTGAGGAGTTGAGGGAGGGGGCTTCAATCAGGATATATACTGAATAAATTATGAAAAAATTAAAATTAAAAAAGAAAAAGGAGTAAAAATAAAAACTTCTAAAATGTATTGAGTTTTAAAAACTTAAAACAACACAGTAATAAAGACATAATGTCAAGAGCTGAAAGCTATGCTGAGTGACAGGGAGACAGAGTGACCTGGGTTTGAGAACAGTCAGCAATATCCTAGAATGCAAGTCAAGGCACGCAATCTTCCCAAAGTTAGCAGAGATGACGTCTGTCCGTGCTGATACAAAAAGAAGCCATGAAGTTGGAAGTGATACCTTAATACAAGCAGTGAAACTACCTCAATAATTTACTGATGGTTCATTGAATTTGAAGCTGAATTCAGACTTAATGAACCTGATTCTTTATAGCGTCAGGGTCCCTTGGCAACAAATCATTTCCTGTATGAGACTGCTAGGAAAGGCATTTGTATCCTGGTGAGACTGAACTTCATCACTCACAGTAGGAAGCAACATGGCATGTCCCCAGAATTCCTGCTGATTTTTCCTCCAAGGCAACATGGTCTTCTCCAGCAGAATGGGCCGCTTTGAAAACTTTGTAACTGAAAACTGACTTGATGAGCAGGGTACTCTATATAATAGTTGCAAAAATCCCTTTGATTTGTCAACAATAACAAAACCCGCAAGTTGTACACTGTAGGTGGTATCTAAAACTTGTTTCTACTTGTTTCTCTCATTAAATTCTAACCTCACAACTTTCTGCAATGCTGCAGGAGAGGGAGCTTCCTTGTTCCTTCCTACTGTTATGGTCCTAACACTCATAGTCAGTATTAAACTGAACTGCAGCATAGATGAGTGTAAAAGCAAGCCTGTCCTGACACACACTCATCTGTGTGAGTGTTCATGTGTGAATATGGATATGGGTATGTACATGTATGTATGAGTGTGAGCATGTACCTGCATGCCTGCATACATGTGGGTGTGTGTGAAGAAACAAACAGAAGACTGAATTTTTTTTTAATTGCTGTTATAAAATTCACTAACAATGAGTTCACATTTGCTTTGTTAGGTTCAAAGCAAACCTTTTCAAAGCAGGTGGGTATGTTGACACACACCTTTAATCCCAACCCTTGGGAGGCAGAAGTAGGTGGATCTTTCTGAGTGTGAGGCAAACCTGCTCAACAAAGCAAGTTCCTGGACAGCCAGAACTACATAAAAAGACAGACTCTGTCTAAACAACAACAAAATGGCATATTTTCACTTCTTGTTCTGCCCCCTCTTCTGCAGTGATTTGTCCTGGATCATGAACTGAGTGCTAGAATTATACCATATCCCTACAAATAAACTTTGCTTAACCTGAAGTAAATACTATCTTCTACACACTCAGCTCATGAGGGGAGTTAAAACACGAAAGCACAGAAACGAAGCATAGTACAATCGACATCTATTTGCTCACAACCCCTGCTCACCCTCCACCGTGGTTTTCTCTGCTCTCTCTAATCACAAGGACGCTTTCTGCCTAATAAAAAGTCACGTTCTTTTTCCTGTCTGCCACACAGGAAAATTACAGCTCAGCCTCTCCGAGGAGTGACCATGCTCTGGCAAAGCACATGTGAGAAGCAGATGAGCAGCCTTGCTAAGATTTTATCCACCATCCCCACTCACACGGTGTGCGTCAGCAAGTGCACAAACCAGTTCAGTTTTGAAAGTTTAACAAATAATCAGTATTTGATAAACAGACAGGCATTTGCTCTGGATACCATTTCTAAGAGGAGAGAGGAACTGAAATACTGAAACACTGTAGTAAGGGCATCCTGCTTCCTCCTGCCTCATTTCCTACATAGAAATTCATATATATATATATATATATATATATATATATATATATATATATATATATCCAGAAAGAAAAAAAAAGTGTATAAGCTCAAAACCGAATCAAAACAGAGGAAAAGAAAATAACAACAGAAACAACATCAAAATAAACACTCATGGTGTCCTCTGCTCTGAGTTCTTCCAGGTCTCACCTGCTCTTCTTTGGATAATTATTTTGTCCTGGAATCCTCCTGCCTCCACTAGCGGGCCTTTGGAGACTTCCACAGAGCAGGGAGAACAATCCTACAGCATGAGTCTGAAACTCTCAATTATCACACGGAATAGCTCCATCCTCTCACACTTCTCTTGTTAAGGCTGACAAATTCTGGAACACAAAGGCAAAATGCATAAAACACCTTTGAAGAGTAGAGAGAAGGTTGGTGGGCTGTGGAGCCATTCGCTGACATAGGCCACAGAATCCTGGGGGGCACTCAGGGGTTTTCTTAATGACTCTACAGGGACCAAATAACAGAGCTGGGGAGACCAGTTTCCATAGCCAAATGGGAGAGAAGAGGGCATGAGACACACAGAGATTTGAATAACATATAAGCCTTCTCCAACCATTGCCAAGATTAAGTAGGGAGTTGGTTTTCCACTCTAAAACTTGGCTTTTCTACAGAGGAACCAGGAGCAAGCATTCGACTCCTGTAAGGTAACATGATGATTCTTTCCATGTGCCCACTGGATGTGAGATGTCTAGATATTTGGGTCAGCATTATTCATTTGTGGGTATCCATCAGTGCATCTGTGGGGATATTTCAGGATGTAAAACAGATCGGTCTTTTCAGTGTGCACATTCCTCACCTAATTTATTGAAGGCCTGAATGGAACAGATTGAGCGATGAATAATTCTCTCTCTAGGCTTGTTTTCAAGCTGGGAGATGGGTCCCCTACATTCAAATGTGGACTTGAACCAAAATGTACCTCCCACTTTCCTGAATCTATAGCTTGAAAATTACAGATCTCAGGAATTCGCAGCCCCCATATATGACCTATGTTTATCTATATCTATGATTTGGAGTCTACCATACATCTGTCCATCATTTATTTAACTATCTGTAATCTACTCTCTTCCAACCATCACCTGTAAACTACCAGTCTAGCTCTATAGCCAATATTTCTTCATCCACTTCGTCTATGCATTTATCTATCCATCTCTTCATCTGTTCTCTTATGGTTTTTGTCTTGGGGGGGTTATTCCTTAGTATAGTAGCATTGGCTTATTGAATGTAGACAGTCTAGAATCATCTTCCATTTGGTAGCAGAATCAAAAGACTCACAGAGCCTCCAGATCTCACCTAACCATGTTTTTGCCACATCATTCCCCAAATGTAACAAGTGAGCCTTTATCCCAGTCCAGTTAAACATAGTTAAGCAGGTAGGCTTAGGCGAAGCTTGATACCCACTTGATACCCGTGATTTTACATCTCCGTTAATGGACTGAGTAGTGTGAGAAGAGCTCAGTTGAGCTGAAGGTCTCCCACATCTGGAAGTAAGTTACAAATGAGGTGAGTTAAGCCTCATTTATCCCCTTGTGTTTTGAAGTTCAAGATTGCTAGTCCCATCTCATCCTGTGGTAGCAAAGTCACCTTAGCCAGTGTTCACTGTCTCCTCCCAGGGCATGAAGTTCTGGTGGGAACCTGAGATCCTCTGTCAGGGTAAAGATGCTGGTATGAATCCCCATGCTCATATTACTAAAACCGTATTTGCTACTCCAGAAAAGAAGGAATTTGTTTATGCATTTCTGAAGATGATGAAATTGTTTAAAGCACAGATGGAATGTCTCACAAAAAGAATAAATTAGTAATTTAAAAAAGAACCACAAAAGGTCTATTGGTGTGAAAATTAGAAAGCGAGACCATGCTGTAGAATCATTGTAGTTGCATATTCATGGGATCTAAATTCATGGTATCACTACATTTGGAAATAGGATTGAGATGAAAAGGGCAGAGAGGATATAAAGAACAATAGATATACAGTGTTTTGATTAAATAAAATAAGGCACTAGATAGATAGATAGATAGATAGATAGATAGATAGATAGATAGGTAGATAGATAGGTAGATAGAGCTAAATAGAGAGATAGATACAGAGAGATGACAGACGGAAAGATAATACACAGACAGCCAGACAGCCAGGCAGCCAGGCAGCCAGACAGAGATATCTGTATAAAAGTTCAGAGGAATCAGGGCTAGAAGGACACCTCAGAGGTTAAGCTTGCTTGATGCCACTGCAGTGGAGTTCTGGTCACATCACCCACGTTGGGCAGCTAACCACCACCTGTGACTCCAGCTCAATGAAAATGAAAATACCTTGAGTGTCCACTCTGTGTGAGGATCTGTGCAGAGAGCTTTGACAGTGTCAACCACTTAGCCTCTGCAAGGGAAGTGATGTCACCTAGATGGCCCTTCCTTCATGACTGATTTTATCTCTGGAAATCTCTACATTCAAAATGTAGTGACAGTTTATGAAGCAACATTGAACATCCTCTTCTGGCTTCTGAGGATAATCACACACACACAGATACACAGACACACTCACACCCAAACACATAAATAAAAACATCTAAAATAAAAGTAAAGAGAAAATAAATCAACATCTAAACAGCAGTAGCTTCCCAGTTATGTACTCTGTTCTATAAATACTAAGACATAATCTTAATGCCTTCTGAAGTACAAAATGTCAGTGTATCCTGACATTATTGTCGCTTTAAAAGTTATTTTGCCTTGTAATGAAGTAAAATTATCTGATATTCTGTTGAACTTTATTCTACTCTTAACCCTGACTCATGAAGGCACATACAAAGTCATGTGACAAATTCAGAATACAGTATGATTCAAATGATTTCTCAAAAGGTCTTGGAAAAATAACTAGAAATTTTGTAATTTTGTCAAAGAGGAAAAATCCAAACCCTAGAATTTCAAGAGAGGTTGCATCTCATGTTTGAAGTATCTGTTAGAATGCAATGTTGTTTCATAAACTGTCATCACACATTGGATGTAGATATTTTCAGAGATAAGATCAGTCATGAAGGGCCATCTGGTTGACCTCACTTCCCTTGTAGAGGCTAAGTGGATGGCGTTGTCAGAGCTCTCTTCACAGTTCCTGGCATAGAGTGGACACTCAATCTACTTTCTTTTTCACTTAGCAAACTGACTCTAGAACACATCAAAGAAAGAAGGGGAAAATCATTCAAACCAAACCACTGTGAATGTTCTCAAAATGGCTTTAAAAGTGTCCCTGTCTGCATGAGAAATGATTTGTTTAGTGGAGAGAGCTCAGTATTGAAACATGTGAGATTTTAAGTCCCAGCATATAAACCTGAAATTTAGAATTTAACCCTGTCTGTTACTTTCTACTTTATTGCCTGGAATTGCATTAATCCTTGTATCATGAACATTTTCATTTATAAACCAGACATGCTCTTTTATTTTCTCCCATATCTCTTAAAAATTCAAAATAACACATATATGTTTTTCTCAATCAAAAACACCTTTGTTGCCACTTGTACTTACGCTCTAATCTATTTCAATTTTTAATTTCTTTTTTAATTCTTCTTACAACAAAACTAACTTATTTTCCCTAAATTCCTATGTACTCTCCTTCTTAATAACACATGGTAATAAGCAAAGCCATTATAATGTCAATTGTCTTTTTAAAAAATGGGCTGGACCACAGGGAGACACCTGTTCTAATGCTTCTGCTGGTTGACAGTACTTCTGAAACCTGACAAGGGAAAGCAAACTGCCTTACTGCAGCATGTCATATTAAAACACCAAAACTGCACTCAAGCTTAGAAAACAATATTCAGAGTAAATGCATGTTAAATTATTAAATATAAATTATTTGTGAGACGTTCAAAACTGAGATGGTCAGGAGATTTTTTTTTTGAATGCATGTTCTGTAAGTCCCAAATGAAAGTCAAAAAGAAATAGCAAGAAGTTATCAAACATACCCAAGTTTTATAGTTGAAATAGTGAGCTTATTCTATACTAAAATTCCATACATCAGTTAGGGCAGAATAAGGCAGAACTAAAAGACTTGGCTATATCTCTGATTTCAATGCTCCTAATTTACGAATTTATCCTAGATGATGGCGATAGTGAGGATGGTGGCAACAAAAATGAAGATAATAGTGTGCTGATAATAATGGTGATGATGATGGTGATGATACTGTTAATGCCAATAACAGTCCTACTTGTTGAGGTCATCTTTGGGTCCATTAGTTTTCCATTAGTCATTCAGCAGTCTCTTTTCCTGTTAATCAGTTTCTGTGTGTGTCTGTCCAGGTCTGTCTGTCTATATCCTACATCCCTCCCTTCTCTTTTTTCCCTGTCTCTGTTTCTCTCTCTTGTCTCTATCTCTCCCTGTCTCTCTCTTCCCACTCAATTTTAATCTTCTCTCCCAGTGTATGTGTTCTGTACTCCTCTTTCTGCCTCACCTTATTGTAGTGTATCTTTTCTTCTTTTTGTGAGTATCTCTCTCTGTGTGTACCTCTATCAGTTTCTGAAACATGTCTGTGACTTTGCCTGCCCCTCAGCTGAAATGTTGGGTTCTAAGGCAACAGAAGCTCACGTCCAGTGCTAAAGACCCTTTTCTGGTTTCCAGTGATGTATGCAAAGTTGAAGAAATTAGTCCATTAACGGATAAAGCTGAAAAGGAAGTCGCTGTCCTTGGACAAACAATCTGCATCCCCAGGAGGATTCAGCGGTGCCGAATCAGAGGAGGCTTATTCTGACACCTCACTGAAGACACAGTGCAGCCATTCACTAGCTGGGTCCAGTTGAATGATGTACTTCATCCCTCAGCACTGTCCTCCCACATTCAGGAAACAGTGTTCAATTCTGTCTGAGCCCGCCCTTTCACTGGCCATGGGAATGAGTGTGCTTCCAAAGTGGTCGGGGCTCTGCACCTGCCGCGGCCCAAGAATGCTTACTCTCTAAAAGCCACAGAAAAGTCACACCTCCTGTCAGTCCCTTGCCCATCAAGAAACACAATAAACAAGCTTTGAATTTTCTATTTACCAGCCTGAAGGAGAAAAGTGCTTTATTTGCTGTAGTTTCCTGAAATAATGACTACTTGTGCTTTTTGCATTTGTGGGACCAGTAGCCACAATCTACTCCTTTCTGGCTGAACACATCCTTCAAACAGCTTGTGAGAGAAGAGAAAATCTGCCCATTTGTCTGCTCAGATAGAAACTTATCTTAGAAGTTTTGTTGCTATTACTACACACACACACACACACACACACACACACACACACACACACCCTCCACATGCACACAGAGCACATACATCATATTGAAGAGTGAACACAGGAATGCTGAAAATAAATGGATTTTAGATTGTTTTACACCAACAACTCACAGACATCCTACTTATCATCTTTGCTGAGAACAGTTCTGAAAGCTGAAATGGAAATGAAAGCACTGGAAGACCCACCCCTCAAGTACCAAGTAAACATTTCCTGTTCTTGGAACACAATCTGCAGCTCACTTGTTTCTATAGAGAACATGCCTCTTTGTGGTCCTGTGAGTATAGCTCTGTGTGTGTGCATGCGTGTGCATATGTCAAGGTGTGTGCATCTGTTTGGATGTGTAGAGGGGCATGTGTGAGCAGCATGGTGGTGTGTCCGTGTGTGTCCAGCTAGAAGGTCAGAATATGACTTATGTTCACACTGAAGGTCACCTCCATTGTATCCAGTCCCGTTACCCCAGTGGACACATTGCGGATGCTGCAGACATAGGCAGGGGCTGTGTCTGCTCACCCGTCAGGTCAAGCCGGAGGAAGGAAGGGCTATATTCTAATGTCTATGTACACCCACTTCTCTCTTAGTGACATCAGGATCGGATTTAAGTGAAAATCTTCTCGGTCCATTTTTAGGTGTTTGTTTGAACCTGTGGCTTTGGGAGAATATAATCCTGCTGCAATTCTTCAGAGTTGCTCTTCCTTCTTTCTGAAAATCTATGCAGGCAATAAAATGTAAGTGTATGGAAGGGTCTCTTGTGCTTAATGTCAGGGTAAGTATTGGTTCACGAGAGGGTTCATCATGTTAACAGCATGAATGCAGGATCAAAAGGCTCTTTTTGAATCATATCTTCACTTTTATGACGCAGGACGGAAGATCCTAAAACCTTATGAATCGGTCATACCTGGGGTATTCTATTTTTAATCTTACTTTTTAAAAATAAAATAACTCATTTTTTATTCATGAAGTAAAAGCCCTTATGATCTGGTGGTACTAGAGAGGAATAATTAATATTTTATCATATATGTGCTTGACATACAGTTTGTGATAAAAGTAGTCATTTATATAGACAAGAAAAATGATAGCACCCTTCTCTGTTTTATTTTAAACTTAGGCGAACAACAAAAATACTGGAACTTTTGATAAAGTCAGTGAAGGCAGAAGTTTGCTTCCCTGCCTGCTTACAAACATCGGATTAAAGAAAGACAATTATACAAAATTTAAATATGGAAATACTAAGAAACAAAATGTTTGCCTTTAAATGTGTTTTTCTTATATTTGAAAGCATAAATGCTTTGTGCAACTGATTTTGTAATTTTCACACTAACTTATCTCATCAATTATTAACTAACATATCATCAGTTTAAGAATGTCTCATAAAGATCTTATTTAAATCTCTTTATTGGCAGAATTCACACTCACGCCATCATTTTCCTATAGAGGTAGCTCATAAGCTCATCTCACTCTCAGACCTGGTCAGGTTCCTCAGTGGTTAGTGCTTTGGGGTAACTTTTGTGTAAAGGTTCCAGGTCTTGGACACTGCTTGCTGAGCACCAGCTGAGGGTTGAGGAGGCCACCTCTCAGTGGAACCGAACACCCATTAAACTGCACCTTTCTCTCTCAGGAGAAGGAGTCCAAAGGCAAAGGCATCAAGTTCCTGAAATTTGAAGACTCTTAGGGCAGATAAACTGTGGCTCCAACTCAGCCACAGGTGAACAAAATATAGGAACAGAACAGCTAGCAGGGGCCACTGGCAGAGAAAATCAACACTGTTAGAAAAGCCTGCCCACAGACCAAACAAACCGGAGGCAACAAGTGAATATTAAGATATGCCTTTGCAAAAATAGCCACCTTCCTTCTCTGGAGTTAAGTAACAGCACAAACTGCGGTATCTGGTTTCTGTTCCCGACAACCGGCCCTTTTCTGTAAGCGTAACTGGAGTTAACCCCACAGAACGCAAAGCATTCTAGTCAACCTGGGCTCTGTGGGTCTGCACTACAATTCCATTACATTGACGGCTCTGTGTACAGGGGACACACATCAGAGGCTCAGAAAACGGAGCCTGAAGCTAGTTATTGGGGGAAAAACATGTCTGTAAAGTAGGAAAGCTGCTGAGACCATGTAGGGGTACTTTTGTACCACCAGGAAAAAGCATAGACCCAAATGCACACTTTCCAAAAGTAACCCGTTTTCCCAGTGCACAGAGAGGAGATAATAACATTATTCAGATCTACGATAGAAACAGACCCGGCAGACCATTCACTGTATGAGCTCATTTACAGATTAGTCCCTCCAGCAACTTCACACAGAAGAGCAAACACTGGCGTCTGTGCACATAAAACTCAGGTTTTACACTCCCAGAGAGAAATGCGTAGATAAAGTGATTTAGGCTTACAATAAAACAAAAACAAGAACAAATGAAGCGGTCATAACTCAAAGGCATTATTACATTCACAAAACCACAGGACAGATCGTCAGAGAGGGGGCGAACAGCCCAGCGTGCTCGCATTGCAGAAAGTAAGTCTTTGGCCACCACTCCTGTATGCACTGAACAAACGTGAGTGAAAGTGATGTCACGACAGAGAAACATCACGTCAACGCAAGCTCTCAGTGCTCTGCTGAGCTCACTTCTGTCTTAAAAGAGTAAGAAAAGAGATGGGAACAAGAAACTTACTTGTCCTTTTAAAGTTTCATCTTCAGCCGATGCAAGTCCATGCGGGAAGTCCCCGTACCAAGATCGCTTCTGCACATCCCTTTACAAGCCGCCAGCGCTCCCTCAGTTTAGCCTCAAGATGATTCATTCACAAATTATGCTCTTGTTTCTGATGAAGCATCAAAATCCACTTTTGTTTCATCTCTCTCTCACACACACACAGAATTATTACTGGAGACGAATAAAACACAATAGAAACAGGATCCCTTAACGTTTCAACCGGGGAGGCATCCCATCTGCCCCCCTCCACGCTCAGAGGTACCTGCCTCAGGTACCAGGAGAAAAACTAACTCCAAGCCGCTGGCGGGGATCTGCGTGCCCTCTATCTGTGGCTATTAGCTCAGCAAGTTGATCAGCTGCCTGAAAAGCAATCAGCTCCCCTGCTCCTCTCGGGTTATACAGGAGACAGTGGGATGTGCTCAGCCACCCGAGGATGCTGAACGCTCTGTACCAATTATTAGCAGGTGCGACAGCCCCAAAGACAAATTGACATCTGACTGTTTGTGCTGCTAAAGGGCTTTATTGTGCCATGTCCCCTCAGCCTGTCTGGTGCATCTCTGCTCTTTTGTGTGGTTGCCCGGTACTGTTTCAATTAAACAGGATTACGAAGTTCAGCGCCTACGCTCGGCGACAACACGACAGCGGGGAAAATAACGTCCTGAGCTCTGTTCACCATTCCCCTCTCTTTCTCTCTGACCTTTTTTTTCTTTCCTTAATGCAACTCCTCTCCTCAAATACAGCTTCCAAGAGGCATGTTTTCGTGTCTGAGGTTCATAGAAACAACGACAATAAAACCCCACGTGTTTATCCTGAGACAACAGTAAACAGTTTGGCTTTTTATGATCCAGCATGCCTCACAAAGGGGTGCCAAGTTGAAACTTCCCAGGACACTGGCTCTATTTCTTAAACACTGCTCTGTATCACACCGATTCAGACTTCTACAAGCCAGTGAAAGTTAGTTACGGTGAGCTCTAACCAGACTCGCAGTTTGAACGCATCTATGTTAGAAAGTACTTGCACAAGCCAGGTAACATTTTGTCAGTAAATTTCAGAAGGTATTATACTAAGGGGCAGAGTAAGGCAAAAATCCTAAGTAACAGTCACAGTTACTTGAGGTTCAGTCACAGTCCTGTGAGTCCCCCACACCTCCCCCAGGCTCTCTCTGCAAGCTCCTTAATTCCCCTGGCTTCCCAAGGTGGATTCTGTTGAGCTGAATTGGTCTGTCACTAGTGTTTGCCCTGGAGAAAGTACACAACATTTTCTAACAGTCTGAGAAGTCTCCTTAGACTGAACTTTCACAGGGGAAGAACACAGATTTTGAGAGCGCTGGACAAACAGCTGCAATAAGAAAAACTACAAACCATAATTTTGCGTTCATGAAAAGTCACCCTCACTCCTGGTAAAATCCAATTGTAACTTGCATGACACATCAGAAATTCAGCCACAGCACAGAAACACGGATCTCTTTCTTGTCTTGTATGGAAAATTAGGTTATCAATCGGATGATTCATGAAACATAGCTGATTTTACTTTTTTAAAAAAAATAAAAAAGACTTGCTGAGCTTTTTAAAAAAGATTTATTTATTTTTTAAGTGTATGAATGCTCTATCTGCATGTACACCTGCATAAGAGGACATCAGATCCCAGTATAGATGGTTGTGAGCCAACATGTGGTTGCTGGGAATTGAACTCAGAACCTCTGAAAGAATAGACAATGCTCTTAAAGCAGATGCTGAGACTCATAGCTACACTTTGGGCAGAGTGCAGGGAATACTATGAAAGTAGGGGGAGATAGAAAGACCTGGAAGGCACTGGAGCTCCACAAAGAGAGGAACAGAACCAAAATATCTGGGCACAGGGTTTTTTTTTTTCTGAGACTGATCATCCACCCAAAGACCATCCATGGAGATAATCTAGAACCCCTGCACAGATGTAGCCCATGGCAACTCAGTGTTCAAGAGGATTCCCTAGTAAGGGGAACAGGGGCTGTCTCTGACATGAACTCAGTGGCTGGCTCTTTGATCACCTCCCCCTAAGGGAGGAGCAGCCTTGCCAGGCCACAGAGGAAAGCAATGCAGCCAGTCATGATGAGACCTGATAAGCTAAGGTCAGAGGGAAGGGGAGGAGGACCTCCCCTAACAATGAACTTGGGGAGGGGCATGGGAGGAGAAGGGGGAGGGACAGCAGGATTGGGAGGAGATGAGAAAGGAGTCTACAGCTGGGATATAAAGTGAATAAATTGTAATAAATAAAAATTAAAAAAAGAAGGACTGACCACACCACTGTGTTTAGACACTAGCCAAAAATAAATCTTTTATTGAAAGTTGGTAAACTATAATATGCAGGGTTTAAAAATAAATTTTGGGCAAATAGATTCAAAACAGAACAGAAGAGGGGGGCAGTGTCTGAGAAAATTTAAAAAAATCAACACATATTAACCAAGGAGGCAGTCTTCTATGGTGATAATTTCTGTTAAACAAACAGTGTAGAATATTTTAGATTTATTCCCACTCCTCTGGGTCTCCATCTCTTTCCTTCTCTCTCTCTTCTTAAAAGCCCAGTTGAAATCAAATCTTTATGCTCTTAAAAGAGTCACAATTACATTCCTTCAATCAATCTATACTTAAATTTGGGTGTTTTCTTTTGATTTCTATTACATTTACTTATGTGTTTGTATATTTAGTTGGTGTGTGTGTGTGTGTGTGTGTGTGTGTATGTATGTGTACATGCATTCCCTTATGTGTATAGAGATCAAAAGTCAACTTACTGGATTCAGTTCAATCCTACCAACAGTGTGAGTCCTGTGTGGCTATCAGACACTTGGTCTTCAATCAAGTACCTTTCCCTGTAAGCCACCTCATGGGTCTGGATATTGAGCTTTGCCTTTTAGTAACTGTGTGGACACGCAGTTTAACACAGACGATTTTCCAAACCCCACCTTACTACAATAACCAACGCCTGGTCCTGTGGGCGGCTTATCCAGTATCGTAGCCTGCAAGCCTTGTGTTCTGCCTGGCCCCTGAATACCCTACCAGGGATTGTTTCCACGACAGACACGTCTTGCCATGGAGAGTCCCCATGAACGTAAGGATCCTTTTTCTACGTGTCCCAGACACACAGTGGCTGAGGCACCTTTAGCAGACGGTCCATTTCATGAAATACAATACCCACTTGGGCAGAGAAAGAGTCTGCCACAGGCACAAAAGGGACATTTTAAGACACAGCGGACCACCACAAATGCAAGGATTAAGGCTTACCTAATCTAAGAAGAAACAGAACGTTACACACTTTGGAAAAAAAAATTAAATATTGAAAACCTGCAAATGTGAAAAAAAATGTTTAACTATTAAATTAAGAGTGCATTCATTTCCATTTACAGTTGTGTCTTTGCAGCTGAAACAAATCGATGGATAGGAGGCAAATCACCAGTTGGTAAATTACATTTAATGCCAAAATTATAAATGAACTGCTATTTTTTTTTTAAATCTGAAGAAAAATGCATACACCCTGTGTCTAGAAGTGCATTCTGTGGGATACATACATACGCACAGACACTGAGATACCTACCATAAGGCGTATAAATTCAGACACTGCAATTGTTTACCCATAGGGTGGCACTCTCTCAGTCTCTCTCTCTTCTCACTCTAAACCATGCCAGGAAAGTCCTCTGTCAATGAGCTACAGCCGTAGCTCCTGCCAAGATTTCTTTTCTTTTCTCTTTTAATTCCATAAAATTCAGTTTTGACTTGTCTAATCACAACCTTATTTAAAAATAGCCATTTGCATACACAATAATTATTTTTACTTGTATCTGTTTGCACACTATATATGTTTTGCTGCAGCCTAAAAATTCATGAGTTATTCTAATAATCACATTGTGAGAATTTCTCTCATAAAAAAAAAATATGTTGTCACAGTTTTTATTTTCTAGGGCCATGAAAGTGAAAGGGGCCCTCCGGATGTGTGTCAAAAATCACTCCCTCCTGATATAAGCTGTGTCTCCATAAGCATCTGTGTCCACCCCAGTTCTTCTGCGCAATGATTTTAGGCAACGATAAAAAAGCAAATGCAGAAACACAATTCTCTGTATCTAATCTTTTAGAATATTAACTTACTTTAAAAATCTATTGATGAAAAGAGTTTAAAATTATGCAAATCTGCTTCTCTTCAGCTGAAGAATGACTTAACATGCAATTTATTCTTTTGAGCAGCTCAAGCAAGTTTTTATACTAATGAAACAGTATGTTTCCTATGGGCTCTTGACGTTAGTTTTCTCATGGGAAACATTTCAAAGTATCTGCTTAGTGTGTAGCAACCAGTAGTATAAATTCTATGTTTTTTTTTTTTTCTTTTTTGGAGACAGGTATTTTATGTAGCCTTGGCTGTCCTGGACTCACTTCATAGACGAGGCTGGCCTCAAAGTCACAGAAATCCTCCTGCCTCTGCTTTTCTGAGGGCTGGGATTAAAGGCGCACACCACCACACCTGGCTCCAAAGTTATTCTTAAATATAGCCCATTGAGAAAGCAAGATGCAAAAATGTCTTTTTTTTCTCCCCTTGTAAAATGAGGACTGATTTCTTAAGTCAATAGTGATTGCAAAATAAAGAGAGGACTCATTTCCTCCAACCCAGTTTAAAGCTACACTGCACAAAAGCCTCTGCAGTATCACTAAAATAACCTGCTCACTCTGCTCACTCTAAGCAGTGTCTCCCTTAGTTGGCTGGAATCAAGCTGTTACAGGCTTATTATTATTCACAGTTATTGATGGTTGAAATCCAAAGCTGCTAGTAACCACACAGTAAGACCCAGGAACTAGAGTTCTGGGAACTGTCCAAACTCACCAATAAGTCTTTTCTGCTCTCTCCTGGAGATTCCCTTTTTAAACGTGTATGTTTGTGTGTATAATGAACGATATTACAGTTTCAGAAATTACATATGTATATGTATACATATATATACACATATATGTGTGTGATGTGTGTGTATATATATAAATATATATGTATACACACATGCATATATATATATATATATATATATATATATATAGTTTGAAACTATGATATAGTTACAACATTTTCCATCTTGCCTTTCCTCCCTACAACCCTTCCCATGTGTTCTCTCAAATACAGAAGAAGGAGGGTAAAGGAACAATAAGGATGTTTGGAAAGCCATGAATCATCTGAAGGAATGGGCGGGCATGGGAGCATTAGCAGGCCTTCTGGTGTTGGTCTCCTTGGTTTGCCTGTGGTATATATGCAAGATTAGAGTCTCACAACAGCGTAATGCAGCCATGACCATTCAGGCCTTTACAGCCATTGAAGCAGGACAGTCTCCCCAAGCATGGTTGGATACCATAAAAAGCTAAAATGTTACGCTCAGGATGCGAGGCTAAGCACTGCACTCAGGGTCAGCTGCTTTGGACCCAGAGAAGAGCATGTCTGGTTGCATGCGGGTTGATGCCCCAGGTCCCGCCTCTGAGAAAAAGGTATCGGACGGGTCTGATGCTCTTTGGGTGGATGACACCTAAATGAACATCGGTACAAAGTCCCAATTTATTTCTAATATCAGAGAGCAGACCTCTACTCTTGCCTGATGCGTCTAAAACAAAAAGGGGGAACTGTAGAGAGCTGCGGAATGCTATGCCTTAAAGATGGAGCTGGTTTCCGCCTTCCACCTTCCCGATGGTGAGTGCTCTCTGTCAAAAACAATTACACATTTGGCTAAGGCTCAGGATCTGGCTTGCTTCCATGTATGTGGACCTATCTGCATTGCCCACGTGGCATGCTGGGGTTGGCTACCCAGAGGCTATTTAAGCTGTGGGCTGGCTTTCCCCAGGGTCCGAGGATTGTTCAAGTTTCCTGAATAAACTGCATTGAAAAAAAAAAAAAGAATAATGTTATTCTCCCCTACCCTAAAATTACATACGGTTCATATACATATGTATATACATTCACATATATGGACTTAATGAAAAGAATTCCATTTGGGCTCATCGTATCCCCCTAAGTGTTACCCCACTTAAAAAGATTATACCACTATTTATTTAGTATCAAGATGCCATAATATATGTTTAACTCAGTTTCTTGCCAGCAGTATTTCATGCATTTCATTAACTTAGCATTTGCATAAGGGACAGCTCAAGAATGTGAAGCTCTTTGAATATTCAGGCCAAAGGGGTTACAAAAAGCATCTATCTTACAAGAGTAACTTGTTAACTTGGTAGCCCCTCCCCCCAAACAAACAAACAAACAAACAAACAGGGGAACGGGTACACTAAACTGCTGATCTTCACTTATTCTCCTCCAAATCTAATACCCCAGCTCTGGAGTATACCGCCTGCTTTGGCCTCCCCTCTCTCTCTGCCCCCATCCTCAGCAGATCTTACAGATTTTCTCCAACCATGCTCTTTACTCATCCCTCTGTCCTAACCCCCAACTCCAGCAGAAACTCCATGGGAACAGAATCAGCAGACCTACCAGAGAAGCAAGTAGACCACCAAGGCAGGTAGGCAAACCTCAGACCTTCACTCTCCCTCTTCCTTCAAAATCAATCACCCAGCTCTGTTGCAGACTACAGGCTTTGGCCTTTCATCACTCTCTGCCCTGTTACCAGGGAACTAAGAGACACTGCCTCAGTGCCCCACTTTCATTCCTCCTATGGCCACTGTCAGCTTCACCTTCTAGCCCATTCCTAAGCATCAGTTCCCAATACTTAGAAACACATTTTATGCAGAACAACCCAGCAGGGTCCCAGAAACATTCCTACCAGGCAATACACATCCACTTACATCTCAAAAGAAGCAGAGAGGGCAACAAAAATCAAGGGGAAAAAACACACACAAAAATCCACCCAGCCAACAAGGAGAAAACCAGAAATCAGCACTTAAAATTACAATCTTTCCAAACCCAGATGTTTACACCTGGATAAAAAGCTAATTAACAACAGCCAGGTCAAATTCCCCCAACCTGAGCCTGGAAACCCTTTCCAGTAGGCCCTGGAAATGGTACACTGCTGAATCAGAAGAGAAGAACCTTAAAATAATTATTACCAATATAACAGAGTTCTGTAAAGAAGAAATGAATAAATACATTTAAAAAATAATCTATGAAAACACAAACAGTAAAAGGACATCAATAAAACAATTCAGGACCTGAAAGTGAAAAGCGATAGAGAAAAAAAAAGCATTGAGGGAAATAAAAAAATTTAATACCTCAAACTGGAACCTCAGAGGCAAGTCTCACCAACAGACTACAAGAGATGGAAGAAAGAATCTAAGACATTGAAGACAAAGTAGAAGAAATGGATCCTTCAGTCAAAGAAGATGTTAAATTTATTTAAATCCCAACATAGAACATCCAGGAAATCTGGAGCATAATGAAAAGCCCAAATCTAAGAATAATAGGAAGAGAGGAAGGAGAAGAAACTCATGTCAAAATCTTAGGAGAAAAATTCCCCAACATGAAGAAAGTGCCTATCAGTGCACAAGAAGCACACCGAAAAGCAAATAACAGTGAGCCAAAAATAAATAACTCAGCATATAAATATCAAAATATTAAACATTCAGAATGATGAAAGAATATTAAAAAAAAACTGCAAGGAAAAGAAGACCAAGTAACATATAAAAACAGACCTGCTAGAATAACACCTGGCGTCTCAGTGGAGACTGTAAAAGCCAGAAGGGCCTGGACAGACATTCTACAGACTCTCAGAGACCATGACGGATGTGAGGTAAGACTTTTACATCCAGAAAAACTTCCCATCACAATAGATGGAGAAACAAAGGCATTCTAAGATAAAACAAAATCCAAGCAGTATCTACATACAAATCTATACCTACGGAATGTGCCAGAACGAAAACGTGAACCTGAAGAGGTCAATGATCATTAGGAAAACACGAAGAATAAATAATTTAAGGCCAGCAAACCAAAAGGGAGAAGCATATATCACCACTATCACCACCACCAACAACAACATAACAGGAATCAAGAAATAGTGTTTAGGGGCTAGAGAGATGGCTCAATGGTTTAGAGTACTGACTGCTCTTCCAGAGGACCCAGGTTCAATTCCCATCACCCAAATGGCAGCTCACAACTGTCTGTAATTCCAAGATCTGACGTCCTCATACAGACATACATGTAGGCAAAAACTAATGTACATAAGAAACAGTGCTCATTGATATCTTTTGATATCAATGGTCTCATGTCTCCAATAAAAGTCACAGACTATCAGAATAGATGTAAAAACAGAAGGATGTATCCTTTTCCTGCACTCAGAAACACACCTTAACTTCAAGGATAGGTATCATTTCAAGGTAAAAGGATGGAAAAGCAAGCCAGCAAAGCTATTTAAATATCTGACAAAAAGACTTCAAACCAAAATTAATCAGAAGAGTTAGAGAAAGATACTACATTTTCCTCAAAGGAAAACCTACCAAGAGGATACTGCAATTTTTAACATCTATGCCCCAAACACTAGAAACATCTAAGTTCATAAAAGCAACACTACTACAGCTTAAATCACGTGTAGACCCTCACACACTGATAGTGGGTGACCTCAATACCCCACTCCTGACAATAAAACTTCCTCCAAAATTGACCACATACTTGGACACAAACTAAGAGAAAACTGAAATAACAGCCTGCATCCTGTTTGGCCACTACAAATTAAGTGTGTATATCATCAGCAACAACAACAACAACAACAACAAAAAAAAAAGTTTACGAATTCACGGAAACCGAACACCTTATTATTGAGTGAGATACGGATCCACACAAAAATTAAGAAAAAAAAACTTTTTAGAATCAAATGAAAAAAAAAATACAAATACACCCAAACTTACAAGATAATGAAAGTGTTTGTAAGAGGCAAGTTCTTAGTACTTAGTACTTAGTGCCTACACAAAGAAATTGGAGATGTATCCTACTATTAACAACACACCTGAAAACTCAAGAACAAAAAGAGGAAATTACATAATAAAAGGAGTAGACTCTAAGAAACAATCAAACTCAGGATTGAAATCAATAAAAGACAAACAAAAAATAGTAATACAAAAGAACCAATGAAAAAATGAGTTGGTTCTTTGAGAAAATAAGACTGACAGACTCGTAGTCAAATTAGCTAAAAGATACAGAAAGAAAATCTAAATTAAGAATCAAAGATTAAAATAGGGGGGGTATAACAGATATCAAGAAAATCTGTAGAATCCTAAGGGCATACTTTAAAAACCTTTACTCTATCAAATTGGAAAATCTAAAAGAAATGGATAATTCTCTCAATACATACCACCTGTCAATGTTATATAAAGCTCATGCAAACAAAATTTAAACAGACCTATAATCTCTAGTGAAATAGAAGCAGTCAATAAAAGTCTCTCAAGCAGAAAAAGACCAGGGCCAGATCTTTTTAGCACTGAATTCTACCAGACTTTCAAAGAGGAGTTAGTGCCAATACTCTTCAAGTTATTCAACAAAATCATAACAGATAGAATAATTGTCCATTTTTCCCCTAGTCCACAGTTGCTCTAATACCAAACCACATAACAATCCAACAAGAAAGTTTTACAGACACATGAGTAATGATTAAAAAATACTCAAAAAATACTTATATATCAATTCCAAGAACATATCAAAAGATCATCCACTATGATCAACTAGGCTTTATCCCAGAAACACAGGACTGCTTCAACATACAAAAAAACAGAGAATGCAAGCAACTACATAAACAAACTGAGGTAATAATAACAATAATAATAAAACACACATGATCATCAGGCTAAATTCAGAAAAGGCCTTTAAGAAAATCCAAATTCCTTTCATGACAAGTCCTAGAGAGATTAGGAATGCAAGGGACAGAACTCAACATAGTAACGGCAGTGTATAGAAAGCTTGTAGCCAGCATCATTTTAAATGTAAAGACACTCAAAGCTATTTCACTAAAATCAGGAATAAGACAAGGTTGTCCACTCTCTCCACTCCGAGTTAATACGGTATTTGTAGTCTTGCTAGAGCTGTAAGACAAGTGAAGGAGATCAAGTATATACAAATTGGAAGTGAAGGAGTCAAAATATCACTATTTGCAGATGATATGCTAGCATGCATGAGTGACCTGAAAAATTCCACTTGGAAGCTATTACAGTTTTAGCTGAGTAGCAGGATACATCATTACCTCACAGAAATCAGTAGCCTTCCTGTAAACCAATAACAGACAGGCTGATAAGGAATTCAGGGAAACAATACCTTCCACAATAGGCTCAAGGATATAAAATATTTTGAGGTAACTCTAGCAAAGCAAGCAAAAGACTGGAATGATAAAAAGTTGGAGACACTGAAGAAGAAAATGCTTATGTATCAGTAGGATTCGTGTAGTAAAAATGGCCATCCTACCAAAAACATTATACAGATTTAATGCAATTACCATCGAAATTCTAACCCAATTCTTCTTAGATCAGGAAAAACACTTTTTTTTGCCACCTACGACGATTGCCTGAGCTCCTGTCGTAGGTGGCAAAAAAAAGGGGGGAACAGAAGACCACTGTGCTTCATATGGAAACACAACAATTTTAGGATAGCTAAAATAATCCTGAGTAATCCAAGGACTGCTAGAGGTATCACCACCCCAGACCTGGGTCTAGGTTACCTCACTGAGGATGATTTTTTTTTCTAGTCCCATCCATTTACCTGTAAATTTCATTTCAAGGAGCACGAAGATGGATAATAATTGTAAGATATTTTTGCATGACATTTCTGTTAAGATATTTCATGCCTGACTTAAGGTTACTTCACTGTGATCATAACAAAGAAAAAAAAATCAGACTTACCACAAGAGTTTATTTTTAATACGACGATTAGATTACTATTGAAATTACTAAAATTCCAGCTCATGCATGTTAGATATATTACTACATTGTTGTTATAGAATAAGTCAACTAACATTGAATGTCTTAGTTCAACACACTCTAAATTCTCATTTTCCATGCGGGGGAGCTCATGTGATTGGAGAGGGGCTTCCCTCTTGACTCAATTAAAGAAGGGCTGATGTGTGAGCTCATTCAAGCTGTGTGGTAGAAACTATTGAATTATAACTATATTTCTGAGGTCCCAGGCTGGGCTTTTAATGATTCAGCTATGCAACATTACGGAGCTAGAAGCTATACTCTGTCCTTCAGCCACATAGTCCCCAACTGGACACTTTTAACAGAGCTCTTCAGGGCTGCTAGAGGACTCCTGTGAGCCAGCAATAAACTTTATGCCGGCACTGCAACATAATCCATAATACTGACTGGTTAATATTTCATCACTTGTGTTGTATTGTGAGAAGGTTGTGGTTTCTTCTGGTATCATGGGGATAGAAACTTGCACGATATAAGCATGTCTGACTTTGAAATTTCAGTGTGTTACTGTCATGTACGAGGTTCACAGACAATAGTTTTAGAATTACCACAAATCACCACTAAAATATCTCACGACGTTTCAAATAACTTTACAGTTTTATGTTGTATGTCCCATGGGAACACGCATTGTACACACCCATAGGTGCCCTCTTAGAATTTTGCCATCCACTTTAGGTTCCTTGCCCAATGAGATAGTAAAATGTGGAAATATGTGCGTGGATAATACCAAGGTAAAATGATGAAGTCTGAACAAGTAATATTTGCTTTTCAATCTGCTTGAACACTTTATAAGACTTTTTGCATGTAAAGGCGGTGTTCATTACAAAAGAAAAGAATTATATAAATCCCAATCACCTATAAGTACCCTGATCGGTTAGTTAACATATTCAAAACCTGAACTCTTTAGGAAGATTTCCCAAATTCAAAAAGAACTCAGGAAAAACTCCAGGCTACACAAAACACAAATCTACCTCTTTCCTGGGAGGATCTACCAGGAATTGTTCATCCTTCCTAGTTTGCTGAACACTTTTTAAATTACTGACTAAAACCTTCAAACTGGTTTTGTGTTCTCTGCCTTCATTTAATCCTAAATGTGGGTATCGAGATAGCTTAGATATCTTCTTTGATTCCTTGCGGTTAAAGCCCATTGTTACATGTTTTGTTTATATGCATGTACGATCTCACAGATAAACAATCCTATTTCATATGTAAGGAGATAATATTTTTTTTATGTTTTAAAAATTTTGTTAATATACACTTTTTAAAATTTTATTTTATTTTATTAATTACACTTTATTCACTTTTTATTCCCCCATAAGCCTCTCCCTTTTCCCCTCCCGGTCCCACCCTCTCTCCCCCTTCTTCACACATGCCCCTCCCCAAGTCCACTGATAGGGGAGTTCCTCCTCTCCTTCCTTCTGATCTTAGTCTATCAGATCTCATCAGGAGTGGCTTCATTGTTATCTTCTGTGGCCTGGTAAGGCTGCTCCCCAATCAGGGGAAGGTGATCAAAGAGCAAGCCAATCAGATTATGTCAGAGGCAGTCCCTCTTCCCATTACTATGTAACCCACTTGGACACTAAACTGCCATGAGCTACATCTGTGCAGGGGTTCTAGGTTATATCTATGCCTGGTACTTGGTTGGAGTATGAGTTTCTGGGAAGACCCCTGTGTTCAAATTTTCTGGTTCTGTTGCTCTCCTTGTGGAGTTCCTGTCCTCTCCAGATCTTACTATTTACACTTCTTATATAAGATTCCATGTACTCTGCCCAACAGTTGGCCATAAGTCTAGTGTCTGCTTTGATAGTCTAAAGGGCAGCACCTTTCAGAGATCCTCTGTGACAGGTTCCTAGATTGTTTCCTGTTTTCTTCTTCTTCTGATGTCCATCCTCTTTGAGGACATAATATTTTTTGGAGATTGAATGATAATAATTATAGCTCTACTGACACTGTAGGAGAAAACAGGTAGGGAGGGTGGAACTGGGAGGAGCTGAGGGAGGGGGCTACAATCAGGATACACAATGAATAAATTGTAAAAAAATAAAAATTAAAAAACAAAAAACAACAAAAATGATAGTTCTCAAAAATAATTTTATAGATTATAATACAATTACAGTAATTTCTCCCTCGCTTTCCTCCCTTCTCATTCCAAAGCCCTCTCACAAACCCCTCCTTGCTCTCTCTCAAGTTTATTGCCTAGAAGCTGCACATGTAAAGTCTTATCGGTGTGACTTCTAAAAAGCTTACACCAGTTGACATACTAGACTGGATGGTTGAAAGCCCATGGGGCCTCAAGCCCACACTAACAACTACAAAGCAAGTATAAGAAATGCTGAAAGAATGAGAGAAAGTCTTCCCTAAGTAAGAACATACCAATTAGTTTTCCAGTACCTAATGACAAGCCCTGATAATAGCTGCTTTTAAGTTTGCTACATCAGGACCTTCTAAAAGACCATAAGCAAAGTATTTCAATGACTTTGAAATTACTTCACAGATCTCTACTTTCAAAATTATGGTTTTATATTTTATACAAATATAAGGGCCCTGGTCTCAGTAAACATTAGTTGAGGACTTTTATATATTAAATACAACATTAATAGTACTAGTTTTAAAAATAAAACACAAAAATAACTGCATTGACATTTCTCACTTTTGATCTATGCTGATTTTGCATTGATGCAATGATCATTAAGCCGCAGTTTCAAAGAGCAGAGAGGAATAAAGTAGTTCTGGAGAAACTAATGACAAGTGCATTAGGTCTCTGTTCTTGACTGTTTTCTGTCTTCTGCACAAGCAGACACACTTGAGTGTTCTGAAAGAAAAGGATCCTTTTCCCCAAATCCCACAGTACTAGTGCCAGCCATTCTCAAACCATTCTCCACAGAGTACAGAGCTCATACACATCTAAGCCCAGTGAGCTCCCTCTAATGGCAAAGCAGGTTGAGAGACAATGTTAATCATGAAAGGGATGCAGAGTCATAGACAAAAGGCAGAGAGTCCTGAATCAGGTGTAGAGAATCATGAATGGGATGCAGAGTCGTGGGCTAGATACAGAGAATCACTGAGCAATCACTGAGAGTCACGGGCTGATACAGAGCATCAAACAGATGCAGAGAAGAATGAGTGAGATACAGAATCATAGAGGAGATACACAGAGGCATGGCTCAAATGGAGGAAATCACAGACCAGTGACAAAGAGTCCTGGACAGATGCAGAATCGTAGAGAGGCATGAACTAGATACAGAAATCATGGACCAGATGCAGAATATCACGGACTAGAGGCAAGGATCTACAGAGCCAGTCTTCCATTAGTGAACGCAGTCCCTATATTTGCTTGCATTGTGTAAAACCAGTAACCATCCTTTAGTTCTTAATATCACCATCCACTCCCCAGCCCTTAAAGCATGGTGAATATCTGATATATTGCTATGATTATTCATACATTTTCAAAACAAGCGAACTCTTTCTCTTCCATCCTATTGTCCCGGCGGACTGAAAGGCTCTGCAGCTGATTTATATGCTCCATTTAAAAAATGTTTTTATATAATTTCCACCAGAACAGATAACTACATCTCATATTTGAAATAAGGTCAAGTTCTACCAGTGACGAGAACTGCTGTGCCAGCACAGATTGGGGCCAGCAGGAGCTGCTGGAAATCTAAGAGCATGGACACCCCGGAAGACATACACCTTCAAGTGAACTGAGGTTCGCTTTTATTTTAACTCAGCCCTAAAAAGGATGAGCAGTTGTAAACACAAACACGCGAAGACTGCATCGAGGACCAAGACCAACACTAACAGGGAAATGACACTTTTCTTCCGAATCTAACAGCAAAAGGTGTCATCAACCCTGCCATGAAGGAGAATAAAAATGGTTCCAGGTACGCTTTATGAATACTTTAAGGCACAGATGTTCCCTGTAAGTTAAACCAGAGCCCCTCATTCTTATGGGAGACTCGGTTTCATCATTGGATCTCGGTGATATTTTGTTAAGTCGTCTCCCGTGACTATGGTTTCACTGAAATTCATACATGAAATTTTGCCGATCTGGGAAAATATCAGTACTAAGTTTTTCTATGGTTTATGGCTTTTCTTAATATGGATGAATAAGCCTAAGTTTACAGCATCAGGCAAGTACTCACTCATACTGAGCAGAACTCACATCCAATCAGATGGCTGTTGGTTACTCCAGGTTAAAAGTTCCCTTACTGCTCCATTGGGTTAGCTCGTTACGCTGGCTACTGTCCTGGTTCACACGCTTGCAGGTGGGTATGACTTTTCTCCCTCGATGTCTTCCCCAGCTCATTTGGATACTATGAGAACTAGTGTGCAGGCAGGAGCCTTCCTGGCCAGTCCCAGCTGAACTCCTTTTCAGTCTTGAGTCAAAAATGTGTGTTATCTTCATCAACAAGGTCTTGCCTTCAAGTTTGAGGAAGCAGCAAAGGGCAATGGCAGTAGCTTATAAGATTTGGTGACTATCTTAGACCCCTGACCAATAACCTGAATGAAGGTTTTCCATTTCTGGTACTTGGGTTTTGTTGGGCAGTCTATGGTTGTTGTGGTATAATTTATACTATGTATGTATGCATATTAAAATAAGCTAATGAAAGATTATGAATATGTTCTCCTCTATGCTTTCTTCCAAGCACCTTTAGTGTCGTATGTTTCCTTCCTCTATTCCTTCTGTATCACCTTCATACCCTTTTCTAAGCTAAAGTTCATGACCACTGTTTGTCCCTTTCCCCCTTCGTAGCACCTATACCACACTATCCCTCCCTAGAGAAACCACATGGTTCTTTCATATTTTCCTGGCTTCTATCATTGCTTCATGTTATATACTCAAACACTTATAATAACAGCTAAGCATAGTTCTCACCTTTCATCAAAGAATCTTCTTATTGCACACAGTGACCCTTAAAAAGACCTACAACTGGTCAAAATGAAGAAAATAAACTATCGTGAAATCCATAACCCCAATGGGTAGATCCAACATTTACAAGTAGGGCTCAGGGAACATCATGGAAGTTGGGCAGAAAGATTGCACATGCCTGAGGATCTGCTTGCCTCTTGCTTGAGAGGATAGGTAAGCTTCACCCATGAAATCTCGATATGCTTTGTAAATAGGACCCACATAATGATGCCACCAGTCAACAAGCCATGTGGATATAGAATTGCAGAAGTCACATCCTCAGGTAAATGTCAGTCACCAGCAATCAAGAGCTTCTCAGAGAGGGACAATCATTTTTTTTTTTCTAGAGATGAGCTTCCCAATAAATTATACAATCTCATGGATCAGCCTGAAGCACGAACACACACACACACACACACTTGTGGTGTGACATACTTTTGAGGGGCGGGTATGAAGAAGGGTCTACTCATCCAACATAAAGAACTGACCATAGAACAAAGCATAGATATCACCAAAGTCCATCCTGGTGAACCAACGTTCTATTGGGTTTACTTGTAAGAATATAGGTGTACTTTGCTACTTAAAGGGACAAACATTATTCAGAGGTAGTTGAGCCATCGAAGCTCACCCAGCATGGATGACAGCTCACTGATGCTGTAAATCTGCAGGCTGCTTAACAGGTTGGAGAGTATCCATTCTAGGTGGCTTGGTTGGTCTGAGCCTCTTCCAGCTGCTCTCTTGGTCTTTTTCACTTACAGACAGTTTATGCTCTTCTGTTTCTAACAGGTTTATTTCTGCATCTTCCAAACAGTTGGTCTGGGTTGAGCGTCTTTACTGTTTATTTATTTTATTTATGGGGAGAGACCTGTCTAGTGAATCCAGTCAGTTTCAGGGACATCCTGATGCTATTTTGTATTGTTTATTTCCTGTTTTAAGGAAATTCCTTACAAGATTGAATGTGCCAGTCTGGGAGGAAATCACAACACAATACCAGGCATCACTAAGTAAACTCAATCATGTGTGTGTGTGTGTGTGTGTAACAATAAAAAGTATAAAAGAAATTATGAGCTGAAAAAGAGTTGGGGGCACCAAAGGAGTTGGAAGGGGAAGAAAGTGATTTTAAAAGTGATATGAATTCATTACTAATCTATAAAATTTTTAAAAATATGAAATTTCAAAAATAAAAATAACTAATTGGTGAAAAAGAATTAAAAATACAGTATATCATCATCACTGGTTTTCTCTCTAATGCCTACACAGCCCTCAATAAATAGACATTATACCTCCAGATACATTCCAAAGGACATTCTAGAAAAAGAAATATTAGTTGGTGTTTCTGCATGAAATACCAAACAGTAAGAAATGCTGGGTTCAGCAAATTTACATGAAATTGGACTAAGGATTCAGCCTCCTGTAAACCAAATGCTTCTGTGTGTGTGTGTGTGTGTGTGTGTGTGTGTGTGTATGTGTGCATGTGTGTAAACACAGGTCTATGTTTATGTCTGTGTGTATAATCATATATGTGTTTGCTTGTGAATGCAGAAAGCAAAACCATCTTTTTGTTGTTTGTTGTTTTAAATACTTGTATATGTGTGTGTGTTTATCTGTGTGGGTGTATGTGCCCATGGATGCAGGTGTCTGTAGAGATCAAAAGAGATGCTGGATTCCCTGAAGCTGAAGGCAGAGGTGGTTGTGAGCTGCATGATCTTCACAACCTAGCCACCTCTGCAGCCCCTTTTCTTTGCTTTTGAGAAAGGGTCTGCCACTGTCCTGGGAGCATGTCAGGCATGCTAGGCTGGCTGGTCAGAGAATCCCAGCCACACACTTTCTCTGCCTCCCAGGTGCTGGGATTACAAGTATGCAACGTGATGCCTGGCTTTTGTAGGATGTTTTTGTTTCAACATGAGTTCTGGGGATCAAGCTCAGCTCCACAAGAAACAGTTTACTTAGTGAGCTATCTCCCCAGACTCCAGAGGTATGCTCTTTAAAAACTGTATTACCATTGGTTTCTTTTCAAAAATACTGACACTGTATGTAGAAAGGACACTTTGTGTAAAGAGTCAGGGCTGAGCGTTTATGTACTCAGTGTCAAGGAACAATGATATGTGAGCCAACACTGTGGAGCTGAGAATACAGAAGTAAGGAAAACCTGGGTTGCCGAACATTTAAAAAAGACACATGTCTCAATGAGAAAAGAGAAAGATGAAAATCCCAGGCATGCTGGCACCTGCCTGTGAGCCCAGCATTAGGAAAGGAGAGGCAGGAAAACCATCAGTTCATGGCCAGACTTCTAGAAAATTCAGTCAGTCTGAGACCAGCCTGAGTTACAGCTGTATAAGTAAACACACACACACACACACACACACACACACACAAGCACAAGCACACTCACATCACATATACACATGCACACATCTATATACAAACAGAGACACATACATACTCATAGGCATGCACACACATACACACGCATTTATACACACACATACACTCACACATGAGGATTTTGATGAAAAGGAAGACAGTGTTAATTCTCTAGATTTCTAGCTTCAAAACTTCTGAAACTCTTAGAAAACAGTTCAGGTGAATTTTCCAGTTGCTTTTGCTGTTAAAATGTGCCATGATAACCATTAGTTTTTGTAATATGTGACAATACAAAAAAAGCAACAAAAATTTTTCTACCCAGACCACTCAGCTCTGTAAGCTTCAATTTGATCGAATAGTTATTATATCCTCATTGTAAAAGCAGTAGTTTTGTTGGGAGTTTTCCTTTTTTTTTTTTTTTTTTTTTTTTTTTCCTGAGACACTGTCTTGGTATAGGTGACCTGAAATTCACTTTATGGCCTGGTTTAAACTAACAAGAAACCACCTTCCCCCGACTCTTCTGTGCCGGGATGATTAGTGTACCCCAACAGGCTTAGAGATCCTAGCATTTTCAATCCCACGTTTCACCTTAAAAGCCAAAAACGATCAAACACACCCAATGGTATGAGGGGTCAGGGTCAGCCAGAGATTTTAGGATATGTTCTACTTCTTTGTACTTTAGTCTTTCCATGTTTAACTCTTTTAATGTATTTGAGTGTTTGGCCTCAAACATGCATGCCTGTGCACCGTTCACCTGCCTAGTGGCCTCAGAGGCAGACAAACACATCAGATCCACTGGAACTGGTCTTATGGTTGTGAGCGACCATGTCAGTGCTGGGAACTGAACCCTGGTCCTATGGAGAAACACACAGGTTTACCGAACCATCTGTCTATCTAATCCCAAAGTCCTTGTGTGTTGTGAATGACTCACCCTAGAATAGGCATGGGAGTTATCTTTTGTAATAATAGTAAAAGAGAGAGTTATAATTCTAACAAAATTTGTATTATCAATCCAACTAAATCCTGGATCAAATAGTGATTCTCCACTGTTGCAAAGATTCCTGGGGAAAGGATTTTGCAGATGTTCTCTAAGAAACCTCTTTCATACATGTATCACATGCTAACTGATTGTACCGCCGGAGCTCTAAGCAAAGCTTTGGGCAGAGTTTGGGGAGTCCTGTGGAAGAGGGAGAGGAGGGAGGAGGGACTGGCAGAGCCAGAGAGGACACCACAACAGAACCCACAGAATTAGCTAATCTGGGTCTATAGGGATTTCGGAGACTGAACCACCTCTAACCAAGGAGCTTGCATAGGTGAGGCCTAGGCTACTCTTCACATGTACGGCACATGTGCAGCTTGGTCTTCCTGTGGGGCCCCTGGCAACTGGAACAGGTGCTGCCTATGATATGCGACCTGCCTTTGGATCTCTTCGCCCTAGCTGGTCTGCCTTGTCTGGCCTCAGTGGGAGAGGATGTGCCTGGTCCTACTGAGGTGTGATATGCCACAATGGGTTGTTATTTATGGGAGGGCTCCCCTTCTCTGGGGAGAGAAAGAGAGGGGAAGATGTGGAGAGGTGTGAGGGGGCACTAGGAGGAGGGAGGCTGCAATCAGGATGTAGAGTGAATAAATAGATTAATTGATGGGAAAAAAAAAACTTCTTTCAACTGTTAACCTGGTATTAAAGCTTTAGCCATTCTAGATAAGCAGATGACTTTGTAGAATAAGCCAACAGGTATAGAAAAGCAGACTCCCTTTGAAGAATCACTCTAGGATGCACCTTTGTAAGTCTAAAGAGTATTTTTTTCTACTTTGTATTATTATTCCTCTACATCTTCAGGAGCCCAGCACAGCTGTCCTCTGAGAGGCTCCACCCAGCAGCTGATACAAACAGATGCTGAGACCCACAGTCAAACACTGGGTGAAGAAGCCTAGGGAGTCCAGTGGAAAAGTAGAAGAAAGGACCTGGAGTTGGCCAGAGCTCCATAAGAAGGCCAACAGAGCCAACTAAACAGGGCCCAGAGGGGCCTGTAGAGACTGAAACAACAACTGAGGACCATGCATAGACAGGATGTAGGCCCCTTACACAGCTGTAGCAGATGGGGAGCTCAGGATTCATATGGATCTCCTAGTAAGGAGAGCAGGGCTGTCTCTGATAGGAACTCTTTTGCCTGCTTTCTGACCACTTCCCTTTGTTGGAGCTGCCTCACCAGGCCACAGGGCATGAGGACACGCTCAATCCTGATGTAACTTAATAAACTGAGGTGAGTGGGTGGGCGGGGGAATCCCCTTATCTGAGGAATGGGGGGGAGGGGAAAGAGGGAATGAGGAAGGGTGGGACTGGGAGGAGAGGAGGGAGGGGGTCTGTGACTGGGATGTAAAATGACTAAATAAATTAATTAAAAATATTAAAATAAACTAACTGGGTTGGGTGCCACATTCCTGAAATCCTGGCACTCAGGGAGGCAGAAGCAGGCCGATCTCTGTGAGTTCAAGGCCAGCCTGGTCTACTAAGCAGGTCTAGGACAGCCAAGGCTACACAGAGAAACCCTGTCTAGAAAAAGCCTGTCTCGAAAAACCAAAACCAAAACATAAAATAAAATTAATGAACAGACAAGATCAAAAACAAACAAACAAAAAAAAAAACACCAAAAACAACTGGTGTCTAATCAAACATATTCAAGCTCTAAAGCATTTCTCAAGCTTGCACGTATGAACACAAAGCGCTGCAAACTTTTGCCAAGACACTAGTGTGGACATGATCTGAAGTCACCTCCTTCTAGTTACATGATCAACAAGATAAAGAGACCAATGTTAAGACTTATTCTCAAAGTGACAACTTAGGAAAATGTTCATAGTAAGGTATGCTGGTTTGATAAGAATGGTCTCCATAGGCTCGTATATTTGAAAACTCAGGGAGTGGCGATGTTGGAGGAAGTATGTCACTAAGGGTTGGCTTGAAGGCTTTAGAAGCCCCAAATCTTTCTTTTGTGGATTTGGAATGCTTGCCCTCTCCAACACAAGGGCTTTTTTAAAACCAACATGCTCCATGCTATGACAAAAATGGACTAAACCTCTGAAACTGTAAGCAATCCCCAATTAAATGCTTTCTTTTAAAAGACTTTTCATGGCTGTGGCATCTTTTCACAGAAATAGAACAATGAACAAGACAGAAGTTGGTATAAGGGATGGTGAATGGCCTGGCCTTGCTTTTTGTTGCTAGAACATGCACTTTAAGACTTTGGATTAGGAAATCAGTTAAACAATTTAATTGGCATGTAATGAGACATACTAGTAGACACAGTGAAGACAGTCATGCTGAGAGCAATGTAGATTATGATGGCCTAACTCAAGAGGCGTCAGGAGAGAAATATATTAGTAAATGGCCTAGGGATAGTTCTTGTGATATTTTGGCTGCTTTTTAACCTTGTCCAAAATATATGCCTGAAGGTAAATGGAAGTGTTTTGGATTAATTAATGGCATTGGCAGAGGAGATTTCAAGGCAGCCTAGTATTGATTATGTCATGTACTTATTAATGGTTACTCTTATGCAGATCTATAATGAAAAAGAGCACACCGAGCAAGCAAAACCACAAAACGTACAGTTTGAGGAGAAGAGGATCACCAGGAAGTGTAATGAAGCTAAATCCAGTGCTTAAGGGGATAAAGAGAAAAACCTAAAGAAAAGACTGAGAATAAGAGGAATAAAGGGAGTGGTGACCTCAGGACAAGACATCATCCATCTCAAGTTCCAACTTGTTGAAAGAAATTAAAGAAAAGCTTGATCAATGGTGGATATCCTGAAAAAAGCAGAAAGCTGATGCAGATGAAAATAAGCAAGGGGCCCTGTAGGAGTCCCAGAAAGCAGACGAACTGGGTGCTTCAGCCATGTGGTGGTTCTAGCTTTAGAGTCAAGGATATTTTTTAATGGGTTATAGTGTCTCCCTCAGTGACTAAGGCAAGCCTCTGAGGTCAGGTGTGCCCTTGCATGGAGGCCCAGAAGTCCATTATATGAAGCTGTGATGGTAAAGTCTGGATTGCTTTGGAAATCTCAAAATGTTGAGATGCCAGAATTGTGGAATACTTGCCAAGGAAAGCTGCAGACTGGGTGTGGAACCAGCCAACAGAAAAGAGTGTGTTGTAGTCAACAAAGCTGATAGGAGCTACATACCTGAAGAGCGCTTTGACATCATACATGGAGACTCAGAATTTGGAGTTTGCCTTGCTGGTTTTTAGGCTTGCTTTGGTCCAGTATTTCCTCACTGTGCTCCCTTTCCTCCATTTTGGAAAGGCAATGCATATTCTGTGCCATTGTATGTTGAAAGTATGTGATGTGCTTTTCCATTTTGATTTTGGGTTCCAGTTAAGACATGGCCATGAGTCTCAGAAGAGATTTTGAACTTCGGAGATACTCTTAGCATTGCCAGTGTTATAGACTATGGGGATTTTGAAGTTGTACTGAATGTATTTTTGGCTACAAGCGTATGGAGCTCAGGCAGTAGGTGAGGTGATTTGAATAAGAATAGTCCCAATAGGCTCATATATTCCAATGCTTAGGAGTGATTCAATTTGAAAGGATTAGGACATATGACAGGATTAGAGTAACTGAGGCCTTGTTGGAGGAAGTAGGACACTGGGGCTGTTCTGGGAGGTTTCAGAAGCCCAAGATTGATCAAGTCTCTCTCTTCCTGCTGCTTGAAGATCTGGATACATAATCCTCAACCTCTTCAACATTGTGTCTTCCTGCATGCCCCCATCCCCCCTGCTATGACAATAATGGACTGAACCTCTGAAACTGTAAGGGATCCCCAATTAAAGGCTTTTTTTAGAAGAGTTTCCATGATAATGATGTCTTTTCACAGCAACAGAACAACGACTAAGACAGAGCATTTTGTTTGTCTGTTTTTAATGTGTTTTGTTTTCATTTTTTAAAACTTCACTTGAAGTCCTTCCTGATAACTATAAATACATGTCAAAGCCTCCCAACTGCTAAGGAAGTTTAGCTGTAAGTCCTCCTGTAAGATTCAGCGAATCTTCATAATTCATAATTCATCAAGCTATTAAATAAACAATGCAGGATAAATGATAACAGGGTTTGAGAATATTGATGCTATAAGATCTCACACAATTCCAAATACCATAAATATAAGCTTTATGATTCAAAAGTTCACATTCTTTTTCAAATAGCAGCTCAAGAACAAATAAAAAAATATCCTATTATGTAAAATTAACCATTCAGGTTAACTGGTAGAGACCTGTGACCCCAGCTGTTCATCTAGCTCTAGGCAAAAATGAGCAACTTAGTGACATTATATCTCACAAAAATCAGGATAGAAGAGGGATACTGTCCCGTGTCAGGGATGACAAGGTTGTGGAAGTAGCTGCTTGGCACAGTTCCTGCTGCTGGAGCATCATTGCCCTGGAGAAAACATCTTTGGATTGTCAGTTCACAAATGGTGTTGCTTTTTCCTGTACCTCTACCTGCTTTGATTCTTATTGTGACTCTATCCTTTTCCTGTAATTCAACCCTAGTCACTGAGACTGGTAATATTTTTAGGGGGATTTTGAGATAAGTAAATGATTCACAAACAACCACTATGGAGGAAGCATTCCCCTTGGCTGTACAAACACTGAACCCTGAGTTATCTGAACAAGAATTGAACTCATAGAGGCCTTATGTGCTAATTGTTCCCTGAAAAACTTTAGTCAGCTCATGGGTATCTAACAGCATTAGGAATTGTTTGAGTTTCCATACACAGCCACCAGATTGCTGCAGTCAGAAAGGAATTAGCTACTGAATAGATGATAGAGGACAGAGATGGACAGGTGATATGTCATTGACATATTATGACATATAAATAAATACACATATATCATTAGATTCCTCCAGCTATGAATCTCTCCTTCATTGTTTCAACCTCAAACTCCTTTCAGGAATTCTCTTTATCTCCCACTTACTATCATGACACTTAAACATGAATTCTGTCCAGACCATTTTACTGTTGCTCACAGATGCCTCAATCTTCAGTCTTTCTTTCCTTCTCAGCATTTTCCAGAGCCTCTGTTGCCTCTCTCACTGAAGTCTGTTCTCCTAGAATGTCACAAACTATTTCTCTTACTTTCCCCTTTGGCCTCTGGCTGTTTCTTCTTAGCAACTTAGAGAAAAACTTGTTTTTTTTATCAAACTGTGTTTATTTGACCTGAAACTTAAGATCAGTTTGCAATACTTTACACATTTCCTCTTTCTCTGGTGTGTGGTGGACCAGTGTTTTTCATGAGAAAAAGTTTTGCTAATTGAAGCAATTGCTTCCACTAAAAATTCTCGTAGTTTCTCTATTTTTGTGGGTAGCTTTGAAGCTACTCTGGATTCCCAACACTTTTCTACCTCATTTTCAATCAAATATACAAGGGTCTTAATCAAATCTCCTAATCTTATCTCAAATCCATTCCTATTCTCCACCTCACTCCACTGTATATCACAATCATCATTTTTCAGGACTAGAGAATCAAGCCTTAGAATCCATCTCTGCCTCTTATTCTGCATGTCACAATCAGAGTGACATCTGAAAAGCATTTTGATTGAGTCACACACCCCCATTTAAAACCTGTGAATGTTTTCCGAAATCCTCCAAAATACTCAATTCTTCACATGATCTTTAGTAATCAGGTTTGCCTGGCTTTACTCCTTTCTTTCAGATTCGATCCAGTCTTCTCTTGGGAAAGGCACAGGTTAATCAGTGAATATGTGTAAGAAATGCGGCATGTCATGGTCACTACAGACTTAAGTCCCGCTCATTCGCTATTATTTCTATTGCAGAGATATTTTTCTTCAGAGCCCACCTTGCAAGGCGGATTAAGCCTTGTAGACCACCTTGCATTCACACACCAAACCCTTCTCCTCACAGCCATCCTTGTGCATGCCACTAAGTTGTTTGCTTCACATTGAACCCTGCACATGCACAGTAAGCCTTTCTACTCACAGCAGTTCCTGCACACAGATCATCGATCACTTCTATTCTCGTCCAACCCTCCATGTGCACACTCTACCCTTCTCTTCAGGGCCTGCACACATGCACCGAGGCCAAATGTTTACGCGTTCTTGGACTTTCAAATACCATAAGCTCCTGAAAAGCTACTCACATCATTATGCTTCTTACCTCTTATTTCTATGTTTGGTGTACTCAGTGGTGAGTTTCTTTGTAGTTCCATAAATGAAAAACTAGTAGGGAGTTGGTCTGCACATAGACTTGTACAATGAGTAACAAAAATATCCTGGCTGATGTAGACCTGTTTATCCTGTGCTAAAGTACACACACATATCAGACCAGAGACAAGGTACTCAGTCTTTATACAATAGATACTGTGTATGACTCTTTTGCCCCATTCTCAAAATAATCATCTAACATCTATCATTTATATTTTAAAGAAGATGGCTCTGTCTTCTTAGCGTTGTTATTGTTGTTGTTGTTGTTGTTTTGCAATACCTAGCTTCTAATACAGACCCTTGGTGTAGCACAAAGGCTCCTTTCTGACCTGGTTACTACCAGGGAATAAATTCTTAAGGTAGCTCCCTCCTGTTCTGTGCATCGTTACAGCACATTCACTGGTTCTCTATAGAGTCATGGAAACATATCTTCTCTTAAATTCCTCTGAATCCCAAACAATAGACTTCTGCCATATCTTCAAATTTTCCAACATATGTGATCACATGGTTTGTTTCTAACTTCGCCTACAGGTTTCCTCAATGTTACCTAAGAACTTGGCTGATTTACAGGAAATAGTTGATGTCTATACATTTGTGGAATTCTGAGTGGACACAAGAGCTCAGGTTTCTTGCCCCCAGCGCCCATGAGTGTATATGTCCTTGCCACACATGCATGTAGCTGACATTCAGTAGATAGCGGGGCTTCCAAAAAAATTCTGAGGAAGGAAGGAATGCAATAAAAGTTGAGTTAGCACATTTGAAGACAGTTCATTAACTGTTTAGGAAACTGCTATTTTATAGTATTAAAGTCTAACATAAAGGACCTTGTCAAAATCCCAGCTATTCTTTTGGGTATGATGGATGTTCTTGTAGAGAGAGAGAAGAAAAAACAGAAAAAAACAAAAACAAAACAGCAATTTAAAAAAATCCTGTTCCTTGTAGCCATATAAAAAAGATATATTTGAATAATAAACAAAAGCCAAATGGATTACAAGTTAATGACATTAATGTTAGGTAAATTTGAATACCACCCAGAATATTCCATTGCCTATTTGCTGTAGGTACAATGCTACAAAAAGGAATTGAATTGTATCTGTAATTGTAGTCCAGACTTGTTTCTTGCTCAAGTACAGATAAGGGTTTAGGGATGACTACCCTCTGAGACTTCACTCAACAATCTAATGGGAACATGCAATACAGAATACCTGAGAGCCAGCTTAGACTGACACTGACCTCTTACTGCATAAACTACAGGAACTCTCTGTGGAGGACATTCATGTATGTCTGGAGGTGTGTTCTTTAAATAACTAAAATTAAGTTACAATTGATTCCAGTCTTGGAACTGATGTCAAGTGCAGCTATGCTCTACTTCTTAAAACAGAATGTAATAAACCAGGAAGATAAACCAGAATGTGATAAACCATTTCTGTTTGAGAATGGGGCAAAATATTACCTACATACTGTATATTAAAAGAAATGTCTTAAAAATCAACCTGAAAGTCTAATGACATATAACACGTTCTTGTGATAACCTATGGGTGATTCGTTCCTTTGGAAGTAATATTAAAAGCCACAATAACCTTCTCTTTGCTGTACCTGCCACGAATCTTTTAGAGTTCATCTAATTTCATGTATGAGTAAATTGAGGTTTAATAATGCTATGTTACATTTCTGGGCTCACACAGTTACAGAAAGGCAGAGAAAGAGGGTCCACCTGTTCATATCTAAAGCCTGCTCTACAGATTGCATTTGTGTAGAGAAAAAAATCCTAATGAGTTCATGTTCAGCAAGAAAGGAAAATAAACTGCTCATCGGTCCATCACCGAGTCTTCACCATGGAGATGATCCTGCTGATAAAATCTCATGTGAAATAGTTCTGTGGTGGTGAATGTATGGTAAACTCACTGAAAATGGTGACAAGGAAACCATCTTATGGTGAAATACACTGGTCAGATGGGGAAACTATGAGGGCCTTGTACTGCCCCAATGCAGTGTTCTACCTATCTCCCATTTTTATTCATGCTAATGGCAAAAGAACCAAGAGTAAATGGGGCATCTTTTGGGTACATGCCAGGGAATGGTATAGCTGGATCTTGAGGTAGTGCTATTCTAGAATTTTTAAATTAAATTTTTATTTTTTCTATTAATCACAGTTTGTTTACTTTGTATCTTAGCTGTAGCCCCCTCCCTCGTCCCCTTCCAATCCTACCCTCCCTCCCTCATCTCCCCCTATGCCCCTCTCCAAGTCCACAGATAGGGGAGGACCTCCTCCCTTCCATCTGACCCTAGCTTATGGGATCTCATCAGAACTGACTGCATTGTCTTCCTCTGTGGCCTGGCAAAGCTGCTCCCCCATCCGGAGGAGGCGGTCTGTCAGAACAAAATGACAGCCTACAGACTGGGCAAGGATCTTTACCAACTCTATATCTGACAGAGGGCTAATATCCAGAATATATAAAGATCTAAAGAAGTTAAAAAGCCGCCAAAAATCAAGTGATACAATTAAAAATATGGGGTACAGAGCTCAACAGAGAATTCTCTGGAGAGGAATATAGAATGACGGAGAAACACTTAAAGAAATGCTCAACGTCCTTAGTCAAAAGGAAGATGCAAATCAAAACAACCCTGAGATTTCACCGATTTTTTGAGAGAAAGGGCAAGATTGACTAAGAGGGACCCTAGGGAGGCTTAAATCTCATTCAGAACGGCAAACAGGATAGATACCAGAGGCAGTGGAAGAGAGGAAACAGAATGGGAGCCTACTTGTAGAGGGTTCTCTGAAAGGTTTCACCCAGCAGGGAATGGAAGCAGATGCTGAGACTCACAGCAAAACTTTGGGCAGAGTGCAGGGAGTCTCGATGAAGAAGAAGGAAGTGGAGATAGAAGAACATGGAGGGAACAGGGGTACCACAAGGAGACCAACAAAGCTAAAAGATCTGAGCCCAGGGGGTCCTACAGAGACTGATGCACCAACCAAGGACCATGCATGGAGAGGACCTAGACCCCTTGCTCAGATGTAGCCAATTGGAACTTCAGTCTCCATGTGGATGCTTGAGTAAGGGGAGCAGGGGCTGCCTTTGTCATGAACTCAGTTGACTGCTCTTTGATCACTCGCCCCTGATGATGCAGCCTTGCCAGGCCACAGAGGAAGAGGATCCTGTCAGTCCTGATGAGATTTAACAAGCTATGGGCAGATGGCAATAGTGGAGAGCTCCCCCTTTCAGTGGACTCGGGGAAGGGGATGAGGGAAAAAAGGAGTAAGGGTGGGACTGGGAGGATTTGAGGAAGGGGGGGTCTTCAATCGGGATATATAATAAATAAATTGTGAAAAAAAATTAAATAGAATCAACCTTTTAAAATTAGAAAGCAAGGAAGGCAGGAAGGAGGAGGAGGAGGGAGGAAGGAAGGAAGGAAGGAAAGAAAGAAAGAAAGAAAGAAAGAAAGAAAGAAAGAAAGAAAGAAAGAAAGAAAGAAAGAAAAAGAAAGAAAGAAAGAACACTCATTGTTTTTGGAGAGGGCCAAAGTTAAGATCCCAGCTCTCACATCAGGCACCTCAGAACCTCCAGGAGCTCTGACACCCTCATTTGGCCTGTGTAAGAGCTTGTTCATGTATATGTGCATGCGAGTGCATGCACACACACACACACACACACACACACACACACACACACACCACACAAACACATTCAAACACATCTTAACAAGCCACATGGCTCTGTCAACTGTCTGACTACTGCAGCAGGTAAGGATGCTCAAGTTGGGCCATGATTGACGCTGACTCCACATTCTCTTATATTTCATGAATAAAAAGTCATATATGAATGGGACTATACTGTCACAACATTCCCTCATATTTTAACTATTTGCTGACAATAACACAGTCAGACTCAAAAGCCTAGCTGAGAAAGTTTCAAGTTCCTCGACTTAAGAAACTATAAGTGATAACATGTGCATTGTTTCTTTAAGAATTCTATTTTTTCTTTGTTTGTTTGTTTTTTCAAACTCAGAATAACTGGCACTAGGATCTTTCTTATCACATAAATAATTTTGGGGAAGTATCTAGGGACACTGACAAGAAACCTGCAGGAGCTAAATAAATACTTGCTGATGTCTGGATCAGATATATCCAATTTTAGACCTGCAGGGCCTTAATATTGCATTTTAAAAATTCATGATCACTGACATAATAAAGAAATGTCATGTCCACAAGTACTCTATGCAAAAAATATTCAACCAGTGTATCTTTTCTCCTTTGCTCGCATTTTGGGTCTTCACCTTAGAATGCTTGTTCATAGTCAAATGTGTCCAATTAGCTTAAACATTAGCAAGTGTAAATAACTTTTTTCATTCTTATTAATGGCTTTCATTTCACATCATCTGATGAAAAAAAAACTCTAAATTTTTATTTAGTTTTAAAATTAGATGTTACTAATATCCATGACTTTTGATATTATTACTTTATGAAATGGTAGAAGCAACAGAATGTACTTACATATTGTGTGTGTGCATATATATATATATATGTATGTATCCTTATATATAATATGGTGATATAGCATAATATATAATTATTATAATTAAATTACAAATAAAAACATAACACAGTTGATTTAAGGAAGCCACTCAAGTGTGTGTCCACTCCCCAAATTTCCATATAGTTAGTTAGAATGGCCATACGGAGCCACAGAGCATTGGTTACATTTTTACATTTTCATTATTAGCAACATTGTTTACTTACCCAGTACAGGAAAGAAAAACAGAAAACTATGACAAAGTTGGGACAACAACAACAAAAAGCTTTATATTCTTTTTCCTGACTCAACTGTCATTTTGCCTACATTTGGTCCTGCCTCATCACTTAATAGTACCCTCTTTGGGGCTTCTTTCTTGCTGTTTCACTCTGCCCACACTTATAGATCTGTTTCAATACAACAGACACTGTACATTGTAGGTTAGGATCCACATGACGTATGACTTTCTTATCTAAGCCTTGGAAACCCCACTTAATGTTACACTTTCCGCATCCATCCACTCTCCACCTTTTACAGCGGAACGATACTCCGTTTATATGTGGCATATGAAGATTCTAAAACATTTCTCACTTTTGTAAATATTTCCCTGCAAGTTTTACTCACAGTACAGCACCATATTTATAAAACAAAAGGTGACCATAGCAAAGGGAACCCTGTGTGCCTTTGGAAAATTCAGACTCAATGCAGTTGACCTGTCAGTGTACATGTCCAGATCATTGATTCATATCTTCCCAGAGGAGGACAGGATGCAACTTTCCACAAGTGTTTTTTTTTTCTCCTCCTCTTATTTTGCCTTCATAAGCAAGCACACCATCCAGCTTCATGATAAAGTGAGAGGATGTGCTGTCATTGGTGATATTGTCAGCTGCTAGAAGACATCCCGGAGGTGAGTTTAAGATAGTCAGGCTCTACCCAGCAGGGTATCAAAACATATGCTGAGATTCTTAGCCAAACTTTGGGCAGAGAGCAGGGAACCTTATGAGAGAAGAGGAAGATAGAAAGACCTGGAGGCAACAGGAGCTCCACAAGGAGAGCAACAGAATGAAAAAATCTGAGCCCAGGGGTCTTTTCTGAGACTGATACTCCAAACAAGGACTATGCATGGAGATAACTTAGAATCCCTGCACAGAAGTAGCCCATGGCAGCTCAGTGTCCCAGAGGATTCACCAATAATTGGAACAGGGACCATCTCTGACATGAACTCATGGACTGACTCTTTGATCACCTCCCCCTGTATACAGAGGAAGACAAAGAAGCCAGTCCTGATAAAACCTGATAGGCTAGGGTCAGATGGAAGGGGAGGAGAAGAAGAGGGAGGGAGGGTGGGGTTGGGAGGAGTGGGGAAAGAGCTACAGCTGGGATACAAAGTGAATAAACTGTAATTAATAAAAATAAAAATAAAATAAATTAAAAAAGGGATAGTCAGGGACCCACACCTATGCCTCGATGTGCCTCATGTGTGAAGAGTTCTCTTATTCGCAGGAACCATCTGCAGACAGGAGGGAAAGGACGTAGGAGAAACATAAGTGAACAGGCATGCCTCGGCAGAGTGAGAGATGCTGAGCCTCCCAGATGCACAAACGCACATCAAACATCTCAACAATCCTCCGGGAGTCCTGTAGGCTCCATTCAGTTAGATAATCACACTGAGCCTTTGAGGAACAAAGATCTTCAACCTCTGCCACCAGTCTTTCCTTTTGAAAATGTTGTTAAAGCAGGTAGAAGCATATTGATTAAAATTAGCCTTGTCTGAATTTCAAGGCCAAAAACAAAATAAAAATAAATAAAAATAAATAAACAAAACAAAACAAAAGATACAAACTTCTTCCCTACTGACATTATAAACTATCTTTTTATGATGTGAGATCAAAACAAACTTAAATATATAAATGTTGCTTACATATTTTCTTCTTGTAAACATTATGTGGTAATAGGTGGTTTGAGGACACTGAAGAATACTAAAACTGCAATTTATACAAGATCGCTGTTTTATGGTGTTTAAAGAAATTGGAAAATTAATCCACTCTTACAGCTAAAGCTACCTGATATTAATTCACTTACTTTTCTACCTAGCCACGCCATTCAAGTACTACATGACTATCTATATGATAAAATCCAAGAATGTGCTTCCTTTTCCAACGTCCAACACAGAGTAGTCAGCCCTGAAACCATATGCACACAAACAATAGAAACGGACTCAGCAGGTCGTATTTATATAGGTTTGTGTACATACACACACTCCACACACACACACACACACACACACTACACACACTAAATACTAAAAAGAGATTCTCAACTTGAAAGTTTGAAAATGTTGAATCCTTCAAGAGGTGGGAAAAATTTAGTACAAACCTCAGGAATATGTCAAACCATTTATCAAACCATTACGGGACTAACTCTGGAGACACTTGGATAAAGAAAATACGGTCTCTGTAAGTAGAGTGATTTATAGTAGTGGTTGTCAACCTGTGTGTCACATGACTTTGCGGTCAAATGACCCTTTCACAGCGGTCACCTAAGATCATCAGAAAACACATATGTTTACATTGTGATTCATAATAGTAGCAAAATTACAGTTATCAAGTATCAACAAAAATAATTTTACGGTTGGGGGTCACCACAACATGAGGAAATCTATTAAAGTTTGGCACCATTAGGAAAGTTGAGAACTACTGATTTAGAGAGATAGATGACAATCTCTAGAAAACAAATGAAAGTACATAAAGTAAATCTTGGTATACCATAAGGCAATATATCCAGATACTCTTATCAGGATTATGAGAGAAATTCACTGTACCTAATCTCATACCAAGAATCAAATTATAGACTGAAATTAATTGAGTATTGAATGGCTAAGAGGCGCTTGTTACTGTTATCATGCTTGAGTTTTGAGAACTGAAGGGATGTGAAATGAAAGACATCTGTAAGAACGAAAGAAGTTACTTCCAGTTTTTAGGTTTAAGCTAATTGAATATCTTTGACCATAAAAATCCCTCATCTCAAATGTACACCGAATTCTATAAACAAAACAGACAAACAAACAAAATTAAAGAAAAGAAACAAAAGCATAGATAGTCCAAGGCTGAGTCCGAGCACCACCTGAAATTTCAGGGTATTCAGGACTACCTAGAGAGTTCCAGGCCAGCCTAGGCTATGGAACAGTCCAGAAATAAATATTGAAAACAGTAAGCATTTTGTAATTGATCAAAGAAGTTTTAAAATTATTTTTCAATCTTTACTAATGTTTCCTAGTAATTTTTAAATACCTTCATGGAAATGGGACAGTTAAATATGAATATATATGATAAGAATATTCGTTTCTAAATATGTCCACATCAGTTCTTGCTGTTGTTCACATATTTTTATTCCCTTTTTCTTTTCTTTTTGGCATGGTTAAGTATCTTTAATATTCTTTGAATTACTGGCTTTAATCCTCCACTTTGCTGTGGTCTCTCCTGAGGGATTAGGGAAATCCACAGGTCCAGGGCTAGGATTAACTTGCTTTAGTCACAATTTTGAGAGCCCCAAATAATCCACTAGCCAAGATAAAAGACTATGGAGGAACTGGGAGGCAGACAGACAGGAAAATTAGTCTCTGGGTGGATAAATGTATTTTTTCCTTAACCCTTCTCTCTCTCCAAGACAATGAATGGCATGAAGTTTTGTTTTTTTTTTTGTTTTGTTTTGTTTTTTTTTTTTTTGTCAGCTAAATGGAACTGCTCCTGGGACAGCAGTTGGGGAAGGTAAGGTCCCTTTGCAAGGAACCAAGCAGCTAAATCTTTTTCTTTGTCATAACTGTTTCTCCTATAGTTGTTCAAACTGTTCATTTTCCCAGGAAGAAATGGAAATTACCTCATAGGCAAACATACAGACACTTTATCTCTCCTAGACAAACAGTCACTAGATTTGGGTCCTCATCCACTTTAGCAAGTTTATCTGTGTGCTTCTCTCTCTCTCTCTCTCTCTCTCTCTCTCTCTCTCTCTCTCTTTCTCTCTCTCTCTCAGTGTGTGTGTGTGTGTGTGAGAGAGAGAGAGAAAGAGAGAGAGAAGTTGTTTTTCTAGCCTTCTTACTCTTTAAATCAGTAGAGAAAAATAACCATTTTTTTTTTTTTTTTACAATCCATTTCTCCCTAGGCAACCTCACCCTGATGGCAGCAAAGACACATTGTAAGACTAATGTAAGAGCTGGATGAAGCTGAGTGGTTGAGCTCTTCCATACACAAGGCCTTTGGTTTGATCGCTAGAACTGACAAAATAATAAAAAAAAATGTTGATCTCTAGAACCAAGAAAAGAAAAAAAAATGTTGAATAGCATTTTAATGTACTTTAAAAAAATTTTATGACAGGAGATGAGCAAACAGAGGCACTCACTTCTAGGTAGCATTTAGGAACTAGGACGGAGTTCTTGGGACTGCATGGTGGTGAACTACTCTTGACTTCAACCCAGGAGGTGTCCTGCTAAACTGCCATTTGTGAGAACATTTCACAGTTGAAAAACAAACCCATCACCAGTTTAGTGACTGTAAAAGCTGACAAAAGCAGGGTCACCCCAGACTGTTCTGTCCGCCTTCCCCCGCCCCATGATCACAGAACACTTGTGCAGTAAATGCCTTCAACACCCTGTATTTTTTTATGTTAAATCAAACTAAACCTAGAGAGGTCCGGGCAATCGCTTGTGGGAAGCTTTTCCCTCCATGGAGCCTTCTCTGATCGTTAAGCATGCAGAACTACTCTACTGTGTTCCCTCACAGCAGTTTATCATGTCACTGAAAAATAAGCCAGAGAACTGCAAATGTGGCATGAAGGTTCACAGTCCTCCCTCATTTTATACAGTGGAAACTTACTCCAGCAATACATTTTTTTTCTTTTTTTATAATTTATTTACCTTATATCCAGATTGTAATCCCCCTCCACCATCTCCCCCCCTCGGTCCCACCCTCCCTTGCTCATCTCCCCATCCCCTCACCTAGTCCACAGAATGGGGGAGCCCTCCTCCTCTACCATCTGACCCTAGTCTATCAAGCCTCATCAAGATCCTCTTCCTCTGTGGCCTGGCAAAGCTACCCCATCAGGCAGAGGTGATCAAGGAGTGGGCAACAGAGTCCATGTCAGAGATAATCACTGATCCCCTTACTAGAGAACCCATATGGAAGTTAAACTGTCTATCAGCTACATCTTAGCCTGAAGGAGCTACATGAGGGAACACAGATATAACTTACCACTCTTCTCCCTTATGGTCCCAATGCATCTTAGCCTGGAACAGAGATGTGACCTGAAGCTTTAGACCTAGCACTCTATGTGACCACAGAAAACCACTAGAAGTTTTATCTTGTGAGGAGAGACATTTTATTTTTCTGTCAAACACACCCTAAGAGGAGACAAATTCTCCCCCACCTCTGTGTGTGTGGAGGAGAGAGAGAGAGAGAAGACAAAGACAACGAAGAAGAAGGAGGAGGAGGAAAAAGAGGAGGAGGAGGAAAAGGAGGAGGAGGAGGAAAAGGAGCAGGAGGAGGAGGAGGAAGAGGAGGAGGAGGAGGAGGAGGAGGAGGAGGAGGAGAAGAAGAAGAAGAAGAAGAAGAAGAAGAAGAAGAAGAAGAAGAAGAAAAAGAAGAAGAGAGAATGGGAGAGAGAGAGGAGCCTGGATCCAAAGCCAGGTAGATGGTGATGGGAGCCATCGCCTGGGATAACAGATGGCCAGAGAACCAGTTCACCTCTGGCTGACAGAACCTTCTCTGGTGAGAGAGTGGTCTCACCACCAGCGATGCCATCCATATGCTCCAGGAGCTCTCTAAAAGAATCACTATTCCGTGCAGAAGTGGTATGTCCTCTCCTGAGTCTTCTCCTCTCCTGAATACAAATGTTAGCAAACTTGTTTTTTCAAATGTTTGCTCAGGAAATACTGCAGTGAATACTTCATTTTTCATCAGCTGTCAAACAAACAGCAGATGGCAACAACCAGTAATTCTGAACTGGGCAGCATTTGAGGCAGTAACTCGAAGATGGGCCACTGAAAAAGCACTTCATTAACTGCTGAGTCTTGGTCTTAAAAGTGGCTTCATTCTGCTGAGTTTGAAATATTGTAGTTTAAAAAAGTTTTAATTATTTTCCCTCAAGTCTACAAGATAGACTTGCCTGTCTGGTGAGGGCAGAGGCAATTTGCAGTACATAGTCCTTTAAATCAACTATATTCCCTTCCTTTTCCCTCCACTGGGAGCAGAGTCCTGATTTTCAACACAGAAGACCTGGCAGAAAACAATGGTGTCTTATTAAAGTGCCTGCTGGGTTTATTGAAACTTTGAAAATTATTGTACAGCTAATCGCCATTTTCATTTAGCTGGCAAAGACAACAGATATTTATCACAGCTACTGTCTTCAAGTTTTTTAAACAAGTTACTCAAACTCTGTGGGAACAGATTTTCGATATGGCTGGTATGAGTTCGGGGGTTATAAGGTGTAATGAAGGTGATGAAGGATCTTTTCATGCTGACCAGTTATGCATGTGCCAAATAAGCTACTTTCGCAGATCATATACAGCTAGCTCCTGATCGATATCCGTGCAAAAGAGGTTCAAGAACTTTCCTTTCTACCCTGTATCTCCCCTCTACAAACACTAAGACCTATGGATGTTCATATTGCATATAGTATATTTGCATATAATCTATGTGTCACCCTATACATATTAATCATCTCTAAATTACCTATATTTAATGCAAAGTAAGGCTATTGAAGTGGTTGTTTTAAAAATCGTGCTTGAGGAATAATTTAAAAGTCTATACATCCTTGGAACAGATTCATCTTTAATTATTTTCAATTTGTGATTAGTTGTATCTGTAAGGAAGAGGTTATAGAAAAAGATGTGATTAGATGCATGCATGTGTGTATATATGCATATGCAATCTTACAGACACAGATTTATTCTATATTAGATACACACTCATATATGAAAACTGGACAGCATATTGGGAAAGAAACCTTACATTGCTCATGGATAAATCATAATGTTACGCTTTTCGTAATCATCTGCCATTCAGTCTCAGGCCTTGAGTAAAATACCTTTTATTTTACACGGAAGCAGTCATTATAGATATGGATTTAGGATATCTTCATCCTGATATAGGTATTACAGTTCCTTGGTTTAGTCACATGGTGCCTGCTCATTGTACACACATAGATCATAAAGTGTTTGGATAACAGGTCTACAATAAAGAGTCAGACAAAGAGAGGTAATTTGCACAAGGCATCAAAAAGGAGCAATGCGGAATGTAATGATGACGGAGAGTATTGATAATCCAAGAGGCCTGGCCCTCAGCAAGTTAGGCAAAGATGAAAGAGGGGAGTAGTGGAGACAGGAGCTAGAAAAGCAACAAGCGGAGTCTGGTTTTCCAGCTAGTTTCTGTAGGCAGGCCCTGTAGGTGAAGATAAAAGGCTGGAGTTTCCACTGTGTGCTGTGCAGACAGCACCCGGGGGTCTGGAATGGTGCTTCTGCCTGCTTCTCCTAAGCTAAGCTTCTCACTGCGAGTCTGCTGGTGACGTTTGGAGGTTTTATTGCATTTGACCTGTGCTCTGTCCTCCACTGTTAGAATTCTCCTTACCTGTAATTACATATTCCAGTGAGGAAGCACCGGCCTTTCAAGTTAGAAGCTAACTGTGCTCTGAAACTTGCTTACCTATGCTATCTCAGACGCGTGGTTTGTGTGAAACATTCATCCAGAAATCCAGTCCAGTCATTATTGAGACTAGGGGTGGTGTATTTTCTAATTAATCATTAGTTTGTTTCAATGAGTGCATCCATTCATGAAAATATTTTTTCATCAGTTTCATGCATCCATTATACAAATATTTATTTGTTTCTAAGATTTGTATTTGAAGATTTAGTTTTACATTTTAAGTGTTTTGTGTGTGTGTGTGTGTGTGTGTGTGTTTTGTTTGTTTGTTTCTTTGTTTTTGTGGGGGTGGGGAAATGCCAGCAGAGGCCTGGGAACCTTCACTCTTCTCTTAAACTGTCAAACTATGTTCCCAACCTTTGATTTCTTTTGCTTTAATTGTGAGTATGCATGTGCCTGTTGAAGCCAGTTGGGACATACTATCTTCTGAGTTACAGTCTGCTGTAAGCCACAGACTTGGGTACTGGGAAAGGAACTCGGGTTTCCAGAAAAAGGCAGTGAGTGGTCTTAACCACTGAGTTCTTTCTCCTGCTTCTACAGATAATTGTTTAAAGAAGCTTCTATGTGACAGTGATGGCTCTCTGTATTGGAATACCCATAGAAAGGGAGTTTTACGAGGCATATCCCTATACTGCTGTGGTGGAGGACAAAAAAAAAGACATGTTGTCTAAAGGGTGATGTACATTATGAAGACGAAGCAGGGCAAAGGAGCACAGTGTCAGAAGTCTTCATTCAGTTTCAGAGATCTGACCAGGATTGAAGAGGAGTTTGAGAGTCTGAGGAAGAGTCCCTCTTTGAGACAATGTCAAATACAAGGACTCTAAACGTCCTGAGAACATAGATTGCTAAGCACATCAAGAACTGGTCACACCATGCGTAAAGTTGGGAAACAAGGAAACAGAGATTAGATTTCCAGATCTACATCTTGCAGATCAGCCTAGAAACAAAGGTTAAATATTTGAGTTTTAGTCCAAGGATGACGAATCGGCTCTCAAAGATGGAAAAGGACTGCTCTGCATGTTCTGTAATGAAGAAAGAAGTGGAGTGGGTTATAATAACACAGTGATGGTGACTAAGGCGCTAATAGTGAGAACAGGTAGATCAGAGGCGAGCCCCAGCCTCCACAGGAGGAGCAGAACAGTGATTAATAACACAGGAAGAGTCCTGCGGTTTGAAGCAATTCATTTCACCACTGGACCTTCACTGTTTTAAGTTAAATTGCTCACCCACAATGAAGTCTACTCTGAGTTCACATGATATCTCTGAATTTCATCAATAGTTTCCTTGTGCTGTGTTTCCTATCTCCAGGTTCCGGTTACATTAACAAAGCTGTCCTTGATTCTGCACTGATCCTGAACTACACAGTCACCTTCCTTCTCCTTCTTGCCCCCTCGCTCTCCTATGCTCCTCTTCTTCTCTTTCTCCTCCCCTTCCCGGCTCCTGCTCTTCCCTGCTCCACAGGGAGATCTTCCTAGGCTTCATTCAGGCCATCTAGTTCTGCTGACTCCACACTGAAATACTGATGTCCCACGTTCTTTGAAAACTAAAGCAAGGCTTAGCACCTCAGATAAAAAAATGTTCAAGGTAAACAGAAAACCCTAACATTTTGCACAGATACAGAAATGTTCTTAGACATGAGCATACATTCCTACACCCTTTCTCCAGCTTCAATTATCTCTCTCACAAATTTTACAAGCACTGCATAAGGGAGCAGTTTTCACAAATACTATCAACACAACTTTAACAAGGAAGGAATTCTTTTTGTGAATATTACACAAAGCTGAGCAGAGGGCGATTGTCCTTGTTAAAGGTTAGTTTATACTGAGAGTGAAGAAGCAAGTTACACACACATATGCACACACACATATACACAAACCTGAACATATGTACACAAACAAACACAGATACAAGGACACATACACACACAAACACATAAACATATACACATGTAAACTGCATACCACTTAATAAAGTATAGTAAATAAATCCAGTGAGGACCCAACTGCTATATGAATTCCTGAAAAGAGATTTGCACTAAAAGACACTTGTATCAATTTTTTTTCTCACTCTTTAGTTTATAAGGTATTAGTTTGTTGGTCATCGTTTATAGTTAAAACTTTTTGTGAGATTTACAGAAACATAAGGAAATATGGTTCTAGCCCAGTAACTAAAGCACACTTTTTACATTTGAAATAGTTCATGCAGCTTGGACATCTAACACACTTAAATAAATCCAGGCATTCATACAAACCAGAATACAATAGCACAGTGAGTAGAATTTCAAGTCTAGTCACATTTTCCCCCCACGTTTCCCAGTGTGATGTCTGCAACCCTTTGGAAGAATGTTCTTCATCTGTCCAGAGAGAAGATTGGGTCCATGCGCATCAAAGTTTTATTGAGCAAATGAGCAAACACAGTGGTGTTGCGGCTGCCTGGTTAGGAAATGAATCGTTGTTGGTGAATGAATACAGCTTCACAACAAAAGCAAAACCTCAGAAGAAAAATTATGCTATTTAGTATAACCACATTTTCCTTCTCTGGGTCAAAATTATATTTGAGGGAAATGAAGTGTGATTAAATACTCTTTTGATTGAAAAACTGAGGGGTTTTCACAAAATTATACTAGTCAAGTTGAGCTCCATTCAGAGAAAAATGCATAGTATTAGGGAATCTCTAGAAAGCTTTGAATTGGAGATGGATACAGGGCGTACGTATGCTTGCTAAGAAAACCAACCCCAAATGCACCCTTAGTCCTCCCTAAAGTGAGTGTTTGTTGGAATGAAAACAGTGTTCAATCAGGAAGTCCAGACTTGTTCTCAGATGCAGTGCCATAGAACCTTCTTCACCTCCAAGAAAGCTTTCATGGTGCAGTCCTCTATCCTGCTGCCAAGATGCACTCATGAAAAGTCATTTGCACAGCTGATGTCCCTGTTGGCTGTTCCCATAAAAGGCCAGGCAGGAACAGGCCAGCAGGACTCAGGAGCAGCCCAGTGAGGCTATCCTATTACTGCCAGTCCTAATCAGTCACAGGAAGCTGGGTAGATGGAAATTAGCTCTAAGCACAAATAATCAACCTGATAGGTAAATCAGTAATATGCAAATGTGTGTAACACCTCTATTTGGAATGCCAACTTTACTTAGAGGGTGGATGTGAAATTGTGTGGACAGGCTTAACTAGGGTATGGGAGCAGGAAACATGAACAGTCCCGTCTGCAGGATAAATCTCATGGAAGGTTCAGGTGATGGTCACACTGGTTGTAAGCTCCCATGCCCTGACACGCCTCATTCTGGCGAACTAGTACACACATAGTCCCAATTCTGGTCACTGAGTTCATGCCGCAATGAAATTATGTTTTCTAAATACACAACTTGTTTCCTAGAAATGGGAAAATGTGGGTGGTTCTGCCCAGGATCATTACTCCCAAATGGCTCCAGTACATTACAGCACAATAGTCTCATTGTTAGCGTATGAAAATGGAAACCAGTTAGGAGTTTTATGAATGATGAAATAAACAAATATACCAGGGTAATGAGACCGGAGATGATGAGGTTTTTCAACTGGAAGAATGAACAGGCACTTCTAGTCCCAATGTTACATTTTTAGGTGAGAAAAATGAACAATGAGGGTTGAATTAAAATTGTGAAGGTAGTGAATGGAAAAAAAATAATATATATATATTTAAGCAAGGAATTGGGATAAAACATAAATAATCTAACTATAAAACTGCATGTGTATTATAACTATTTATTCACTACACACCAGGAATATCACAAGTGTTATCTAATTCATCTTGAAATGAATATAACATGAGCCATAGTAGGGATAGACTGAGAAAGTTTGGAAGAGTTAAATAACTATCTCAAGATTATACTGTGATGAACATTTCTAGAAGCTGATAGAAGAACATTCTTTCCATGTGATTAATATTCAAAGTCTTTAATCTTTGTATAAAGTAAATGATTGTCTACACTGTGGCTCTCCTCATCCAATCATGAAAGGCATTAAGAATACACTCTACTTCAAGACCACAATAAAGAAATTTTCCTCTGCCCTTATTCGCTGTGCTCTTCCCAATGGGCTCTACACTCAGGACTGAGCTTTTATATAGATTTACATCTTCTGAAACAGCCCTGGGGATCTGGGTTGAGAGCTCTTATAATTGCGTGCACCAATTTCTATCATCAATTTCCACCACTTACCTGCCTATCTGCCTGGATTTGTTTCTGTGTGTGTTTGAAAGGTGTTTGACAAAATTTAACTTGCTTTCACAGTAAAAGCGGAAGATTACATCTGCAGATGAAAAGGCCACTTAAAATTTCCTGGCTGAAGTCATATTCAACTATAAAACCTGAACACTTACTTTTAAGATAAAAAACAAAACAGATTTAGTATTCTTACCACTTCTAGGGTAAGACTAGTGTTAGAGGTTCTTGCAATGACAGTTAGAGAAAAGTTAAATCGACAAGAAGAAAACATTAAATTGCATCTCTTTAAATATAAAATAATAGTAATAAAAACTGCAAGGAGAATAAAAACAGAACTTGTCAATAAATTACTTAAGTTGCAGAATATGAACTTAACACATTAAAATCAACTGTACACCTTGACAATAATAAACTTTCTTAAATAGAAGTGAATAATTTTATCTATAATAGAATCCAAAACTGAACAATGCTTTAGAAAATATTTTCACTGAAAACTATAAAAAATGATGGTACAATTTTAATATATGCAAGTATAATGATAACCTATGCTCTTTAACTAGAAAAAAGTAATAAAGTCAAAACACACATAGTGTAGAAAAAATTCACACATTTCTTGCAATCTCTAGTAGAACTCTGATGTCACCTAAGGCCAAAATTAAAAAAAAAAATCAACCCTAAGCCTGGCAGAGAAACATAAAAACAGCCCTGAAAAAAAAAAATCAAATGTTCTTAAAGATAAAGAATCACTTTTCAAACATTACCCTTTATTACACAAGTAATTCTATAAAGTTGCAGCAATAAAAATAGTGTAGTTCTACCATAAAAAGAACAAGTAATTGGTCAGGGTTTGTAGAAATAAACACACAGACATGCTAAAGTAACCAATACAGAGAGAACTGGCCAGATACATCCGGGAAGACAATGTCTGTAGCAGTGCTGCTGAGAAATGGCAGCTGTCGGTGTAACAGGAAACACAGTGCCTTTCTCCTATAGAGTACGCAAAAGGTAACTCAAAAGTGTTTGAAACTTAAATGTAAGGCTAAAAAGGTAAAATTCCATGAAACTTTGCCAAAATCTTCTTCACTCTGGTCTAGTCAAATACATATTTTGTATGTGTCATCAGTTGTACCATAACAGTGGGTAAATTACCAAGTAAGGCCCACATTATAATAAGCAACTTCTCCAGAGACATGGAAAGGTTAACATGAAAAAGATCTCAGGAAATTGCAGGAAATATTTCCAAGCCACGTATACGTCATTGATAAATTAATAAGACTCAGACCAGGCATGGTCATGCACTCCCGTAATCCCAGCACTCACGGAGGCAGAGGCAGGTGGATCTCTGTGAGTTCCAGGCCAGCCAGGTCTACAAAGAGAGTCCAGGACAGCCAAGGCTACACAGTGAAACACTGTCTCACCACACCTCCTCTCGCCCAAATAAATAAATAGAAATAAATAAATAAATAAATAAACGAGAAAGTTGTCATGAGCTAGGTGTGGTGGTGCATGCTTCTGATCCCAACATGAAGGACCCTGGGGGAGGGGAATAAAGGGAGCTGTGGAGACAGGTATGATCTGACACAGGGTCCATGAAGGTGTAACATTGACCTGGTAGAAAGCAAAGACAACACATAGGGAAGAGATAGTAGGAAATAACACCAAGGATATTTGAAAACTCCACAAGAAACCTTATTTTATAAATTTACATAAAATGTACATGTTACACATATGTGGTTATACACACAAACACACATACACGCACAAATATATATGTATCTTAAATGATGTTTTGCTACATGAAGTGATAATGGTTCTCTCTACAAGAACCTTAGACTAATAAAAGAAAACAAAACAAACAAACAAACAAACAAAAAAAAACAGCACCAGCCATGGAAAAACACTTTTAGAGTTGTTGGACACAGGGGTCTAAGATAGTGTACTATAGGCTATTGTCAAGATCCAGAACTTGAGGGTAATATTCTATTGCTGAAGATACTACAGATTTAAAACATAGGACTTCAAGTAATTGAGCTTCGAATGAAATGCCTTTCTGAAAACTGTATCTCACAGGGTCCAAAACTGTATCTCACAGGGTCTTTTCACAGGGAGAAAAGCAATAAATAGATCTAGCCAGCTCTGAAGCTTAGAAGCAATAACAATGACTGACTGTGCAGGCAACATACTCACAATAATACAATAATAGGGATATGAACGAATTCACATCTACCAATAGGATGGAAGAGGAGCCTACCTTTGCCATTTTCTTAAGCCAATATAGTTTGTAACTATACTATACTCTAAATGTTTACATTATACCCTCAGAAGCTCTCACCCATCATTAAAGGTACTTCTTACATAATAGATGAAATAGATGAAGACGTTTACAAAGATTCACAACAGATCTCAATACAGATAATAAGGGACATGAGGTACCCAAGCAACACATGTGAAATACAGCTCCCACATGTAAGGCACAGGGAAAATCAGAGAAGAGCCAGAAGACCAGGACATCCGCTGAATGAAAACATCTTCTAGACATACTAGGAAAACTGCACCCATGAACTCTCAGCAATATGTTTTCCCAAACAAGACCTGCATAACAAGAACATCAGCTGACTGGTCAATATGATTTGAAAAGTGTAGCAAGTCCCGACCCTTAGATGTGGAGCTATAGGCTACCCATGGCCACTGAGAGAGGGAGAATCAATTTTATTCCCCTGAGAGTTTATCCTGTACGAAGTATTCAGCCCAAAACCCATACAGAGAAGCAGTAGCAAATGGACCTAGTAGAGAGAGAGTGTGTGTGTGTGTGCGTGTGTGTAACAATAATAATTAAAGAAGAGGTCATGAATTTGAGAGTGAGTGGGAGGGGCTTATGAGGAGTTGGAGAGGGGTGGAAATGATGTAATTATAGTATTCATGCTTGAATTCTTTTTTTAATGCAGTACTATATAAGCCAGCCATCATAATTTAATTACAGCTAGAGGAAACAAATACAGCAGGAATTCACTATGCTTAAAAATATGGTAATAACCTGAGTGTTCACTGATGGTGGGATGGATTAAAAATCTGTACCTCTATACATTCCACAACAACATTCTACACACATCACAGAGGGGGTGGAGACTTCACCCTAATTTTTAAAAAATGCCATACATTGTAACATTGATAAACTGAACAACTTTTTTGGTGAACTGTGACACACACAGAAAGAGAAATCCAGAGTTGTCAATCTCGATTCCATGTGAACTCCTTTTTTTTTTCAAATATCTGTGTGTTGTTTAAAATTTATTTTTAACTTTTATATTCACTTTATATCCCAATCGTAGCCCCCTCCCTTCTTTCTTCCCAGTCCCCCACTCCCTTTAGCCCTTATCCTCCCTCCCTTCTCTGAAAAGGGGAGTGCCCCACCACCACCAACCCACCCCAGCACATCAAGTCGAATCAGGACTGAGTGCATCCTCAGACAATGAGGCCCAGCAAGGCAGGCCTTCTAGGGTGAAGTGAGGCAGGGAGAACAGGCAACAGAGTCCATGCTATAAACAGTACCCACTTAACTCACTACATGTGGACTCCTAAGCAAGAGGAAGTCATGATAACAGATGACTGAATGCTGATGACTGTGTCTGGAGAGTGATGGGGTAGGCCAATGGTGTCAAAGGGCATAAACATGGTCTGAGAGCTGAAACAGCAGGATTACACTTGTTAGCATCACCCTGAGTGATCTGGCGTTGACACACAGCAGGATTACACTTGGTAACAGTGTTCTCTGTGTTTGATGAGGAGTTGACATACAGCAGGATTACAGTTGGTAACACTGTCTGTGTGTTTGAAAGGAAGTTGACACACAGCAGGATTATACTTGGTAACAATGTCGTAAGTGTTTGCTTGGGAGTTGACACTCAGCAGGATTACACTTGTAAACAATGTCTTCTGTGGTTACTTGGATTACACTTGGGTAACAGTGTTCTGTGTGCTTGATGAGGAGTTGATACACAGCAGGATTACAGTTGGTAACAATGTCTGTGTGTTTAATGGGGAGTCGACACACAGCAGGATTACATTTAGAAACAATGTCTTGTGTGTTTGCTTGGACTACACTTGGTAACAGTGTACTCTGTGTTTGATGAGTTGACACACAGCAGGATTAACAGTTGTTAATACCATCCTGTATATTCAAAATTTACCAAGTGGAAAGATCTTATATGCTTTCATGTATATATAACAAATGGTTATCATGTGAGGAGACATGTGCCAATTCATTTTACTGTGGCAAACATATCTTAACATATATGTGCAGCATGTCACTGCACAGCTTAAATAATACAACCTGCTAACCATACTTCAACATATAAATAAGAATTCTTTTTAAAAAGGCAACAACACCTTTACTTTAGTAATATTTTATCAATCTATCAGCCTTGACCGAAAACAAAACAAAACAAAAAACTCTATTGCTTATTATTTACTTTCTATCCAGTCTAGCCTTTTTATTTAAAAGCAGTTTAATTTTTAATTAAATATAGTACATATACACAGCATTCTTTTTCTTATTATTTTCTTTTTGGTATTTATAATATAGCTACAATATATCTCCCTCTCTTTCTTCACTCCCATTCCTCTCAATACCTCTTGTCCTCTTTCAAATTCATGGCCTATTATTTTTATTAATGTTTATTGCATGCATACATGTATATACATTTATATTCCTAAATGAAACCTTGAAACCCATATAATGGTGCTTGTATGAGTCTTTTCAGATCTGACCTTTTACTATTGAATAAGCAATTGGTGTATTCTTCCCTGGGGAAGACTATTTCTCCCACACCTAGAATTCCTCAGTTGCAAGTTTGCCATTTTGATTAATTAGGCAACTCTGCCAATCACGTCTTTGCTGCTTGCACACATGCTTACAGAAATGTCTAGACTGATCACTATCCAATACAGCCCACATAAGTCTTGATGTGTCAGTTTAACAGTTCATTACTTTTTGACTCCATTTTCATGAGAAGGTGCCATTCATATCAAAGGGAGAAGAAGCTCAGTTTTAAGGAAATACATCCCATCATAGTTGTAAAGATCATTAGGCCAAGGAACTTGTGCACAGTCTCTTTATATTACTATGAAATTTGTGGTCCTTCATTACTGGCAACCTAAAATCTGCCTAGTAAGAGGAAAGGTAAAGGAAGATTGTGTGTGATGGTGTGAGTGTGAGTGGGAGTGTGTGTGCGTGGGTGGTATAAATAATATGAAAAAAAGACGACTTTGGGAATTTTGGTTCTTTCCAACTAGACCTTTTGTTAAATATCAGCAACTAGTTTCTGCCTCTTCTGTGTATAAAGGTTATGGTCTAGACCACAGACGTCCTTCAAGAGTACCAACCTTTACATACACTATGTATCTCCCCTATGAACTCATGGTTAAACTGAAATGAAAGAATTTGGTGTAGAGATATACAATACGTAACAAGTGAGAGTAATTAAAATGACAATATGATACCATAAGAGATGCATGGATGTGGACTGTGTCTTTAAAAATAAGATCGCTCATCAGTATATGATGTGGTTCAGGATCTGTGCTAAGATGGAGGATGGTGGGTGACTCTGACAGCAAGAGAGACTCTTGACCACATCCTTGAAGATGATGACAACCAAGAAGACTGGAGGGGAGCAATGTTTGGTGTCACAATTTTTCACACAGAGAGGTAGTCTGTATCCCTTGTAGGGCAGAGAATAGCTTAAGCGTCCATCCCACTGCCCAGAATGGCATGGAATTTGAAACATGAAGTGCTTATTTCTGGAATTTTCCATTTAGCATTTTGTGACAATGGTTGCTTGAGTACAGTTACTTTCACAGAACACAAAGCCATGAATAAGGGAGGAGGGGACTTTTATTGTTTTTATTGAGGTATAAGACCTTCAAATAATTTCCTTGGTTTTGAATCACTCACATTTAGCCATTAGTGATCTGCTCATCTTTTTCCACTTCAGTAACAATGACTTTCTATCACCTCAATTCAGGTGTCTGATAGCAAATAATTTTCATTTAGAAATCCCAAAATAAATCAATCATGTATCATGACATAAAAATTCAAGGAGAGAGAAACTAGAGAGAACTCAGATAGCTCAGATGAGGCAGTGGTTACTGACTTGCAGATGATTACAAACTTGGCGAAATCTCACATACTTCTGAACCAAGTTTTGAAATCTGAGACTCTAGACTGAATCAGCAGCAAGATCCAGAGGTTCTTCAAAAACTTGAAATGAAACATTCCTTTTTTCTTTTTACATTGTTTGTCTACATGACCTTCATGGGGGTGGGAGACTGGAAGGCAAAGCCATGCTCTACCAGAAGAAACACTGGCAGAGAAATAATTGGTATCTCTTTTCCGGGGGAGTGAGATTTGAGTCAAATAAAGGTACAATCTACATTAATATGTAAGCCTGACAATCAGGCAGGTTTAATGTTGCCAGGACCTCTGGTCATGATATTAATGCATCTGTCTGATGTGGGAGAGGTGGAGTTGAATGCCAAGGAATACATTTATAATTAGAAAACAACTCAATTGTGATTTATAGGTACCTGGCAGCTGACGCTTGATCTTTATTTCTTTTTACTGGCTTAAAGTTCCTTTTATGTCAGGAGAAACTTAACTCAAGCTGAATGTTTTGCCTGGGAACTAAAAAATCTCCCTCAGCTTCTTTCTGGCTGACCTTAGTTTTTGGTCCAGCCTTAGATTTTAGCATTTCTATAACAATGACACAGATTAAATTTCATTCAAATTCATAGAATCAAAGGATTTTTTCCTTTAAACACACAAACAAACAAACAAACAAAATTACCATTTTTGTTTGTTTTTTGAGTGTGTGTATATAGTTCCTCCAGTGAGTATTTTGTTGATTTTGAGACTAGAAATGATTAATTCGCTGTGGCAAGAAAGAAAAGCACAGAGGGCAGTATGTGATTGCTTCCTGACCATCAGGGTGTCTGGGTGGGCTGGGAAGGATGGAATGTTCCCTGGCAGTCAGAACGAAGTAACAGTGATGCAAGCAGAGGAGGCCAGAGAGCACTGAAACCCCAGAACTTCATTCTTGACTATTCTTGACTCCGAGAAGGAAGACTGTTATTTCTGTGTAGTCAGATGTCTGTCCTTCCTTAATGCGGCTACTGATACTAACCACTCGTACTACTTACTTTTCTGTTACTGAGAGAAAATACCATGACCAAAACCAGCTCATAGGAGAAGGCATTGGTTTTAAACTTAGGTTCTAGATGGCCAGAGAGCCATATGGCAGGGAAGGCATGAAGGTGTGAGATGGGGACTGAGAAAGCATATCTCAACCACATACAGGAGGCAGAGCTTAAAAACTGAAAGTGTGAGTCTCTGGGAAGTTCCCTGTGTTCAAATTTTCTTGTTCTGTTGCTCTCCTTGTGGAGACCCTGTCCTCTCCAGCTCTTACTATTTCCCAGTTCTTACCTAAAATTCCATTCACTCTGCTCAACAGTTGCCCATCAGGCTCAGCATCTGAATGTGAAGAGGGACTGCCTCTGACATAATCTGATTGGCCTGCTCTTGGATCACCTCCCTCTGGGGGGGAGCAGCCTTACCAGGCCATAGTAGAGGACAATGCAGCCACTTTTGATGTTAACTGACAGACTAAGATCAGAAAGGAGAGGAGAACCTCCCCTATTAGTGGACTTGGGGAGTGGCATGCAAGCAGAGGGAGGAGGGAGGGTGGGATTGGGAGGGGAGGAGGGAGGGGCTTATGGGGGGATGCAGAATGAATAAAGTGTAATTGATGAAAAATTAAAAAAAAAAGAATAAGAAAATTAAAAAAAAATAAAAAAAAACCCTGAAAGTGTGGCACTAGAAAAGATCATCCTAAGTGAGGTAACCCAGACTCACAAAAACACATGTAATGGAAGTTTTGGTTCCTTTGTACGCTATGTAAACATGCTTTTGTTTTACTCCCAAGTGTGGGCATTTTAGTTGGGCTATAGTTTGTCCACACCTGTTAATTGTCTCCTGTGGAGTATGGTTTTTGCCAGGTGGTAATGGCCTTTCACATGTGGCATGGGGAGGGGCATGGTCTAGGACTCTGAGAATATAAATATGAGAGCAAGAAACAGAAGGTGGTGTGTTCAGTGTTGGTGTGTGGAGTGTAGCAGTTCAGAGAGACCAAAGACCAGAGATGGTGTGGTGATTTGGAGCAGACAGACAGAGAGAAATGCTTCTTCAGGGCGCAGTGGTGTGGAGGAGACTGCTAGCTGCATCTGATGTTGATGAGCTTTGTACAGAGCCCTAAAAGAACCCATTGACCCTACCTAGCTGGGAGAAGTAAAGGGATCTGAGTCCCCTCTACCCACTAACCTTGCCTCTCTCCTACTTAAGGTTGGGGGTTGATGGAAGGGAAATAGAGGCCTCAACACCCCCCAAAAAAGTGTTTTAAAAGACTACTACAGGTGTCTTTCCCGCTACAGACACACGTGGCATGTATTCAATTACAAGTAGATATTAGACATAAAGTACAGGATAACCACGCCACAGTCAAATGACCCAAAGAAGTTAAGTAACAAGGAAGCCACAAGGGAAGATGCTTGAATCTCACTCAGAGCAGGAAATTAAATAGACATTGGAGTGCAGGACTGTGGATTAGGAGTAGGGAGAAGGAGAAAGAGGGTCTGGTGAGAGAACAGAAAGCAGAGGTGGGGGCCACCTCTGGGACCTGACAGAGACTTGAGATAAGGGAGGCCCCAGGATTCTATGGGGGTCACCCTAGCAGTGGGGGATATGGAGCCTGCAGTGGCTACCTCCTGTATCCAGGCAGGACTTCCAGTGGAGGGAGGGGACACCGAGAAAACATTTGACCCAAAATTTGCTCTGCCTACAGCATGATCAGGTACAAAGATGGAGCAAAGATTGAGGGACTGGCCAACCAAACACTGGACCTACTTGAGACCAACCCCATGGAAGAGAACCAATCCTTGACACTATTAATGTTACTCTGTTGTGCTTGTAGACAGGAGCCTAGCATAACTCCTCTGAGAGGCTTCGCCCAGCAGCTGATAGAAACAGATGCAGAGACCCACAGTCAAACATTAGACAGAATTCGGGGAGTCCTATGGAAGAGTTAGAGGAATGACTGAGGGAGCATGAGGGGTTGAGGACTCCAGAAGAAGATCTACAGAGTCAAGTGGGCCCATGGGAGCTCACAGAGACTGAACAAACAGCCAAGAGCATACACAGACTGGTAATAGGCCCCCTGCACATATGTAGCAGATGAGCGGCTTGGTTTTCATGTGGCTCCCCCAGCAACTGGAGAGGGAGCCCTCTCTGACTCTGACCCCTGCCTTTGGATCCTGTTCCCCTAACTGGGCTGCCTGGTCTGGCCTCATTGGGAAGGGATACACGGAGTACTGCAGTGACTTAATGTGCCAGGGTGGGCTGGTACCCATGGGGAACCTCCCCCTTCTCTGAGGAGGGACAGGAGAATGGGGGGAGATGTATGGGAGGATCTTGGAGGAAAGGAGGAGGCTGCCATCAAGATGTGAAAAAAAATGAACCCCCCCCAAAAAAAAAAAACCAAAAAAAAAAAAAACCCTGAAATCAGGGTAAGCCAATAAACCCCTAAAGCCCTCTCCATTTGAGGAAGGCTTATTTCCTCTATTGATGCTCCACCTTCCAAAAGTTCCACAAACTCCCTAAAAACACTACTACACAGGGACCAAGTATTCAAACACAGGAACCAATTGGGGGGATGTTTCTCATTCTAAGCATCAGTGCACCTTCCTGAAGGATGCACCCAGGATTCTGCATGTAAGAAGCCAGCAAACAGACAAGACCTCATCAAACATTTACCGTCTGTCATACCAATGTAACATGTGGATGTCCTGGGGTTGCATGGTTCCATGGCTTGTCTAGGGTAGCACTATGATAGAGAAACACTCCTACTCTGCTGAGGTTTATACTCAAGGAATTTAGCAAAGTGGGGGAAGAATGCAAGGGAACATTGGCTTTAACCAAGGAGAAAAACAAGACAGTAAACAGCTGATGAAGGGATAGAGCATGTCTAATACACGATTATTTGGGGAGTCAAACATGACTGGAAGTCTTTCCCCTTGAGATTTGTTAGCCTGAGATATTTAAAGTCCTAAACATCTCCAGTCCCCACATATGAAGTGAACAAATCAAAATGCCACGGTATTCCTAATTTTTGAAAATACATACAAATGTAAATAAAAGCTAGTGGTTTTAAAAGATTTTTATTGAAAAAAATCAGGTATGTGGCTTCCTTTCTAAAAACATGTTCCATTTTATTTGATTTCATTGGTCGATTGAGACAGGGTTTTTCTGTGTAACAGCTCTGATTGTCCTGAAACTTGCTTTGTAGGCCAGGCTGGCCTGGAACTCACGGAGATGTGCCTTCTCTGCCTTCCCAGTGCTGGGATGAATGGTGTGGGCCACCACTCCCAGCTGCCTTATCTTTCAAAAATATTTATTTACTTTTGTGTCTGGGTGTTTTGTCCTTCTGCATGTTTGAGTACAAAGCATCCCTGGTGCCAGAAGTGGACATCAGAACCCCTGTAATTCGAGTAATAGACAGTGCTGAGCCACCCTGGATTTGGGGGCACTGCGAATTGTACCCTGCTCTTCTGGCAAAACAATATGTGTTTAGAATCACTGTGCATTTTCTCTGATCAACTTCTTATAATATTTTTTTTTTTACTTTTTTGTTCATACTAATTATTTAGTTTTACTGTCTATTAATTAAAAACCCTCTCCTTTTCTGTCAGGAGACTGCAGAGTTGTTAGAAACCTTCATCGAGGCAGCACCTTTATTTCCCTATGACAAATGATAAAGGCAATAAGTTAAAGATTTTCTTATTGTTATTAGCACACATTATAACCACAATTAAAAATAACAGATCTACTTTTAAAAGTTTTTTAATATCAACCAGGTAAATTAAATGTGAGGGATGGTCACTGTTCAATTGTCATTTTTTTTTCTGAGTCAGTGAATGAGTTAAATAAAATCTTTGTCGCGTGTGTGTGTGTGTATGTGTGTGTGTGAGTGTGGGGTGTGTGTGTGTGTGTGTATGTGTGCAAGCTATTGGTCACATTGGATGTATTCTGTCATTGGTCTGATATCTTTTATGACAGGGTTTCTTGTTGAAGCTTGAGCTCATCAATGAAGTTAAGATGACTGGCCAGGAGACACTCATGTCTGTCTCAACCTCACATCACTGTGATGACGAGGGCAGGGGATGCCCCATGCAGAGCTTTTCAAAGTGGTATCAGGGATGCAAAGGCAGGTCCTCCTGTTTGCTTAATAAGCAATTCACCCTCAGAAATGTGTTCCCAGTCCTATTTACTCACATGAAGATTTCTGTACCACTCAATGGTGTGAAGCCTTGATTGTTCTACAGATTGGGAGATGTTTTTGTACAGTCAGTGAGGCAGAAAGGAAACTAAAATGTTAACAGTAATCTCCAACATTTTGACACTGGCCCTAATGCCGAGCTCAACTTCTTCAGAAAATGAACAATTTATTTAACTTGTCATTTATTTCCCCCATGCTCTGCTCTCTTCCTCTCTCTCTTTCTCTCGGTCTTTCTCTGTCTCTCTGTCTTCGTCTGTCTCTCTCCCCACCCCGATAAGGGTTACATGGAAAGAAAAGCTATTCACGGGTACATTGTCACTGCTAATGAGCTGAACTTGGCATGACTTTTGTTCTAACTGTAGCCAATTACTAAGCCAAATTCTTTCCCTGCCAATGCACTAATTGCTCTAGGTGACAGGTTTCTGCCTCACCTGGCGTCCTCTTTAGAAAGAAAAAAACCAACCAAACAAACACAAAATGACAGGACATTAAGTAAAAGCAGCAAAGGTGTGGTTATGACCCAGCAATCTGGTCTCACATATGCACAAGTTACATGTAGGAGAGATGTTATCTACTGTGTCATGGGTGATATTATCCATCATATTCATGGCAGCCCACACCAAAGCTGACTCTTGAGAGGATCATCTGTGAAAAGGCTATTGTTTAGAGTTCAAGACTTCATGTTCAGGGAACAGCCTACCACTGAGAGACTCTACTCAGCAGTGTATCAAAGCAGACGCCGAGACTCAGCCAAACTTGGGGCAGAGTGCAGGGAATCTTATGAATGAAGGGGGAGATAGAAAGACCCGGAGGGAATGGAGGGAACAGGAGCTGCACAAGGAGAGCAACAGAACCAAAAGAATCTGGTTTCTCTGCTTTTCTAATCCCATTACTTGGTAGGCAAAGGCAGGAGGGTATACACAAGTTCAAGATTAGACTAGTTTACATAGTAAATTGCAGGTCAACCATTGCTAGGTTATAAGGTCCTGTATCAATAAACAACAACAACAACAACAAAAACCAAATAAACAAAATCTCTGCAAAACAATTTCTTTACTTCACATAAAAAGTTAACTTGTGGAATTTCCTTTTAATTCTAGTGTTGGGGAGTTAGAGGCATTTAGATTCTTGGAACTTGCTAGTCAACAACACTACTCTAATAATGCAGTCCCCAACCCTACCTCAAAATATTAAAATGGGATGTCTTAGGCTAAAAGACACCTAGGTGTATACTTTGGTCTATAAACACAAATATAAACCATATGAACATAAGCAGCCCCTTGTGCATGCATCTGCACACACACACACACACACACACACACACACACACAGTTAACCAGAAATGCGTTTTCGATGTATGCTGCAGCATTGATGTGAATTTCAGTTGTCTCGTGCCTTAGTATGTCTTAGAATTACATCAGGTTACTTTGCTAATAGCTCATTGTCTTTCCTATTTTAATCACTCTCCTTTTTCTAACTTAATTTCTCTCCTCCTACTCCCCTAGTTCTAACTTTCAAATCCCAATCCCTAATCTAGAATAGATTAAAATTACCTGGAATTGAATCAAATACTGAAAGGCTGTATGTTATTGGCTGTAGCATAGTCTAAGCTTCACTTCACTTTTATTTTTGCTGCACAGTAATCATCAGACTGAAATTCAATTCAGTTTACCCTTTTTAAGAAATGGAATGTGATTTAAATTTAGGGTAGAGATGACAATGAGGGTTCGATTGAATGAATATTTATTGATCACACTCAGGCATGCTCATCACATTAAGCAAGATAGATTTCAGCATTATTTTCTTCATTATTTTATGGGTTAGAATACTGGCACTAGCCTTTTCACAGAATTTTCTCAAGAGGAGATGCTTAATCTGCATTGGACTGCAGTAGATTGCTATCTGATCGACAAACCCATTTCCCTGATACAAAACAAAACAGACCCTGATAACAATAATATAATTAACAAGTTTACAGTGTTGACTTGTTGACCTGCCTCTCCTGCACACCTTTATCTCCTTTGCTCATCAACAACCTTTCTAGAAGAAAGTCATTAAAATGCATTAGGAGGATGGACAAGGTATTCCCAAAAGAGAAATATTTAATCAGAATCGTATCACATATCGGGATTAGTCAAAAGAAGACTAAAGGAAATTGTATACAAGCATTCTAGTGATAAAATACTATGCACAATTATTGAATGATCCATATGACACGAATTATTTCATTGCTGCAATTTGTAAATTTGAAAAAGCAACACAGCTAATGTATGCTGGCTAAATTAAAATTTCAAAACCTACCTTGTTTCCATTGTTTATTATTCAGCAAGCTGTTGAATGAAAACTAGTGAAATTTAATGCCCTCCACCTTCTCTTTTAGTGAGGAAGACAGCACTCGTGGAACTGTTTCTAGGCTTGGAACTTAAGGAAGCTGCTAAATCCCCACGAGAGCTCCCCTTGTCACCCCTGTTTACCTCTGAGCCGTGGGATCTGAGCTGCTTTGTGTCAAGTCTTTTAAGAAATGATGGATTAATTATCTTACTTGACTTCGGTTTTATTTACTCGCATTCTCCCCAGTGCTGCTGCTGATCCTGGCTTTGCTCTCCGACTTCACAGGCAGCTTGCTGTCAGCTTTAATATCACCCAGCACATCTGTTCTGAGTTCCCACTTTGCCTCCTGCTTGTTCGGCCCATTCTCCAGCCAACCACTTTCCAGGAAGAATACTTGACTCAATAGCCATCCACCTAGTGGTTGTTATCCAAAGTCATGCCTGCCTCCAAAATTGTACTAGCTTAGAACAAAATGAATTTTAAAGGTAAATTCATGAAATGTAGGAACTTTGTTTATATATCAAATACTTATCTGATTGGGCTGAGAATATATATATTTTTTTTAATTTTGAGTTGCTATTTTATCATTTAACTTTCACAATTAAACCCTCTAGCTTCTATACTATCTCATGATATGTAATACATTAGGTTATAGCAGACAGTAGGGGAAATATTGAAACAACACAAAGATTTTCCTCAGAGTTGTAGGTCAATTAGCTGACAGTTTGATATTTCAAAATATATCCATTTTCCCAAAATGCAATTTAGGTACACAAAAAGGCAAGGCAATTCATGTGCCTCAAGTGGTTTTAGTTTTCAATATTTACTCCAACTTTAGTGATATTTCCAGCATGTACATTTATGTGAATCTTCTGTTTATGAAACAATAAAACTCTGAAGGCTGCTCAGCTTGTTAGGGATTTAGTTACATTTCCGATTATGGATTTCATATGTGTATATAATCAAGATAGCACTGTATCATTGGAGAATGCTGTCTAGACATCAAACTAGACAAAAAGCCAAGTTTCTCTGACATGAAAGTCTGTGCAGTGTCACAGTGTAAATGAGAGTTGGCTATCTATCATACCGAAGTGCTACAGAAAAGGTGTAATGTAAGCGATGATACTTGATAAGAACATAGCAATCAAAAACATTTGAAAATTAAGTGACGGAAGTAAGACTGTATCAAATGAGATGCTGGACAGCTGATTTTTTTTTAGTTGATTTTTTTTTCTATTTCTTTTTTCTTTTTCACAGTTTATTGCACTTTGTATCCCAGTTGTTGCCCCTCCCTCATCTCCTCCTGGTCCTCCTGGTCCCACCCTTCCTCCCACTTCTACCTCTGTCTAATTCCCCTAGTTCCTTGAAGGGGGAGTTCTCCCCCCCTGCCATCTGACCCTAGCTTATCACTTCTCATCAAGACTGCCTGGATCCTCTTCCTCTGTGGCCTTGCAAGGCCTCTGCCAGAGGAAAGTGATCAAAGAGCAGACAACTGAGTTCATAACAGAGGCAGTCCCTGTTCCCCTTACTTGGGTACCCACATGGAGACAGAGATGCCTATGGTCAACAGGGCCTATCTGAGCAGGGGGTCTAGGTCCTCTCCATGCATGGGCCTTGGTTGGTGCTTCAGCCTCTGCAGGGCCCCCTGGGCTCAGATTTTTTAGCTTTGTTGGTGTCCATGTGGAGCCTCTATCCCTTTCAGGTCCTTCTATCCCTCTACTCTTCCATAGAACTCCAAGTATTCTGCACAGCATTTGGTGGTGAGTCTCAGCATCTGCTTTGATCCCCTGTTAGGTGGAATCTTTCTGGGGACCTCTATGGTAGGCTCCTGTCTTGTTACCTCTCTTCTACTCTATCTGGTGTCTATCCTGTTTACCCTTCTGAATGAGATTCAAGTATCCTCTCTAGGGTCCTCCTTGTTTTAGTTTCTTTAGGTCTGTAGATTTTAGTATGCTTATCCTGTATTATATGCCTTATAAGTGAGTACATACCATGAGTGTCTTTCTGGTTCTGGGTTACCTCACTCAGTATATTTTCTAGTTCCATCCATTTACCTGCAAATTTCATGGAACAACTGTCATATATTTCCTTGGGAGCTGGCTGCAGGAAATAATACCATGAAAAGGGAAGAAGATTAATACAAGAAGAGGAAGGAATTATCCAGAATTTATTACATAATAAGCTGTGATTAACATGCATCAACAACAGATAAGATATGAAGAAAAAATCCAATACTTAAAAGTAAAAGTAAAAAAATTAAGGACTAAATAACCAGTTGAAAATGGGGCATGGAGATAAAGAGAAAGTTCTCAAAATGAAAAAAAAAAAAAAAGTTGCTGAGAAAGAAGTTTTTTTTTTTTTTTTTTTTTTTGTCCTTCCGGGTTTTGTTTGTTTGTTTTATTGTTCAACATCCTTAGTAATCTGAGTAATAACAAATTAAAAACAACTATGAGACTTCACCTTACCACAGTGAGGATGGCTTAGATATAAATCAACAAATGATTATAGAGCCATGTGGTCAGGCAGACTTCCAGGGCCTAGCAGCACTACAGTGAACAAATATGTGATGGAGAGGTGGGGGGAGATAGAAAGCTGAACAGTGTGTGCACTATGGAGAGAGGTGGAACTGGAGATGTGACAGCAATGACATGTGAGAGAGGGCTGAGGTCTGCATGTTGCCATGGCCCAGTAGAGTCATTGGGAAGGTGTACAACAGCCTGGAGCTTGTACAGATGCAGACTTAGCCCCTGAACTGCTTCCTGACTGAGGGATCCCCACAGCTCTGGGCAACGATGGAGATGAGGAAAGATTCACTATCTGGATTGTACTTCCTCTAAGGACCACAGTGGGCCACAGTACCACCATATTGATGTCAGTGGTCCTGATGCTGCTCTAGAACATGATGAAGCCTGAGCTCCATCTATACATATGCCCCCTGTGCTGCTGACTGATGTCTTGGTGACACCCTTGGGCTTTGCTGCCTTCATCATATCCTCAGGCTTTGCTGCCTCCGGGGACCATGCTGTTGTGAATGGCATGTGTAGCCACCTGAAGCCATGTTGAGGTCCCTGGTCTGTGAAGCTGCTGAGGGCCATGAGTGGGTTGGTGGTCCTGATACAGACAGAGGCCATTGTTGATGTCTGTGGCCCATGTCACCAACAAAGTCCATTCAGATGACTTTTGTCTGGGCTGCCACTTGAAGCCATGTTGAAGTCCGTGGGCATGGGAAGGCTGGTCTCTCTCCTCCCAGGCAGTGAGGTCTCATAGACTCACAAACATTACAGGTTATTACTAATGCTCTTGGCTGTCCTATAGAACTTGGCCTTAAGGTTGTATTGCTGAGGACACCTCAGACATGAGTCATAGAACATGGAGAAGCCAATCTGGTGTTAACTTATGGCTAGCTTTCGTAGCGCTGGAAGCAAAACATTGCAAACTCCAGAGAGGAAAAGTAACCACCAGTTTTGCCATCTATTTTATTTATCTGCAGGCACGGTGAACTACAATGTTGACTGGACTGGTAGGGCATGCAACTGAAATAATTGTAGCTGAACCATCATGCAAAGTAAACAACCACTTTCTTGGATTTAAGGACTACTGCATAAGATGAAACCTAAACCTGGCACCATCGTTGGTCCAAGAATCAGTGGCCAGATGGATCACGGAAGCTATGGGAGAACTGACTACTATTATATTCATACATAACACCACAGTAACCTCAGTCCTAATAACTTACTGTTATGTCCATAGATCAACGCTTCTCTCTACCCTCATCAAAGAAGCTTATGTTTGGATTGGGTAGCTATTAACACAGAGACCCACAACTTGTCAGTGTGCAGAGAATAAACGACTGTGCAGTTCTCGGTCTTAAATTGGACATCTGTATCAAACCCTTTCCCTGAAAGCTCAGGGCTCATTTTTTAAAGAGGGGATAGAAAGAGTATTAGAGCCAGAAGTGGAGGTTTACTACAGTAAAAACAGCGCCTATGGACATGGCAAGGTAGTTGCATAATATGAACTCAACAGCACACCTGAGGACAGTGTAAGCTCAATCCAAAGAAAATTTCATCATGGAGAGGGGAGCACACAAAGTACTGTGAAGGCATGAGTTTCATAAGGGCGTGAGACCGGTAGAATTGGCTTGCAACCCCCTGGCATTATGGAGGCAGCTTCTTTGGAAAAGGATCGCTGACCTTCCAACCAAATATAAACTCCTACAGAAAATGAAAAATAAAAAATCTGACACCTTGCTGTCTTGCAACCTAAATAAAAAAATATAGAACAGGACGAGAGGGGCCAGCCTGCACGACCGGATGGCTCTGCTCCTATGAACTGTGGTGTACTAAACCTAGTTCTCTGTTTCAGCCATGAGATAACCCCAAGACAAGTTTCTTTAAAGTTGAAATAATTTTGGGCAATGTTGTATGGAGGCAAATGACTCACAAGGTTAATATTTCTGACATTAGTAAAGACCCAGCTTCACAGAAAACTCCCTGGGTCTCTGGCTCTTCCTGCCCTTCTTGCTCAGTGTTCCCTGAGGCTGAGGTCCAGGAACTGTTCCATAAATGTATCCATTTTGAACGGGCTCCACAACTGTTTGTTTTGGTTGGCTGTTGTTTTCTATAATGGTCTCTGTTGAAAAGACGAGTTTCATTGATGTGGGGGAGGACAACACCCATCTGGGGGTGAAGACAAACATTTAAAATGTAGTTAGGAACTATGCTGGCTTTAGTAAAATGGTGGTTGTAGGTTCTCCCCAAGATCCATGACTCATTAAGCCCTGAGTAGTTAGTTAGTAGTTAGGGTTGGATTCCAGAACCAGGAATGGTTTCTGTACTGCTGAGTGGGTCTTAATAAGAAGTTGGTTGGCTACTGCCAACTCATGTGTCACTACTGCACTCATCAGGGTATCCAGCTGTGCTGTGCACCGATGTGGTTCATGGTTGTCATCTCTTTGAAATACAAATTTAAAGTCAAGTTGCCAGAACCTGAGGATGAACTCCCACCTTTCACCTAAACATCAGCTGCAAATTTTTTCTCTCTCACATATGTTTTCATTACTCCCTTTACCAAATCATTCCGTAATAATTTATAGATATGCCCTGATCCTTTGGAGGGGTTGCATGTTCAGCCTTTAGAGGAAGGAACCTTAAACTACAAAAATGTTCTTACAGATAGATTACACACACACACACACACACACACACACACAAACATATATAATGTGAACATGCACACACATATATTATACATGCATATATACATAAACCCACACATATATATCATATACATATAGATTATATATACACACATATATATGTATTATAGATACACATATACACATTTTACATGTAATGCATATAATACAGATCTGTGTATAATATGTATGTATGTATAATCTATCCATATAGATAGATAGAGATGTATGTCTCCACTCAAATTTTGAAGAATTCCATACTTACTTATTCAAATACACATTTATAAAATTTTTGAAATGAACATATAAAGAATTTGTAATTTACATGTTTAATTGTAGATTTCCTAATTGTATACGTCAAACCTTGGCAAAGAATTTGCAATAGATCGTCTTTATCCAGCAACATGATTTGTTCTGTACTTGAGGACAAATGCCTCTTGCATGCATTTGAAAGAGGCATGCATTTAACTTAAAGATGCATGCATTTAAATCAAACAAAGCAACAAAATATGAAGAACATTAATCAGAACCTACAGGAAACATTCAACACCTTAAACATTTTTTTCTTTTTTTCTTAATTACAATTTATTCACTTTGTATTCCAGCTGTAGCCCCCAAACTTGGTCCCTCCCAATCCCACTCTCCCTCTTTCTTCTCCTCCCTTGCCCCTCCCCCACTGAGAGGGGCGGTTATCATTCAGCACTTAGAGTCTGACCATCTTTGTTCTACATACTACAGTTTATTCCCTGAATTCAGGATCCACAGTTGAAGGAATAACTGGCAAAAACATGTTTAGGAACTAAGGATCCTATATTTGAGGACAGCATAGTACCCTACCTCAGAGGGTTCCTTACATGGTCTCAACAATTGGCTGAAAAATATCCATCCACAGAAGGCTCAAGGCACTCTGAGACTCATTCAAATGAAATATCATAAATATTACCATCCATGAGTCTTTTCATTGCAGGTCATTAGCCCTGAGTTATGACAACTGTAGTAAGAGACATTAAAAAAAAATCAAACTTTATTCTATAAATGAATTTTCCAGTCTGAGAAATATGCTCAATCTAGAAAGGTCAAAAGCATTAATATGGAATTTTAACAAGGTCCATGGTCCTCCCCTGTGCTTACTGAAGAGCCTGGCAAGGATGTATTTCCTCACATTTCTCAGGATCAGAATTAATTTGTATCTTTTAAAACAAGAGCCGTCATGAACCCTGAATACTGTTCCTGTAGGTAAAATGAGAAGAAGAAGAAGAAGAAGAAGAAGAAGAAGAGGAAGAGGAAGAGGAAGAGGAAGAGGAAGAGGAAGAGGAAGAAGAAGAAGAAGAAGAAGAAGAAGAAGAAGAAGAAGAAGAAGAAGAAGAAGAAGAGGAAGAAGACCACCCCAAATAACAAAAACAATCCTGCTCCCTCATAATAGCAGTAGTCTCTTCCTGGCAAATGACCTGCTGGTGGAATTGAAACACTGCTGACCCGGTCCTTGTTCTCTAATTTCAGTGTGTGCACCTGAGATTTGCACAACGGTCACTGTTCATCACAAGCTGAGGACTGCTGAAATCAGCACTGGAAAAGATCAACTCACCTGACCCTGCATTTGAAAGAGGCCTGGGAAGCTGTTTCTATGGGCCACATACAAGGTCACTTACAAAGGACTTAATAAAATTCCATTATAGCCAGCTAGGAGAGACAGAAAGATCCCAGAGACGAAATGAGACTTGATTTATGCAATCACATGGTCTTAAGTGGCTAAAGTACCAAGTTTCCCGAAGATGAAAGTTTTTGCAGCTTAGCATGTCCTGACCCTTTCTGAAGTCTGTGGCTGAGCTTGGACCCATTAGCCCTGCCTGGTCTTCACTTGTATCCTTGACCAATGCACATGATTTTGAGAGCAGAATGCGGATCCCACTCTGTAAGCCCGGCAGCAGCGTCATCGGTCACCCTGATGCTAATCCTCTATGTGTTCTCACAGATCTGTAAGTCTGAACAGCACATGTGTGTGGGGGCAGGGCAGGGGTGCGATGTCTGACGACCTCTGGGCACACCCCAGCACGGACACTCTACAAACCTTACATACTCCTCTAGCAAGCTCCGAACTTTGTCCTGGTGACTTTGAATATTTCCTACTGTCCATGTGTCCTTTGTGGATTCCAAAAGCTTTCTTCTCACCCTCATCTCTAAAGAAAAGTGCTGACATACAACTCCGAGACTTCACCAGATGAGGGATTCTATCAGGAGTCCATGCTTCTGAATTATGTGTTTCTTGCTCCTCGCACACTTGAGGATTCTGCACTACTGCAGAGTGGATCTGGGACTTGCCTCCACATCTCCAGAAACTTTATTAGCGGCTGTCAATCACACTCTCAAAAGACTTAAGGAAGAGTTATAAACCATTTTCATGGTCTTATACTAATGGCCTTCGATTCAGTCACATGTATACACGAATGCTAACCCTGGACTTCTGAGAGAATAAAATATGCTAATACATTTTAAAGGACTGTAAATTTTCAAATAATAGTGGCTACCTCAACATTAACATTTTAAATCTTAGGGTCAAAGCTTCCTAGGGAATGATGGTCTGTTATTTTATGTACATGTTAGATATCTTCCTAAACGAATCATTTTTGTTATCTTTCATTATGTATAGATGCTAGTGTCTGTGTGGGGTTATGTTAAAGAGAGTGCTTTTGTGTTGTGAGTTTCCTCCAAGACTGAAATATCCTATCCTGCTGGGAAGCTTCAGAGGCCAGAAGGTAAAGTACTCAAAAGAGCTTCAGAAAGTTCCTGTAAGTGACCAGATTCATTAGGTCCCTCCTTCCCCAAAATAAAATAAGAAAGAAAGAAAGAAAGAAAGAAAGAAAGAAAGAAAGAAAGAAAGAAAGAAAGAAAGAAAGAAAGAAAGAAAGAAGACTGCTGAATTAGTCACTCTCAGACAAGCCAAGCTTCCAAGGAAGACTCTGAGACAAGGCTATGTCCCTGGAAGATGCTGAGACCAACTGAGTCACTTGGAAAAGACAAGGGCAGGTTAAGCTACCTGCAGGCTGCATTTTCCAGCTGGGTTTCCAGCTGTGTGAGCTGTCACCCACGCTGGGGTGAGCTTTGGTGGCACAGCTGTCTTTGAGTCCTTTCTGCTCCTATAAGTAACCAGTGCTGCCAGTTAAACTCACTGTTCCCCAAGCTGTAATTTGATGATATCCATACCTTGGCCTGTCATGGGCTTCCTATCTGGGTTTAATAGACATGTGTGTTGAATCTCCCCTAGAAAAGTCTTGTCACTCAGAACTGTGGGAGACAGAAGAGCCCATCAGTTTCTATGGATCTGAAGTTCTAAGCAGCTGTGAACCAAGCAGCATGGGAGATAGGAACTGAATCATGGTCCCTGGCTCTTAACTGCTAATCCATCTCTCCAGCCACCTATGTTAGTATCTTTTAAGGGACAACATAAATGTTGAATAATTTGGAGTAAAGGAATATTCTTTACTCAGTGTCAATTATATGTCCATATAGAGTTGACTTTTCCTCATTTCTCCCTCTGCCCTTGTCCACCATTGGCTAAGAATCACCGTTCTGTTCTAGGTTTGAGACCACAGAATCTTCCTGAGCCTGGTGTATTTCCCTTGGCAAAATGGCCTTCACTGCCTTCCACAATGCAGGATACAATAGATTGTCATTCTCTCTTATGGCTGAAGACTATCCCATCGTAAATATGAGCTACATTACCTTCACCCATCAATCTGGAGCCTTTTTCCTTACAGTGCACAGAACAGTGAGGAAGACGCCATTTAATGTGCTTTGATTTTCTTAGTATTTTAATGTAGAACTGATTTTCTTGCCATCATTGAAAAGACAATCCACTGTCTGCTACACTGTTACTGCCTGGTTTAATAATCATTTGGTTGTGGATACAAGAGTTACTCAGGTTCTTTATCAGTTCTGTTGGTCTTTGGGTTTGCCTTTATGCTGTTACTGTGATGTTTTTATTGCTACAGATTCATAGTATATTTTATGTGCAGGCCGTATAATGCTACCTGGTTTAGTTTTGCTCAAGAGTGTATGGGCTATTAAAAATACATATTAGATTATTTTACAGTGGTATGCTAACTCTCAGATTTTTTTCCTATTTTTGTGATGAATGCTATTGATAATTTTGTAGTGATTATATTGTTATACAAATTTTAATACGATGATTTTTTTTTCCCAATAGACCAAAAGAATATCATTTCCTTGTGGGCGCTTGTCAGTTCTGTCTTCAATCTTTTATAGTTTTCATCATTGAGGTCTTTGGTTAAATTTATTTCTATGGATAATTTACTTCTTTTTTTTTTTTTTTTAGTTCAAATTCTTAACACATACAACCTAGCATCACCCAGGAAGAGTTTCTGTAAGGGATTGCCTAGATCAGGTTAATCTGTGGGGGATTGGATTGATTTCCATATTGATGTGGGAGCCACAGCCTGAGAAGTACTGCACCCTGAGTTTGAGCCCTGGGTTTTTTTTTTTTAATTTTTCATCAATTACACTTTATTCATTCTGCATCCCCCCATAAGCCCCTCCCTCCTCCCCTCCCAATCCCACCCTCCCTCCTATCTCTGCATGCATGCCACTCCCCAAGTCCACTGATAGGGGAGGTTCTCCTCTCCTTTCTGATCTTAGTCTATCAGTTCTCATCAAAAGTGGCTGCATTGTCCTCTACTATGGCCTGGTAAGGCTGCTTCCCCCGAGGGGGGGTGATCAAAGAGCAGGCCAATCAGATTATGTCAGAGGCAGTCCCTCTTCACATTAGTATGTAACCCAATTGGGCTCTGAACTGCCCTGGCTACATCTGTGCAGGGGTTCTGGGTTATCTCTATGGATAGTCCTTGGTTGGAGTATGAGTCTCTGGGAAGTTCCCTGTGTTCAAATTTTCTTGTTCTGTTGCTCTCCTTGTGGAGACCCTGTCCTCTCCAGCTCTTACTATTTCCCAGTTCTTACCTAAAATTCCATTCACTCTGCCCAACAGTTGCCCATCAGGCTCAGCATCTGCTTTGATAGTCTGTAGGGCAGAGGCTTTCAGAGGCCCTCTATGGTAGGTTCCTAGGTTGTTTCCTGTTTTCTTCTTCTTCTGATATCCCTCCTCTTTGCCTTTCTGGATGGGGATTGGACATTTTAGTTAGGGTCCTCTCTCTTGCTTAGTTTCTTTAGATGCACAGGTTTTAGTGGGTTTGTCCTATGTTGTACGTCTATATGAGTGAGTATATACCATGTGTGTCTTTTTGCTTCTGGGACAACTCACTCAGGATGATCCTTTCCAGATCCCACCATTTACCTGCAAATTTCATGATTTCCTTATTTTTCATTGCTGAGTAATATTCCATTGTGTAGATGTACCACAATTTCTGCATCCATTCTTCAATTGAGGGGCATCTGGGTTGTTTCCAGCTTCTGGCTATTACAAATAAAGCTGCTACAAACATGGTTGAGCAAATGTCCTTTTTGTGTACTTGAGCCTCTTTTGGATATATGCCCAGGAGTGGTATGGCTGGATCTTGAGGAAGCACTATTCCTAGTTGTCTGAGAAAGCGCCAGATTGATTTCCAGAGTGGTTGTACAAGTTTACATTCCCACCAGCAGTGGAGAAGGGTTCCCCTTTCTCCACAACCTCTCCAGCATGTGTTGTCACTTGAGTTTTTGATCTTGGCCATTCTCATGGGTGTAAGGTGAAATCTCAGGGTTGTTTTGATTTGCATTTCCCTAATGGCTAGTGAGGATGAGCATTTCTTTAAGTGCTTCTCTGCCATTCGATATTCCTCTACAGAGAATTCTCTGTTTAGCTCTGTTCCCCATTTTTTAAGTGGATTACTTGGTTTGCTGCTTTTCAGCTTCTTTAGTTCTTTATATATACTGGATATGAGTCCTCTGTCAGATAAAGGGTTGGTGAAGATTCTTTCCCAATCTGTAGGCGGTCGCTTTGTTTTGATAACGGTGTCCTTTGCTTTGCAGAAACTCTTCAGTTTCATGAGGTCCCATTTATTGATTGTTGCTCTTAGAGCCTGTGCTGTTGGTGTTCTGTTCAGGAAGTTTTCTCCTGTTCCAATGAGTTCTAGGGTATTTCCCACTTTTTTTTTTCAAGACGATTTAATGTGTCTGGTTTTATGTTGAGGTCTTTGATCCACTTGGACTTCAGTTTTGTGCAGGGTGATAAGTATGGATCTATTTTCATTTTTCTACATGTAGACATCCAGTTGGACCAGCACCATTTGTTGAAGATGTTATCTTTTTTCCATTGAATGGTTTTGGCATCTTTGTCAAAGATCAGGTGTCCATAAGTGTGTGGGTTTATTTCTGGGTCCTCTGTTTGGTTCCATTGATCCACCATTCTGTTTCTATGCCAGTACCATGCAGTTTTTAAAACTGTTGCTCTATAGTACAGGTTAAGATCAGGGATGGAGATACCTCCAGAAGATCTTTTATTGTAGAGGATTGTTTTAGCAATTTTGGGTTTCTTGTTATTCCATATGAAGTTGAGAATTTTTCTTTCCAGGTCTGTAAAGAATTGTGTTGGTAATTTGATGGGCATTGCATTGAATCTGTAGATTGCTTTTGGTAAGATGGCCATTTTTACTATGTTAATCTTGCCAAGCCATGAGCATGGGAGATCTTTCCATCTTCTCATATCTTCTTCTAATTCTTTCTTCAGAGACTTGAAATTTTTTTTTCATACAAGTCTTTGACTTCCTTGGTTAGGGTTACTCCGAGGTACCTTATGTCATTTGTGGCTATTGTGAAGGGTGTTGTTTCCCTAATTTCTTTCTAGTTCTTATCCATTGGATTTTTTTTACTGGTTTTATTTCAGATAACTCAATAATATTGTACAGCTGTGCTTCTGATGTTTATAAATCAGTGTTGGTTCCTGAAAGTTTTCTGAGTTTATTTAAGATCTTGGTGGAATTTTGGGGGTTTTCCATATTCAAAAATCCCACCATGTGGAAACTGTCAGGGTTTGACTTCCTCTCTCTGATTGAACATCACCTCTTTCTCTTTCTTGGTATTCCCTGGGTGGGATCTCCAGCACTGGAGTCGAGAGAGAAAGTTCACATCCCTGCTTCCTTTCATATCTTGCCAGCTTTTCACTGTCCGCAATATTTGGCTATTCACACACAGCTTTTATACACGATGCTTGTTCCTTTTGTACTCGGCATGGTCTTTATTCTGAAGAGGAGCTGGATTTTATCATACAACTTGTTTTCCTCTATGGAGAGACCATCTGCTTCCAAGTGCATTTTTTTTTTTTTTTCTGTGCTTTATATCATGTTTACCGATAAGTGAAAGTGGAATCAACTATGCAGGCTGAACAGAGCTGATTGCTCTGAATGGCTCCAATGTGCTCTTGGATTTGGGTTTCAGGTACTTTTTTAAAAATAGGTCTGGGAAGCCTGTTCATCTATACCATTAGACAACAGTTTTCTCTTTTGGTTGTGCCTTTGGTTTGGGTATCAAGGGCATGCTGACACCAGAAGGTATAATGGAGAGGATTTTTTTTTTCCTTTCCCCTTTCATGAATAATCAGAATATGGTATAGCTAACTTTAAGTGTTTGGAGCTAAGTAGACCCTTCTTATATGGCCTTTGCTTTGAGGGACTAGTTTATATGGCTGAGATACTCAGGCCTCACTGGAGACATTTTATTCTTTCATTACTATTCTACTATTCTACTCTATTTACAAAATTCCCTTTTCAAAGAACCAGTTTTCTGTGTCATCAGCCTGTTGGAAAATTTTCCCGTGTTCTATTCAGATCCTATTTTTTCAGAGTTATCTAATTGTTCTAATTCTCTCAGAGGCAATGGTTATCTGTTTATTTGAGATTTTTCTCCTATTAATTTATTTATTGAGAAAGAATTCACTCTGTAGCGAAGAATGGCCTTACACTCATGCCTTTCCCCTGCTTCAGCTTCTCAAGGGATGAGGTTTTGTGTGACAGCCATCACAGCTGAGCTTTCTCTTCTTTTCTCCTCCAGCCTTCATTACCATAACTTTTACTACTTTATTCTAGACTGGTTCAGCATACTATTTTATTTAAGCGTTTTTTTCCCTCACAGAAAAGTTAGCAAATAATTCCTCTGCTTTTAAATCATAATTTCTTCTCATTGTTCATTTTATTTTATTTTATTTCATTAGTATTTCACTGACAACATGTTAATGAAGCGATAGATTGATTGGTGTGCCAGGATAATGTGGAACTATTTAATCAAGACAATTATTATTTTTTTTAATTTTTTATTTAACTTTTATTAATTACACTTTATTCCTTTTGTATCCCCCCATAAGCCCCTGCCTCCTCCCCTCCCGGTCCCACCCTCCCCCCCTTTCTGCATGCATGCCTCTCCCCAAGTCCACTGATAGGGGAGGTCCTCCTCTCCTTCTTTCTGATCTTTTTTTTGTTGTTGTTGTTCTTCTCAATGCAGTTTATTCAGGAACCTTGAACAATCTTCTGACCCTGGGGAAAGCCAGCCCACAGCTTAAAATAGCCTCTGGATAGCCTACCCCAGCGTGCCTCGTGGGCAATGCAGATAGGTCCACATACACGGAAGCAAGCCAGATCCTCAGCCTTAGCTAAATATGGAGTTGTTTGTGACAGAGAGCACTCACCATCAGGAAGGTGGAAGGCGGAAACCAGCTCCATCTTTAAGGCGGGGCATTACGCAGCTCTCTGCAGTTCCCCCTTTTTGTTTTAGACGAATCAGGCAAGAGTAGAGGTCTGATCTCTGATATTAGAAATAAATTGGGACTTTGTACTGATGTTCATTTAGGTGTCATCCACCCAAAGAGCATTAGACCCGTCTGATACCTTTTTCTCAGAGGCGGGACCTGGGGCATCCACCCGCATGCAATCAGACATGCTCTTCTCTGGGTCGAAAGCAGCTGACCCTGAGTGCAGTGCTTAGCCTCGCATCCTGAGTGTAACATTTTAGCTTTTTATGGTAGTCAACCATGCTTGGGGAGACTGTCCTGCTTCAATGGCTGTAAAGGCCTGAATGATCATGGTTGCATTACACTGTTGTGAGATTCTAATCTTGCATATACACCACAGGCAAACCAAGGAGACCAACACCAGAAGGCCTGCTAATGCTCCCATGCCCGCCCATTCCTTCAGATGATTCATGGCTGCAGCAATCCATGATGATAATCCTGCATCCACTCTGGTAGAATTTGCCACAATGGCCACTCTCAGCTGCTCTATCATAGTATCGAATTCTTCAGTTCAATTACCTAAAATATAGCTAGAAAATTGTTTAAACAGATTTGCAGTATGGGAAAAATTCTCATATTGTATGCTAGTGACACAAAGTCCAGCATACTTCCATTGACAGCCAAGTTGAGTGATTTGCCATAGGGTATCAATTTGCTCCTGCACGAGGTCAATCCTCTGATTGAACACCATCAAGTCTCCTTTTAGTTGAGCATTAATTCCTTTTTGTGCATCTAAAGCATGAGCTACATTGGCTAAAAGATTATTTAGGGTCTGAGCAGTCTGCAAAGTATGACTCATGGCTAATGCCGCGGTGGTAGCTCCAACAGCTGCCAATGACAGTAATTGGCAGTAACAATGGCAGTAACAATGGCGGCTGTAATTCCAAGATCCCTTTTCTGTTTTAAGAGAGTCATAGCGTGAGGGGCATCAACGGGCACAGGCACCCAGCGAGGCATGCGAGTAACCAGGGCATACCTAAATTCACTAGCATTCCAGCATTGGGCAAAAAAGCAAGTATCATTACCACAATTACTTGGCTCTATATGGCTAACAATGAATAAAAATGGGGGATATAAACAAACAGGTTTGGACTTATAGGAAATATTATGAGAAGCCTTAACCCCCTCGTTGGAACATCCTGCATCAGTTCTAGAACTAGCAGTGGTGGTGTCTGAGGTCTGAGTAGGTTCAGAAGACTATTGCATTGCCCCCAGGGGCGAGACGTGCTCCATGTAAATTGACTAACTCCATGTTTTCCTCCACTTTTGAAATTCATTTAAGGTTCTTAAATTATCTTTTCTTTTTTTTTTCTTTTTTTTTAATTTTTCATCAATTACACTTTCTTCATTCTGCATCCCCCCATAAGCCCCTCCCTCCTCCCCTCCCAATCCCACCCTTCCTCCTCCCTCTGCATGCATGCCACTCCCCAAGTCCACTGATAGGGGAGGTTCTCCTCTCCTTTCTGATCTTAGTTGATCAGTTCCCATCAAAAGTGGCTGCATTGTCCTCTACTGTGGCCTGGTAAGGCTGCTCCCCCCGAGGGGGAGGTGATCAAAGAGCAGGCCAGTCAGTTCATGTCAGAGGCAGTCCCTCTTCACATTACTATGTAACCCACTTGGAGACTGAGCTGCCATGGGCTACATCTGTGCAGAGGTTGTAGGTTATCTCATCAAAAGAAACTAAGCAAGAGAGAGGACCCTGCCTAAAATGGTCAATCCCCATCCTGAAAGGCAAAGAGGATGGACATCAGAAAAAGAAGAAAACAGGAAACAACCTAGGAACCTACCACAAAGGGCCTCTGAAAGCTTCTGCCCTACAGACTATCAAAGCAGATGCTGAGCCTGATGGGCAACTGTTGGGCAGAGTGAATGGAATTTTAGGTAAGAACTGGGAAATAGTAAGAGCTGGAGAGGACAGGGCCTCCACAAAGAGAGCAACAGAACAAGAAAATTTGAACACAGGGAACTTCCCAGAGACTCATACTCCAACCAAAGACTATTCATGGAGATAACCTAGAACCCCTGCACAGATGTAATCAAGACAATTAAAATGGCTGTCACTTTGCCATTGTTTTGTGCTGAGACATTTAAAGTTTTTCACCCAGTCTTAAATTTGTAAAAGGTCATTAACTGCAGTCACTATGCTGTCTGTGGCATGCTTAAAGCATATCCTGCCCTCTTACACTGCCCTTCCCCCATATGGTAGTTAGAATTCTTCTGTAAATGTAAGCTCATGTGGCATTTGTCTTCTGCCTGACTTAGCTCCCTCAGTGTAGTGTGAATGCTTTGCTTCAGATTTTCTTTTTTCTTCTTGAAGGATTAATAGTATTTCTCTCTCTCTCTCTCTCTCTCTCTCTCTCTCTCTGTGTGTGTGTGTGTGTGTGTGTGTGTGAAAGCAATTTCACCATGTCTAATGCACCTTGTTAAGTCTGTTTCTTTGTGTGGCAATTAGTGTTGGTGATAAAAGCATAGAACCCAGGATTTAGTTTCCAGATATTCTAATGTTGAGATATCTCTGTAGACCTCCCTCTGATGACTCCAACTTAAATAAATAAAACCACAAAGATTGTGAGTGCTACTCCTAATAATTATGTCTCCTAACATAATTTTAAATCCATCATTTGTGCTTTCTTTTATGTCTCACCTTGGCATAATTAGGACGAGACCCTAGCAACGAGAGTGCCTAATGAGTTACAGTATTTTTTTCAAGTTCTGCTGCGGTTTTATAGCATAGTTTGTAGTGTTGTGTAGGATTTTGGTTCCATTTGGGGCTGACAAGATATCGGTTACTAGAATCCCTGGATGCCTCTGTAACCTTTAGGCCCTGTGGTTGAATAATAGCAATTTTACTACATCTAATGCACTCTGTTAAATTTGTTTCTTTGTGTGGTGTTTTAGTGCTGGTGATGGAAGCATGGAAGCCAGGATGTAGTTGCCAGATATCCTAGCATCAAGATGTATCTACAGCCCTATCTCTTAATTAATATAATCACTATATATGCGTGTGTTAGGAAATACAGAATTTTCTGTAATTAACATAATTATGTCATAATCATTGAGGCATTGGTCCATGTACTTCAGTGTAAAAACAGAACAGCCTAATTGATACCAATTACTGGAGAATTTTTCATTTGCCGTATAAGAAACGAAAAACATGTCGTCATATCAGGATGATTCAACTTTGGGGTTTCACTGTTGGTTTTGAAAAACCCAGACCTGCCTGGTTTTGTACGTTATTATGCCATCAGCATGGCAGCACCCTCTGTCTGTGCACAGAAGGGCCAGTAATCTGAGCATCCTTCGAATGACCTTCCGGTTGTGTCTAACTGGATTCCTAATCCCTCATTTGTGTTATGTCTTTCTCTTGCCTTCTTTTTTCGTTTGTTTGTTTTTCATGTGAAGAAATATGAAGCTGCTTCTTTTTGTGAAGATGTTTTAATAATATTCATTTACCTCTGAACATCCCCACAAATTAATATCCATGAATTCTAAATGTAAACAGCAGTAGCCTCACTCCCTTTAGAATACCCCTAATCCTTCTCATGGTTGTCAACCCATACTTCCATACCCTTACATTTTCTCACATTTTTTTCCTCCCATTCTCTGTGTACATGTCCCTAGAAAGAGGGTTTGTGGTACTTCCAGTAAGACTTTCATTTCTCCATTTTGCTACATGAATTGATCTTTATTCTTTAAAGCATGCATGATCAAATGCATTTCTGTTTGTACGTAAAGGTAGTAGGTCTTTCTCCAGGTCCCAGACTGCATCTCTGAAGTCTGCTTCCCAATCAGCCAGTTTCATTTGTTTTCAAAACCAGTATTTTTCTGACCAGCAATTATGTTGCTCATGTACTTTTTATGTAGATGTGTCTATGTTTAAAAAAAAAAAAAGTTTAAAGTTGGAAATGCCAAAAAAAAAAAAATCTAAGTGATTACTTCAGGTTCCCATAAGGATCTTGAAATTGAATATCAATTCAGTTCTGTAACTATCTGATGATACTCAGAACCATAGAAAAGTCGCTTGCTCATGATGATGTCATGGTGGTGACATCTGGACACTTAAGGAAAACCACCACAGACAGAAAACAAGGAAAGCTTAACCAATTCTTGTGCTGGCTCGAAAAACAAAGATAACAAAAGGAGGAATATCACCACTGTTCTCAAGAAATCAGAGAGTAGCAACCTCATTATATATGCAGCGCTTTAAGAAAGGGGTGTTTTGGCTGGCACTTCTGCAGCTGTGAGCCAATATAAACCAATTTGAATTGATTATCTCCAGCACTCTGTTGCCTGAGGATTTATCAGCATTGACAATACTTGTTATCTCATGGTTTCTGAACAGCAGGAACCCCGCTCAGGTGAATCCATGTGGGTCAGAGGCAAGATATTGGTTTTGCTACGCCCTTCGAAGTAACTTGAATGACGGCCTAGAGAAACGCTTCTATCCCAGGAAACAGACTTGAAAACAGAAGCAGTGAGAAGCTTCCTGTCATCAAGACAAGGTTCTGATTGAAAAGCAAATCTCTCAAAGGCTTAAGTCCACAAGGCATAGGGTCTAATGCAGAAAGTGTGGATTCTAAGAATCGAAGCTACATCAAAAATTATTGACAGTCTTCTAACACAGGTAGAGTTTTGAATTGCTTATTCCCCACTTAATTAGGCCATCAATTTGGCATGTTATTAAGAGATAGGAGAGACAGCTGTACAACCTCAGATTGGATGCAATTATAAATCTATTCCTTCTGATGTCAGTCAGGAGGTAGATAGGCCTTGTTTTTAAGAGGCTAATTTACAAGAAGAAATCTGTAGACACCAGGGACAAAATATTTGTATTTGAGATTTTTGAGGCAGGACCACTGTAATCTAATTGGCTTCGAACTCATTACATAGCTTTCTCTGTTCTCCAAGACGATCATCCTCCTGCCCCAGTCTAGAAGGTGTTTTTCTTTCTTTCTTTTTAGTTATTACAGTTTATTCACTTTGTACCCCAGCTGTAGCCCCCACCCTTGTCCCCTCTTATTCCCATCCTCCCACCCTCCCTCACTGCCTCCGGATAGGGTCACATGGAAGGGGAGGAGGTCCTCCCCTATCAGTGGACTGGGAAAGTTGTTTTTGTGTTTGTTTGTTTGTTTGTCAATGAGAAACACTTCTTCTACTGGACCTTCTCATGTTTGCACAGAACGCTTTTGAATAGCCAAGACGTTACATTGTAATCTCAAAAACGAAGTTGGCGTAAAAGATGACATTTCCCCTAATGGGGACGATTCAAAAGAAACTTGCTCTTGATTGAGGATAATTTATAGCTTCTCAATTTTTGCCTAGATCTAGAAATTTAAGATTATGTTTTCTCTCTCTCTCTCTCTCTCTCTCTCTCTCTCTCTAATTTTAGAATGAAGAGCAATGAATGAAGATATATATATATATATATATATATATACCCTCTCTAGTGATTAAAAAAAAAACAACAACAACATGTTATTTGTCTTTAACTGCTAAAGAAATAAAGAAAGGAGAAAAATGAAAGAGCATTAGGGTGGTGAGTGAAATTTTTGTCTTGGCATCTGTAGCAGAACTCTCCTTACTGCCAAATATTTATCCAAAGAAAAGTACTTTTTGCTGTCACATTTTATTACTTCTCACACTGAGCAGGGGAAAGGTCTCCAAAGAATATCTCCTTTTGACAAGAAATGATCACAGTGTCATTTTACTTTCTGTTTGTGGAAAGACAGAAATAAACATTCATTTCAGTAATTGTGACATCTCCTAAGTTCAAACAATCTGCCTATCAAAAATAAATTGTAGCGTGAGGTAGCATAGGTAATAACTGTGACCGCCCACAACTAATTCCCTGGTATTGTAAGAGGTAAAGCAAGTGAGTATCAGCCAGACACTTCCAGTTTCAGCATGATTTGCACATGTAAATAACTAGTAAGTGAACTGTGGGTTTTTCAGGGCTTGCACACTGCATGACTTGAACATATTTGGTCCCATGAGAGTTTAGACTGTGATATCTCCAACTGCCATTACTAAAGGAATTGGGTTGCTGTTTGGTGATTTGCTTCCTGTACATTCAGCCACTCAAAAGTCATTACCCAACACCTATTAAACATGGCATTTAGCAACTAAGGCATACTGATTCTGGGGTGTTCACTTTTATCTTTCGTATCTCTTCTTTCCATGTATTTAGCCCACAGTAGGTGTATTCATTTTTCAGAATGACAAAGCACAAACTGAAGCAGAGTATTAAAACCTCAGAAAAAATCTTTTCCTTTCAAGGTTATAGGAAAGCTAACACATACCTTCTAACTAAGGTAAGTAAGTGGCGATTAATAATGGCATGCCAAGTATTTTGACATACTGCAATGAATCGCCTGTACCCTGTCCTCACTGAACACATTAGATTGGGAATAAAGGTCCAGAATGATTGAGCCTTCTTTTCTGTTCTTTACCATCTAATGGCTGTCAGCCAATAGATAAAGCAGCACCCCTGCTCTCTCCTCTAACTCAGTTAGACAAGATGAAGGAATTGTAGGTCTGCCATACCAATAGACATTGACTATAGTTACTTTTAATGTATGGCATAACTATGAATTACTGAGTGTGAATTTTAAAATGACCCAAACAATAAGCATAGATATATGAGGTGGTGCTTACTGTAATTTGCCTGTTTTAATCATTTTGAATTCACAAAATATCAAGTTATTCATTTCAATGATACATTTTTATTTGTTAATTATATCCCAGTAAAGATAAAAAAAATGACCACGGCAGAGCTTAAGGAAGCAATAGTAAAATAAACGGTTTACTACTCATTGCAAACACCTATCTGTCACCATCTTGTTTAAAGTGTTTGAGTCATGCATAACATTCATAGACATCTTAACACTTTCCAGTGTGCTCTTCTGCCTGGGCGCCACTGTATCCCCTGCCTGCTCTCTTAGTCCTCAGATATCCAGGACTGTCTACAAACACCTTCTCCTCTAAAGCACCTAGACTGCTTTTGTCATATTGAACATACTGTTTGAAAATCACAGAGCCATTTCCTTTGAATTCCTATTCCTCCTGTATCCTTTCTCCTTTTAACCTAGCTTCCAGCACTACCTCATTTCACAAAGATGTGACTCCTTTTCCTCTTATCCTCAGGGAATTTAAACTCCAGATCCTCTGTGAGACTGCATTACAAAGTTTACACCAATTTTGAACAACTCAGATGCTTTTCTCTCTTCTTTCATTCCACCATTTCTGTTCAACACCGGCGTTGCAAATGAAGCCTAGCATCTCCTAAGAATTCTGTCTCATGGTCAGTCTCAGACTGCGAGGACCAAATAATCTTTCACCTTCAGCTTCCTAAGCACCTGTCGCCGCATGTATGTATCATGATAAACAACAAATAAGACTTCTCTTCTATTGTTGCTGATGGTTCCCATAGCTCTGCACAAGGTAGGCAAGGGTCCTAAAGCTGAGCCACATCTATAGATGTTCAATATATTCTGTCATCCTCCAAGCCTCCCAGAGAAAGCATTTCACTTGGGTAAGTTCTACAGCTGCTAAGGTTTTAACCTGATTGCTTTACCGTTGACTGAGACTGTTATCAAAAGTATGTCATGCAAAACCCTTTTTTATTGTGAGCCAATAAGATTTAGAAGATTTGAGGCATCATAAGAATCTCTAATCCCTATCCTTCTCAAACAATCATGCAAAATCTGAGGAGGGATGGAATGGAACAAGATCAGTTTCCAGTGGAAATGTGACGTTGAAGCCAAAGGCGGATGATTGTGACGAAGCCCACTCACCTAACTCCAAAACACATGGTTGGGACTTCTGGGCTTTTGCAGGCATTCAATACTGACCTATTAGCCTGAAGAACAGACTAGAGTTGACCTTTAACCAATAGCTGGGATTTCTGTATTAGAAAATAACTTTAGACATGGAGAAAAAGAAGAGATGTCATGTGACTAAGGCAGGTTGGATTTGTACAAATCTGAACCAGAAAATGGCAAAGCAGAGCCAGCAAACACTAGCAAACCAAAAGAACTGGCGAAGAACAAGGAAGGGCCCATTTCCAAAGGCTCCACAGAGAGAGCATTGTATTGACAGGAGCTTGGTTCAAACCTCTGTTCCCGACACTATCTGCTAAGGTTGCTGAGGAACGTGATATAAGTGCCATGAGCCATTCTATAATAAACAGTATGTAAAGGGGAGATTTTCGCTGTTACGTCAAAGTCTGGATTCTGACACAGCACTGTGGCTCTAAACAGGCTGCTTACATAGTTTAAATTTCCTCATGCAGAAATTTGTGAGTAAAAATTGTAGCTTCTGAAGAGGGATGCAGCCTGAAGAACTAAAATAACGGGAACGAGGTGGGTAAGAGTGCAGTAAGAGCTGTGTGATGTAACCTACGACCTGCTCTGTATAGATCGCTGCGGGACTTACCACCTCAGGGAAAGGCACTTAACAATACAAAAATACAACCACCCAGCCTCTGCATTCCCCACAGAACAGCAAGAGCTTTCCTACGTACACTTCTGAAAAGAGGGACACATTTTCCCGGCGTCAAGCCAACCATCACCATTTCAGAAGCACATTGGCACGCCAAATTCTCTCAGCTTGGGAACTGGACATTGCATAAAGTCTCACATATGCATTAGCTTGAGGGGTAAGTAAATATCTCTTCCCACCTTGAAGTGGATTCCCGGTGCTGAATCCAAGAGGTGTATGTTTGTTTGGTATGTGTACCTGCTCCATGGATTCCCTGCCCTGTGAGGAGTTCCTGCTTGATACACAGACACAGGAAGGAATGTTCATGTGGACAGGATGAAGTTTCGCGGTGCTTGGAGAGACACAAGAAGCCAGAAGAACACCGCAGAGGTTACCAGGTTGTTCTTACGTCAACTTAGTATGACACCTCATGAGACGGAGATTTCCCACAAGCCATTTACAGCAAAGGCAAGAGAACCATCAATAAGGCTTCGGCAAAATTCCTCAGCTGATGAAGGGGAAGGAGGTATGAAATCACATTTTTGAGAGATGCTTGTCTGTGTAAAACAGAGAGTAACAAGACTCTAATAACTTTGCTTTCGGGTTAATATATATTTATTTATATATTTACATATATGTAGTTCTAGTTATATACTGAGACATATACTGAGTTATATAGTCTGACCTGGCTTTGAACTCACACTTCCCTTGTTTCAGCAGCTTTAATACTGGTGTTACAGACTGTAGAATCACACCTGACTTTTTTACTTTTATTTTTTTGAGATTTCTGTGAAGACATTACATAAGTCTACAAGCCTTTAAGCTTGTGGGTTCAAGCCCGAAGATAATAATTATGTGTGAAAATAGAACAGGATTCTTCCAAGGAATCTTCCAAGTAGTACTTGATTTTGCTTCAGTAGAGTATATGGATAAAAGACTCTAAACTGTTAGCTACATAAAATTTAGCTAAGAGTATAACAGAAAATAATCCTCACAGATAAGGTGTAAGTATAAAGATGAAATCTGGTCTAGGTCCTAAAACATTATTTGAAGAGTTGCTCTTAATCACTGCTAGATATGCAGCTTTCAAACATCTTTACCTTAGTCCAATTAAATGAGCTTTTCTAGCTGTGTAGATCCAGAGTGCAGACTCCTAAATTGATTCTAATAGATTTCCTAGGTAGAAGATTTGTGTTTGGCCTGAATGGATTTATCAGAGTCCACCTGACCAAAGAGTCAGCTTGGTTACAAAATTTTTTCTATATCTGAAGAGTCTGGCACACAGAATTCATCACAAAATATCTGTATACTCAAAAGACAGCAGATAAAATTTAAAAAAAAAGACAGCAGATAATGAGGTGGAGTATAATGCATTCTAAACTATATTTTAAAACAATTACTGGTGGGAAAAGGCCCTGATACAAAAAATTCTAAGAGAAAATGAGTGCTAAGTAGATATAATTGCCCTGTAAAAAAATCAAAGAAAATGAGAAATTTCAGTACAACTCTAAAATACATGTGATTTCTCTAAGAGGAAGCAATTAACCCATAGGACATTTGTTTAGACAGTAAGCCATTGACCATGTGCTTAAGGATAGGTGCTGAATAAATTTTGGCTTAAATTGTTCTTGAGTGAATTAAGATTTATTTGTGCTAATAAGCAGAATATGAGCTTGCCTGTCAATTGTTTTTCTTACTTGCTCTAATTATTATTATCTCCAGAACATCCACACAGAGAATCCTATCATGACTGACAAGCTACCCAGTATTCTTCACTCAAGGACACAGATCTCTCTATATGCTCTTGCCCTAATGAGAAGTGAATGGAAGGAAAATCAATGATAAACTGCTCTGGTTACAACAGTTTCCAGATAGGAAGGCAAAGAAGAGAAATTAAACAAGGGAATTCCCGTGATCTAATATGGAAAAATGAGCCTGATTCCAGCATGGCTAAGTACCAAGGACTGTTGGACACATGGGTCCCAAGCTGAAAATTCTGACCACCTGAACTCCTAACATGAGAGAAACTGAGCCTGGAGAATTAACAAGTATTAAAACTATCCTGGGTTATACAGTGAATTCCAGGTAATTCTATGATACAATGTTAGAGTATGTCTCAAAAAGAAAAAAACAAAAACAAGTGAACAATATGAAAAAAATCTTAAGAAAAACAATAATAAGAAATGTGTATCTCACCTGAGTCTCCTGTCACACCTGTATACCTAACAAATAAGTATATTGAAGAATATCTGAAATAAAGTTTCTTCATTCCTACAATGGTGATATGTTTGACCTAGGCTTGTTGTTACTTTTTGGGCTACAAAAGGACCTTCGAGAGAAGGCCTACAGAGCAGGCTTCACCCTTTGGACACAGAACAAGTTATGATTCTCTCATCTTGTGCATCCTGTGAGGTCTCTCTGTGCTTTGAGATGCTGTTGCTAAGGAGGCATTTCTAATAGTCAACAAACACCTTATGATAGAAAACACACACAAACACACACATATAAACACACCCAAAACAACAACAGAACACAAACACGAAACTAAACCAAACAAAACCAACCAACCAAACGAACAAACAAAAACAGACCAGTCACCCATGACAGATCAGTTTCAAAGAGGAATGTTTAGGCTGTGAACTTTTTCTCCATCAAGCAGAGCTTACAGAGTTGAAAAATAAAACCAAGGAATCAGAGAGAATGTTAAACAATGCAGAACAAACTCCAAGGATGCTAACTTTCAAAGAAAAAAGACTGAATCTCTAAGCTTAAGGATTCTATAAGCTACAACAGTTTTCTGGGTGGGTTTTTCTGGAGCAAATGGTAAATTTAACCTTTAGTTATGAAAATGCTGCAAACTGTAAAATGCATTGAGACAGTTCCTTTTTTTAAAAAATACAGGTAAGCTCTTTTATGTTATAAATCATTTGACACTTACACATTTACAGACAGTTTAGTGATGTCTAAGACGATGGCAGACAAATATTATTGTTTCATAAGGCTAAGAATACTTAGAAGCTTACAGTTGATGAAATTCTCACATAAAGGGCAGCTTATGAAGCACAGCAATGGTTGCTATTAGGATTGAAGAAAAGGTATTAGATATCTTCTGCTAAATGCACAACCTGATTAGTTTAGGTGATGATTTTCTTCTTTGTGTGTGTGTGTGTGTGTGTGTGCTATGTCTGCATTTGTGGGTGCGTTTTGGGGACAGGAGAAGGCAAGGACCACCATGGATTAAGGTACTAGAATTCCACTTTTTGAGGGTCTCACATTGTTCTCCATTGCATACACCAAGCTCGTTGGCAACTGGACTTTCAGACCTTCCCCAGTCTCTCCTTTCTCACTGTGTGAAGAATGGTTTACAGGTGTGAGGTGTACCCTTTACATGTTTTATTTTATTTTAGTTTTTAATTTAAACTTAGGTTCTCATAACTTGACTGGTAAATGTTTTCCTCACTGAGACATCTTCCCTTTCTTTCACTTTTTTAATTCCTAATCTGTCTCTGCCGATTTAAATAAAACAAGAGATAGTGAGTTACCCATGAATCTCCTGCATATTTCAGGCATTAAAGAGATATGAGTGTATTGGGTTAATAATTAAATTAAAATACCCCTGTTTTAAATTTGCTTTAAATAAAATTGACTAGGAGAAAAATATGTCAGAGAGTGAAAATTTCACCTGAAATTTTGCTTACGAGTAGACAGCAGGTCAAATTATAATCTCAGAAGATAAAATGTCTACCTAATTGAAGTGATGGCCCTTCTAACCTCACAGTATTTTGTTTATTACTTGAAGAAATGACTCACCACCTTAGCTGCTTATTAACTGATGTTTTATATTCGAACAATTTACCCATCTGATTCGTGTTTATTGGCCTAATAAAACCACATCTGTGAGTAGATACGTCTGCTAAATTCTTTCTATTTTATATTGCTTGTAGGCTTCCAAATAGCCAGCTCATCAACGGTTGATTTACATACTGAATTTTTCACTCTATAGTCCCAGAAGTAAGTCGTTTCCTGTCGGTAATTGTTATACTTAACCAACCCCTGTAAAACAAAAGGAAGCATGAGCTCCGTGGCATTGGGTTATTTTTAACCAGCTTAACCACCACCAAAACACCTCTGCTAAATGGGTTTCATCCCTGCATAAAGGCGTTAGTAAGATATCTAGTCAGTCAACTTCAGGTGCTATGAACAGAGGAAATAAAGAAATAGTACTTATTAAAATGCAAGCACTTATGCAAATACAAACCAGTTTTTGCAAATTATGTGTATATTTTATTCAAACATTGATAAATTTTCAGGAAAGGATGGAAGAGAACATGTACATTTTACCTAATAGGAAAAAAAAAAAGACTCACAGCCGTTTCATGACAGGAGCTGGTTGGGAGCTAACCATTAAGCTTAGTAGCAGTTTTCTAAACAATGTGTAATTAAGAAAACATGGAGGAGCATAGCACCATTAAGTGAGACATAAAACAAACCAAAAAAATATGGTGTAGGAAAGTATTGCTTAAAGAACTGCTGCTCAGGCAATTTTAGGGATAAAATAACTAAGGAGAAGTCCATCGTGTTGAGAAGCATCTTCTCTTTACCACGTGTACACAGAGCTGTTTCATACCATTTTATTTTATTTTACTTCGGTACTCAAAAAGATTTCCCACTTAAAGTCAAAATCCGCACGTCACGATCGTCCTCTGGCCGTCCCTCCATCACTGTACATCCTGGAAAAGGTGCCCCAATTTTGGGGGTGGGATGGTGGCTTTTAATTATCTACCTGACACAGTGTGGAACCACCTGGGAAGGGGGTCTCGCGGAGGCGTTATCCATATCAGGTTGGCCTCTGGGCACATCTACAGGGGAATGCCTTTATTGACTGAGTTTATGGTGGAAGACTCAGCCTGCAGATGCTAGCATCATTTCCTGGCTTTTGGACTTTGTGAGAGCAGAGGGGAATCAGACAGGCATGCGCCATCCTCTCTGCTCGTCCTTGTGGATGTGACCAGCTACTTCAAGCTCTTGCTGCCTGACTCCCTGCTCTGATGGGCTGACGCCTGGAACTGTGAGCTAAACATCAACTCTTTCCTCCTAAGTTGCTTGTCAAGGTATTTCGCTACAGCAACAGAAACTGGTACCAAGGCAGGGTGTCTTAAAGAGACACCCTCAAGTGCTTAGAATCATAATTATGACTTTGGGGTTTGCTTCCACTTCAACATTTCAAGGCTCTGTGTGATAAGGCTCCTCCATCACAGAGATGGAGTAATGCATGTAACATCGTTGAGCCAAATATTTTATTAGAAATCAATATTTTTATACACGGAATATAAAACAATATTGTAGAGGCAAAATATGAAATATGCAATGGGATGGGATTGCACCTGATCATAACATCATGTTAATATTTGCAAATTACAATAAGTTAGTCTCAAGTTTGTATGAAAGTGGAGCAATTTAAAGATGCCCATATATACTAAAAGACAGTGTTAAGGACAGAGTGGTAAGTAGTGGAGGGCGTGAGTGTGTGTGCCTATGTGCATGTGTAAGCGCAAGCATGTCTGTTTAAATGGCTTTTCATATTGCCACATGCCTGTGATTTCAACGTTTGAAGTACGGAAGCAGGAAAACAGCCTGGTTTCTCACAGTATCTCCTCCTCCACCCCGGCCCCATCTTCCCTCTCTTCCAACTTAGATTGGAAGGTCCTAGCTCCATATCCTCAGATGTGGGCACATATCATGGAGTAACTGCAGAAACCAGGAAAGTAAAAAGAGATCATTGTTGGGCTAGGGGTTGGTGAAGCGATAGAAAGACGGACATAGAGCACAAGTGATCTGTTCAGGGAGACAGGAATAAGGAGAGAGGGCTTTAATTAGGCATGGAGGAAGGGGAATGAAATACAGAAGAAGGAGGTAGAACAGTACAATAATAGGATACCTGAGAAAAGTCCTAAGGAACCATACTTTTAACTCTGTACTTAAAAGTATGTGGAATATATATTTCAGTCTCTGTGTAAATCTACATATGTGGTTTAAATGCATATTTCTTATCTGGGCTGAACATGCTTCCTCCAAATGCCAAAGATTACCTAAGAAAAATCTAACACAAGGCATGAGACACCCTCTTTTGAGTTGTTGGTCAGAGTTATCCAAGATACTTCCAAAACATGCAGCCTATTCCTACTGCCCTTGATGGGCCCCAGAGATAGAAGGTAAGTCCTGTTACCAAAGACATCATGAACATAGGACCCTGTGCTAGAATGGACTCAAATGTCTCCTTCTAGAGAACTAGCTTTCATGGTACCAGAAGGCACCATGCCAGCTTCCAGGAGAAACAACTAGCAGTCTTGCGCAGGTGTAACCCTCGCAAACTACAACCATGAGCAGCATGGAAACAACCCGAAGCTTATGACACGCACCTTGTTAGTAACCAACAGCTCTTCAAGTGGACTTCAGACTACCTCAACAAGAGGGAAATCATGTCTGGTGACATGGCCAACTAGCCAGGGAGTGAAGTGAAGTCATAGGTCTTCGAGGAGAACTCAGAGCTACGACTTACTGAACCGGTATAGTTCTTAACTACACCTCAAAGAGTCACAAATAAGAGGAGGATAGTCTTCAGCCCTCATCAAGGAAGCTTCTCCCTGAAAACATGCATACACGTAACATTGTACAGACTAAGCAGGCTATATTTAGGAATATACATCTACATACATATATATGTATGCCTGTAACAACAGTTAGTGAAAAAAGAAGCCATGGATTTGAAGTTCAAAGAATGATTATGGGAGGGCTTAAGGGAGGAAAGAGAAAGGAGACATGATATACTTATAATCTCAAAAATAATTCATTAAATGTAATCTTCTGAAGCATTCTAAACAATTTATTTTATTTGCATTTCGTTCTTGTAGGCAGATAAGTTCAATGGAAGTTCTAATAACACATACCTTCCAGAAAAATACACTCAATACTCTTGATGAGTGGGGGACTGGATAAAGGGCCCAGTGGTTAAGAGCACTTCCACGGGACCGGTATCCCCCCCAGGGCAGCTCACTGCTGCCTGAAACTTCAGCTCTAGGGAATCTGATGCACTATTCCGGCTTCCACGGGTCAGGTATAAATAAATAAAATGGTAATGTGCTTACTCTTCCTGATGGACAAATTGAAAAGCTTTTATCCAGTAATGGAGGAAAACACAAGGATTCTCAGCCCCTGTGGCTCTCTTCAAATGCATTAAGTTGCTGTTGGCCAAACTCGCAAGACAAAGAAATAAATTTTGATTTTCACTAAGGTTTGTTTTGTTTTTGTTTTTATTTTTTTGTTTGAAGTGACTTTCCTTTTTTTTTTTTTTTTTTTTGTCTCACAGGCTGAAATTTAACATAATAATTAAAATTTGAAATGATTGGCCAAGATCTAGAGGAAAACGTGTGAAATTTGCCTTATCAATATAATTATCTGGAAGGTGCATGCTGGGTTTTAGAAACAGTTATGTTTCTAAAACTTAGGCTGTAATAGGCAAAGGAAAGTTAATTTAATCAAATAGTTTAAATCACATGGTTAAGTTCTCATTGATGCTGAACACATGGCTTGTTACTGTACATACTTTCTGGAACTGATCTTTATAAGAAAAGTGAGGAACAGTGAGAAAATCTCTGTTGGAATTCTAGATGGATGCACACAGGTGGGGCGGAATTTTAATAGAGCCTTCACTTCAAGCATCTTTGCAAACTTTTAAGAGGTACTTGACAAAAGAGGGAGGTCTCTGCCATCTGTGATGATTTTTAAATGGCTTTGATACCGTTTGGTCTTTCTTCAGGGTAAAATGAGAACATGGTCGGCTGTCCTGTGTGCTCAGAAACTTAGCAGGAGCATTGAAAAACCGCTCAGTGGGGTCTCCAGGAATTAAAAAAGGTATGACACACAGACCTTCCTCCCTGCGGGAGGGAAATGTGAGGAAGCCAGTCTGCCTTCCCTGAGCCTTAAGGCACATGCAGGAGGTTTCTGCAGAGCTTTACTGTGGTGGTATTTAATTCTTTTGTGTGTGTGTGTGTGTGTGAAAGTTAAAAGTGTTGGTTTTGAGTTATTGAGTTTAGATTTCACAGTGTGCTTCTGGCCTCAGCACTAAGAGAATAATCAGCTTCACCCACACTATGGTGTAGAGAGGACAAGCCTGTGCTCACAGATCATCAACTCTTGTATTTACATTTTAATGTTTTAGGCCATCTTATTTCTTGCTTCCCAAATGTGGATTTTTTTTTTTTTTTTAATGCAAGACCTCAAAGGTAACTTAGTAAATGAAGCAGTGTAATTAACACTTGCATCGTCTAGAGGGAGGGAGCCTTCCCACTAAAGAATCCAGGTAACAGGGAGACTTTTCCATCTACACAAACAGATGGGGCAACATCCATTGTTACAAGCTACTACAAATTATCAGAACAACTTGAAAGCATAATCAATGTGCGGCACATTTGCAGATGTTCTTATATTAATGTTTCAAATTTTCGTTACCTTTAAATATTTTCTGAAAATTATTTTATAGAAATATAATTGGTCAAACTTAAGTAATACTGCCAATGTATTGTTGATGCATACTGAAACAGGTTTTTAATTGCAACATGGGGACTGATTAGTGAGGTTTCTTTCCTTTCCTTTCCTTTCCTTTCCTTTCCTTTCCTTTCCTTTCCTTTCCTTTCCTTTCCTTTCCTTTCCTTTCCTTTCCTTTTCCTTTCCTTTCCTTTCTTTTCCTTTCCTTTCTTTTTCCTTTCCTTTTTTGTTTCTCCCCACATGATGGTCAGGCTCCAAAGTCCAACTCTGTACCTGGCATCATTTCTCAAATGACGGAATCTGCATTACTTAATTCCAAACCCATAAGCTCGCATTTTATTTTAGCATGAGAAATAGATCACACATACCAAGCAGGAATGAAAAGACTTCATATATACATAGTAGGATTGAGAAGTAGACTTTAAGCTGCATAAACTATTTGGAACAGATATGGTGAGTGTAAACTGAGTTTCAGAAACAAGATCATATCTGTGCTGAATGTTCGACGAGGCTGGTTGATTAGGGCTTCATTACTGTAGAGTGTTGAGATGCTGCAGACACAGAGCCAAGTTACCTCGAACTATTATTTACGGTCCACCCGTGTGCCAGCCTTAACATTCTTTCAAATATAAAATAAATCATTTGGATTATGTTCCTACAAGGCCAATGGCTCTCAGCAATCCTTAAATCCAAAGAATGTCATCACAGTCCTAGGTTGGGGGACTACAGCAGAGAGTCCCCTGATTTGCTCTGTTTCCCAGGAAATCACCTTCCCTATCTCCCAATTAACATGCCTGCTAATTGACGGATCTTTGATTTGTTCTGTGACCATAGAGACTGATGTAACTGCTTCTTCATTTCTGTGTGTCTTTTGAGGTCACTTGAATCCACAATCTTGGATCTATGATCACTGTGTTAACAGTGAGATGGTACTTCCAATTCTGAACTAAATTTTCTAAGTTTTGCACTTTTAGCTTCTGAAATATCCCAGGAGCAGTTTCTTCCTTGCATTCTTCAACATAGCACCATAAACTCAGAAAACATCTACTTCTTCAGAGTTTTGTCCTTAACTGATTTTTTATGAGTCAATAGAGGTTTGTAAAACAAACAAACAAACAAACAAACAAGAGGGCTGGTGCTGAATAAAAATAAATGGCTTGCTATGCAAGCATGAACTCTTGTGTTCAGTTCCCAGAACCCATATTTACAAAAACTCAGCATGGTGGGGCACACTCATTTCGTGGGCATGCAGAGACAGCTAGATCCCTAGAGACTCCTGGCAGTCAGGCAAAACAGTATTAATGCATCGTAAGCTAAAGGGAGAGCCTGCCCCTTGCAAACCACATTGTGAGGTGACTAAGTAATGACACCTGAATTTGGCCTGTGGCTACTACTCACACACCTACCGATATACCCATGGACGTACATGCATGTGTGCCCTTGTAATCTGTGCGTGCATAAGTGCATATGCACACACACACACACACACACACTCATACTCATACTCATACACACAGACAAAATTCCTCCATGCTAAAAAAGTGGAGGAAAAAAAAGTCTTATAAAACTGAACTAAACTTCTTATTAGAGCCTCGAAAACTTTGTGCCTGCCACTCAAATGCCAAGACATTCCCCTAAAAACAAACTATAAATTCATAACTATCTTCCTTACGATGATATATTATCTTAGTGTTCTGAAATCTTTCAATAGTGTTATTTTTCACAAGAAAGCTTATGCAAATAAATTTAAGTAATTAGTAGATGGAATTTTTGTTTTAAAGTTTAAATCAAAATTCTCAAGAGCTGATAGAACCATGGCATTAGGCAAGTGCCTATAATCCAGTGCTGTCTGGCTGCTGTGGCCTTGGCAGTTAGTTCTATGGCAGCTGAAAGTTGGAAAGTAAGTTTGAAAAGCGTTGTCATGTAGCCAGAAACACTGAACTGACAGGTATAACCAGGGCTGGTCTAAGGGCTACCAGCCAACTTGATTTTGTTATTTGGCTCTGTGAGGTGCAGAGGAACCTACTGAATCCCATTTCCAAAGGATGATCCGGGGAGATTTTCTCAGTAGGATAATTTTCTTCCCAAGTGGTGCTATAGGTCTCATTTCTAGTGTTTCTGCATTCTGCTCCCTGTAACAGGAGCTGCTTCAATATTAAAACCTTCCATAAAGGCAAAGGACATTAAAGAGGAGGTAAAAATAACAGGGTATAGTAAGAAAAGATGTTAAACGTGAGGTGAAACAACAGGATGTTCTAAGAGCAATGAAACATTCCTACCCACAGGGAAACTCCTTAAGCCCAGGAAGTCCATGAAACTGGGTAGATTCACTAGGTCTCTTCCTCTTTAAGCATATTTGATCTAAAAATTCAAGAATATATAAATTTGGGTTACTTAAGCCATAAAGGAAGTTAGTAGAAATGCATAATCAGTAGGATTGCTGAGGGACACTGAAACTAGTGGAACTGTCTTGACGAAGCGTAGACCAGCAAAGCTGCCTGAACGAGGCTCACTGGTCTAAGGTGAGCTGCCTGGGAAGGGTGAGTAGACGTTCATTCAGGGCTACCCAGAAACAGTGTCATACAACGTGGTGCCTCCTGGTCTTGTCATCATCTAGCCTTATCCAGGGCATGCTGAGATCAACAGGTTCACTTTGAACAAATCCTGGCTTATATTTCAAAACCAAACCATGCCCTTTAAAAGTACATAAGCTTATTTTGATTAAAAGCTTTTCCAGTAAATAAGTATTTGAAAGTATTATTTCTCAATGGAAGTAAAACCAATTTTAAAACTTCTTTCATTTTTATTTCATTACCATTCTAAAGAAGAGGAATTTTAGAATACATTTCTACCAACTCCCTTTATTGCTTGAATAATCCAAATGTATATATTTCTTAGATTTTTAGACCAAATACTCTGAAATGTAATTTAAATTTGGAAAAAGCCTCTTCAGGCAATTTGAAAGGTATGAAAGTGCCTCCAATTTAAACTTTGTACTTGGATGGCAGCAGAGGTCTTGCAGTAAAGACAACTTTCTCAGAAGCGTTTGACTGCATATATTTCTATATTACCAGGCACTTATTTACTATGGAAAAAAAGACACTCAAGGTGAAAGGGTATGAAGCAAAGACTTGAGTGTCTTTGAGAGACTTCACCACTAAGATTTCATGGCAATTCATCATTGTTTACAATATTGGAAGGGAATAATATGAAAATGCAATAGCATACATATTAAGAAGCATATGTTTCAAGGAATTTTCCTACTTCATATCGGTAGGTCCAAAATTTGAAATTTAATTCCTGGGGCGACATGACTGCAGACTGTAGTCCTGGGTACAAATTTAGACAAAGTAGACAGAGAAGCAGGCAAGTTGAGATACACCCACCCTGCTGCAGAAAAGTAACCAGACTTGCACTTGAGGGATACCATTGCTGACTGGCAACCCACACAGATGGCCCCTAGCTGGTGACCAAGGTCACGTAGCCCTGCTACTAAGGAAAGACCACAAGATGTGCCAATCGTTGCCCCTCCCTAACAGGAGCAGACACTCTTCAGGTGGACGGGCCAGGACCCTTATTGCCTTGATGCCTAAAATAGACCAAGGCTTGGAGTAGGATTGGAATTTCCCCTCTTTCGGTTTTACCCTTTAAAAACCCTGTTCCCCCAGTTCTCAGGGCTGCATACCTCTCTGTTTTCACAGGGAATTTGCAGCCCGATCTTGAGCTTGTATTAAATAAACCCTCATATATTTGCAACATAATGGATTCCTGGTGGTCTTTTGGGGGTCTCGCGAACTGAGCATAAAAATATCTCAGTCAATAAAATAGTATTGATGCATTTTAAAACACATAATAAAAAAACTGAAGTAGTAATATGGTTTGTTGTATAATGATTTTATAAATCAAGATCATAAGTAAGATATAGTCTTACTAGGAGAATTTATTTTAATTGATTTTTTACTTTATTGCTTGGGAAAGACTTACTTTATTTAAAGCCTAGAAGAAAATTCAGCCCAGGGTATCTGATTTACTCCTTACTTAGATTAAAGTGAGGCAACATTAGAAGATAGATTCTGAATAATAGCAATGGTTCAACTTCACGTTCAGGACTCAGGCCCACTTCATTACTATATCCATAGCTTGAACTTGGGGTCTTATCAGTTTAGAGAAAAATACAACAGTTGGATATATATATATATATATATATATATATATATATATATATTCATTTATTTATTTATTACAGGTTACTTACTTTGTATCCCAGCTGTACCACCCTTCCTCATTCCCTCCCAATGCCACCCTCCCTTCTTCATTTCCTCCCTGTCCCTCACTAAGTCCACTGATAGGAGAGGTCCTCCTCCCCTTCCATCTGACCCTAGTTTATCAGGTCTCATCAGGACTGGCTGCAAAGTCCTCCTCTGTGGCCTAGCAAGGCTGCTTCTCCCTGGGGAGGGGTGTCAAAGAGCCAGCCACTGACTTCTTGTCAGATACAGTCCCTGTTCCCCTTACTAGGATTCCCACTTGGGTACTGAGCTGCCATGGGCTACGTCTGAACAGGGGTTCTCATGCATGGTCTGCGGTTGGAGAATGAGTCTCAGAAAAGACCCTTGTTCCCAGATATATTTGGTCCTTGTGCTGCTCTTGTCCCCTCCAGGTGTTACTATCTCCCCATTCTTTCATATGGTTCCCTGTACTCTGTCCAAAGTTTTAGTTATGAGTCTCAGCATCTTCTCTGATACACTGTTGGGTAGAGTCTTTCAGAGGTCCTCTATGGCAGGCTCTTATCCTATTCTAAGGGAGTGAAAAATTATATACGTGTGTGTGTGTGTGTGTGTGTGTGTGTGTGTGTGGTGGAAGTATTGGTGTGTTTAAAAACTCAGTTATGTTATGTAAACATTTTTGTCTTAATTCCAGGTGTGGGATAAGGGGCTGCTTTAGATTGTCTACAGAAGTAGGGTATTTGACTCCTTCAGGCTCCAGGAAGGGCATGATCTTTGCCAACTGCAGATAGTTTAATTCTGGGGATTCTAAGAGAGAATAAATGCCAGAGCCTAAGGAGGGGAGTGAGATCCAAGGAGGAAGAAAGCTGATGCTCCTTTGCTTCTCCTCATTGCTGTTGATGCAGTTTGACAACGAGAAGCCAGAGATATTCTGAAACAAAGATTGGACTTGCCCCAAGAAACCCAACGACCCTATCTAGCAAACTGTAGCTATGAGACCTAGCTAAGAGTCCCACTAACCTTCTTTTTCTCCTATCTGGTGTTGGGGTATTGGAAGAGATTGGGTAGATATACTTATTAGATAAAAGTAATCCCAATAAAATAAATTAGATTTTTAAAAAGCATGTCTGTGTGTTATATCTATACCTGCCTTAGAATATTAAGCAATTTATAATTATTTTTTTATTTTTATATATTAATCACAGTTTATTCACTTTGTATCCCAGTTGTAGCCTCCTCCCTCATTCTCTTCCAATCCCACCTTCCCTCCCTCATCTCCTCCCAATCCCTTCCCAAGTCCACTGATAGAGGAGGTCCTCCTTCCCATCCATCTGACCCTAGCTTATCAGTTCTCATCAGGACTGGCTGCATTGTCTTCCTCTGTAGGCTGCACCCCCTCTGGGGGGACAGTCAAAGAGCCTGCCACTGAATTCATGTCAGAGACAGTCCCTGTTCCCCTTACTAGGAAACCCGATTGAATATTGAACTGTCACGGGCTACATCTGACCAAGGATTCTAGGTTATATCCATGCAAGTTCCTTGGTTGCAGTACAGTATGAGAAAAGACCCCTGTACCCAGATATTTTGGTTCTGTTGCTCTCCTTTTGGAGCTCCTATCCTCTCCAGGTCCCACTATCTCCCCCTCATTCATAGGATTTCCTGCACTTTGCCCAAAGTTTGGTTAAGAGCCTCAGCATTTGCTTTGATACACTGCTAGTTAGATTCTTTCAGAGGCCCTCTGTGGTAGGCTCCTGTCCTGATTCCTGTTTTCTCCTTCTTCCAATGTCCATACCATATTTCTTTCTGAGTGAGGATTGATTATCTTACCCAGGGACCTCCTTCTTGCTTAGCTTCTTTGGGTGTACAGATTTTAGTATGTTTATCCTATATTGTAGGTCTAGTATCCACTTGTAAATGAATATATACCATATGTGTCTTTCTGCTTCTGGGTCACCTCACTCAGGATGATATATTCTAGTTCCCACCATTTACCTACAAATTTCATGGTTTCCTTGTTTTTAATTGCTGAGTAGTATTCCATTGTGTAAATGTACCACAATTTCTGTATTGATTCCTCCATTGAGGGATATCTGGGTTGTTTCCAGGTTCTAGGTATTATGAATAAAGCTGCTACGAACATGGTTGAACAAATAATCCAGTTAAAAAATGGGGTACAGAGGTAAACAGAGAATTCTCTGTAAAGGAATATCAGATGACAGAGAAACACTTAAAGAAATGCTCAACATCCTTAGTCATCAGGGAAATGCAAGTCAAAACGACCCTGAGATTTCACCTTACACATATCAGAATGGCTAAGTGACAACACATGCTGGAGAGGATATGGAGAAAGGGGAACCCTCCTCCATTGCTGGTGGGAATGTAAACTTGTACAACCACTTTGGAAATCGATCTGGAGCTTTCTCAGACAATTAGGAATAGTGCTTCCTCAAGATCCAGCTATAACACTCCTAGGCATATATCCAAAATATGCTCAAGTACACACTATTAAGCAATTTAAATGGAAGGTAAGCAAACAGCTCAGTGTCACCATTTTGATTGTAAACTCAATCTATTTTTTCTCCTATTGTTTTTATCAATAGATAAAACAATAGAAGAAAAAAAAACAAATTCTAAGTAAACACACTAATCCATTTTTTACCTTAGAGTTTTGGATGAGAAAAGCCAAAACCAACATGAATACTGCATAGTACTCATTCTACTTTTGCACATTCATGGTGTCTGTCAGAAAGTTCTCAAACATAGCCAATCCCTAAAGGCCAGAGTCTGACAATACAAGCTCTTCCACAGCTTAAGTCAGTGTCAGGCCTGGGCTTCACCCCTTCACATGTCATACAATTTGGAGAGATAGTTGAGCTTTAATGAGTTTGTAGACTCGCAGAGATGCAAGGACATAGTTAATCTAAGTATTTTCACTTTCTTGAACGTAACGGTTTTCCCATTGTACAGTAACGTTAAAATAAATAGGACTCTGTTGATCTGAGGGTGAAAGCCAAATCCTATTATTTGCATATAAATTGAGTTATTTTACCACTTTTTATTGCATTGTTCTTAAGTATAGCAAAATGATCCATGGTTCAATTATGTTTGGTTTAAAATGAAAGATTGCTTATTCAGTTTTACATATAATTATTCTGTTTGCTTTACTTATTAGCCCTAATAGCTCTAATAACTATATATAGTTTGTTGATTCTCTTCCTCAGAAGATCAACTCTTTAAAAGCATACATTGATTATTTCATTCAAAGCTTTACAGACAATTATTATTGATATAATAAATAAAAGAATAATCAATAAAATTAAGTAGTTACATTGATAACACAAAGATGTGATTGGTTGGTGGGCTCACAGCAGCAAAATTGCTAAACTAGAAGCTATTATTTATCTAGAAAAGAACATATTTGGAGGGGACTTTCAAGAAGGGGTAAAGCAAATTGTTTGGGTTTGATTGCTTACTCTGATGTCACTAAAATCCCAATACTGACCATTTTGAAGAACTTTACAAAGCTTATTTAAAAAATAAAGACGTGAATAAAATAGGCTTGTTTAAAAGAAAAAAAAAGAAAAGACAGAGAAAGCTTACCACAACTTAACACTACTTCATCTAAGCCATTGCAGAAGAATCCATTGATGCTGGCAAGGGACCAACTTGCTCACTCACTGTGCAGCACAGGGAGAACACAAAGGTTTGGGATATTGTTATGAGTTTTAATAGCAAGCAGATTGAAGCAAGATGAAAACAGAACTGTGAAGAAGAAAATGAACTCTGGAAAAAAAACAAGAGAAATAATAGAAAAGTTCATTCCAGGGTCTCTCACACAAATTAATTCACAGACCAATAACATGATGTGAACGTAATTACAGACTGCCATGAACCTCCTTTGTGTTTGTGTTTGCCGTATATGTCACCTTAACGTGAATGCCAAGTTCTTTCTCAATGCCCATTTGGCCCTTCACTATTCCACATGACCTATTTGGAAAAAGGGTCCTGGAGAGAGAGGCTAGAAAAAAAAAGAATCTAAGTGTTTCTCCTCCAGATGAATCAGTTCCTATGGACAAGAAGTATAACTCAACAAATGACAATACGCCGTTGATAAGATGAGAGTTTTTGTGTTTTCCCCTTGGCAACTTCAGTAATATATCCATTATTATGTAGTTGGGAGTGTCTTAAACATAGTCTTTGTAGGCTGGAAGGAGATGAATCACTTTGCATAAACACAGTCAGCAAATGAACACATACAGACCAATAAACAGCCTTCTCTCTCCTTTCATTCCTCCCCTCTAGTTAAATTTAATGTAAAATCACATTCAAATTGCAGTTCAGTGACACACATTATGTAGTTCTATCTTTGATATCGTGATTACCGGGCGGGTCAATGCTGTGAGAGCTAAATGGAATTGATATGAATGTTGTAAATGAAAAAGTCAACAAGAAGAGCGACCCAGTGTCTGTACCTTCACAGAAGGAGACTATGCTCATATACATTTTTTTAATGAAACATTTTTCATCATGGATACAATTTTTTTAAGCTGAAGAAACTAAGACTTTTCTCAATAAGTAGTATTTGACTTAAGAAAAATATCTAACTCCTGTTTCTAGACTTCTATACCCGAAAAGACTCTCAAAGGTTGTTAGATAATTTGGGTTATTTATGGCAGTGACCCATGTATCTTGAGTGGATCTAAGTATTGCAGATGCAATGTTTCCTTCCTTATTCTCCTTACTTTGCTAAAGCAGCTCTTCACGGACAATATGAACCTGTCAACATTTTAAAGTAATAAAAATTTATTGTCTGTAAATTATATATGCTGTGTGCACACCAGTATGTGATTTTAATTTATATATTTAACTTGATAATATAGGGGCCAAGAAGATGTCTCCTCTGATTACAGTACTAGCAATATAAACTTGATCACCTGGGTTTTATCCTAAGCACTCAGGCAAAAGTCTAGATACGGATGTAATCATAGAACTCCTCCAAGCAGATGGGATGTAGAGACAGGACACAGCCTACATTTATGCTGGAGTAAGCTGTGCTGTAGCCCAAACAAGAAGAGGAGCCTCAACAAGGTGGGAGGTGAGAACGGACTCCTGGTAGTTGTCCTTTCAGTCTGCACTTCAGGCTTGGCACAGAGGAACCCACCCTGATGCCCACACAGAAACAAACACACTCAAAATAAAAAGTCAAAAAAAGTCATAAATTTACGCTCCTCACGAGTATGACTCTTAAATGTCTGATCTATTTTGAAGACGGAAAGATGGCTTAGCAGTTGAAAACAGATGCTGTTCTTGCAAGGTCTTGGGCAACGGTTCCAAGTGCCCATATTGGGCTGCTCAAAAAAGTCTATAATGCCAGCACCTGGGTATCGAACACCCTTTTGTGGTCTCTGAAGGCACCTGAACATATGTACATATAGCTACACAGCTAAATAAAAATAAGTCTTTTAAAGAATGAAACAATTTCTATTTAAAACCATGCTGCACTTCGCTTCCCACGTGCTATTTTAGAATGTCAGGACTGTTAGCAAAATTCCCAAGATCCTGTGGAAGGAGACTGTATGGGGGAAGAGCTAGCCAGGAGTGCTTCCTGTTTTCATGGGAGTGAGCCAAACAAAAAAGTCAATTTGCAGGGAGTTTCATTTACAATTCTGGACTAGATCCAATTCTGCTAAAGTTCTGAGCCTGATGGGTAAAGTCCCTGCATTTGATCGCTCACGTTGAATGGTTTCTTCTCTTCCATGAGGTGAGCTGTATCTGATGGTTTTAAGAAACCAACAAAGTCACTTGACTAACCTGGACATATCAACAGCTGCTCCATGGACTCTGCAGATGGATCTAAGCTGCTTCCCTTGATGGTGCTAAAGATCTTCTCAGGTTGGTGTTTTCATCACATACCTGCCTGGATTAGTTAAACGCTTCTTCAGTTCTTTCTAGAAAACCCTAGGCTCAGTTTATCACTGAATCTTAAGGGATTGCTCTCACATTCTGAATATGTGTGATTTGGAAATAATACCACTCATATTCTAGTCTGACTAGAATTAGTTTTATATTTGTATTCATTAGTTTTATGTTCTTAATTAAAATATTATTACATCACTTCTCTCCTTACCTTTTTCCCTCCAGAGCCCCCATGTCCCCTTCTCTCCAACCCCTTCCATCCACCCAGCTCTCAAACTGATAACCTCATTTTCTTTGATTATTATACTGATTTGAATCTTTTTAATTGCATCTTGAGGTACAATTCCAACATGGACCGTCTTGTTAAATGTTCCATGAGATGAGTTTACAAGCTGTGTTACTAGTGATGATTTACTTCACGGAGCCCTGTATATTAGCATAAATCCATACTGGAAAATGCTCCAGTTATGAGTAACATGCACCAGTGACCTGATTCGTTGAAGAATTGATGACTCTCAAAATTTGATACCTCCCATATTTTTACTATTACAACAGTTAATTGTCAGTAAAATAAAATTGAAGAGTAATGATCCTTGATGTAGACAGATGTCTGTGCAGCAACAGTTATCCTGCCCAGGCCTAAGCGTGGTTTCTTCATACGTGTGTGGAGAACAACACATGCCTGCTTGTGTGGAATTCTTTAGGGTGGCGAGTGTCCCAGTCAGGGTTTCTATTTCTGTAATAAACCACCATTACCTCAAACAAATTGGGGAGGGAAGGATTTATTTCATCTTACAAGTTATACACCACTATCAAAGGAAGCCAAGGCAAGGGTGCCAAGAGCATGGAGGCAGGAACCAAAGCAGAGGAGCAAGGAGGAGTGCTGCTTGCTATGTTCCTTCACACGGCTTGCTCTTGCTTAGTAACCTTATATATACAGCCCAGGCCCATCTGCCAGGGGTGGGACCACCCATAGTATCATGAATCAGCTTTCCCATATCAACAATCAGGAAAATACCACACAGGCCCTTTCAAAGCCAGTCTAGTGGAGACAATTTCTGAACTGTGACTCTCTTTTCCTAGGCATATCTAGGTTTGGGTCAAGTTGAGAAAAACTAACCAGCACGGTGGTTAATCTGATTTACGAATAATAGATCACTGCACACCGTTTGTATTCGGGTTACTGTTAAAAATAATGATGATTGAATAAAAGAGAATTCTAAATTTGTTCATTACCTATCATCATGAATGGACATAGAAAATTGCTCTGATAATTTCAGGAGGCAAATGAGTCAAATTAGATTAGAAAATGTTTCAGTGCTGTAAATGCACTGAGTGAATACTTATGAGTTTTAAAGATTTTATTTATTTACTTTTTCTGTGTGTGTGTGTGTGTGTGTGTGTGTGTGTGTGTGCTCCATGTATATACAGATGCTCACAGAGGCCAGAAGAGGGCATTGCATCCACAGGAACTGAAGTGGCAAGTGATGTGAGTACTGGAAATCAAACTCGGGTTCTCTGCAAGAGTAGCAGGTGTTCCTAGCCACCGAGCCATCTCTTCACTCTCCTTACTGTATTTATAATAGAAAATGATATTGAATGATGTCCTACTTACTAAGAAGATGAACGTCCAAAGTTTTCAAGGCACTTCTACAGGGAAGGCAGAGCATAGTTTACTCAAGGTACAAAGCACTCAGTGTTTTGAAATGAAACTCATTGTGCAAAGTTCATACGATGTTTATGTCTTTATTAAATGACTGATAAAAATGGAATAGTTCCTTGTAAAAGAAATCATCTTTCTAAAACTCTTTTGACTGAGAGAATATATATATATATATATATATATATATATATATATATATATAATCAAACAAAGGCTCATATATTCAACAGTACACTCAGCATTGAAAGCAGACTCGAGGCTAGGCAGTAAGAACCCACATTGAAAATATAAATATCAATTATAATTATCCATTTGTAAAGAATTTCAAAGTTAAAACTTCACTGCCTATGAGCAAGTGAGTCTGAAACACGATAAAACTTTGAACAAGTGCAACACAAGAAAGGAATCATCTCATTGCTGAATATACTTAAATAGCATGGTAGAGTTAGTAGCATGCTGGAAATACTCTAGAACTATTTGCAGCCAGTCCTGAAGATACCTGATAAAACAGGGTCAGATGAAAGGGGAGGAGGTCCTCCCCAATCAGTGGACTTGGAAAAGGGCAGGGAGGAGATGAGGGAGGGAGGGTGGGATTGGGAGGGAATGAGGGAGCGGGATACAGCTGGGATACAGAGTTAATAAAATGTAACTAATAAACAAAAGAAGAAAAAAAATAAGTATGTCACGGTGCTAAATATTTAGGTGGGTAGCTAAAATCACAACATGAGCAAAGCACATGTGTTAAAAATATAGACAATTTAATGGGTTGTATAATAACACAAAAATCTGTGAATGACAGCAGTGAAGTGAACGCTACATGGAATCTCACTGATGAATATAAAGATGGAAAGAAGGTTGGAGGGAAGTGTTGGGCTTTGTGTTGTACCTCGCTCATTGGGGAAAAAACGTACATTAGATGAATGATATGGTATATCTGACTGTTAGAGGTTCTCGGTTTAAGGAAGATGAGAGTATTCAAGGAGACTCTGGGATAGGAAGGAGGCAGCCCACCCTGACCGATGCCTTTGGGGTTAACCAGCAAATATCTGTACACTTCTGTCATTATTTAGCATGCTGTGGCTAGCCTAACACGCCTGTCCACTTCTCAACACTACTTTACAACACTAGCTCAAGTTATCTGCACCTACAGTTGTTCTGTATCTCTGAAAAAAAATCTAACCTGAGTAAAACACAACCTAATTTTCATATATATATATGAAAATTATATATATATATATATATATATATATATATATATATATACTGTGAAACAACGCCTCCTATGAAAAGGATGAAGGAGGTAAGGAGGGAGAAACACTGTCGGTCGAAAGCGATTGAAGGATGTAGTCAGCTTGACATCCACACATCACAATATAGAGAAATACACCCCTAACACCAGAAGATTCACGGGTAATTGAAAATTATAAGCTTCTTACATGCCACTGGTTACTGGACCGTTTTCCTAGTCCACTTAGACCATCAGGTTGCCTGGAAAACATTGGGATGCATTCGTTGCAAAAGTAATGCTCACTCTCAGGAGCAGGAACAAATTTTAGCCTGTAAGGAATAAGGCATCTGGGCCTGAGAATCAGTTGTATTTGAGCTGGGTCACGAGAATGTTCTGGCTTCCATACAACTTGCAGAAATGAAAGTGAGCCTGTAGGCTTCAGATCCAGCAGTTTGCTTAAGACTGTAAGAGCTGCGACCTGGGACTGTGAACAGGGACCAAGCAGAAGCTTGGTGTTTCTCAGCCTACAACATGTGTGCTGAGAAAAATCAGGGTGAGGAAGAGTCATGCATGCAAACATTCTGAGAAGGGAGACAAATGAAGGTGACGCCAGCAGTGGGCAGGGCTTTTGGTCTTACAGCTCATCTGGATCTGAGACTTCGCAGAAGGCTCACTGCACTCAAGTTTGTTACTGTCAAGAACAGCATCACTCTAATCTTTAACCTTTTTCTAGTAGTTTTGGGGTCCTTACATTTTTTTTTGGACATTATTGTAGCTGAGACTACAGCTAATGAGTGAATGAGAACAGGTCTTTGTGGCAGAGGCAGGTGAATATGAAGGTGATAACACATGCCCCATGCATACGTCACAGCCAGGGGAACATCGTTGCAGTGTGGGAGAGTATTGTACCCTAACCAATATGGAAAAGCAGGCTCTCTCCCTGTGGATGGCATGGGCCATTGGCACAAGCAAAGTCATATCCCATGAAAGAGAAGGTAATGGGAGCAAGGCCTAATGCCACACACCCTCTATTGTATTTTGGGGTTTTAGGCATGTCATATTAAACTATCATATTCCTTTACCCAATGTAGATAGGCACATCTTTTTTTGGGGGGTGGGGGATAAGATAAGCCAGCTGAAGGGGTCAATGAAAGACTGAACTGTGTTTAATCTGAGACTGAAACCCTTTCAGTTAGCTAGTTAAATAATTAGAGTGGCTTATCTATATGTGTATATATATATATATATATATAATTTTTCAAGTTCCCTGCAGCTCTAAGGTTTAATTTTATCAACAAGCTACTGTGATTTACTTGGGACAATATGTAACATCAAAAGAGATAGTGTGATCAGAGAGGAAACATGGGAGAATTCAAAGCTCCAGGAAATGGCATTGAAAAGGGGTGCAGGAAATACAATATGGAAAAGATTGCACACAAAACACCCCAGAAATAAAAAGAAAGAGGAAGAGAACAAACCAGTATATAAGAGAAAACTAATGCTATGGAAATAAATGGATCTGGAACATCCCACTATGGATGAGGGAGATCTAAAGAAAGAAAGAAAAAAAAAAGATAAATTGGGAGTGAACAAATTATAAAAGAAGATTTACCTCATTTAAAAAAAAATAAAGATCACATTTTAAAAATTGAATTTCCAGAGAAACTTAATGAGAAGCATTATGAAAGCCATCTCTTCCTGGAATTGTAAATGTTAATGGCAAAGAAATGCATAAGGTAGGAAGTGGAAAAAAAAAAAAAAAACAGCAAAAGAAACAAGAATTATATAAACCCAGAATGGTCAATATCATTAAACCCTGGAGTAGATTAGACAGCCATCTGCAGGGGGTGGAGGAGTCAGCTTAAAAATCACCATAGACAAACATTGACTGGACAAAGACATAGAAAGTAAAACATTCTTTACTTTTCTTTTTTAATTATTTAGTTTTTCATTAATTACAGTTTATTCACTTTGTATCCCAGCTGTAGCTCCCTCCCTCATTCCCTCCCATGCCCCTCTCCCAGTACACTGATAGGGAGGTCCTCTTCCCCTTCCCTCTGACCCTAGCTTATCAGGTCTCATCAGAAGTGGCTGCATTGTCTCCCTCTGTGGCCAGGTAAGGCTGTTCCTCTCTCAGGGGGAGGTGATCAAAGAGCCAGCCACTGACTTCATGTCAGAGACAGTTCCTGTTCCCATTACTAGGAAACCCGCTTGGACACTGAACTGCCAAGAGCTACATCTGAGCAGGGGTTCTAGGTTATCTCCATGAATGGTCCTTGGTTGGATCATCAGTCTCAGAAAAGACCCCGGGGCACAGATATTTTGGTTGTGTTGCTCTCCTTGTGGTGCTCCTGTTCCCGTCAGGCCTTTCTATCTTCCCCTGCTTTCCTAAGATTTCCTGCACTCAGCCCAAAGTTTGGCTATGAGTTTCAGCATTGCTCTTTGATACCCTGATCAGTAAAGTCTTTCAGATGCCTTTTGTGATAGTCTCCTGTAATGTTCCCTGTTGTCTCCCACTTCTGATGTCTATCCTGTTTGCTTTTTTGAGTAAGGATTGATCATCTTACCCAGGGTCCTCCTTCTTGCTTTGTTCTTTAGGTGTACATATTTTAGTATGTTTATCCTATATTATAGGTCTAATATCCATTTATAAGTGAGTATATAGTCTGTGTGTCTTTCTGCTTCTGGGATACTTCACTCAGGGTGATTTTTTCTAGTTCCCACCATTTGCCTGCAAATTTCATAATTTCCCTGTTTTTAATTTCTGAGTAGTATTCTATTGTGTAAATGTACCACAATTTCTGCATCCATTCGTTCATTAAGGGACATCTGGGATTCTTTTCTAAGTAGTCAATATGAGGACAGAAAACTACCGAGACTTCATAAAAATTAGAAGGTCCAAAAACAAGTACACAAAAGGAGAAATTTAACAGCCACTGGTTGTAATAGAATTTACTACTTAATAGATGTTGTGGTAAAGTCTTTCAGGCATGATGTAATTGATCTTTGAGTCATTGTATGAGGGAGACAACTGTACCTTGATTTCTATCCTAGTATTCACAACAATGATTTAAGACATTGAGTGACTAGGACTTGGGCAGTTATTAGTTGATTCTCTGTGCGTGTGTGTGTGCAAATGTACATGCATAAATTTCTTTTTGAAAGCACAAGATCATTAATGAAAATACAGTTAAGTTTTGAAGGTTGTATTTTTTCATTATATAAAATTATAGGTAAACATCTCCTTAAGAGTGTAAATGCAATCACCCTTATTTATAATGTCAAAATATGATGGAAAGACAGTGATATCAAGAGAGCTCTAGGTAACTTCTGACAAGGGATTTCATGGAGAAGCAAACCCTTTGCTCTGGGGGTTGGTCTACTGTTATGCATTCAAATGCGAAATACTGGCACCCAAGATCTGGTTGCCACCCAGACTAGCACATTCTCAGGTACAAATAATGTTGTTTAAACCTTGCTCCACAATTTAAAATTGGTTGGTTAATAAACTAGCTAGAAGACTGTTACTGGTCAGAAGAGAAGTAGGCTAAGCTTAGCTTCCCAAGCCTAGGGTCAGATGGGGACCATGAGGAGGAGGAGAAGCAGGAGAGGAAGCTGAAGACAAAGAAGTTGCCATGGGGCAGTAAGGACCATAAACATGTGGCCAGATGGACCAGAAGCAGCTCAGGCAGAAGTATGGCAAGTAATTTAGGGTGTATAGCCGGGGAATAGCAAAATAGATTAGAGAGTTGATATCTGCCCCGTTATGGTGCTTTATAATGTTTTTTAATTCTAAAAGGTCTCTGTCTTGATTGTTTGGGACCTAATTGGGGTAGAATTCCTCCAGAGTCTAATATCCCTTCAACAACTGTTTGAAAACCATACATCAGAGGTTCTGTTGTTCCCTGTCACAGAACACTCTCTCCTGACAGCATCATATACTGACCCTGGAAGATGCTTGTAGAGCATTCAATACTTAGCTTTCTGCTCATATAGCATTCCTCTAGTAAATTATCTATGAATGGCTTGGCAGCCACGTCTACTGAGCACACGATACTCACAAAATTTGGATTCAGATAATTTTGAGTTTGTCTTCCTTTCACAGAGACATGGTCCCCCTTACCAGAAAGTTGATACTAAGCAGTAGAGGGTAGGGTAACACACCACATTGTTAAAGGAAAATAAAGGGCATTCACAAGTAGGGACTCACAGGAAATTCATAATACATTTATGGGGCATATACGGCAAGTGTGGGGCAAAGTTCAGATTGGCCATGCTGCCCTAAAAAGAAGACTTCACTTCATGATTCTGCAAGCCTCACATGATGGTTGAGGTAAATAGAGCTGAACAGAGAAGTCAATTTTTTGAGCAACTTGAGCCAATTTGAAGGTAATATTGGTAAGCTATACTTAAAAGCAAAGAGTTTAAGAAAATGTAAAATAAAATACTTAATCAAGAGATATTTTTATTGACCTAAAAAATACCTAAAACTATTCTAAAATTTATATAACTGCCCTTGAATTATTTATGTTGCACTTTATAATAAAAGCAGTGATTTAGTGAACTTAATTCATGTGATAAAACCCAGACAAGGAATGGACAACTAGAAACCAAATTCCACAAAGAAAATAAAAAAAATCATACCTAAATGAGGCAAACAATATAGCAAGATGTTATTTTAAAAATTCATAGAAATGAAAACAGCCAGTAGAGGCAGTTTTTGTGTATGGCTAATGTCCTTTGGGCTTGCTGGTAAGAAGTAAGAAATTTTCAGTATTCTAAAAAGTTCTGAAAGTATCTCTTCCAAGCACTGATTAAAAGAACAGAATACCAAATGGAGCCAACAAATTTCTTTTGCATTTACTGGCTACTGAGAATACTAGGCACTTTCTTGTCTCAATCATTCTGTAACTATCCTGCATTGGCCTATCTATACATATTCATCACTCTGACAGCAGAATCAGGAATAAATATGCAGATAAGAAAACAGAATTTCATCCCTTTATCTTTTAAATATGGGACACACATAAAAATAGATACAGTAGGTTATTAGAATGAACAATAAAAATAAGCAGAGTGCATCCTTTCTTATCCTGATAAGGCAGAGCAAAGACAGGAACTGCCTTCAGCTTGTGTGTGTCCATGGCTTCTCATTCTTCTCCTGAAAGCCAGCACTCAGTGCTGAGCATTTTCCCTGTACCTTTTATTGCACGTCTGTGGATTGCCCATTCCACTACACCATTCAAGCAGTGGGAAATTGTGATATTGGAGCTCACAGCTGGAAGCTTCTAAAAGATGGACATTGAGTCTTGAGCTGACTGTCAAGCCATCCTTTTTGAATATCGTGGCAGTGACCTAAGAGGCCAGAACAGGTTCAAGATCTGAGTAATTTCAGTATCAGCATAGTTTCATAACTGTTGATCTAAAATGAATACCATAGAGAGGAGAGCTTTGCTTCTAAGCATTGCTTTGCATGGTCCGGAATTATTAGTTAACTTCTCTCTCTCTCTCTCTCTCTCTCTCTCTCTCTCTCTCTCTCTCTCTGTGTGTGTGTGTGTGTATATGTGTGTGTTAACTGAAAGGTGTTTTTGTTCTGTTTTGCCATTCACTAACTCTAGGATAAAAAGAATATTTAGTCTTTATTGTTTTGAGGTAAATATAATGATAAATTAAACAAAGTAAAGGATTTAATATATATATACATATATATTATATATATATGATTTTGTAAAATCATAGGTAGCATTGGTGATAAATAAACCCTAATATATATATAACAGCAGAGAACATTATTTTAAAGGAAATAAAACAACTGGAATGATGCAAATGAGTTATTTTTTATTTAACTTCGAAGGCAACGTTTCTATATTCATTTAGAGATAGAATCATAAAGCATTCACGTCTAATTTCATTCCCTCTCCAAATCCACAGGCGAACAGAAGAGAAACAGCTGAGAAATTCAAAACTTGAGAAGATTCTAAATTCTTCTGTCCAGATGTCTACTTTTTTCCCAACGTTCTTTTGAGAACTAGCTCACAATAGCACAACTGAAATACTGAACCACAATGCTTCTTCCTTGATTTATTTAGAGAAGCAACCGGCTTCCCATGCAAAAGGGAAACTCAATTGCCTAGATTCAATTTTCATGTATAATGAAACCTATCACCTCAATAAGACCTCTCTAAAGCCTTCCTCTCCTTCAACCTTCTGGAACACTGGGGCCTGAAATGTGGTATTTCAGATTTGCTCTTTCCTTTCTTTTCTTTTTAACAAGTACTCCAGCAGGAAACAGAAAACTGTGGCAAAATGAATCTCTCCAAATATGGAAGGAGACACAGATTAGTGGATGTGTACTGCCAAATGTTTTATCTTAAAGCTTTTGTACTTATGATATATAAACATATACAAAAATATACCATTAACTTAGAGTAATGGAATATACAAGTTTGTTTTCATAAAGGTCAACATTTTCTCAGTTCAGGCAAAAATTAAATATTGAGATTTAAGACCTTTACAGATATGACTTTTAGACTCAACACACCACACACTGTGATTTTAGACTATTTTTCATAGCACTGTAAAAATTCATAATACAGCTTCTTTCTTTTCTTTTTTGATAACTGAAGATAGACAAACAAATATCAGGTATACACACACATTATAGAATAATGATAGACAGTTGATAAATGTTTTAAGAAAATAATCTTGTTAGAGAGGCACATTATACGGACAGACAATGATAAATGATGGATTAATAAATAGATGATTTTTAGATGGTAGAGAGATGACATATATGTAACAAATGACAAATGGTACATAGAAAGATAGATGGTAATTAAATTATTGGTGGATGAATAGATAGATGATAGATACATAGATGAGTATTGACAGTGGATAAATGATAGGCCGATGATGGATGACAATACACACAGTAGATACATGACATGCCACTGGAAAGCCTTGTAAACATTTTTACATTGCTTTGCACAACTGATATTGAGAAGAACAATAGGAGCAGACATGGTTCTTGACTGGCTTTTCAGCGTTATAATCAGACAGCAATCACCAATATTTAACAACACACCACACAAAGATACAGCTTAAATTTAAAAAGGAATGAGGTTTGAAATTTTCACCTAAACATAAAATAAAGCCAACCCTACCTTTTTGTAGAGCTTGATGGTGCATTCAGGGCATGGCAGTGCAAGTTCCTGTAAACAGAAGGGACCACTGAGTCAAAGGCATTTGCAAACTGGAAGAACTATGAAATAAAAGGACAGACTGCTGACTCTTAAATAATTCTCTTTTTTTCTGGGGTTGACATATTTTTGTTATGCTATCAGATACTACAGACAGAAATTTAGTGTGTGTGTGTTTGTGTGTATGTGTGTTCGTGCATGTGTGTGAGAGAAAAAGAGAGAGAGAAAGATACTAAATGGTGTTGTTTATATTTAAACATCACATTCACTTAGTTTTTATTTTCAGTTTGCTCTTTGGTCCAGCTACGTGTTCCATTTGAAATTTAACTTTTTTCAAAAATTTCAGGAATCCCAGAAATGATTGACCATGGTTATATTTATCAAAATATTTTTTTTTAGGACTGGGAAGTAAGTAGGCCTGAATATTATATTAGCCATACATGAGTAATAAAATAACTTACAAAAAAATTCCGTATTCCTACAAACACACATAATATGGTTTGTTAAAATGCAAGGGTGATGTATTTCAGACCGTAATGTCTTGAAAAAAATAGAAATAAATTTTGATTCAAGTAACAGATATGTCAATTACTTTATTACATTTTCACACCTTTTCATGATTTTTATTTATTATTTTTGTTACATGTATGTGCATGTGTGTCTGTAAATGTGTGCACACAAATGAGTTGCCAGCAGAGACCAGAGGCATCACATCCCCTCGAGCTGGAGTTAGAAGCAGTTATGAGATGCTTGATACAGGACCTGGGAACCAAACATGTGACATCTTCAAGAGTAGCACATGTTCTTAAGCACTGAGCCTTTTCTCCAGTCCTCTGTTTCATGTGTTCAAAAGCACACACACACACACACACACACACACACACACACACACAGTGTCAACTAACACTGCTCAAGTCCTAATCACTCAAAGTCTTAAATGTTGTGAATACTAGGATAGAAATCAAGGTACAATTGTTTCCCCCATGCAATGACTCAAAAAGATGAGTTAATGTTATTGAGAAGAGATGAAGTCTCTCGTATCAGTCTTTGTATTTTCCAGTGATTTCAGCGACATGTTCCATCTCTCAATTGTCAGAAAAAAATAAGTCTGGCTCTCTCTCTCTACAGGACAAATTGTATCACATGTTCATTCTCATTGTAGATCGAATTATAGCCTCGGTAGAACTGGGACTTTTGAAAGAATATAAAAATGATATTAAACGGGCAGACCCAGTTTGCTGATATTTGCTGATGTTAACATGAAAGCAAAGTTGCTCATGCTGGAGGGAGGATGTGTGGAGACTGATCTCCTGTTTGAGGACAGAAAAGAATTTTCCCGAAAGTCAGAGTCTTGCATAGGGCATACAGCACATTTAAGATGAAAAAAAAAAAAAAAATGGAAGAGATTGCTGTCATTAAAAGAACGATTGTCATTCAAGAAATTATTCCACAAGAAAAACTCAGCAAATGAACCTCTTGTAATTAATTTACTTGTGAACTCATGATACTCCTTTGTGGAAGGAGCTGAATATGAAGTGGAAGAGAGCTGTATCCTCACACGTTGAGATGATGCTAAAGTCTTACACTCAAATTATTTCCCATCAGATACTTGCGTGTTCATACACCTGCTGCTCTTCTTATTACACCACTCATTACAGGAACACAAAGTCAAACTGAATGTTCATCTCTGATCCACTGCTGTTTCATTTCCCCCTGAGCTACCAACAGTGACAAGAATGGACTTCTAACGTCACACAGTCACCCTGTGAGAGCTTATATTTCCACTTCAAGATTAAAAACATTTTGTGCGTTTTAATGAGATAGATAGTTGGCAGGTGTGGTAATATTTGCCTAAAACCTCCACAGAAAATACAAACGGAAGCCTGTTAAATCCTTTTCAAAGCTGAGGTTGTTGAACACACAGCTGAAATCCCAGCACTTTGGAGAGAGAAACAAGGTAAGTAAGTTTAAGCTCATTATGCCTGAGTTTAGGGAGTGGAGTGTGTGATGAAGATGTTTCTTTACTGGGGGCCCGGGGGAACAGTATCCATTAATCTTACTCAGCTGTGAGTTCTATGAGGTACAATAACATCCTGCCTGGTAAAATACGCCCAATGGAGCGATGGTGGCTCAGTGGCATGAGAGTAACCAACCACTTTCAGATTGGACATAAGGCTCTGAACCCAGAACTGGAACAGTTAGCAGGACCAAGAACATGGAAAAGTCATAGGTGAAGGTGAGAACCTACTAGTATTATCCTGTCAATGGGATATGATATTAAACCAATTCCTAACAATGCTTCATTGGATATATAGATTAATACATACCTCAAACCTCATCATAGACTCTATTTGCAGTAGATGATGATTAACACAAAGATCTTCAACTGGCCAAGGCACAGAGAATAAGTGAGTGCTAAGTGCAACACACAATTAAAGGAAGTGATGTAAACAAGCAAATAGCTGAGCAATAAATGAACGTTTCTCAATTGTTAGTTATGGAATCCTTTTGTTTTGCTTGGATATATGGGTTACTGTAAAAAAATGATCTGGAGTGTGTGTACCACAACAGACTCATTGTGCTTTTGTTTATCAGTGTTCCATGGTCCTTAGTAGCACACATTCGTCTGAGGGGTACCTTGGATGTTGTCAGGCTGGTATATTTAGCCTTTGTCAGGACATCTAGAAACATGTGGGTAAATAGATTTTTTAAAATAGTAGATGTAAGGCTAACACCTAGAAAGCATGAGTATCGAGAAATACACAATGAACATAAACAAGTAAGTGTTATGCACTATTGTGGAGTGATAGATTCCGACAGTAAAACGCGTCAAAGGCAGGGAAAATCGAGAAAGAAGTAACTTGAGATACAAAACAGCATAAACAGAGAGATAAACATGTTCTGTTTTATTTGTTTGTTTGTTTGTTTGTTAGCAAAGACAAAAAATAAATTAGTGATGTCAGGTAAAGTGATTGAAATTCCCAAAGGACCAAAGGGATTTTATTTTATTTTTAATATTTATTTATTATGCATACAGTATTCTGCCTGCATGTATGCCTAACCTGCCTAGAAGAGGGCACCAGGTCTCACTATAGATGGCTGGGGTCCACCATGTGGTTGCTGGAAATTAAACTCAGGTCCTCTTTAAGAGCAGCCAGTGCTCTTAACCTCTGAGCCGTCTCTCCAGCCCCGGAATTTTATTTTTTAGATCTACACCAAAAACATTTGATAATTTGCACTCCACTTCTGTGTTGCCTTTGACATTAAAACACACCTTCCATTTCTAAAGGCACAAATACATCTGTAGAATAAACCATCATTTTTTTTAAAACAGACATCCACAGGTAGCAACAGGGAAAATCATGGCAAGACTTAACTATCATTTTCATAATTTTATATTATTTGGAGGTTAGCCTCAATTTTAAAATTCAATTAAAAATTAAATCAAATTAACCCAAAGACACTCTCTCACTCCCAATATGGTAAAGGTCATCTCAAAACATTTCAGTATCAGGAAAACTAAATCAGTCTATCTGACTTTTATCTCATAATTAAGGAATGAAGAAGGTCCTGGCCACCATACAACTCCGCAGTTGTTTGAGAGATTATGAAATATATATATATACCTGGATTTGTTATCCTGAGAGACCAAAAGATAAGCAGCGATTGTTAACACTATGTAGAGTAGGCGCGGTATAGCAGTAAGTTCCCTGAGGGGAGAGCTACCTCGCTGCATTCTTTCCCGCCTTCCCGGTTCCGGGTGGGTACGTGACTCGGCTCACAATCTGCCTTCCCGCCTTCCCTGTTCTGGGTACGTGACTTAACTACGGCTTTGTTCAAACCACCCAATCAGACCCCTGTAACTATGCTTCTCGCTCCTGTAACCGCGCCTCCTGCTCCCGAGCCCTATAAAAACCCGTCACCCCAACCGAGAGGCGCGCAAGTCCTCCGATAGGCTTGGTCGCCCCGGGTACCCGTGTATCAAAATAAACCTCTTGCGGCTTGCATCCGAAGGCTGGTCTCGCTGTTCCTTGGGAAGCGGGGTCTCCCCGTCTAGATAGGCTCCTGGGAGTCTTTCAATCCACTGCTGTAGCATTGTTGCCCTTGACTCTCTAAACACAATGGTGAATTGCATGTAAAGATCATCATAGGCTGAGCACTGACATTGTGGGTTTTATCTACTTGTAATATTTTAGTTACACAGCATGATAACCCAGCACCCAACCTCTACGGAATTTCTCTGGTGCCCACCTGCTTCCCCTGGAAAGGAAGCAGAGGGTCGGGTGAGCAGCTTCATTTTCTATGAGGTAGTATGAGAGCAAGCATGGTAACCAGCAGGAGAGAAATGGAGTCCTTTCAAGCAACCCAGACAAAGGAAGGTGGTGTGGCTCTTTCTGACCCTGCTCAGGTGAGGGGAAAAGTCTCCTCAGCTCAAATGCTGGCTTCCACTCTTACAGGCTTTATTGGCTAATTAGAAAAGTAGCTCCAGTGCTTTGAAAAGCATTTCATGTTCTTTCTCAGCCTGAGAAGGAACCTATTGTCTGAACTTTGACTCTCTGGGTGTCAGAGAGCTCTGTCTATTCCGATATGTGGGACACCAAGGCACCCTACTACAGCCACACACTCATCATTTGTCCCATGGAAGGATGATAGAGGGTGTTAGCCTCAAGACCTGGGAGTCCTGAGATCCTTCCCCTATGGCAAGGGCATGGCACATTGTCACTTGCAGACAAGATTTTATCAGAATGAAGGTGAGACCTAGATATCAGTATGACCAACAGGGGAATCCTGTTCATGATTTACTATCAAAATCTCCTGGAATAAACTGCACAAAACATGTTTAGGAAATAATTAACAGTAGAATAGACTTTTTTTTTCTCATCAGTCATGATTTCATGTCAGATCTGAAAATCTTCATATAATTACCAATAACAGGTACCAAATGTTCCTACTGATGAAATCTAATTAAAATATTTTTGACAGTACGATAGTAAATATTCTCCATGTAGTTGTTGGGATCACAGTCACTGACGGTTGAGTATAGGGAAAGCAAGCCACTGAAAACTTACTCTACCAAGTGGAGCACAGTAACTGTTTGTGCCTTCTGTCTTCACATCTCATTGTGTGTTGTAAAAGAAACAAATGCACCTGTGTTTTCTGTTGTTGTTGCACTATTTCAAGCTGAAACAGGGTTATTGCAAACCCAGTAGGCAGACAGTCTTGCCTACAGAGATGACTAAGGCCAGAACAGGGTGTCTTCCTTAGGGTTTATATTGCAGTGACAAAGAACGTAATCTGAAGCAACTTGAGGAGGAAAAGGAAAAGGTTGATTTCAGCCTACAGTTCCGGGAGCTCTCCATCACTGAAGGAGGAACTAAAGCAGAGCAGATGAAGGATGGAGGGTACTTGCAGGATTGTTCCCTCTGGCTTTTTCCATCTGTTCTCTTATACAACTCAGGACTACCTGCATGAGGGAGATACCATCCTGAACTCCCAAGGGCTGCTTGCCTTCACCAATCATTAATCAAGACAATACCCCGACAGGCCAACAATGTAGAGGTATTTTCTCAATTAAGATTCCCTCTTGGATGGTTTGTCTACACTATGTCAAGTTGACAAACAAACAACAAAAACAGCAACAGTGAACGCAAAGAACTCTATCTACCAAAATCATTCTGTTTTTAGACATAGAAGGACTCTGAATATCTGTGTTTTGTCTCTCTAAGGTGTCCAGATATTTATTGTCATTATAACGAGGAAGGGAGAAGGGGAAAGCATGGGCTTTAAAACCACTTAGTTGTGTTTGTGACATATTTTCGACTGGGTCAATGATGGTGACACATTGGGCATGCTCCATTTGCTTGAATTATAGCATTTTTTGTTTATACTAGGGGAATGAATTTTCATTGCAAAGTATGTAAAACAACAACAATAAGAAAAACAAAACAAAGCAGAAAGACACACACGGCATATCCTCACTTATATGTGGGTACCAGACCTATAAAATAGGATAAACATACTAAAATCTGTACACCTAAAGAAGATAAATAAGAAAGAAGACCTGGAGTAAGATGATCAATCTTCACTTAGAAAGACAAATGGGATGGACATTGGAAATAGGAAAAAACAAGTAACAGGACAGGATCCTAACACAGAGGGCCCCTGAAAGACTATTCCTAGCAGCGTATCAAAACAGATGCTGCAACTCATAAACCAAACCTTGGGCAGAGTGCAGAGAATCATATGAAAGAAGAGGGAGTTAGTATGACCTGGAGAGGACAGGAGCCCCACAAGGACCAAATATATCTGGGCCCAGGGGTCTTTTCTTAGACTGTTTCTCCAACCAAAGACCATGAATGGATATAACCTAGAACCCCTGCCCACATATAGTCCATCACAGCTCAGTCTCCAAGTGGGTTCCCTAGTTAGGGGAACAGGGACTGTCTCAGACATGAACTCAATGGCTGGCTCTTTGACCTTGCCCCTCCCCGAGGGAGGAGCAGCTTTGCTAGGCCACAGAAGAGGACATTGTAGCCAGCCTGGAAGAGATCTGATAAGCTAGGATCAGATGGAAGGGGAGGAGGACCTCCTCCATCAATGGACTTAGACAGGGGCAGGAAGGAGATGAGGGAGGGAGGGTGGGAGAGGGAATGAGGGGGCTACAGCTGGGATACAAAGCAAATAAACTGTAATTAATATAAAAAATAAATAAATGAAAAAAATAGAGTACAGGGAATCTTATGAAAGAAGTGGGAAATGGTAAGTCCTGGAGAGTACAGGAATTCCACAAGAAGAGCAACAGAACCAAAACATCTGGACACAGTGGTCTTTTCTGAGACTGATATTCCAACCAAGGACCATTGATGGAGATAACCTAGAACCCGGTGCACAGACATAGCCCATGACAGTTCAGAGTCCAAGTGGGTTCCATAGTAATGGTGATAGGAACTGTCTCTGACATGAACTGATTGGCCTGCTCTTTGATACCCTCCCCCTGAGGGGGGAACAACCTTACCAGGCCACAGAGGAAGACAATGCAGCAAGTCCTCAAGAGACCTGATAGACTAGGATCAGAGGGAAGGAGAGAAGGACCTCCCCTATCAGTAGACTTGGGGAGGGGCATGCCTGGAGAAGGGGGAAAGAGGATGGGAATGGGAGGGGAGGAGGGAGGGGTTTATGGAGGGATACAAAGTGAATAAAGTATAATTAATAAAAAAAAGAATAACAAAACAAAACAAGAAAACTCAAACCTGGCCCAGTCAAACAGTATTGGACATTTATCTCTCATCCTCAGATGGACAGACATCTATGAGTGTTTTCATTGTCCTTCTCTTACCCATATGAAAGAGTGGACCGCCACTTTTCACCAACAGCTTGCCGAGCAGTACTAACAAGCAGAGAGTGAATGAAAGCAGATGGCATCAACGCAGTGAAATGAAAAAGACGAAGCCTTGTGTGGGAAGTGATTCTCTCACCAAAGAACAGAAACATGGCTCCTGTGAGGGCAAAGGGCCAGTCGTGATGAGTGTTGAAAGCGGAGGTTGCAAAGCATGACTCACTGTTTATACAATGAGGAATTGAAACTACTACGTGTGTATGTTCCCCGATTTACAAACATCCACCCTGTACCTGTCCATTCAGACTTCCCAAGCTTGTGAACGGAAACATGGAAACATGAGCTCTGTACTCCCTTACAGTGTTTGCCTATATAGGCTGCGTTTGTTATTCTGACTGCAAAATTAAAAAAAAAAAAAGTGAAAAATAGAAATGGGACAGAATCATGTCTGCATACACGTGGGGATCTCGGCTCGTGGCCGTTTTCAGCAGTTATTTAAACAATAGGCTTAATTTGTCACAAGGCTGAGTGTATCACACCACACCACCAATAAGACAGAAGTTTCCCAACTGGGGTGCCCAGTGGCCATGCCAGGCTGTTTGCGCGGAGTGCGTCATACCCAGCGGGCCATCGATCACTAATGCAACACAAGCAACGGCTACCTTTGTGGAGAATGTCTTTAGCCTGGTTCTTATCAAGAGATTGTTCTGCTTCTTTTAAGGAAACATCAAGGTCCTCAGTTTATTGCTTTTATTGAATTCCGTGTATGCCAAGGAAGTAATTTCACACTCTGAAATTAAAGATAAAAGCGAAGCGGAACCACAGAGCATCGCCCGATAGGCTTTGTATCTCTTCTTTTAATTTGAGATTTGTAAAATTACCACATGTTCGGCTTTGAATTGTTTTCCGTGTTATTATATTTTTAAAATATATTAATTTAAAATGCTAAACCTAAATCTTGAGTTTTAGGAAAAGTGAGATAAGTAACTCTTCCCCGTTTATATAAGTCTGAACCATAGGAAAATACATCTACACAAACACCGAAGGGGTTCTATGTGGACAGATAAGGAATTCTGACAGATGTGTGGCAAACAGAAATTGATTTCCACCAATGATGAATATTTTCCATTCCTCATTTAATCCAGTCTAAGTTCAATGGTAGGATGATATGTGAAATATTTCAGACTGAAAAAAATCTATATAATAAGACGGAAAAATAACTTCATAATCATGTCACATAAATATACGATGGTGCCTCTGTAAAAGCACAATGAGAGGAAGATTAAGAAGAAAGTTAGTGAAGCTGTCTTCTGAGTTTCTTATTAATATGTGGAATTTTGTACCTTGCTGTAGCCTGTAAGTAAAGAGTAAGTTAAAAAGAAGAAGGAGGAGAAGGAGGAGGAGAAGAAGGCACGGTGGGTCACGCGTGTAACTCCAGCAGTCGGATGCTGAGGCAGCAGGATCATCGTAAGTTCATAGTCAGTCTGGGCTACCAAATGAATGAATGAATGAACGAACGAATAAATGAATGAATGAATGAATAAATAAATAAAAAGAAGTATGATGAAAAAGATCTTTAATCTTCCTCTGGTGTTAGTGTAGACTATGACACTTAGACCCCTTGATGTGAGGATATTCTGACAATGAACCCCAACCAAATGTATAGACGGAGAATATTTTCTTTTGCCTGTCTCTGTACTTTATCACCTCAGTTCAGCAAGACCACTTTCAGCCTTGACCATTTTCTACACACTGCTTTAGACACCATGGATGATTAGAAAGTTTATGAGGAGGCCAGATGTGGTAGAACACACCTGTACTGGAGAGACTGAGGCAGGAGGATCACATATTTGAGGCTAACTGGTATTACATATGAGTTCCAGGATGGCCTGGCCTAAAGAGTAAAGTTCTTTCTCAATCAAAACAAAATAACTCTATAAATACGTAGGGATAAAGTAAGAGAAATGAAAGCCCTGTTTTGAAATTGTTTTTATCACCATATTTATAATAATAATAATAATAATATAACATTTATTATATTAATAATCACAATCTATTATATTTCCTATCATAATACTATAAAATAAAAATTAGTGCCAATCCTTCACAATCTTAAGAGACATTCAGTGTATTGGGTTTGAAAAAGGTCCTGCAATTAAATAATTATAAACGTTAGGAAAATTTTGGTTCAATCTAGGCCTTGTCATTCGTCACATTACATAGTTTCTGGTTTGTTTCTCTGTTGCTATGGTAAAACACTGACCAGAACCACCTTGGCAGAAAAGTTACTAATTTTATCTTACAAGTTATAGACCAGCATCAAGAGAAGTCGGGCAGAATTTCCAGGCAGGAACCTGCAGGCAGGATTTGAAGCAAAGGTGCACTGAGTTTACAACTGTATTCTAACATGCTCAACACTCAAGTGTATTTTCCTTATGTTCATTCTTGAGCAAAGATTTAAAGTAATATCAAATGGATGCAGGCTTTAACCCTTTGGATATTATTGTTATATTTTGTGACCATAAACACAAACGTAATTGCATTTCCTTTTATTGAAATCCACAGTCTTAGTTTATGTGATGAATTTTCACTTGAGGAATTACGGGTTTGGCTGACAAACAAATTGTCAAATATGTGAAATCCTACACTGATACATTTTTCACGTTTCCTTTTATTTCTAATTCAAGGAGTTAATTAGCTGACCTCTTGACCATTTCATGGAGTACTGCATCAGTTCAGACCATGGTAGGTTACTCGAAAACTATTAATAATGTCAAATCCTAGGACAGCACCACAATATGAGAAGACAGGCCTTTCAAAACAAAACTAGGTCATGAGAATATCTTACTCCAAACCTCAGAATGCCAGAGAGGCTTAGCTTTTAAAAATAAAAACAGGGCTCCATTCTCCCCTATGAGAGGGGGCAAGGAGGAATCCTGATTTGTACAAAATTATACTTCCAGCGCTATGGTGCGTGGCATGTCTTGGGTGTAGCTCCCTTTTAACATTTCATTTGAAAGCAATAAGCACTTTCTAATACAGCAGATTAACTGATTTACTTTCTAAATATATTCAGATTACGTTGAGTCAGTTAATCTCATTGAGCCCTCCACATCTGATAACACTGTAACTTTTACACTGAAGGAAGACTGATAAACTTTTACACTGAAGGAAGACAGACAAGGGGGCCAAATTCTCGTCCCTCCAAGGTCAAAAGCAAGCTTCCTCCTACTCTAAAGCCACCAGGGACTTAAACGTGTTAAAAACAAGATAAAGAAATCAAAGGCTAGTGGCTCTGGGATTTCTCAGGTAGCAAAGAGAATCCAGGGTCAGAGCAGTAATTAAATCATGCAAGGTTACATGATGTGCTTTTCGGATATAGCTCCTTCTGAAAGGAGACAACAATTGACTCTTCTAGTACCCATCCTACCTTAGTTAAAATTCAGTGAATAGCGTAGGCTTCTGAATAAAGGAATTCTCCGAGCTTAAATTTAAGTGCGTTAATGAATAGGAGACCGCGCAGGCACAGACGAAATGAAAGAAACTGGAGAATTTCAAATTTCTGGGTTTGTCTGAGGATGAACACGAGACAACGCACGCAGAACACATAGCACATTTTCAACATCTTTAATTATCAGAGATCATTTCCCTCCAGCATTTCCTCGTCAGTTTGTTTGGAAAAATAACTCAGAACAGAAACGGAAAGTGTACAAAAACATTCATTTATTTATTTATTTTTGGCAACACAGAAGATGATAAAGAATACTGTTTGTGAAGGTTAGGGAATGCTGATCTATGAAGATAGTGCCCTTTGGTATTGGTGGCTGGCAGCATGTACTGGGTGAGCATTGGTTCTATGCGGAGTCTCGCGTGATCAGAAACATGGAGAATGGGTCACAGTTGCATGGTTAGTCCTGTGTGGGAAGCAGCAGACAGGCTCTCGCTCCTCTCATCCAAAAGCACATAGAAGGTAAAGCACTCTTCATGTCATGAGGCTCTCAGGTCCTAAAACACAGGTGCCTGCCCTAAGACAAAGGGGCCTCAGAGGCCGGCACACCTTCCGCAAATTGGAAGTAAGCAATAAAAGAGAATGAGTGTGGCTGAAATAAAACAGCCACACACACCTAGCGGCGGCTCTGCGGGGCACCATGTAACCTTTCATTTCCTTCTAGTGACAGGTATGGCCAGCACGCTCCACTCCCTTCTCATGGCAAAAGTCACAAAGAGAGAGACACAGAGAGAGAAACAGAAGTGATTCTTTTCCATGGGTGTTCTTTGTGGGGCTCAGGCTGCACAATTGTAATTCAAATGTGTGTTTTCTCTCAGGAAAATTGGATGCTATTACCAAGCATGAAAGGTTTGATAATAGAACTGGAGAATAATGAATGTATAATATATCATGTATATTACAGGCACGCCTCCTGCAGAGGCATCTCTGAGTTTTACTAAGCGAAACTTATATTCCTCTCTTATTTTCCTTTTGGTCTCCAGAATACACTGAGGACAATACAAATAGCAGAACAGCCTTCTCACCGCATAATATGAATCTCTTTACACACTTTGACATTTCCACTTTTGAAACTTAATACGCAGACAATGAACTGTGCTGAGACAAACTCCTCTGCTGCTGGCTTTAGCCTGTTTTCAGACTTCCCACCCGGCTGTTGCCCTTTGGACCACTACGGTTCTTGCTGTTATTGTGAGGGTCCCGAAAACATCATTTCTATAGAGATTTAATTGTGTGAGAGTGGGAACCTCTCTCTCGCTTTCCTTCCCTCTCCTTGTCCTTTTTTTTTTTAGACAGGGTCTTGGTTTAGAGAGCTCAGGTTCATAACAAACTCACCATCTCCCTGCCTCCTTCACTTGGAGCCTGGGGACACTTTACCTGCCATCAGGCCAACCCGATTTTCCTGTAATAAACTCCTCAGGCCACGTGTTCCCAGTAAAAGCATGAGCTCATGCTTAGCTCCAGTAATCTAGAGCTCCAAATCTCTCTGGAGAACTTGACGGGAGATCTGTGACTGGAAAGAAGCTGACCTAAGGCTCATTGGGATTTCAAACTCTACGTGAATATCACCAACACCTGCTTCTGCAAAGGTTCTCCTTTCCCAGGTGGGGCCACTTACATCCTTGGAAGCCACACCCATGGCGCTGAAGACCAGAACAAGAACAAGATGAGTTATGAATGATGTTCATGTTCCTTACTTTAAAGCATCCATGTTCCCCGGTCAATAGACTGACTCGTTAGAGAAAAAAAAAATATATGTATGTATTTACTCCCATGATTGACTATAATAAACTAATCTCTCATCAGCCTGAGTGTATGAAATGCCACCTTTGAAATGTAACCCTGGATGGTTAGGAGAGACAGAAGTGGTTCCTGTCTTTTTTATCTCACCACTACGGGTGTTTTTTAATCCACTCCATTTTAGGAGAGTCCCTTGATCACACATGCCACATTCCTTTATGCTGAATTTTGTCTTCAATTCTCAGATCAAGTCTGCCTCTCCCTTAAAATAAACCCAGGATTTGATTAAATATTTGTTGAACACAGATGAGCACAGTCTTAAGCAAGGAGCAATGAATGAGGATCCTTAACATTTTTTTTTTTCTGTCAGTAATTGAAGGGAACAGCACAATGCCATTCAGCCTCAACCTTCACAGTGTAGCTCAGTTACATCAGGTTCTCTTACAGGGTGAGTCAGAATTGTTAGCTCAAGAAACACAGGCTATGCTAAAGGTAGCTCAAAACTTGGTTAAAGCACAATAAACATATGAAATTGAAAACATTCACCAAAAGCCAGGCATGGTGGTGGGTGGCGCACGCCTGTAATCCCAGCACTCTGGAAGGCAGAGGCAGGTGGATCTCTGAGTTCAAGTCCAGCCTGGTCTACAAAATGAATCCAGGACAGCCAAGGCAACACAGAGAAACCCTGTCTCAAAACACAAATGAAAAACTATTAACAAAGACTAATATAATGCACCTGAACTTGTACCTAATTTACCAGATTTTGTTCTGAACTTTAGGTTTTCTGGCACAGCCATTCTGCAGCAGATCCCTCAGTTTAGATAGCACCACTGGGCACATGGTCCTCACAGCCAGGACTTGTTCCTTACCACTATTGATTCTGGAGTAAGAGGAATCTTCAACACTGGGCATAGTTAATCCTCCTTCAAATGTGTATCAGTTAAGAAATAAATTTTGTTAGAAATGAAAAGCATCCAAAAACCTTTCTGTTCTGACTCAGAAGGAATTTGAACATCGAGCAATGGCGAGGTGTACGGATTAATAAATATTGTTAGAGTCTGGCTAGTTCTCAGAGGCAAAAGCCCATCCGCTGAAGGAAAGTTAGGCACAGACTTTAAGATTTCTCTGCAGAACTGCCAGCTGGAGCTTGTGTTCAGTTTTTCGAGGAGAGGAAGTGAGACATAAATATCTGTGTGCCTCCCTGGATTCACCAGTACCAAGAGGCTGGAGATGGAGAATGATTCTGAGCACAGGAATTACAGCATCCAGACAGGGAAGTGTGAGATTCTCCTCATCCCTACTCACTCACTCAGCTGTATCAACTAATGTTTGCTCGTTAATGAAAGACAACGAAAAACTCCCTAGAAATTAGAGAAGTGTGTACATTGGAAATAATGTATGAAATCTGCATGCCTGTCTGACTTCATATTTTAGCGAACCCCGAGCTTCTCACTGTTCCGTTTTATACCCCTAGTTCACTCTTTGGCTCAATGCATTTTCTTCCAAATTAAATGGATGATTACGAAATAAATGCAGCCTATTAAAAGAATATGAAATCATTGTACATTAAGCGCAGACAAGGTAGAAAGTAGAGGAAACTCCCAACATGAAGAAAAGGAATTCTCCTAAAAGCAGTGACCACGAGAGAGTGAATAAAGCAAGGTGGGAATCTCACATTTAATGCAGAGGAGACAGCTTATGTTCTACACTGAGAAATAACAATCATTTCCTTGACTGCCAAAGACTGAGGGAAATGTCTCAGGAAAGAATAATTCCATGTGAATAGACTGTTTATGTTTTCATGAGCTCTACAATGAGTATAAAGAATAAATTTACTTGTAAATGACAAAAGTCATAAAATGGTCCTGACTAAGATAACAAATTGATGGTTGGATATCAATAGGCCTAGGGGACACAGGCAGGTCTATGTGTTAAAAATAAGTAAATAAAAGGTGTTTGTGCCACAAAGTCTTGCCATTTCTAATCTCGTAAAATGCGATAGGTAAAAGCAATGAAACATTGTAACTTGTCATATTTTACCAGCTTGCATTCTATTTAACGTCCACCGGCTTTAACCATAACCAGTCTATTTTTATCATTATTGTTATTACTTCCATTAGAGTGGAAGGTGGATTTGTCCACAATGGGATGATTCTAGGCTTACTAACATTAACTCCATTTCAAGTTTTCTTGGATCGGTTGAACACTTGCGTTTCTCTGTCTTTGTACAGTACTTTGCAAAGCCCCAATAGTGGATGAGTTTGAACAGTATAATAGAAATGTCAAACTGGCTAGCCCAAACTTCTGATTTACCAGTGGTATAAAGTTAAGAATTTTAGAGAATTATGAAGAGATTGTTCTGAACTATTGAGGAAGCCTGGATTCACTGCATACATAAGTGAACCATTGCAATTCAGTAAGGTGACAAGCACTGCAAATCACCTGCAAATGCTGTTCTAGAAATCACTCTATTTGAGGACACAGATCTATGGAGAATGGAGTGAGGTTAGCTACTGTTAATTAACTTAAAAATCCCAATTCTTCCTGTCCTCTTAGCCTGTTGTCTGACTACAGTTTCCTCCTCATTACTGGGGTAAACGGAGCTCTTACCTCCTCAACATTCTGCCGCATTTGGATTTGAACTCTACACAGGGATTTGCTCTGAGTAGTAGTATGTATAGGAAGGGAGGTGGAAGGAAAAGAGAATAGGGAGTTGGGGTAAGAGAGGAAGAGACAGAAGGAGAATGGGAGGGTAAGAGGGAGTAGGGGGAGACCTGTGTGCATCGAAAGCCTTGTAGAGACAGAGATGAGGGCAAGCATCCCCATCTTTCAGAAGGTTCTTAGCGAAGTTAGGTTTATGCTGGTTAACACAGTTGTAATCTTCACTAGAATGTTCTGTTCCTTATTAAGCATTTGAAGAAGATGATTTGCTATCTAAAGATTCTAAAACTACATGCTGTTGAAGGATGTGATTCATTGTTATCTCTGCATTAATTTTTTTGTGATGATTCCTGCTTGTAGTTATTTTTCACATTTTCATTATGTTTAAGTGGACTATCTTGAAAACTCTACTACTGTATTGCTTTCGGCTAGAATCTGAGCAGGAAAATTAAAAATGATTGGAAACCGAATGTGCATATCCCCATCTCTCCATATTTTATAAAAGTTCTAATCACAAATACCAGAAATTAAATGTGGGAGTAGAAGGCTCATGCTGCTTACAGCTATCTTTTTAAAAATTTTTAATTTTTTGTTATTAATTACAGTTTATTCACTTTGTATCCCAGCTGTAGCCCCCTCCTCATTCCCTTCCAATCCCCCCTCCCTCCCTCATCTCCTCCCATGCCCCTCCCAAGTCCACTGAAAGGGGAGGTCCTCCTCCCCCTCCATCTGACCCTAGCTTATTAGGACTCATCAGGACTGGCTGCATTGTCTTCCTCTGTGGCCTGGCAAGGCTGCTCTCCCATCAGGGGAAAGTGATCAAAGAGCCAGCCACTGAATTCATGTCAGAGACAGTCCCTGTTCCCCTTAGTAGGGCACCCACTTGGATACTGAGCTGCCATGGGCTACATCTGTGCAGGGGTTCTAGGTTATCTCCATGTATGGTTTTGGTTGGGGTATCATTCTCAGAAAAGACAACAGGGCCCAGATTTCTTGGTTCTGTTGCTCTCCTTGTGGAGCTCTTGTTCCCTCCAGGTCTTTCTATCTCTCCCTTCTTTCCTAAGATTCCCTGTACTCTGTCAAAGTTTGGCTATGAGTCTCAGCATCTGCTTTGATACCCTACTTGGTAGAGATTTTCAGAGGCCCTCTGTGGTAGGCTCCTGTCCTATTCCCTGTTTTCTCCCTCTTCTGATGTCCAACCCATTGCCTTTCTGAGTGAGGATTGATCCCAGGGTCCTCCTTCTTGCTTAGCTTGTTTAGGTGTACAGATTTTAATGTTTAATCTATATTATATGTCTAAAATCCACTTATAAGTGAGTATATATCATGCGTGTCTTTCTGCTTCTGACATACCTCACTTAGGATGATCTTTTCTAGTTCCCACCATTTGCCTGCAAATCTCATGATTTCCTTGTTTTTAATTGCTGAGTAGTATTCCATTGTGTAAATGTATCCACAATTTCTGTATCGATTCTTCCGTTGAGGGGCAACTGGGTTGTTTCTAGTTTCTGGCTATTATGAATAAAGCTGCTACAAACATGGTTGAACAAATGTCCTTGTCATGTACTTGAGCATATTTTAGATATATGCCTAAGAGTGGTATAGCTGGCTCTTGAGGAAGCACTATTCTTAATTGTCTGGGAACATGCCAGATTATTTTCCAAAGTGGTTGTAAAAGTTTACATTCCCTCCAGCAATGGAGTAGGGTTCTCCTTTCTCCACATCCTTTCCAGTATGTATTGTAACTTAAGCTTTTGATCTTGGCCATTCTGATGTGTATAAGGTGAAATATCAGTGTCATTTTGATTTGCACCTCCCTGATGACTGAGGATGTTGAGCATTTCTTTAAGTGTTTCTCTGCCAGTTGATATTCCTCTACAGAGAATTCTCTGTTTAGCTCTGTACCCCATTTTTTTAAAATTGGATTGCTTTTCTTGTTGCTTTATAACTTCTTGAGTTCTTTTTATATTCTGGATATTAGTCCTCTGTCAGATACAGGGTTGGTGAAATTCGTTCCTAGTCTGTAGGCTATAGTTGATGCTTACCTTTGTGGTTCCTGATCTTTCCTCTAAGTTCTCCAGCTTCAGGGTTTTTGTTTGTGTTTTATTTATTGATTCTAATTCTGATTTTAAGTCTTGCACCATTTCCTTCATCTGTTTTAATGTGGATTCCTGTCTTTCCATGATGGCCTCTATTTTTTTGTTCGTTTCCTCTCTATATGCCACTAATTGTGCCTCCACCCATGTCTCTATTTGTTTGGCTGTAGTTGCCTGTATTTCTTTGAGGCTTATAGCCATCTTAAATGGAACTGTGAAAAGAAGATTAAATAACACTTGTACAAACCTTGATCACTGAAAGATTTTACCTGATCTTTCATTTCTGAGCATATTTAAAAGCACATTGAACGGGGCATTCTAATGCACCCTTGGAAACCAAGCTCTTGTGAACCTGATGACAGAGGATTTCGAGTTAGCCCACTTGAGCTACTTGTCAGTCAGAACATGCCTTGTAAAAGAAATCAAACCAAACAATATACATTTAAAAAAGTTTCTGAAACTTTGAAACATGCCACCTCATAACTCAGCAACTTATAGAAAGTGACTGTAACTCTGACATGAACACCATGGGCACAATGGAATTGGCTCTGGGCCATGAACCACCCATTCCAATAGCACTCATAACAAGGAACTACATGTATATAAAAGGAAGTCAACTAACGCTAATGAAGGCGCTTCAGTTGCTGGCATACCTCTAAGCATTTGATATGATATCAACTTTCTACAAAGTTTTAATCTTTAATATTCAGCTGTAAAAGAGTTTGAAAAGAATGCTTGCTTTTAAACTCTACATTCAAATTTGATGATGAAATGTTCGTGGAAAACCACCCGGCACAATTAAAGTGACTGATACAATCTAATTTTGAAAGACATTTATTGACTCTGATGTCACAGTTTGAGAATATTTGTCAGTTAATACCTGCTGGGAAAAGGAAAATCATTTATCTCCAATGGAGTGTCCCTCATTATATAAACTATTCTCCAGGGAAGACCAATGCCCAGGTGTAGTTGCCAAAACAAAAGAGACTCCATGTTTTTTTGTCTGTGTGGTTTTTGTTTTACTTTGTTATTTTGTTGTTGTTTATTTTGTTTTTGTGGATTTTATTGTGGTTGCAGTAATTTTTTTTTTCTTTTTTGAGAATGAAAGAACAGGAACATAGAGAATAAGGAGGTGGGAAGGATCTGGGAGGCATTGGGGGAATAATATGATCTTGACCAAAACATATTTTATGGAAAAACTTTTAAATAAAAGGTAAATTAATTTTAAAAGTTTTTTTTTTAGGATAAAGGAAGTTCTGTCTTTCCTGTAGCCATCTATCATAGGCTAAAGAGTAGTATAAACAAGGATAGAGGGACTCTCACAAAGCCCCACCCACCCCTAGATGGAGAGGCAGCTGAGAGAATGAAAATTGTCTCTTGCAGGAACGAGTCCCCTGATACATCACATCCCAAGTGGTCAACCCCAAACAAGTAAACATATAAGCAACTCCAAATAGATGAATTGCTACATATTGCATTATATATAAATATGCGTGTGTGACAATAATAATTACAGAAGAAGAGGTCACACATTTGAGAGAGATGGAGGAGAAGGAAGAGTTGGAGCGTAGAGGATGTCAGAAATGCTATAAACACAGTATTCAGGTTAGAAATTTTTCAAAAATAAGATTTCCTTACTATTACCTTATCTTTCCAGGAACTTGGTGTTGCTGTCATACACGTCATGTCTGCTGAGTCTCACTGTAGAGATCCTGACGCTCAGCTTTCCACCCTGGACATTAGAAGGTGTAATAAACCTCTCTAAACCACAGCCCTTTTTTGCGGAAAAAAAAAATGATACTGAGTTTGTCATGCTCTGTGATAACATCAGACAGCAGACATGAGGCATTTCCTAAGAGACACTCTTTCCTCTATTTTGCTTTCACAATTAAAATGCATCAGATTGTACTCCTCGTATCCACCAACAACAAACTGGCATTGAATGCCATCCATGCCTTTCTCTCTTCCATCTTCATTTCACAGGACAAGCCATCCCTTGTCAGAGAAAAATGCCTCAAGAAGGTGACTGATAATGGTGCCTCGGATGTTGCTGTGTGTGTGGTCATTGACGCAGCCACACTAGGCAAGCCAGATGTCGTGATAGTGATCATCGGATAATAATGAACAGCTACATCCTCCAGGACATTGTCGGACCACTTGTTATTGCCACAGCTAGTAAGTATTGTGCACAAAGAAAGAGCATCTTTATATTTATCATTCTGCTCATCGTAATAGAAAAGAAGATCAGGAATTCTGCATATGGAGATCATTCTTGTCTGTATTGCTGACAAAGCAACAAGTTTCTCATCTCACAAACTTACTTTTCAGGGAGAAAACAATGAGTGGATCTTTCCTAAGCTTGCTTGGATATCCTGGTCTGTCATTTCACTCTCTCCTCTCCATGAACCGTGAATATCAGAGCAGATGCTTAGCTCTCGCCTACATCCAGGGCACTCATGCAGGTTTCCGGCATCATAGCAGGAATATCAGCAATTGCCAGCACATGTCTAGAGCTGGGATAGGAAAGGAGCTGTGTCTTCTGATTTGCCTTACCAGGGCACTGCTTGGATCTAGTTCAGCTCTTTCCTGTTGTGCTGTTTGAGGAGTAACCCTTTAGATTTGCGAGACAAAGCGAGAGAAGAAGCAATGCAAATACAGACACCACTGTAAAGACAGTGGAACTCAGGTCAGTAACTTAGAGAGTAACATTGTCTGTGAAGAATTTGTATCCAGTAACTAGCTGGAGACTATACTCTGGGTAAGAGGTACTTGCTCCTTTTCTCAGAGTCTGCACAGTCACTAACACGTCTGTTTTAATGAAGTTCTATTTTAATAAATATTTGACCTGTTGTTAACTAGAGGGGAAAAAAGAGGAAATTGTAGACGACATATTATATGATGAGATGTTGTTTCCTACTTTGTGTCTGTATAAAGGCCTGTACCTGACCTGTAATATAAACCTCATATATATATTTGTTTTAACTGGCTTATTAAAAAAAAAAAAAACAACAACAACAAAATACAGAACACTGTGTCTACTTTGTAAAAATCATTTTAACACTGTACACTGTGATGAAATAATCAAACCTACTGGCTTTTTACAAATTCATTCTAAGAAGCAAAAAAACACCATTGTTCATATTATGAAGTCACAATATGACTTGAGATAGTATAGCTTTACACTCTCCTAGGCATCACTATTTTTTTTTAGTCCACTGGCAGATGTCAAACATTTTAATATTAATAATTTTAAATGCACTGAGTTATCATGCTACCTTATTCATTCTACTTTGAGAAACAAAGATGATGATTGGGTTTTTCCTCTAGTACATGTCCCATGGGCCTCAGCCAGAAGATGGATGTGTTCACAGGAAGAAACAGAAAAAAATATGAAGAATAACAGAAATCAGGCCTTCTTTTTATTATAGGACAAGGAGCCCCAAAACTTCAGTGTTCAAGATAGGTGTGGATTATACCTGTAATCCCAGCACTCTGGGAGGCAGAGGCAGGTGGATGGAGGCCAGCCTGCTCTACAAAGTGAGTCCAGGACAGCTAAACCTACACAGAGAAACCCTGTCTCGAAGAAACAAAAACAAAGCAAAACAAACAAATGAGCCAACAAACAAACAAAAACTCCCCAGGCTTCAGAAGAAAGTCTATGGAATGGCACTAACTACTGTGTGATTCTTAATCTTGATTGTCAGATCAACCAGATCTGAAGTCAACTAGGCGCTATACCTCTGCCTGCTGCCATTCCTCATGGATATCAGATCCCAACTTCATTAGCCTTACAGAGTGCAGTGAAAACCACCACGTCTCTAGATAATCTTCTATGTATCCAGCATGCCTGGTGGTACTACCTAGCCCCTATTATGTATGCCAATCTGACATAATCTTTTAAGCCTCTCTCTCTCTCTTGCTCATTCATGAACTCTCTTGCTTACTTTCTATTGGTCTGTTCCTCTATAGCATTGTGCCCTCTGTATTATATACCTATATGTGCTTGAAGAAGGGAAGGTTCAGCATGAGCTAAACATAAGTAATTAATAAATTAATTTGTGTTTGACAGGGGGACAACATGGAATAACCAAGAGGTACATGTTGGAAATTAGTTTTGGTGTTTCATAGATAGGAAATACCAGTTTGGGAGACTTGACAAATAGTTTACTTGCAACAGGAATGGGCTGATGAGGGACAGTGAACTGAGTTTTTATATTCCTTAAGCTGCAAACATTAATTATAGAAAAGAACAAAGCTGATGTCTAAAGAAATGGGTGACTGCTTCTGCTGAGATCAGAAGTTCAGGGATATGTGCTTTCTGGCTTTCTTTCCTTATAGACATTTTACACCCTCCTGGTTTGGAGACAACCCAGAGAGGATTAATCCTCCAGCATTGAGAAGGGCAACAGAGCCCTGCAACACTCATGGCCTAGTCTGCTTCTGCTGACCATCAGCCCAGGCTTCAGAATGTCACTCTTGCCCACCTGAAAAGGAAAGGGGTTGTCACTTTCCAAAAGCACACTCAAGAGGAAATAAATAAATAAATAAATAAATGCATTCTTTATTCTTTCTTCAAGTTGGTAATTTCAGTTTACCTTGCCTTTGCCATCTGCCCTGTGCTTTTCTGACTTTTAAGATCTCAATTACTTCAGAAGAACATGATACTGGAAATACAATTAAAAGTGATTCTGCATATGTTAGGTGAGGAAGGCATATGTTGCCATCAGTTTGATTCCCACAAATTTCTACCTTGAAGCTTTCCCATTTTCAACCTGAATGGCAAAGTTCGAAGCACGAATAATCCATGAAAAGCATTCTATAGGAAGGGTTGACAGTTGTAAATTTCTAGTTTGGAAACCAGCGTGGTGAATGTTGATTCCTAATTACCTCGAATCTAGCGCATGTTGGCTTTTAAGATGCATGCGTGCTGTTTTTCAGCACAGAACATTCTGGTAAAAGTGTTCTTTCTTGATATGTGAAGCAGCTGAAAACTGCTAATCATGCATAAGGATTCATCTGGGCTTTGCCAGTTCTAAAATAGATTTCTGCTATTGATAGTCTACCTATCAGTCATACTTTAAAAAAACCTTGAATTGTCTCAAAAGCATCCTGTCTCTGTTGATTCTCTTCTCATGACTGCAGATGTGATGTTTCCCTTTTGGTAAAGCCATCATGTTGTGTGTCTCTGGAGCTTAAGCCTGGCTTGAGGACTCACAGGGCAAGCTCTTCCAGTTTCTGCAATTCTAACACGCATCTGATGAATGTTTACACACATCCTAGAAGACTTAAATGTTTGCATCTTATTCTTCAATGGGATTTTAAAATTGATATAGATGCGTTTACATTTCATAGGCCTTTTCTTAATTTTTAGGTTTGTTCCTTAGCTTTATACAACAGATACGTACTTCTACCTTAGATGTATACTTTGTGCTTATGGAAATTTGGGTGTTTTACCACTACTTTAACCAAAATAAAGTTTCCAATAATGTCTCCAACATCCAAAACATTTTTTTTTATTTTTTTATTTTTTTATTGCAATGTAGTCACTCTGTATCCCAGCTGTAGCTCCCTCCCTTGTCCCATCTCAACCCCACTCTCCTTTCCTCATATCCTCCCATGCCTCTCTCCAAGTCCACTGATAGGGGAGGTCCTCCCCCCCTTCCCTCTGACCCTAGCCTATCAGATCTCATCAGAACTGTCTGCCAAAACTGTTTTTAACCTCCACAGAGTACCCTCTCACAGCATAGATTCGAAATGGTTGGCCATGGAGCAATCGGAATGAGTGAATATGTGTTATTTTGCCATTTTAAAGTGAGTTATCAAATAACTAGAACAGGGGCTCCTGTTTGGAAAGGAAGTTCACACAGATGTCTGCTTTATCTGAGAAGTGTCAGTCCACGTGGTATGTCCATGTACCAGCAGCACAGTCAAGAACCAACCGCAGTCAGTCTGAGCTGTGTGAACAATCCACTGGCCAGGCATGGAATTCCCCCATGAATCTATGGCTTCTGTGAGGCACAATCCCCTTATTTCATACAAAATCCTGCCTTTGTCCATCATTTTGGCCTAACATATTGTTCCATAATCTGGGTCCATCATCTCAGTCCTTCATCCTGGGCTATCATCTTGGGCCACCATCTATCCATTCTTTCTACAGCCTTGAAGGTTTGACCTCTGTGATTCAAGAATGCCTCAATTCTACCTTTGGCTTCAACGTTCTCTTATTAGCTGCACCTTTTACTCATAAAACTGGTGACACTTGTACATTGTATTATTACACTACCATTCATATATCTATGTGATATATATGCACATATATATATATATGATATATGTATAATCTCCCCATCAAAAGGGTAAACTTTTTCAAGTCTAAGCCCAGGCTCCTTTAAGCTCTCAAATACCTGAGACTAAGAATCCTATTAATATTTGTTGTTTGATTGAAGAGGTGAATATTCTGGAAAAATAAAACATTTGGAAAGACATATGTAATCAATTTCATATGGATCTCTTAATTGAGTAATAAAAGCTTTTTGACAATTTCTGTCTCTTACAAATAACTTGTAATGGGTTCCTGTCAAAATTATGAATTAGCAACAGTATTGGCAAGAAAGATAAACCATACATTTATTTCATCTCCTGCAAAGGCATCTTGTTGTTTCTGGAGTATTTTATTTTCAACTATCCCTTAGGACCACTTTATCAAATCAAAACTTGATATTTATTTTATACTTATAAAATTATTTCAAAATCACACTTGGAAAGAATTATGAAGTGTGACAGTGATGAGCTGTGTTATACTCTGACATCAATCTTTCTGAGAGATTTCTTCTTGTCATTTTGTGAATGTTTTCATGGATACATTCTGCTGGGCAGAAACAAATCATTTATTTCAATGAGTCAGTGTGTGACTTTGCCGTTACTTTTAAAATAATCAACACTCAAATATAAAATTAGGCCTGTATTCCAAAGAGAGTGACACCATGGGAATAAGGATAATACAGGTTCTGGCATCCACGTGACACTGAGATGCACATTGCATGTAAATAAAATTGTTCTTTCTTAAACTTTACCAAGGCTCTACAAAGTATTTTGATAGGCCCTGTTGTGATAGTCAAGGAGACTGAGGCAAAGGCAATTCAAACAACTTTGGGTGGGGGGAGCATGGTGACTACAAAACTGAAATAAAAAGCAGCTCCTGGCCTCAGCAGTGCAATACATCACCATCTTGATCTAACTCTGATATCAGTGAATTCTCGTTCTAAAATTTGACCCCGAACTTCTGAACTTCTTTTTCTCAGTTGGATTCTAAAATGAATTACAGAATTTTTTTTTCTATCTGGTCAAAAGAACAATCAAATCTCAACATATGTATGTGTCTGATGTCTTTTTTCCGACCCCTGGCAGTAACTATTAGAAACTCAGTGTCCTGAATTTTACACACTGCATTTTGAAACCAGTATTTCCGGTTCCTGTCACTCAGGATGAGTTCTGCCTCACAGTCCTGGAGCACAGTGGGTTCTGCCTTGGCTGACTATGTGATTCATCATGTCTGCAGAGCAGACAACAGTCTCAGTGTATGAATGGCTTCATCCATTTCCCTCACTGCATCTTGAAAATGATATCACTTCTATGTGTGTCACAAAAGCAGTAAGTAACTGGGATATGCTGTTACTCACCCTGAATTTTTTTTAAGGCACTAAGACTGAAACACAAATAGAGCCACTAAGATAACCATTCAGTGATTATACAAATGTTTGTGTGGTGATTACCCATCAGTATGGGTTGTGCTCTGTAGCTTTAAGAGTGTGCGGCCCCCTAAGTCATCCATTTTCTGCACTTCAGTGAGCCTCTTCCTTGTGTAGCACAGTGTGGCACTGTTCACAAATAAGAAAGTCAGGAGTCACGCCCAACCCCTCGGCACAATGGAGGGGCATGCCGGGTTCAGAATCAATCTGTTCTTCCATTCATTTTAGAAAACATACACTGCAGTTCTCCCTAACCTGAGGAGTCTCAAGTTTTGAACGGGAGGCTTTTTTTTTTTTAATGGGTTCATTAATGGTGGACATTTTAGTATAAGTAACATATTATAGCATCTTTCTTGGACTTGATTTCTTTCCTTTCCCCCTCCAATTGATAAAACACCAATAACAGAGCAGAGGAACATACTATTTCCTGAGACAAAGACGGGGCAACATGAATTCATATCTGGCGTCTGACTCACATTATGGAGACAGAAAAAAAAAAAAAAAAGGAAGAGGAAGCACACCACACGTGTATCCTCCATGTTCTGCCTAATAGGAAGAATTCTCAGCCTTAAGCCAACTGATTTCGAAGGGTCCACAGAGCTCTATTCTTCTCTTAATTAGTGGCCTCTTGTGCCAAACAAAACAACGAACAAGCAAACAAACTCATGATCAATCTCCTAGAAATATACCTTCTTTCAAACCCATGTATCATATACAACAGTAACAAATTCACATTTCAAGTGTGGATTCTGTATGCACGTTCTTACAGCCGCTGTATCGTAGCTCAGCTACTTTAGATGACGCAGCAATAACTCTGAAAACTGTGCAAAGGAGAATTAACTCCTTTTCCACAGATGATTGCTTCAGCTCTTATTCTTATGTTCAGAAGGTATGAAGGTCATACTTACATTGCAGCCAGTGAATATAAATTTAAAGGCTGGTTGATTTACATTCATACTCCAATGAACCCTGAACACAAACCAAAAAAAATGAGGCATAGAAACCTTATCAAAATATAATTATACGTAAAAGAACAATGAGTTTCTAGAAATAATACTTCATACATAAGCTGAAAATCTGATATTTAGGTAGGTGATTACTTTGTTATTGAATAAACTAGTTATTTGATATCTATGTCATTAATTTCTGCAGGGGTTTCTTCTGTTCTGTTGTTTGTCCCTTATTCTTTCTGTATTTATTATTAAAGATATGTGATATACCTTCTCATACTATTAAATTTATCTCCAAATATAAATGTAATTCTAAAAGTCCACAGCAATCAATAGGAATGTATAGTGGTCTGTACTATGAATACTTACATATAATTTACAGAGTGACTACAAAATCTAGAAATGTAGAGAACACTTTAATTGGAATAAAATAAATTTTAGGATGTATGTACCAAAGAGGTTTGGGGCTAAACAGTGGAGATACTGGGAACATATTCAGAATCAGTAATATATCACACATGTTGAGTCACATTCTTAATTACTATGGTCTTAGAGTGAGTTCTGAATTGAACAAGTATGGCTTGTCTAGGTGTGGTCTTTATTTAAATAGTTCTGGTTACTCTAGGCCCTTGAGTTTCAATATAACTTATAATCAGCTTGCCAAGTATATATATATATATATATGTATATATATATATATATATACTTGGTCCTGACTTATGAAAATTAAATTACATTATTTATTTATCCACTTCCATCTCACTCTTAGCCCCCTTCCTCCTCTCCTCCTGGTCTCACCCTCCCTTCCTCTTTACCCTACTTTCCCTCCCCTATCCCTCAGAAAAGGGGAGGCCCCACCCTCACCATATCAGGACTTGATGCCTGTCTGAATTATTTTATTTTATTTTTTAGTTCTGGTATAACATGAAGTTTTATTTATTTACGTGCTCTTTGTTTTCAATTTTTTGATGTTATTGTACATGCAGTTTCTCACTTTATTTCATTTGGGGGTAGTATCTGCTAATGCACAGACTAAAAAGTGAAGGAGGGAGGGAGGGCTTATCTCAGTGGCAGAAGAATGGCCTACCACGTACAAAGCCTTGGCTTTGATAGTCAGCCTTCAAAAGAATGCATGCAGTTTTGACTGCTGATCTTATATCCAGCTGCCCCGGTGAATTCTGCGTTTTGTCAATAGTCTATATTTTGTAATGCATTTTGTCCCCTGAACTTTGGTTTCTTTATTGAACTTTGTCAAATGAACTCTTGTTTGAAACATATCTCTTTCTCAGCATTAAATAATGAAAACAATTTCCAGCTACTCAGACTTCTTATTGGTTATTTTTATGATTTTCCCTCTTGATGAGCCATATTTACCTTCCAATCTTTCTCCCTTCCTTTCTTTCTATCTTTATCTCCTTCGGCCTCCCTTCTTCTCTTTCTTCCCCTTAAAAAATAGAAATTCCTTAGAATTTTTTTTTTAAGTTTCTTAGTTTAATTAAATTTACTCTCTTTAGGTGTTAAGTAATTAAGTAATCGGTGTGTCCTCACCTTCAGACCACTCACTGTTAAAAGTTTTTAAAACTAAATATAATATCCATGAAATATGGGCAAGTCCTCTGCATGAATCATACAATTTGCCTTGAATAAGGTGATATGAGGTGGACATTACTTTTCGGACTGGCTGTGCTCAGAACCAAGTTCGGTTTCATGGGACGGTACATCTTGTAGATGTGCAGTTCTTATCAACTAGACATTTCTGATGCTGGGAAGATGGCCGAAGTACGGTCGCGGGGCCCAGGAAAGAGCATCATGACGGGGACAAGGCACTTGGCATATAAAACCGGTCTGTTTCCATTTCCTGTCCACCTCCTTCCTTCAACAAGCTTTGCTTGGGCAGAGCAAAGGACAGCAGCTTATGATAGAGGTCGATGCTCACCTGGACGCTCTGCTTCAACTTTTGGGAACAGGGAAGGTCAGAGTGAAAAAGTAGGTTTGGGGCCAGGGAGGTAGCTGAAGGATGAAGATACACATATTATTCTTGCTGAGGGTCTGAGCTCAATTATCAGCATTACAGTCATTTATTATTCTACCTCCAAGGGGATCTAACTACTTCTCACCTCCATACACACTTGCATTCATGCAGGCATACCTCCTACCCACATGCACATAATTTACAATAATAAATAGGAATATTTTGTACTCAGGTATTAAAATCCAGGAAATGGATGGAACTAGAAAAGATCATCCTGAGTTAGATAACCCAGAACCGGAAAGGCATGCATGGTATATACTCACTCACTTATTAGCAGATATTAGCCATATAATACAGGATTGCCATACTAAAATTCACAGGCCTAAAGAAGCTAAACAACGAGGAGGACCTTAGGGAGGATGCCTGATTCTCATTCAGAAGGGCAAGTAGAATAGACAAAAGGAGCAGCTGAGGAGAGGTAACAGGATAGGAGCCCGCCATGGTTATCCTCTGAAAGACTCCACCCATCAGGGGGTTGAAGCAGATGCTAAGAATCACAGCCACACTTTGAGCAGAGTACGTGGAGTCCTATTGAAGAGTAGAGGGTTGAAGGACCTAGAGGGGACAGGAGCAGGAGCTTCAAGGGAGACCATCAAAGCCAACAAATCTCAGTCCAGGGGCCCTGCAGAGACTGATGCACTAACCAAGGACCATGCGTGGAAAGGACCTACAGCCCCTGTTCAGATGTAGCCCACAGACAGCTCATTATCCATGGGGGTTCCCTAGTAAGGGGAGCAGGGGCTTTCTCTGACATGAACTTGGTTGCCTGCTCTTTGATCACTTCCCCCTGGTGGGGCAGCTTTACCAGGCCACAGAGGAAGAGGATCCAGGCAGTCCTAATGGGACTTGATAGGCTGGGGTCAGATGGCAAGGGAGGAGGTCTCTCCCTTTTAATGGTCTAGGGGGAAGGGATGGGGGTAAGATGGAGGGAGGGTGGAACCAGGAGGAGAGGAGGGAGGGAGCTACAATAAGAATGTGAATAAATTATAAAATATTTATAAAGGTGGTTAAAATGTGTTTATTTTTTTTTCCCTTTAACCAGAAGAGTTTACCCTGGTTTGAAGGGAGGAAACCACAGCATGCTGAGTAGAACTCAGACAACGGAGATTTTAAGCCTATGATTTACAGCACTTTGTGCACTCAGTGCGACATGCAGCCTTTCTGAAGAGTGAGACACTGAGAGAGATGGAGGCTGACAGGAAAGAATGTCTGAAAAAGCTCTGTCGAAATTGCCATCATTGGTGTCTTCGTTGGCTAATAATCTGTTTACATGACAAGAGGTTTTTTTTTTTTTTTTTCTTTTTTGCAAGTTTTATTTCATAGGTGCAGTGCACGATAATGAGTTTTGATTCAGGGTGTCGGGGTAATTAGAATACTCAGTCCACCATTTCCTCAAAAAGTCGCTCTTCCTTACAACAAGCAATCCCCAAATTCTTTCCTCTAACTTGGAGCACTCAGTACAGAACAGGTAAGTACCTGATTCTACTGGACTGGACTCCAAACTTTCTCTTTCTGTGTAATTCTAGCACACTGGCCTAGTCCATAGTAAGACAAAATTTCTGCCACTGAGCTACATAGGATAGTCTCCGTAATCCAACACACACACACACACACACACACACACACACAGACACACACAAATCATTTCTTGGTTATCCCCAGTAAAATTTTACATTTTTATATACTGGTAGAGATGTTTGCTAAAGACATCACATTTTGGAAACCAAAGAGGCAAACTGATTAAAATTGCAAGTCCCAAAATAATTTTCTTCTGTCTTTGTAATAACCTTTGAACAACATGGGATTTGTGGTGTCAAGGTATGGACATAACCTGTGAGCATGCTGTAAACACATGCAAATTAAGGTGTTTTTTTTTCCCCTTTCTTTCTTTCTGGCATTATTGGAAGATGGTCCTTAAAAGTAATCCTGATTCCTGGTTAAGATAATTTATAAGGTATTAACACTATTCCCTCCACTTTCTGTCATCTAGTTAGAAATCCTCTGCATTAATGAGTTCTGAAGTTTTCTTGGCAACAAGAAGAAGATGTAATGGTACCTCCTTGAGTTGTTTAAATGATAACTAATCCCAGGAAGCATGGAGTCCATATTCAGAAGCACAATTAACATAGAAGCATAATAAACATCAAAGGCTCGCGTTGAACCACAATTTGTATAAATGAAAAGAGCTTTTCGCTCCTTTTATGTTTTCTGTCACCATTAGATTGTACAAATATTTTCAAATAATTTTTGTCTTGTATTGAAAACAATGGCTGACAATATGTTGATTTTCTTGAAATGGTGATTGTTTTTCTCAAAAATAATTTGAAGTTGGAGCCCAATTTGTTATAATAAATACAAATATTTAAAATAATTTTAGTATCCATGGTCTATTAGACATAGCTGTATTTGTTTTGTAGTTAGATGAAGCTGTGTGAAATACAAAAGAACACATTTCTCCTTTTCTGTAGCACATACCATTTAAAATAAAAGATAAATACTAATACAATTTTAGAGTCAGTTACAGATTAATATGTTTTATTTTTTATTTTGGGACGCATCCCTAAACAAACAAACAAATTCAAGAATGAAAAAAAAATAAGTGCACTGGATACTAAGAGCAACACAAAAATGGTATTACATCTGTAACATGCTTTAATTGAATAAGAAATGAAGAAAATATGTGTGTAGAGTTTGTATGTTTTTTTTTTTCTTGACGGGGAGCATTTTAACATATTTCCCTAATGGATGTTTATCTGATGTGGGAAAGGACTGTGTAGTAACCCACGGTGGCCACAGTGAATTTCTAAGGGCAGCACATCTCAGTGATTCTGAGAGATAAGAAGAAAAAAGGGAACTTACTTTGTATGCATGCTCATATAAACTCCGAATAAAACACCCAGGAAACAATTGGGTTAATGTTATCTTCTTCATGTTTCAATTTCACGTTGAAAATTGGAGTTGAAAATTAGTGTCTCGTTATATTTGTTACTGACAGAGACATACTGGAATCCAGGACTGTGTCACTTAAAGAGCACGTTGAACACACTTTCAAAGGCGTGCCTGGCATATTTTTTACAAATGAAGATCTAGGGCGTGCTGTTTCCAATAAAAGCAGCGGGCTCTGTGACAGCATTGATTCCCAGGTGATGGCAGGAAAGACTTTCCATTCTACATTCAAACGTTAAGTATTAACAGTAGAGAATATGAAAATTTTATGACCCAATAAAAGTTGTTTCTCAAGCCAGGAATTGTCTATTTCTTATTAGTTTGCTAAAATCGTAGCACACCACCCCAAAAGACATTATACGGTAAACAAAGGAATGTAGAAAGTAATGGCCTTTCTCCATGCCTGCTAAATTCATCAACATTAGCAAATCATCCAAGAAATAGCATTGACTTCCAAATTTGCAGACTCAAAACAACTCAAAACTCATTTAAAAGCACTTAAGATGAAATATTATTGAAAGAACCAAGAATGTTCATGATTATCACAAGTTCATTTTCCCTTCTAATGGGCAATGGGAAACACTACTTAGTCAAAAAGTAAAACCTGGATAAATAGTAACAAATGAGTTGAGCTCAGCTCTGATAAATAAAAATGCAAGTTATTTCCCAACATTTTTTTTTTCTTAAGTGACCGTGGTATTTATTCCTGTCCTTAACAACGTCTAGGACCATTTGGGGATAATTGTCAACTTTGGCTGAGTATTTAATAAAAGCCTGCTGTGCTGTAAAACAAAGTCAGGTGGCTTTCTGGAAATGCAGTAAAGCTCAAAAATTTATTTTTCAAAATTTAAGTTAAAAGATTCTACAATGACATAGATGAAAAAACTAAAGTAGCATAAATTATACTTGTGCTTAAGATTAAATAAAGAGAATAGTTATATGTCCATCTTGAGTTTACGCACCATGTCATAGTAACTAGATGAAGCAGTTTGCTATGCCAGAAATAATGATGGTAACTGTGAGAATCATCAGACCATAAATTTTTCATACCCATTTCTACTCCCATCTGAGCGATCACTAACAAATCATTTAAGTTTTAAGGTTTTAGTTTCCTTGACTATCTTGTGGGAATAATTAACCCGTGAACTTTGCAGTTTACAGAGTAAAAAAACTCAAGTTCTGAAAGCCAAGTGCACTGGGTTGAGGGTACAGACCAGGAGAATGTAAAAGAAGATGAACTTAGCAGAAAGAAATCATCCTTACAGGGAAGAGTACAGGTATAGATGAGAAGAATCCTTCCAAGAAAAATGCCAAGTCATGGGGAAAGTAGCCTTATACAACACTCAGTTAACTGGGATTTGGAGAACAGAGGCTTAAGCTCTTCCTTAAGTTCAATATGAAGTAGTTCAAAGATGAGTGTAGTGAAGAATAAGTTTTCCCTACTTCAATAAAACAAGCTCCACAAGGAGAGCAACAGAACCAGAACATCTGGGCCCAGGGGTCTTTTCTGAGACTGATACTCCAACCAAGGAACATGCATTGATATAACCTGGAACCCCTGCTCAGATGTAGCCCACGGCAGCTCAGTGTCTAAGTGGGTTCCCTAGTGATGGGAACAGGGACTGTCTCTGACATGAACTCAGTGTCTGGCTCTTTGATTACCTCTCCCTGATAGGGGAGCAGCCTCACCAGGCTACAGAGGAAGACATTGCAGCTATCCCTGATGAGACCTGATAGGCCAGGATCAGATGGAAGGAGAGGAGGACCTACCCTCTCAGTGGACTTGGAGAGGGGGATGGGGGGAGATGAGGGAGGGAGGGTGGGTAAGAGAGAGAATGAGGGAGAGGGCTACACTGGGATACAAAATGAATAAACTCTAATTAATATATAAACAATAAAAATTTAATTTAAAAAAAAGGCTCAGTGCAATGGGGCTGTAACATAGCATCTTTTCAGGGTAAAATACATGGGGTAAAACTTAAAAAGAGGTGACCATGGCTGTGAGATGGTTTCCAAGAAGTCATTAACAACACGAGCAGGGGCAACACGCTCAGTAGCTACTGCACACAGCCAAGGAGATCCATGCTGTTCAAAGGGCTCTCTGTGCTAGAAGAGGAACAACAAAAAAATACAGAGACAAGTGAGAGCACCTATCAGATACAGTCAGCTGGCCAGAAATGCAAGTGACTCCAGCCACTTTAAGCTTGCACAGCTTATGGAGAAATGTATCTGATACGTGCAGATACACAGCAGATATATCATGTTGGCAAGAAAATGATCCCTAGGTTGGAGTCAGAAGAGAAAAAAAAAACACTGTTTTTGCTCTACCTTCCTAAAAGCAAGGCAGGAATTGGCACATTTGAAGAAGAAGAAAATGTTTCCCAAGCAAGGTAATGCTAGATCTGACCAGACACCATTGGCTCTATACCATTGGACAATAGTAATCCTTCCTGACTGGCATTCCCACAGTTCCTAGCAACGTCCGGACTTCTCTGTGTTAAAGACACTGCATAAGCTGGAATTGAAAACCACGTGGTTAAAATGTAGCCAATGCCTGGTACCTTCTATATCTAAAAATGAAAGGCTACTTTCCAAGACTTTTTATTTTTTATTAATTAATTGTTGCAAGGTATGAAAAGCAGAAGTGTATTGTAACCTTCCTTAAAATCCTGATGTCTCATGGAATTTATAGAAAGCTCAGACACTAATAAACAGCCTGGTGACAGAGCCATGGAGACATTCAGAGGTGAAACTACATGCAACAAAAGAGACTGAAGAAAACCCAGCTGTCTCAGTGTCTACGTTTTCGTGCTGGTAAATATGAGGCCAGGCCAATAGGGGAAGCACATTTGAAAATGACTCATTAGGACCTCAGGGAGCAACCCATTGGTGGTAATGTCTTTTTGTCTTTGAAAATTCTGTTAACATCTCCCCAAATCTTAGGAGCCAGGTCCTGGTTATGTTTGTTCTCTTTTGAATCTATTTCTCTGAAAACACTCTAATTTTATATTTATTAACCACTTGAATAAGGATATCTTTTCTTTCTTTCCTTCTATATCTGACATTTCAACCTGAGCAACATGCCAATAACATTTTTTTTCAATGACAAGCTGGAAGAATGTGTTTAGTTCTTTGATTTGCTCTGCATCCTTATTATCCAAACTATGGTAATAAAACACCAGGCTGACTCATCTCAATAGTTTGTTTCAATAAATAAGTGAGAGAATATATAAAACAGTCTAATAGAAGGAAATAATGTACTCAACTTATTTATTCATTGACCACTTGGGTATCTAGTGTTTCTAAATCCTTCCACTGAAGCAGAATGGTCTCAGGAAGAAGAGTACCTTCGCAGAGGACCAGTGAGCGATGTTAACACACTTGAACTTGCTCCCTCCATTATTCGTGTTCTATATCTTTAGAAGCATGCCAGGTTAAGTAGTACTCGACATTTTTTTTTAGTAACCAAACAAAATTTCTTTGAAATGTCTCTTGGCAGATGACTATTAAGACAACATTATTTGCAGGAAAAAAAAATACATCAGAAGATAAACCTACAGGGCTGAACTTTACACATGTAGCAGAAATATGACTGAAGACATTTTTAAATCTTTGCTCTTTTGTGGGAAATTTTGTTCTCATCCAAATTAGAAAGGGAGCAGGCAGAAGGCTTCCCGAGTGCGGAGTGGAAATTTGGAGATAACTTGATCCTGCAAGGTGATGCATTGTAAGATTACAGATTTGGATCTTAATTATGAAATGTCCTGTGAAACAGGCACAAGGCATCGGCCACAGGGAGCTATCCTAGCATGCTGTGGGCCGTGAGTCACACAACAAAGGATACAAATAAAAAAGGGATATTGTTGAGTATATTTCTGTTTTGTAAGAAACACTGTGAGCAAATACCTGAAGAGGGTATTTATATTCCAGGCGACTGAGGAAAGTGACAGCCATAACTCAAGGTAGGAGCCTTGAGTCAGGAGCTGACAGAGAAACTACAGAGGAATACTGCTTACTGGTTTCTTTCAGCCCGTACCTGCCTGCGTAAGGATTTGCCGCCCACAGTGGGATGGGCTCTCCCACATCAGTTAACAGTTAAGAAAAGGTTCCACAAATTTGCTCACATGCATATCTTACCAAATCAATTCTTCAGTCGACACGTCTTCTTTCCAACTGGCTTGAGATTGTGTTAAGTTGACGGTAAAAACTAACCACAACATCAACCAAAAAAAAAAAAAAAAAAAAAAAAGTGAAAGCACAACCAAACAGAGGAAGCAGCATTTGAGAGACAAAATCTGATGTTTCCTTCTCAAAGGTGTCACTAGACAACTTCAGTCTAACTACAAAGGGACAGAAAACACTAGATCCCTGCTAATGCTCACCAGTCTAGAAAACCCTTGCCCACTTCTGCAAAGATCTCATTCCACACACAGACTTGAAGTTTAGGATAGAAAATTGCCAGTGGCTGTTATGAATGAAACTGCTATGAACATGGTGGAGCAAATGTCCTTGTTGTATAGTGGAGCATCTTGTGGGTGTATGCCCAGGAGTGGTAAAGCTAGGTCTTGAGATATGGCTATTCCCAGTCTTCTGATAAAGTGCCAGATTGATTTCCAAAGTGTTTGTACAAGTTTGTGTTGCATTCTCATCTGCAATGGAGGAAGGTCCCCTTTCTCCACATCCCGGCCAGCATGTGTTGTCACTTGAGCTTCTTTTATCTTGACCGTTCTGACAGGTGTAAGAGGGAATCTCAGAGTTGTTTTGATTTGCATTTCCCTGATGATTAAGGATGTTGAGCATTTCTTTAAGTGCTTCTCCACCATTCGAGATTCCTTTGTTAAGAATTCTCTGTTTAGCTCTGTACCCGATTTTTAATTGGATTATTTAATTGGTTTGCTGGTGTTTAATTTCTTGAGTTCTTTATGTATTCTCTATATTAGCCCTTTGTTGGATGTAGGATTGCTTAAGATCTTTTCCCAACAGCCAGAAACTGGTAATAACCTAGATGTCCCTCAACGAAAGAATGGAAAAAGAAACTGTGGTACATTTACACAATGGAATACTACTCAGACATTAAAAACAAGGAAATGATGAAATTTGCAGGCAAATGGATGGAACTAGAAATCATCATCCTGAGTGAGGTTATACAGACCCAGAGGGACACACATGGTATATACTCACTTAGAAGTGGATTTTAGTCATATAGTACAGGATAGACATACTGCAATGAACAGACCCCAAGAAGATAAGTCTGATGGGCATCTCAGGCTTGATATGGGCCCACTAGTTAGGGGAGTGGGGGATATCTCTGACATGGACTATGTTGCCTCCTTTTTGATCACTCCCACCTGATGGGACTTCCCTACAAGGCCACATGGGAGGAAGACAGACTCAGTTCTCATATGAATAGATGAGGTAGGGTGTCTGGATAAAGGGGCTACCCTCTTCTGAAGACTAGGGAAGAGTGGATGTGGGATGAGAGGACGAAGGGGCCTATGACCAAGATGTAAATTCAATTAATTAATTAAAAAAGGAAAAAAAAAACTGGCAATGGCTAAGCTTGTGTGCAGGATCATGAACCTGATAAATTTTAAAATAAGCAGGATATGGAAGGTGTAATGTGCCCACTATGATTTTTGTTGAGCACACAGGCAAAGCAGCAGAGGATAACAGGACCCAGATGACATGAAGGTTATCACCATTTGATGAGTTGGCTGAGAGGGAAGGGAGGAAGAGGATTGTTTATATTAGTTTCTAAATCTGTTCTCAACTCAGTCATTTCCCTTTCTATTCTAAGCTAATGCCTGACCTTCCAAAATTTTAAAATAAACTCTCACTTTCACTAATCTGAGTTTACGGTGTTCTTATTATCAAGTGAGGATCTTTGTCTCCCACAAGCATTCAGACTAAGCACCTGGAAATTAAAAATAAAATTCAGACCTAGGTGCATTTGTGCAGCCAAGACAAATTACCAGCATAAGTAAGAATGTAAAGTAATATCAAATTATATTACTGTAATAATTTAATAAAAAACAGGGTTTTTTTTTAGAGTTGTAAGAACATCAGATCTAAAAGAAAATGTATCACAAGAAAATTTCTCCCTGCAAATGCACCTGGAAATGGGTGTGGGGTAGGGTAGGGCGTTGTCTCTGAAACTCTAAGAGAAGACAGTTGTTTTGCTTTGTGTATCAAAATCTAAAACACAAGAGTGAATAATCAACAGTTACACTTTGAAGGTCTCTTAGCTACCAACATTGTTCTACAGCAGTGGTTTTCAGCCTGTGGTTCCAGTCTCTTTTGGGAGTTGGAGATTGCACATCAGATATCCTGCCTATCAGACATTTACATTATGATTCATAACAGTAGTAAAACTGCCATTACAAAGTAGCAGCAATGTAATTTTTATGGTTGGGGGTCACCACCAGGAGAGGAACTGAATTGAAGGGCCACAGCCTTAGGAAGTTGAGAGGCACTGCTTTACAGGATCCCACTTCAGTTTCCAGGACTCCCCTTCTCCATCATAACCACTTTCCAATTTCTGATAAACATTGCTTTATCTCTCTACATTGTGGTCTCGGCTTTTAGTCTTCCAGAACGTGCTTATAACACGGGGCACTGGCAAGGAGAAGTCTGGGCATGTGGTATGATAGAGCAACTAAATTATCAAAGTTTTCTAGCTCCAAACCACCCAAACACTTAGACCACAGTAGCACTCTTCGTCCCTTTCTTAAAAAGCTTGGGACTAGGAAGAGAAGAGGGAGGGGCCTATGATGGAGATGGTGATTGAATTAATTAGTAAAAAAAAAATGATAAAGAGCATGTCCCCACTCTACGATTGCACTGTTCATGCCAGCTTCGCAGAAGGAATCGATGGTGGCCTTGAACTACGTGACACGCTCCTAAGGGTCTCACTCATAATTGACTTAGCATCCTCCAGACTGTGGCTTCTTCGTGACCACACGTTTCTCGGTAGGAAGAGGACATGCCCCTTGTAACTCTTGATGCAGATCCCCACGTCTTCAGGGTATATTGAAGCACCTAGAAGACAAAGCTATAGTAGTGATATCACTGAGGTTCTTTGAAAAGAAATTGAGGCCAGATGCCACTTCTGCTGGGGCTGAGAATGACAGTGAGTTCCTAAAGTTCTGAGAGGCAATAGGGACTTTAAATTCAATTCATGTGAACAACATGGTAGGGGAAGTTTTGTATAAAAGAACAAAGGAAGGACATTTTATTCTGAGCACACAGAAAGGGGATCCATGTGTACAAACAGATAGGAAAGGTGCTGTAACATCTCAACAATGCTTGAAAAGGTCATGTTCTCCTGGAGGTCTGCACAGGAGAACATCAGCTATAACTTTCATTTAAAATACACATGAAACCTAAGCTTGCTCACTGTTGGTCATGATCCACAGATGCACAAGGAATAATGAACTGCATTTCTGAACAAAATATTACCCAAGACAGATACCCATGTAAGTTCTTTAGCTTACGGCATGTAGAACTCACTCTATCTATATACTGAATTGGTTTGTTGTGGCTCTTGAAAGGGACAGTTTCCTTAACACAGCCACATTTGAAACCAGTTCTTCCTTACTATTTAGATGACACTATTTAGATACATGATTACAGCACTATAACAACGTTTGAGGCTGTGCTGGGTAACCAAAGGAGTCCCAGGTGAGCATGAATCAAACAAATAAATACATGAATAACTATTTTCTTTCTAGGTTAATCATGTTGAAAAACAAACCTTGTCATCATAATCTGCACTAAAATAAACTAACATGTATTCATGCTGCTTAGCTCTTCATTTAGAGAATGGCACAGGTATTAATATGACATCATGTCTGTTCACATGTAACTATATAGGGTGAATGCAAATGCATCTCTTCTGTGTGTGTGTGTGTGTGTGTGTGTGTGTGTGTGTGTGTGTATGTGTATGTGCGTTGTTTCAGGGGGCATCACATTAGTAATATATGGTTGATATATATATGTATTATGTGTGCGTGTATAATATACACCGACTGAGGTTTCTCAGCTTACGGGAGAATTGCATCTGGGTAAGTTTCTTGTAAATTGAAATGCCGTGTAAGTATGCATTTAACACATCTCCCTCCCGTCTTTTGGTGACCCTCTGCTGCAGTGCTGGTTGTTTATGCTCATGACTGGTGTCTGATGAGGGTCGGTGGCTCTGCCGCAGCCAGCCTTGACAGTGATTATCACAGCACCTGTCACTAGCCTGACAAAAAAATAAATAAGCTTTAAATTTAAAGCTTATGGTGTAGTTTCTTTTGAATGTGTCACTTTTTCATCACTGAGGTGTCATCAACTCACGCAGAACTGTTGGACATCGGGGCTGTGTGCATGCGTGTACATGCTCACACAAGATATCATGAAATGGAAATAACAAAAACAAAAATGAGCCAATAATGCAGTATATTCTAAAAGAACATGGTCAACAGCATATTTTAGCTATTTATTCTAATTTGTTTTATTCATTTCATTTTTCTGAGTTCAAAATGCAGGTTAAATGGATTAGCTGTGTTAATAAATAAATGAAATATCAATATTTTGGACTAGAAAGTATGAGAGAAAAGAACAGCTGTGAGCTAGACAAACAGAAGCTCGGGAATTCGAGAAAAGGCTCTCATTACTATTTGCTTCATATTTTTAAGGTTTTATTAAACACTAATTCACCTGAAACAAATTGCATAGTTTTTAATGGTGGCACTTGGAACACTGATGTTCTTAATTCATTTTCTGTTATAATATTTATATAGAGGAGGGGGTTATTTTGTTTGTTCATTTTCTTTTTCGGATTTTGTTTTTGTTCATAGGTCAACACACCTAGCCAGGGCCTTCCCGGGGTGGGGGTGGGAGGTGGGGTAACTCAAGACAAATGGCTGAGGCTAAATGGGCATCGAACTTCCAGATGACCAGAAAGGCACGGTCCATTCAAGAGATATCTGCCATCCATTCCTTCTCCGCACCCACCAGACGATGTCCACCCTGCCCTAACTTACTAGGCTCTGTATGCCCACTCTCAATTCCATGAGGCTCTACTCTATTTCCACACCCCATTCCATTAGTCTCTGCACCCCAAGACTACCATACTGGGCAACTGTTTCTCTGATGACTGAACTCAGTTAAACCATTGCAAGGCACACACATATCCCCAGGAATAATGCCGTCATTTTTAGAGTCTTCCGTGTCCTTCAGAGCCTGCACTCTACTTTTTTCTTCTTCTTAATTATTCATTCCTCACATAGCCACCTATACTCTCTAAGCAACAGCCACGTGCCTCTGTATTATTCCTGAGCCTATTATGTATGCACTTTAATGAAATTACACAAAAAACATTCTTCTTCTGGAATCTCCACAAATCCTTCTGAAAGTAGTACTCATGTATATGTGAGCAGATTACCCTATGTAGATAGATACACCTTAAATTTAGACAAATTTTATTTTTTATTACTATATACATGTGTGACGTTTATGGCATGGGAGTGAGCTATGGGAGTCAGAGGACATGTTTGGGAAGTCAGTTCTCTTTGTACCTCCTCCTGGGCTTCATGAACCACACGCAGGTGGTTTACGTAGCGTATATTTTTCACTGATCCAGTCCCACCTCAGTTTGATATCTATATGTCTGATGGTGGATATCAAGTTGTGTTTATTTTCTTGTCTTTAAAATATAGCTCTGAATCCTCTTTCCTAAGGTGTATTAGGGCTTATAAGAAGAGCATCACACAAGAATAACCAGGGTTATTTCTTCTGAGTTCTGTCCATTCACCTCACCGATGGCTGTCGCCTCATGGACCTCTCTTTGCTTGTATAAACCTGGTGTAAGTTCATGTGTCCAGCCTCCAAATAAGGACAGGAGTTGAGTTTAAAGAGGTCTCAGGACAATGGCCTCCCTGTAACTTATTATCACCTCACAACCTCTGTCCCAATATGCAGTCATATTCTGAAGAGCCAACACTTAAGTTGTTCTCGATCTACAACACAAAGATCCACGATTCAGCCTCTAACACACAACTAGGAATGGCATGGTAGATGGCATGGAAGGTGCAAGTGTGATTGTTTTAATTCAGCCGACACCATCTGATAGAACAGCATTTCCACCAGATCTCATTGTCTGCCTCCTACAGCTGTCACTGATGAAAAGGGACAAATTAACTCCATACTAATTGTGGAGTCACTAGCTCCTTGCAGCTCTTCAGTATTTAAAATTATTATTATTTGTTGTTGTTAAGAACATTTATACAGTTGGCATTGTTGTGAGCCCAGCAGATCCCATTCTTTTGTCATTATAAAACTAACCTGAATTGCTACTGGTATTAGTTATCTACTTTTATATTAATATAATTAGCTCAGAATTTTTAAGTCTATTTTAACACAGTATGAAGTTTCCATATGTTGTTCAAACCTATTGTGTCTTTATCTTAAATGAAATTTTCTTAGAGAGTATGTATTTCATTATGCTTTTTAATAAATATGTTATTCTTTCCTTCTTAATTGGGTGCATTTTAATTATTCATGTAATAGATTAAGACATATAAACTGGTATTTATTTTATGTCTTTTTCATTTGTATAACAATCATATTTTTCATGATTCCACTTGTAAATCGCTAAGCGTAACGACTTTTATAACTATTGTTTTACAGTTTTCGCTCTACATGTTAATTTCATCATATACAGCCTGTAAGTATTAACTCACGATTTGACTCAGTAGTGCTGTGCAAGGACATGTCCATATTGCATTTCCATCTTTGTTTCAAGAGCTTTGCTCTGCTTTTTCATATGCTGTATCTCTATAGGTGTTATAAATACAACTCAATATTTTCTTATTTGCATTTAAAGAGTCAATTTAAATTTGAAGATTCTACTTAAAGAGAAATACAAACTATACAGAACCCAACTCTATTTACCATGCCTACTGTCTGTCATCTCTCTCTATCGATCTGTATTTTCAGCTACCATTTCATTCCTACAGCTTGAGGGCATTTTTAAAAAAATATATTTATTTTTTTATGTTTTATCCATGTTTATTTGTGTGAGAGAATGCCAGACACAGTTGGAGGCCAGAAGTGGGTGTCAGCTCCCTTGAAGCTGGAGTTCCAGATGTTTGGGAGTCACCTGACATAAACTGGGTCCCCTGGAAGAGCCAGCAGTAAGCACTCTTATCCCAACGAACCACACTCACGGCCCCTGATGAGGGCACTTTAAGCATTAGCTTTCTGTTTAGCTCTGTGTTTGGAATTGTCTGATGACGTGAAAGTCTCTGTGCACCTTCACCAGTGAACGGTTACAGAGCAAAGTCCATTAACTGAAGTTTTGCCTCTGGATTTATAGATGCTCCTTATCTGTCATTAACCAGAACAGCCTTAGGTGTACCGTCACCTGTCACTTGCCTTTGCTGCTTTATTGATGTGGTTTTTAAATTTTTACTGTTATCCTTGGTCTAGAGTGACTCAATGAGCATTAAAATGATGAGTGTCTTGATCACAGAGGTGTGAACTTGTTTACATCATTTGGAAAATGTACAGCCATTATGTTATGGAGTATTCTGCTCCCCTCTTGTTAGACCAGCTGCATAAGTCAACCTGATAGTATCTCATAGAACACAGATGGTCTGTTTACTTCCTAGTCGGCTTATAATATTTAATACTGCAGTAGAATGGAGGAACAGTGCTTGGTGTTCTGTGACCTTTGAAAGAATGACTCTCTAGTTATCACTGTTTCCACAGCATTGCTCTGTCTAGGACAAACAATTCCATAGAGTTATGGCTGGTCTGTATTGAATACTTCAGGCAATATTGCTCTTAAGCACTCTGAAAGTAAGAGTTTTCCATTTCGGAGAGTAAGTAATCTCGGGCTTATGCAAATTGCAAGGATTGGTTCCTCTCTTCTTTTCAGTTTTATTTTTCTACAACTTGGGTCACTTCCTCAGATGTCTGTGCCATTTGAATAACGATTGAGGGCTGCTAAACCCTAAGAGGCTCTCCTTGTAATGCTCTTTCCTTTCCAGCATCCTGCCATATTATGTATTCCTCAGTTTTAGGCTTGCCAGATAGACACTTCTCCAGAACCCAGATTTCCAGGATCCCCCTGCACACAGGAACATTTCTGGGGGTTTAGTGTTCACATTATTTATTTCTCCTAAAGGATCATTTCTTTGGTACTCAATATTAAAAACAAAACAAAACAAAACAAAAAGCATATTTCTATTTCTTTAGTTCCTTCAAGAATGTGGAAATTTAACCTGGAAAACAGCAACCTCCCAGGACTATTTGATGTTTTAAACACTTTCTGTTGTTTTTCTGAAGGAATTTGCTCCCATTCAATAGCATCCTCTTCAAATTTTTTGTTAAAGCTTGTTTTCTAGTTCAATAGTATTATGAAGCATGCATGTACAAAGCAGAAAGAGTTCAATTTTGTAGGTGGTGTAGCAATGTATAACACGGTTGAAGGAGCCACATAGACCTTTCAGATTGTGAGAACACAACATTTATCCCTGGAGGATTATCAACAAATTACAACCCTAGAATAGAGACCTGGCCCTTTTCATATGTCTACCATCTTGATCCTGTACATCTGGCCCCCAGAATAAAGAGAAATAAATATCTATGACTTATAACTACTGGACAAAGGGCACCATTTTATGGTAGTTCAATGGGCTAAGACTGAGCACAGCGTGTAAACAGCCATGTCCTGCCATGAAATCTTTAGTGCAAATATCATTTAAAAATAAACTGTCAAAGGTCATTGTCCTGTTCAATAACTGGAAAATGAATTCAACCTTCACATTAATCCGTATATCCCGCAGCACCTGCAACTGTGTTCGCACAGAGCTAACACATGGCAAATTAGCACTGTGTAAAATAAAAGCATGGCAGATAAAAAATGAAATATGTCCTTACAGACACACATTGATATTTTTGGTTTGTTTTAGGTTTTTAAATACGTTTGTCCAAGAATACTCTAATTTAAGAGTAATAAGACCTGGAAGGGTCTGGAGCTCCACAAGGAGAGCAACAGATTAAAAAAAAATCTGGGCCTAGGGGTCTATTCTGAAACTGTCACTCCAACCATGGACCATGCATGGACATAACCTAGAATCCCTGCTCAGATGTAGCCAATGGCAGCTCAGTGTCCAAGTAGTTTCTCTAGTAATGGGAACAGGGACTGTCTCTGACATGAACTCAGTGGCTGGCTCTTTGATCACCTCCCTCTGAGCGGGGAGCACCCTTGCCAGGCCACAGAGGAGGACATTGCAGCCAGTCCTGATGAGATTTGATAGGCCAGGGTTAGATGGAAGGGAAGGAGGATCTCCCCATTCAGTACAATGGGGAAGGGACATGGGAGGAGATGAGGGAGGAATTGGGAGGGGACAAGTGTAGGGGCAACAGCTGGGATACAAAGTGAATACATTGTAATAAATAAAAAATTATATTAAAAAAAGAAAATTTTAAAGATTTTTCTGCTTGTATTTCATATTATATGAGGATGACACAGTATTACCCCAAACTCCCTGGAGCAATGGTAATTATGTTCATTTATGTATTTGTTTGTTTATTATGCACATGAGCATTTTGCCTGCATACATGTATACATACCCTGTGCCTGGTGCCCATGAAGAGAAAAAGAAGGTATCAGATACTCTGAAGTTACGGATCGTTATGAGCTGCCGTAGGAGTGCTGGGAACCAAAGCCAGGTTCTCTGCAAGCGCAGCTGGTGCTCTTAGCTGCTGAGTCACCTCTCTAACCCCAAAGCTAATTTCTGGAGCCCAGGTAAGGAATCATGTCAGAAGCAACTCCTTATTAGGAACAGCACTTATTAGGAACTGTTCTAACCATAAACTGCTAGAATGCTCTGCTTTGTAACTTTTCTTTGCATCTGCTGTCCATAGGGCGACACTTTACAGTTCTGCAATGGATTAAGACAGGACACAGTATGTAAACAGCCCTGTCCTGCTATGAAGTCTGTTTTTGGCTCCTACAGATTCCGGTACAGAATCTGCTTATGATGTTTTAATTGACAGGGTTCATACTAATGAGAGCAAATTACAAAAAATCTGTGACTGTCACATTTCATATCAAAACACTGTCACTTTTCAAGCTCCTTTGAGAACAAACAATGCAGTCAGCCCTGATGAGACCTGATAGGCTAGGGTCAGATGGAAGGGGAGGAGGACCTCCCCTATTAGGGGACTAGTCTCAGGAGACTTCATTACATGGCATTAACGATCGCTCTTAGGTTGTAAATATCCATGTAAAGTTGTAAGTCAAGGGTGCTTTGGTTTGTATCAATGCTGGTGGCAGAGTCGAGCTGGTAATTTGCTGTAATTTTGCATTGTTTACGCTGGAGGCTTTAGGTCTTTTATGCTCCTTTTCTATGTGTTCAAATATCTGCAGCCAGAGAAAGCAGCGAGTCCCACTGTGAGTATCGAAAACAAGGATGACAGGCTGAGCTACACAGTGGCCAATGTGAGATGACTGCCAGGTGACAGAACAGGACCAATGTGAAGGTAATGTGTGAGCGTCAAGTGTCATGAAGGAGATGTAAACACTACCGACAGAAGGATGGTGGCAATTATCCAAAGGAATGAATCTCCTGCGGTGGACCAGATAACTCTGGAAGAAAGGTCCTCTGTCATAGAAAAGGTAATGCAGGCAGGACTCCTCCTCAGTTAAGTAAGGGGCCTGCGTCCAAGCATGAGGACCCGAGTTCAGCTCTCCAGCACCCGTGTGTGAAAGCCTGGCGGAAGGATGAATATCTTGTGTCCCCAGCTCTGGATAGGAGAAACAGGCAAATCCCCAAAGGGTCATTGGTCAGCCGAATCAGCCAGATCAATGAGATCCTGTCTCAAAAATAAAAGGAAGAATAGTAGAAAGACATGAATGTTTACCTTCACCCTGATGTTGACCTCTACTGAGAGAGAGAGAGAGAGCATGCATACCATCCACATGTGTGCATATACCCATACACATGAGTGTATATACTTATATATACAATTACACACACACACACACACACACACACACACACACACACACACAGAGCCATCCCAGAATAAGCAATGTCATCACTCTATTCTTGATGCAGACACAGTATGAATCTGAAGCTTCTTTGCATCTTTGCATGAATATTGGCTTGGTCTTCTGATGAAGCCTAGGTACTGTTTATACAAAGGATTAAAAATTGATAGACTCATCAGGACTGGCTGCATTGTCTTCCTCTATGGCCTGGCAAGGCTACACCACCCCAGCGGGAGGTGATCAGAAAGCCAGCCACTGAGTTCATGTCAGAGACAGCCCCTGCTCCCTTTACTAGGGAACCCACTTGGAGACGAAGTCTATGGGCTACAACTGGGTAGAGGTTTGAGGTCCTCTCCATGCATGGTCCTTCATTGGGGTATCAGTCTCTGCAGGGTCCCCAGGGTCCAGTTTTTTTTGGGGGGGGGCTCTGTCAGAAGACAATGCAGCCAGTCCTGATGAGACCAGATAAGCTAGGGTCAAATAGAAGGGGAGGAGGGCCTCCCCTATCAGTGGACTAGGGGAGGGGCATAGGGAGAGAAGAGGGAGGGAGGGCGGGATTGGGAGGAGAGGAGGGAGGGGGCCACAGTTGGGATACAAATTTAATAAATTTTAATAAATAGTAGTAATTATAAATAAACAATTTGAAGACTCATATAAAACACCTACCAGTTTGAGTATTTATCAAAATGTCTAAGTAAGACTGAAAGCTAAACTTCGCACATGAGTATGAGGGTTGTAGTCTGCAGTATTTTCCAGGTAATGAGGAGTTCAGTAGTGACTGGATTCTGAAGACACCAGGCTCATCAATGAATTAGTCTGTTGATGAACTCATAGCTGAATGGACTGTGATGACATAGGAATTATTACATAAGTCACTGGAGGAGTACCTTTCAGTGGTACATCCTGTCTCTAGGCATTCACATTCTCCCTCTCCTTTTCCTCCTCGTCCTCCCCATTCCCCCCCCCTCTTCCTTGTCTTCCTCCTTGTCCTGTTTCTCCTCCTCTACCTTCTCTCCACCTTCCTCCTTTTCCTGGATAGAATATAGTGAGCACCTTCTGTCCATCACACCCATAACCCACTATTCTCTTTCCTTGCTGCAGGCATAAGCACACTGCATTCAGACACATCTGAAACCATGAGCCCAGTTGACACTTTCCTCTCTTGAGTTGCCTCATACATTCTGTCACAGTCATGGCTAGTGAACACAACCAGCAAAATATGTATTTTCTCAGATGTCAGCCTTCCAGTAGGTTGCCTCCTACAAAAGACTCATTCCATCAAGAAGCATTCTCAGCATCTCCCCGTGAGCTCCTCAGCATCCTCAGCATCTTCTCTTGAGCTCCTCAGCATCCTCAGCATCTTCTGCATGGATTATGTTTTGCTCTGCACATCCCAGCTTATGATCCAATTAACAACTGATTTTGTGGATTATCACTTGCTTTATTACTTTTTACTCAGAAATCAAACACAGAAGGGTCATTGCTGTCTTGAATCTGATCAGTTTGGCAGTGATTTCCATCTTTGATTTTTTTAAGGCATTCATTTACTTTGCACCGGTACTTTTCATGATGTACATACAAGTGTATACACTTGCTTGTGGAGACCTGAGGTCGATGCCAGACATCTTCCTCCATCACTTTTCAATTTACTTATAGAGGAAGAGTCTCTTGATACATTTGCAGATTGGTAAATCTGGTTGCTGCAGTTAGTCAGGAGGCTATTGTGTCTACTAGTATTTCACTTCCACGCTGGAGACCGGAACTCAAAGTTCTCATGCTCTCAAGGCTAGAGCTTTATGGGCTGAGCCATTTCCTCAGTCCTAAGTTAGCTGATTTGCTTAGTGTTAATATGACATATAATAAAACAGTGATCCCGATAAATACATACACCATTTGAAATAAAGGACAGTGCCTGCTCATTAACCTAATTCTATTTTCTCCTCCCTGCCTCTACTTTTTCTTTCTTAACGTTCCTCCTGAGTCATGTTTCCCAGAATTTACTCTGGAACAAGAGCACTGGTTGAGAAACATTTTAAAGACAGAATACTACCCCTAAAGAATGATGACTCTTAAGAATAGAGTGTCCCAACAACGGGCCATTATCTGTGACTGCAAGACTGTGATAGAAGCGGGCGTCATCACCCTCGAATCACACTGATCTCTCAGTGAGGCCAAGACCTCTACAGTTCCCCGCAGAAGCTGTGTTGGGATAAGCACTCCAACCTCATTCTGCCTGTGGCCTCTTGCCCCACTTATCCTTCCATTTTAGCACAGATCTTACGCCAGGACTCTGAAGATGGACTTGAGAGGTCCCTGGAGTCCTTTAGCCGTTTCCTTGCCAATCCGGCCATATAGATTAAATGCCTTTTCAAGCCTCCACCATTATTCATGGCTACAAGTGGAGCACTGGGACAAATAGAAGAATCCAGCCTGTTGATGTGCATAAACCCAGCAAGGGCTTTGCTTTAAAACTCTAGTTCTAGTAAAACTATGCATTTTTAAAGTAAAGATATTTGATAATTCCCTACAGAGGCTTAATAGCCAAGATCTTCCTACTGAACAACATGCAAATATTTATACAGACTCATTCTTAGGAAGAAGGTCTCTAAATACACGTGACTATATATGGTAGCAATACGCAAAGAAGATTCTTTTAAAGTTCAGTCAGCAACCCCCTTTAGCAACCTCTGCAGAATTTTCATCCATGGGACATACTAAACTTCAGAACACATATTAAATATAAATGTGGATATATTATCACAAACCTCCTTTCAGGTGCTATATTCTTTTCACATTCAGATGTAAGGAATGTAACAGTTGACCTTTCCTTGTCACGCGTTTTTAATCTTTCACAGCCAAAGAAGTTGTGATCTCTGGCATTCTCCTAACCTCTGGAAAGACTAAATACATGTAGGGGTTGCACAGTTGTCTTTAACCCCGTGCCTGAGTTGATGACTTGTTAAATGGGTAAAAATGAGAGCTATGTGAGCATTCCAAATAAAGGGAGAGGTAATTCCAAAGTAACACCAAGAATGTCTCATGTCTGAATCTGGAGGAGGGCAGAATATACCAACCAGAAATATGAGGAAAATGCAGACATGTTAATCTCAAATCACATGCTATATGTGATCCCTTTTTGCACACTCATCCCTTTGACCTGATACACAGAAAACTGTAGAGAGAAATTTTGAAAATACAGTGTAATATCTCTCAGCTCTCTCCCTTCCTCAGGGGGCAACTCTGACTATATTCTGCATCCAGTGGAGAAGATGTTGAGTAAAACCCGCATAAAGAACTTTACTTGTTTTTCCTGGTTCACCGATTTCTTTCCTGTATTTGCCACCTCAAACCTTACCTCCTTCTTTGTCCATCCTAACAGAGGATGTTAGTCCATCAGCATTTTTATCTTTGAGACTTATGTTCTAGGTTTCTCTGGAGCATTCCTATATTTACAGTCATCATTCTCTTATTAACCAGGATTTGCTTACAGGATATTCTGGTAAAATATTTATCTTATGCTACAGCTACAGTTGTTGCAAGAATTAGGTACAGCCCTCCCACCTCAAGGGTCGATATCAGGAGAGGACAGTTAGTGGAAGAAACTCAAGTTTTGGGCAGCAAATGTCATGAAGATCAAGGATCTAGAAATACAACTGCATATCTTGATCAATGGCTTTCCCAGGAAGGAAAGTAGACATGGAGGCAGAAGAATATTTGCTGAGTAGAGACTCCCTCATCTTCTAAGGAGCATTGCAACTGAACTGGCCTATTTTTTTTAAACTAGGTTACTTATGAATTTAACATGCTTTGAGGTAGTTGTGGCAAAGAACCAGGGAAAAAGCCTCTGTTGCAGAAGTCACGAGCTGTTCTGGTGCTTCTGTAAATCCGGAGAAAAGATTTGTCAGTAGACATCTAACCATCTGCTTGAATTCTTTTCTGAGCTTATAATGCTAAATCACAGAGAGGCAGGGGTGGGATGGGAGTGGGTAAAGGGATTTAAAAGGAGGAGCTAGGAACAGCCCCAAAAGATTGCAGTATAGCTGTCTTTTTTGATAGTCTTCACCACATCCTGTTAAGGTAAATATTATCATCTTTATTTTTCAATTGAAGACTAAACCAGATAGTTTGGCCGATTGCCCAGGGAATCATAACTAGCAAGGAGGTATGATATTCCTCTAAAGTTGCTACTAATAGCAGGAAATGGCATTTTAAGAATTGAAAAACTTTCAGAAAAGATATGGCCTGTTGAAGACAATGTTGAGTTTCAATGGGGAACACTGTTGGAGTAGCTGGCTAAGATGAATTACACCTAATGATAGACAAAATTAGAAGATTACAGAGCTCAAAGTATTAAGTATGTATAAAAGCATCTTTAATGACAGTGTCAGAGTTCTGTCCTGGGATCAATATTTGGGAACACGTGTAATTGCCCTTTTGGCCCTATTATTGGGCAAACACTGGCAGCTACCCAATATGGATTGGAAGCCTTGATGCCAACAGGCAACCCATTTCAAAAGAGACATCGTGCGCTCGAAATCTAGTTAGCATGCTTTAAGCAAAGGATTTGTACATATCTACATCTAATTAGACTTGATACCTAGTTAAGCTAACATGACAGGGCACATACACTCCTTCCTTCTTTGAAAAAATAAAATATTACCAATGCCTGTAGGATGCTCTGTGCATAAGGTGGAGGAAGAAGGATGACAAGCTTGAAGTGAACCTAGTTCAAGATGTAAAACCATGTGAACTCCTGCCTAACAGAATAAATCATAAGATATCAAACAATTTTTTTTCTTATTTTGTTTAATGTTTCCTATTACTGGGTTAGCATCAGTTTCTATTCTTAAAAATTATTTTCTATATTATCTGTAGCTTATTCCATTCTTTGACACTCTAAATCTTATTTTAGTCTAGAACTTGGTTCTAATTATCTTGACAGTTATCTGCTTTCTATTTGTTGTGATATAGATAATTTAAAACTAAAAAAAATTAGTCTTATCTTGTTTTTTTTTTTATATTTTATTTTCCTGGGTGTGATATTTGTTTTTTTTCAATTGTTTCTGTTAAAGTCATTCAACTAAATTTCACATCAATATTATATTAGTACTTCTTAATATGTAATTTAGATAACTTATATATATTAAAAATCAGTTCAGTATGATAAAATACAGATTGCAGGGCAAAGAGATAATACATGCAAGGGAGTAGAAAAATGACCTCACTCCTTACAGAAACAAAAGTAAATCTCTTCAAATATGAGGTGGATCCCACTCTTTTGCTACAATCAGAACACCATCAGAACATTTAATTTTCTAAGAATAATGTTATTTTAATCATGAATATGTATGTGTGTGTGTGTTTGTATGTGAGTGTGTATGTCTGTGTAGGGGTATGCACACATTAGTGCAACTGCCAGAAGTGGACAGAAGTGGGCATTGGAGTTCCTGGAGCTAGAGTTACAGATAATCAAATGGAAGCCATCCCATGTGGGTGCTTGGGACTGAACTCAGAACTTCTGCAAGAGCAGTGTACCATCTCTCCTTCACATCACTTACAATGAGGCCCTTTAAAATATGATTATCTTTGCTTTGTTTTTATGGGGTCTTGTGTTTTAGCTCTAGCTGGTCTTGAACTCTTGATCCTCCTCACAGAACATACAGGCCTGTGGTTTTCCCAATGATGAAAAGACAGTCACGGGTCACTGTCTTTGGGTCTAGGAAGATGGCTCCTGTTCATCAAATTTTAATAATAAATAAGCACAAATCATAACACAGATGAATTCATGTACCAAGGAGAAATATATATTGTGCTTCTTAAGTATGAAATATAAAAGCGATTTGTTTGAATGCATAAAATGAAAACTCTAAACAAATTCTAACTAATGTTTAATTAATTCTAACAGATCTCTTCCAGTGTCTCCAACAAACTCTCTCCTAGATGCTGGTGACCTGCCACAGTCTTTTCTCCTTAGTGGCCTCGCCTTGCTAGTGCTTGCAGGATCAGGGAAACTCAGATGAACAAAGCTCCTCTCCTTGCGAGTGGTTTCCAGATGTTTTTATAAATTCTTTTGAGGAACAGATTATTTTTATTCTCCAAGAATAACTGATACTACTCTTTGTTGGCACACAAGCCAGCATAAGACAAATCAACCCTGGAAGGATGCTCTACAAGGCAGTGCTTACAGTTTTAACAAATAAGAATATCAGGAGGATTGTAGCTCCTTCAAAACAAGCTAAATGTAAGCAATATCTCTCAAATCCACTCATTCTGCTCCAGTTTTCCTATGAGACTATGTAGCTGTTGTATGTATCGATGTGATTTATTTAATTGTTTATTCCCATATTATTTCCCCCAAAGATGCTCAGAAGGAGTTGATAGATGGTAAAATATGTATTAATATTTCCAGAAGGACTTTTCAACAAAGAGGCAAAAGCTCAGTGATTTTTCACATTAACAGTACTCCTCTTCCCTTCAGACTTATAACTGAGTTGCTAGAGACAATAAAGACTCACATCTGAGGTTAAGACCCTCTCACGGTAGGGAGAGCCAATAAATACATAGCAGTCTAATTATAACTAATGTAAGTACTATGACTTCGAAGGGCACAACTTGAGAAAGAATCAAGGAATGTTTACAGGAACAGTGTGGATTCAGTAAGTACTAAAACTGCTTCACTTGGGTCAATGAGCATTGCTGTGTAGAAGAGAGAGGAAATGCATTTCCCAAGAAAAAGAGATTTGCCAAGCATAATCTCTTTGGACCTAATCACAGCTGGAATTCAGGCTCACTAATTCAAAACATTCATGGAATTTTCTGGTGCTTTCCGTAAAGCCCTAACAACAGACCATGTGCAACCCAGTTACTCCCCTCCTCCCAATACAGAAACAGAACTAAGAATTGGATCTAAACAAAATGCATCAGAAAATCATTTTCTTGAATTTGTTCATCAGTAACCTACAATTGAATGCACAGTTTGTTAATGGCAGTTAATTAATCATTACAAAGTGCCTTCTTCCCAGTTTCCAGCAAATCCAATTATCAATTTAATTTTAAAATACTTATCAATTGGATATTAAATTGTACTATTGATAAAATTTAACACATATTAAGTAATTGTTATATACAATGACACTTTTTATATAAACCAATTATTATGAAGTCACTTGAGGTACACATCATTATCCCCATTTATAGGTGTAGGCCAGACTCCATCAGCTAGGAAAATTCAGTCCCAAGTAAATGGTGATTGCTTCTGTGAAGGTTCTAGAGACAATGAGCTAATGTTTTGGAACTGGATAATAGTGACAGTTACATAAGTCCATGAATGTCCACAGTACCATAGAGAACACTATAAAATATTGACTCTGAGAGAGTTTGAGGTGGCTCAGTGAGGAGGGATGCTTGTTTCTTAAGACCTGAGACCAATTCCCAGGAGAGAACTGACCCCTGAATGTTGTCCTATATGTGTGCTGTAGAAGGTTATGTAAACAGAGAAAGATATAGACATATTTATATGTATGTATGCATGCATGTATGTATGTGTATGTGTGTGTGTGTGTGTGTGTGTGTATGGAGAGAGAGAAAGAGAGGAAAGAAGAGGAGAAGTAAATAAATACATATAATTTGTTAACATGGTAATATTTATGATATTCAAATTTTACGAGAATTTTTAAAAAGAAAGGAAAAGGGTTTCCAGGCAGTTCTTTCAATGGCCTTGTTATTTCTGATCAGTAGGCTACTTTAGTTCTGTGTCAAGGTAAAAATGACAGGAAGATTGACTAAAAGTGAAAGGCTGTTTCCAAGAAGACTTGCTTTTTTTAAGACCCTCTATTAGGAGGTCACAAGGGAAAGAACATGGTGCATTGTGTCCTAAGGTTGTGCAACAAACAGATCAGCTGGAGCAAAGCTCAGCAATGTGTGTGTCCTACAAACAAACCAGTGTTCTCAGAATAACTAGGCAAGAACGGGAGCAATAAGCCAGGGTCACTGTTGATGAATTTCATTTCTATTTTTGAACCCATGTCAGTAAGAGAATAGGAATTTAGCTTTTATCTTGCTAAGTTCTATTATAACATCAGCAGGTCATGTCAACATTATTCTTAGTCATAATGTAACTGAAAGAAGGTTATTAATGACAGCTGGTGTTGATCATCTGGTTAGTTTCTGAAAAGAAATGATATTTACCTTGCTTTAATTGAATTCCTTTCAGGATGAGTAGGACTGTTGATAAAAAGGTGAGTTCATTGCACCTACATGGTTCCACATCTCTTTAACCTCTCTCTAACTTCCATGGAAAGTTAGACAACAAAACTCATAGAATGTGCTCCTACAATCAGAAAGCAAAAATACAATAGAAGTTTCTGGAAGGCCAGGGACTGAAGAGTTGTGGAAAAGGTGCGTATTAAGTGAAAGCAATCAGAGAACCATGAAGACCAGATTTAAATGAATCCTTAGGTCATGGCCTGGGTATTAAACAGCATTGTTCCTAGAAAGTAGATCGAGCCATAATTGCATATATTAGATTACCCTTTGTTTTATAAATTAGAAAATTTACATCCCTCAACCTAATGAGATGATGTCTAATACTAAGGTCAATTAGTCCTATGCCATTGGGAAATGTTAGTATCGTGAGTGTACAGCTTGTGAATTGGTAATAACGTTTAGAAATGAAACGATACAGGGGACTCTCAGTAAATCGAGACAGACACTCTACACACAAATGTGTGCATCTGGATGTTTGTAGGCCTGAGCACATGTATCTGTCCTACACATGTCTGAACACAACAGGGTACATGCATTTGCTTACAAGTATGACAGACCTGGTAATCATGAGAATGGTATGTATACATTTAATGACGATGGTGGGGTTTTTTGTTTGTTTGTTTGTTTGTTTGTTTGTTTTGAAGTGGAGGTTTCTGGTTTCTTTGAAGGCTCAGTTGTGTCATGTGATGTTTTGCTGGAAGTTGCCTTGTGGGAAGGCATGTGATGTTTTGCTTCAAGGTGACTCATGCTCAAGATGTGACTTTGGCCAGTTGAAAACATCAGTGGGTTGACTTTAAGGAGAAGAGATGTACTGAAGCCCACAGGTGGTGAGACATCGCTTTTTAGACCAATATCACTTCATTGGTCTTGGTCCTTTGACAGTTCACTTAGCAAAGAGAAATGTTCCACAGAACTTGGGTAATATGATTGAGTTTTGTGGGTTTTGCTGACTCGTTCTATTCAGTGGAGTCCTACTGTTTCTGGTGAATCGTTCTGATCCGTGTCGCTGTTTGGACTGGACCGATGATATCTGGACAACAAAGAGTAGACTCTCCCCAAGGATCTACTTCTATAAAGCTCTACAGCCTCCTTCTCCTAATAACCTTTTTTTTCTCCCCTATAGTCAGTGGGTGGAAGGGAAGTAGTAAGCATTTAAGAACACTAAATAAATAAGGTTTATTGAAAAATCTAAGCCTATACTTTTTACTTTCTCACTTCTTAAGAGCAGGGCAGGCCTTATTTAAATATTAACTAACAGTTTGTCTCAAAAGAGCCTTAGGTCTCAGGAGCATCCTATATAAAGAAACAGGCAAACATGGGAACAGGTCACTTTCCTCTGGAGTACTTCTCAGACATTTGGTGGGTGGAGGGAAGCTGGAGGAGCATCAAGTCCTTTGTTCCTATGCCCCACTCTTAGAGCAGGGATCCCTGACAGGATATACATGTTCCCTTCTCTGTCTGAAGGAAGTCATCAGGGACCATACAGAGGAGAGTTAGTCTTGAAGACAAACTAAGGGACATGCTATGGCTTTCTACAAAGTCAGATAATTTAAGAAAAAGTATCTCTCCAGGACAAAACAGAGACAGAATCCTTCAGCATATGCAATAAAAAGAAGAGAAAAGAAAAGAAAAGGAAAGGAAAGAAAAGAAAAGAAAAGAGAAAAGAAAAGAAAAGGAAAGGAAAGAAAAGAAAACAAAAGAAAAGAAAAGAAAAGAAAAAAGAAAAGAAAAGAAAAGAAAAAAGAAAAGAAAAAATTCAGGCATGGTGCCACACACCTTTAATTCTAGCACTAGGGAGGCAGAAGCAGGTGGACTGCTGTGAGTTCAAGGCCAACTTGGTCTACAAAATGAGTCCAGGCCATCCAAGCCTATACAAGAAACCCTTTCTCAAAAACAAACACAAAAACAAACAAAACCCCAAAACAACAACAACAACAACAAAACAGAAAGGAAAGTCAAAGATTGTTTTGAAACGGTATATTTCCATGAAATCTTGCATTATTTGTCCCTGGTTTGTACTTCTCTGTTTCTTTTGAATTTTCTCATTAAAGAACTCTGACATTTTAAAATGAATCTGGATTCAAATTGTTTGGTATAAGTTAGTATTTCAGTATCTTCTCAAAATGATAGGTTAAGGAGAATATTAATAGACATTGAGTTGGTGCTAGAATTATCACATTGTTCAGAGGTGCTATAGTTTAGAATGTTACCCAAATCCTTAAAACTCAACCCTGGCCCTATTGCAAAGCATTGGAACATTAGAGAGGACGCTCAGTGGGGGTTTGGGGAGAGCTAGGTGAGTGGGGAAAGCCCTCGTGAGAAATATTGGGAATCCAGCCCCCTCTGACTGTTTTCAACCACCAACTCACCATGCAGCCAGCAGCTTCTGCCACATTCCTGCCACAAAGCATATCTCACTTCAGGCCCGAAACTGACAGGGACAATAGCTATGGGTGCATCATAAGCCAAAATGAACCCTTTCCGAGTTGATTGATCTGCTTCCTTTATGTCAGTTCATAAACAGATATCTGTTTGATGCTCATCAGATGTTTAGAGAGGTAGGTCCCATATCTTACTAGAGTAAGATAAAGAAAGAAATCATGGTGTTCAGCACATCTCTGTGTCATGGTCCTGCCAGGGTGATTTTACACATTGGATATGTGAACTTGTTGACATCAGTGTGTTTGGCCTCTTGCCAGGAAGTTTGGGCATGTCTTGTCCTTGGTGCTCTGTTTAAAACATTGGTGAGAAGTTTGGAGTCCTGAAAATGTCACTGCACATTTCTACAATGCAGGAAGGGACCCCAGAGTTAGAAAGAGTCTACCAGCAGAACACCAGAGAAGTACTCTCTGAAGTCAAAGCATTTGACCTCAAAACAAGGGGCAGGGAGGAGATGAGGGAGGGAGGGTGGAATTGGGAGGGAATGAGGGAGCAGACTACAGCTGGGATACTAAGTTAATAAACTGTAACTAATATTAAAAAATAAAGAAGATTTAAAAAAAAAAACCTAACTACTCTGCAATCTTGGTGAAGACTAAAATTATTTTATTTTGTAAGCATTTACCCTGGGTCTCTTATTATTTTCAAGATGAAGCCATCTTAAATAGTGAAAGAAACACTTTTTGGTACCAAAATTTAATATCCATAAGTTTCCCAAGTATAGATAGCATCAGCGAACTACCAAGCAACTTCAGTGTTTATGTTCAGTGTACCAAAATGACAAACACTATGCTCTGAGGGGATAATGTATATCCCTTATTTCCAATAATTTTGTATTTGAACCACTTTAAAATAATGAAAACTAACTGAGCCTGGTGGCCCATGCTTGTAATCCCAGCACTCAGGGAAAAAGAGGCAGGCAGATCTCTGTGAGTTCAAGGTAAGCCTAGTCTAAAAAATGAGTCCAGGACAGCCAAGGCTACAATAGAGAAATCCTGCCTCAAAACAAACAAACAAACAAAAAACCTAATAATAATGAAAACTAATCTCTTTATAAGTTCTAATACAAAAGCAAACATTACTCAAAACAACATCAGCAACAAACAAACCTAAAGAACCAGAAAATTACTGTGTATTTGCCATGTCAAAATCTGTTCTGTGTATGGACATAAGTAATCAATAATAAAGTTTCCATGAGGAACTGGGTGTTAAAAACCTATGCCCTCCAGGGCATTCTCCTGTCTTGTTAAAATAGTAGGTATCAAATGGCCAGCCCCAGAAGTCATACTATGAAGGTGTAAAATCATCCTTGACTTTGGTCTTTGGGTGGGAAGGACATGGGGAACAGGGCAGAGATGGCATGGACATTCACACTTTTGTAGAATAAATAATAAACTCTCTAGTAATATTTCATAAATAATGCAAAATGAATTAAACATTGGACTACTACAGGGCTAATGAACTAACTACATTTACAGGACTTTTTTTTAATTAAAAAGTAGGTTAGAAAGAATGCTGATTCATTCTGCTTTACAGGTGCATTTTAAAAAAAGTTTTGATCATAATTTTTAAAAAGAAACTCATTCTTATTTTTTTTACATTATACTCTGAATTGAAATATTTCATAAAATATGGCACAATCCCCATGGAATTCAAGTTTAAATGATTTTTATTAGTGTACAACTAAACACAATTCTTTTTTTCCAGGCCATATGGTGTTTCTTAGCAAATTTGTCATTTGCATTTATTTTGGATTTATTATGTACCCTGGGAGAAGAGAAGTTATATCCATGCAAATACAGTAGTAAATGTGTTTATATACAAACGTATATTTAGCTTTTAGAACACAGACAAAAGGCCATATCTCTTTAAGAACAATACTCAGCACAATACCGTCCTGGTTTGCTTTCTCTTATCATAATAAAACAAGAACCAGAAAAGCAACTGGGGCTTTATTTTGCTTACAAGGGTCCAGAAGAGAGGGAAGTGAAGGCAGGAACTCAAGCAGGAACTTGGAGGCGAGAACTGAGGCACAAACCATGGAGGAACCCTGTTTACTGGCTTGCTCTCCCTGGTTTGCTCAGATCTCCTTTATTTTACAGGCCTGCCTGCCTAGGGATGGAACCACCCACAGTGGACTGGACTGGATCCTCCTGTATCAGTTAGTAATTATGAAATGTCCTCCAGACATGCCCATAGGCCAAACCAATGCAGGGAGGTTTTCAACTGATATTCCATCTTCCCAGGTTTGTCAAGATGACCACAAAACTACTCAAGATAATCTTAGAACTAAAAATAAATTTAAAAGGGACAAAAATCTAACTAAAGGAAGATAACTAAATTCCATGTGTTATCATTTTTTAGTCTCCTCTCCCAAATTTCAAAGTTTGAATAACGGAATTCTATTAATTAATTCAAGAAAATCTGTCTGGATTCATACTTACAACAGACTTATGAGGCATTTTGGGTATTTCCATCTCCGAAAATGAATTGATGGTACAAGAGGTTAAAGAAGTGATACAGGCTTGGTTATTTGCACAGCTGTGAAAGGACGTAAAATCTTACATCTGACATCTACTCCCATGTGATTTAAATATATCTGAAAATTAAATATATCTGATTTGGTATTGCTGAAAAGGCATTGGGTACAGTCTCAATATTCTGGTATTTTAATTACCATTTCAGGTCATTAAAATTATCCTGAAGTTTTAATGTCAACAAGCTTGGCGATAATAGGTGAAATTCAATATATTTTGTATCCATTAGCCAATTCTGTTTGTTTCCATTGCAGTTTTCCTCATTCTGATCTCTTAATTGACTAAAAGATGTTGAAACTTAGAACCAAAGAAATTGAATTCTTGAAATTTGTAAATTCTTGGCAATGATAAAACTCAACTTAGATGTAAGGATATGAAAATTATCTGGTAAATTTGCAATTTTGTAAGATCTGTAAGTGAGAGGGTTCAAGATTCCGAAGCACACAGGCCAAACAGCAGACAGGACAAATGGCAGGTTAACATTTAAATGTTGCAGTATGGTGTATCTTCCTTTATTTGTTGTATCTGAGCAGCACTCTCCAGGTTTTCCCATTTCAGTACACAGGAGTCAGCACAAAGACATCACCTATGCCCTTCAAACAGCTCATTTCCCTTCCACAAAAAACCAACCCATTGTATGTATTGGTTACGCTGTCTCTTTCCTTCTACAAAGAATCTTCCTTTATTTGTCTTCTCACCCAGTTTCCTGCACTGAGCTGTAGGGTAGTACAAGCATTAATAAATTTTCATGGATGGGTGACACAACAAGACTCATGATTATCATCATTTACAGAAAAAAACTATTCATTATGAAAAATATGTGGCTTTAGATATTTTAAGCTAGTTATAATTCATTTAGGATGATCCCACATAACTCTCATCTTATAATTGGCATTCAGAGAGATTAAAAAGTTTGTTCAGAGTCACCTCTGAAGAATGACAGGAAAACATTTCTTTTTCCATTTAAGGTCCTCATCTGTAATCACCACATCACAAGACTCATGATTTCCCTGGCTTTCCTTTAATGGTAGTAAATATGTAAGCATGATGTTTAATGGAGGCAATGTGACCATCCATAGCTGTTTCATGGTATATTTTCTGATACTGGTAGAGCTGAAGCATATGGGTTTTAGCATTTGTGCAAACAATCATTCACTCTCCACACTGGTATATGGTTTAGGTTTTCAGGAGACTTGTTAGAACATCATCTGATATTTATTGTGATTATTCATAAGTATGAATTTAATCCATAAAAATTATTGGTAACTTTTACTTCATCTTTTTTATGTTTTTAATTTTTTTACCTTTATTTGAGTATGGTTTTTGGTTTGAAATCATCTTTATACTGTCTTTTCATTACTTCATAGCTTATTTGTGCACACACATGTAACTTGACAGTTTAGTTGATATTTTTGAGACTTGCTGATTTTCTTGTGGGCTGTGATGTTTCCTGGAGGTCCCCTATTTACTCTTAGTCTAGGACCTGAATGCTCTTTTCATTAGGATGTGGACATTAATGTTTCTCTTACGCTTTATCTAGGATTCTGTTTTTTCTTTTACAATCCTTGTTGAATACAGAAAACATTTTAAACCATTTCCTCTTTGTCTTCAAAATCAGACAAGTATTACCACTGGAACTCTATACCCATATAACAGTCTGACAGAACAATGGGGGCTGATGGTTTCAGCAGAGAAACTGAGGATTGAAAGTTTGTTACTTAGCATGCACAATTTATATTGGCCATTCTCAATGTGCATTGGCATGACTCCCCCATTTGCTACCTTTTCTGAGTGCCTGGAAGACCTTAACCTCTTCTGTCCTACAGTGACATCAGGTTCCTTGTCTCTGCTACTGCACAGCTCAAGACTTCTTTCATTACGCTAAATAATTCACAGCTACCCCATCTACTTCCTATAAGTGAAACATGGGTTAATTACAGTGGTATTACTTTATTTTCTGTCCCATAAGCAATAGATGGCTCTACACTTACACATTGGCTTGCTTGAACATTTACACACCTATGTGGACAGATGTTTCCACCAAACCAGAAGAGTGCTGTCAATTAAAACAATCCTCGTGAATTGAGTTGTACAGAATACCAGATCAGGGTGGATTCAGTGTCAGGGCCTATCAGTAAAAAAAGGAAAACAACCGGAGTAAGACCTGGAGAGGACAGGAACCCTACAAGGAGAGCAACAGAACCAAAAAAATCTGGGCACAGGGGTCTTTTTTGAGACTGATGTTCCAACCAAGGACCATTCATGGATATAACCTAGAACCCCTGCACAGATGTAGCCCATGGCAGTTCAGTGTCCATGGGTTCCATAGTAATGGGAACAGGGACTGTCTCTGAAATAACCTGATTGGCCTGCTCTTTTATCACCTCCCCCTGAGAGGGGAGCAGCCTTGCTAGGCCACAGAGGAGGACAATACAGCCAGTCCTGATGAGACCTGATAAGCTAGGATCAGATGGAAGGGGAGGAGGACTTCCCTTATCAGTGGACTTGGGGAGGGAAATAGATGAAGAAGGGGGAAGGAGGGTGGGATTGAGAGGGGAGGAAGGAGGGATCTACAGGGGGGATACAAACTGAATAAACTGTAATTAATAAAAATCAAAATTAAAAGAACAAAAAAGTAGTGAGAAATAGATCTTTTAGGAGACTCACACTATAAAGCAATAGCTAGCAACTTGAATAATTGAGTAACAGTCCATTCTTCAGGAACTGTAGTTTTAGTCTGAGAGACACAGCTTAATCCTCACCCAAACTTGCCAACCGAAAAGCTCACAGTTCCAATGACAGGAAGAGTATTCTCAAAAGGAGTATGCATGTTGTCTTCTGTAAGAAATCAGTTGAATCAAAATTAAAGACCATGGTATAGTAACTTAGTGTCTGATAATTTCCATTCTTCTCAGATTACATAGATTCTTCAGTGGCATAATCACTCAAACCCCCAAGAGACAGGAGATTTTTATTCTGTTTTGGACACACCTTCGTGAGTCTACCTAGAAGATAACTCCACAAAGTTTTAACGGAGCAGGGAAGACCCACTTTGACTATGGATAGCACCATTTCAAGCGTTCAGGTCTCAGACTGAAGAAAACAAGAGAGGCAGCTAGACTGCTAGCATTCATCGCTCTCTGCTCCTGACTATGGACATAATGTGACCCTCCACTCACATTCATGTGCCCTCGCCATCAGGAAGGACTGCTCTTTCAAAGTAAGCCAAAACATAGCCATTTTTTTTTGAATGTTGCTTTTTATCGGTTATTCTGTTAAAGTGATAAGAACAACAATGAATACAAAGGTTAACACATTTCCACAAGGTACTTAGGGGAGAAATGGTTGGTATGCCTTAGTGAAAGGATTCATATGATCTTATAGGGATCACCAAATACACTCGAAATAAAAGTTTATAGAATGATAAATGTTCTTACATAAACTACATGAAGTAAACAAAATCAGAAAAAAATACATTTTCATATTTAATTTGAAACAAGGGGCAAAATAGTCCATTTCCTCAGCTATTAATTATGAAAACACTCTTGAGTAAGGCTCCTATACAAATATTCAGCAAACGTACACACACAAGGTTATTTACATTGATGTTTTCCAAATTTATCAGAGTGGGAAATACTTCTTTACTTAAGTATTTTTTTGAAAAGATGTATTTAGTTTTTAATGATGTGTATGTCTGTGTTTTCGCTTTGCAAGTGGGTATGAGCAGAATTCAGCAGATGGTGTGAGATCCACACAGGCTAGAGTTACAGGTGCTTATGAGCTACCTGATCTGAGTGACGGGAACCGAACTCGGGTCACCTGGATGCCTGGAACAGTTAGAAGTGCTACTGAGCCATTTGTCTTATGTTTGTTTGTTTGTTTTGTTGTTGTTGTTGTTGTTTATTTCTTTGTTTTTTGCTTGTTTGGTGTGTGTGAGTGTGTGTGTGTGTGTGCGTGTGTGTGAAGAGATATCATGACCAAAGCATCTTATCCAAGAAAGTATTGAATTGGAGCCTTACCTGGAGTTTTAGAGAGAATGAGTCTATGACCATCATGGAGGAAGAATGGCAGGAGGCCAGGCAGGCATGGTGCTGGAGCAGGAACTGAGAGCTCAGAATTGTGCAATCATGAGCTGAACCCTATAAAACTATGAGGATAAACCAACAAGCTCTTTTTCTCAGCTGACTTCCTCACAGTCTCTTAAAGTGACAAATCTACACTACATTTCCAAAGTAAGAATTGATGACTCACATGCTTAGTTTTCTAGGTATGAAGCCATTATTCTCAATTTGAAAAGCATAACGGAAAGTAAATGGATCCTCTCAAAATTACTTACCGATTTTTAAAACTCTGTGTCAAGTACCACGTACTACTGTTTGTGAGTGGATTTTATTAAAATTAGGCAATACACACGAAACGTTTACATTGCCATTATTGCCAGTTAGAAAGCCAAAGATGTGTATGTTTCAACCCGTTGCCGTTTTGATCAGTTGTTTAAGGCTTCTGGCAAAATTCGAAAACTCTCTCCACACTTTTAGTGTTACAGAGGGTTAGTCTCCAGTCAGGTGAATGACAGATGATTAGATCCGAATGTTAAATAGGAAGGAAATGGCAACCCCTCAGGGTATCTGCTGTTTCAGTTCCTTGTGATAATTTAAGCAAGAGCATTAGGTAGTTCCAGTTGCCTGCTCCAAACTATTACAGCAATTCAAAGCTTCCTGAAGAAAAATGTAAAAGCAACAACAGAAGTAAAAGACAATCCGTTTCCCAGCCGTAATCATCTGTGACATAACAAAGCTGTATCCTAACCTTCCGAAGTTCACGTAGCTTGCATTTTAAGTGCTATGGGAACATGATTTGAACTAAAGAAATGCTTTATGCTGAATGTTTGCTGGACGTGGAAGATGGTTTCCCTGCATTTGTAGTCCAGCCCACAGTGTTGACCATTCTCTCAGAATGCTAATTAATTCTACAGAAGCGTTACCATCAAAACATACTTATAATGTACCTTATACAACACTAATGTGATGTAACAATGAGGCTAAGGTGCTTGTGCATCATTTTTCTAGCTATTGAGTATATACGTATATGAGTATATGTATGAAATAGTTATTTCCTCATTGAAAAAAATGAAAGAGTTAGATATACATACACACTGGAAATAGTCAAATATCTTCACCTTGCTGGGTCAAGAAAGCATACACAGAAAGCACAACTTTGAAAGTGAAGATTATCCTGGCCTTCACAAGCTATTAAATCCATGTACACAGTCATGCATGCAGGCATGGTCCTAATTGAAAGAGAGAAGCCCAGAAGTTGGGGTTATAGTTCTGGGTCTTATGCTGTCTGCTATAATATTAGACTCTTATATTTACTAGCCCTTAACCATCTAGAGAAGAGCATATGCTTCACACATGTGAACCTTTCTAATATATCTTCAAAAGAAAAATGGCAGAAGTAAAAGCAGAGAGGCAAAACGATTTGCCCCCAAATCACATGATTTGTTTATTGCTAGAACTGAGAATGAAGCGACATCAGTTAAAAGAAAAATGTTACATTGCAGTGCTTGCTATTGCGACCCCATTCCAATTCATTTAAATTCAAGAAAAACAAAACACTGCATCTTTTTTTTTCCTCAGGAGTTTTGAACATGTATGAACAATATTGATGGACAAGTATTTTAGGCATTGACATATTTTGGTAAAAAGTAGTAACTCCTCAGAAGCGGTTACCAAATAATAAAAAGAAGAATAATGCCTAAAATTTCTGCCTTTATTTGGGATATCTGCTCACATCTACACGTAGGCATATTATTTACTGACGCAGTATCCATGCCACAACATCCGATGCTACTCAACCTCACTTAAAATCTGCCTCTAGGCCTAAGATACAATTAGAATGCCTAATATTCTTTCTTATTGTCTGTTTTTTTTTTTTTTTTACAATGTTTTATTCCAGACTCCTAGAAAAACATTAAAACATATCTGGCATAGTCTTCAACTTATAATATCCGTGAATTCTGGGAACAGAAAAAAGCAAAATGAAGATGGATTCTCCAGCATTGGGCAATTGCCTGTAATGGGAAGATTATACCTTGGAGCCCCAGGAAGCATAACAGATCTTTCCTTCTAGAAAGAAATCTTCCCTTCAGGCCAAATCGAGAACCAGAACTGAGACAGTGATCAACCCAAGACTTGCCTAAATGGCTTTCTTAAGCATATCTTTGGCTAACTTCACAATAATGCTCTAATGGAATATGACGTTTGTCATTAAGCTCAAATATGGATTCTCTCATTTATTTCTTTTCTTAGTATGCCACCTTGATTAAATCTTGACCTATTCCTTTTGACTTTAAATAGTCTTTTTAATTGATGAATTGGGAATCAATATGGTTGATACCCACTTATTGGGACTGTTAGAGCTGAGATTTTTGTCCTAAAATTCTGATAACATAGTTAGGACTGAAAATTAGAGTCTTATATTTACTATTTAACTGTCAACTAATAATTGACACAAAGGCTAGCATGTCTTACAATATAATGCAGTTTCTAATATGTTTTATATTAATTTCTCAAAAAATCAAAATGTTTGACACATGTTTCTGTGACTGTAATTATTACTTTACTTATATTTGTCTGAAATGAAATAAATTGGAATTCAGTTTGTAATCTCATTGTCTTGAAAGAGAAATCAGTTTTCATTCTTGCACTACTTCTTTCTGAAACTATCCTTGAAAATCTCTTTTGTCACTAGTCTGTGCATTGCTCAACATAAAAGCCTTCCCTATAATTAATCAAAAGACCATTTTGACAATCAGGATTGGTCAAAACATGAACAGGCAATTCAGGCAGGTATGATATAGCTTGAAAGCCAAGGCTGCAGGAGTGAACGTGTCACTCTCTGTCTCAGTCATTACCAGTGACTGGTAGGCATGGGTACAGTGAGTGTCCACTCCTGAGGTCTGCAGGGCATGTGGTCACATATCCCATCAGTGAACCCCTGGTATGCATTGGAAGTGTATGGATAAAGATGAGGCCAACAATTTGATGAGCATATGCATTAATGGAGAGTTTGCTTAGCTCCGAGGTCTCCGAGTTACATATCTTCTTAGTTCGTCTATGCTACTGCCCCTGGGGGATTGCTCAGTCTCCGTACATATCCTATGCACAAAACATATCCATTTCCACTCATACACATGGGAGATCTTCTCTTTGTTACTGTGAGTTTCTTTTATTTGAAACCGTAGGGTTAACACACTCACATGGATCCTTTCCTGAATGCACAGCTAAGAACCAGCTTCACTGTGACTTCTACATCCGTGTCCAGTAGTGTCTTAGGCCTTGTCAGATTAGCTTATGATACCCAGCAGCTTCTGGATACTCACTCATTTCTCCAAACTTTATATGCCTCTGAAATATTTCTTTATTTCCCCTAATAAAATTCCTGTAACCATTTCAGTCATCACTGTGCTGTATAATCTAATCTAGATTCAAGGCAGTTGGAGGAATGTGATCTTGAGGAAGATGCATTCATGTCTTAATCTTGCCAGACAGTAGAGAAAACAGGGATTCCACTTTTGAAACAACAGAGAAAATTTCAGTGTTACTAAAAATCAAAAAGATGGTTTGAAGAGGATGTTTCTCTTCTGTCTTGATGGAATGTGAAGACGAATGGACCAGGAAAGAAGAATTGTTCCAAGGACAAATTTTGAGAATTAACATATGTCAAAGGGTGAAACACTTGTTTGCTTAAAGGGATCGATATTAGGGAAGATACATAAGTTGAAATGCAAATCTTTTATTTTTGCTCTATTTTATATATTTATAATTATTAAAGCAAAGCCATTCCTTCCAATTTTAGCTATTTTATGACATATTTTTAGAAATATCACATGATGATACTTCAGACTTTGGGACAACAGATGAAAGTCACATAAAGTAGTATGTTTGTAGAGTTGGATCACTGGACATTAAATCATCATTTCTATGTAAATCAATACATATTGTTGTATATGATAAGCAAGTAAGTATTTGTTTATGCTTTGTTATATAATTGTTGGTGATAAAATATGTTTACTCATTGGCTCCTTTACATTATTTCAAGCACTAAATGAATCAAGGATGTAGCCGCAAATCGGAGGGGCACACGCAGTTCTTATAATAGACTAAAAAGCAGTGAATGCATGCAAATATGAATGTACTTCATGCCAAGAAGTAGGATGTTGTACATCCTTACATAAATGATGTCTTAAAGAAAATAACTACGGTGTTTGAAAGAGTGTAGAAGGAAGGCCCTTTGAAAACAGTCAGGAACTGTGAACACCTGTAATTTGAATTGAGATTTAAACTGGGTGTTTAGAATGATATCCACATTAGTACCTGCCACAGGGTGGGAACGTGCTTGAATATTTTCAAGAATGGAAAGCGAGACCTTGCTCAAAGGAGCCAGGAAAAGAAGTATGAGGAATAAAGAACAGGTTAGACAGATGCTGCACTAAGACTTGTGGGCCAAGTCCACATTAAAGGGCGAAGGAGCTGAAGCGGAGAAATCGCAGGATCTCGTTTTCAGGGTTAAACATGGTTGTTGCTCTTGGCAGACTTTCTCAAAATTCATTAAAAGCAGACATGGGAGTAGAAGAAATTCCACACTGTTGTAGCAGTGTTCTAAAAGAGACATATTAGCTCTGTGGAATACGGAAGCAAAATTTTAAGAATACCAGCTAGATATAAGAGTGATTGAGAGATATATCTGAAAAAAAAAAATTGAAGAAAGAATACATATGAGAAGAGGGAGAGGGTGAGATGGAATAATTCATGGAAATGTTAAAGTCAGGTGAGAAAAATATTAATGCTTAATAAATTAAACCCAAATATATTCAATACAAAGGTGAAAATTGTGAGCTTGGCTTTGAGTGTCTACGCCAGTGTAGTAAGTGTAGGTAACAGGGGAGTTGGAATTTTCATGCCAACATTCAACATGAAACCACTGGAATTTTCATGCCAACATTCAACATGAAACCGCCAGTCAGAGAAAACCTGTTCTTCCATGTCCATGAAAAGTGGCTTCACATTTTTTCCCAAGAGCTCAGGAAAGCCTCAGGGAACCAGTCCCTTAGAAATAAAAATATTCTATTCTCGCAAAAAAAAAAGTTTATAGCTTATTTTCAGAAACATCTCTGTGCTTGACATCCTTGGGAAAACATCACTAGCTTTTTGAGCAAATTGCCAACCATGTATCACATGTGAAGATACTGGCTGCCGGGAAGGGAGAGTTAGGCAGGAGACCTCAAAGGCCAGACAGAAGAACTTGCTGGAATGAGGTTAATATGAAAAGGGAAGTGGGGAAGAGTGAGAGAAAAAGAGAAAGGGAAGGGTAAAGGAGTGAGAAGAGAAGGGGAAGAAGGACAAACGGAAAGAGGAGGAAGAAAGTGGAGGACGGGGGAAAAAAAGAACTAGAAGGGCAAAGATGAAGTGGGAGGAAGAGGATGGTAAGGAAAAAGGTTGAGGAAAGAGGAGGGGGAAGGGGAAAGTGGTGAAGGTAGAAGGAAATGTGGAGAAGCAGGAGAAAGCAAAGAAAAGAAACATTTAGGGAGAGGTGAGATGTAGTGAAGAGAAGATGGACAAAGGGGTGAGAGACTAGTTTACAGAGGGGAGAGTGTGGAGGGACGAGAGAAAGGGAGGGAGAAAGAAGTTTAAAAGAGAACTGTCAAACAAGAACTAGAATCTATATTGGCAATACCCTAACTTTTCGTTCCTAAAGTAAATATTTTTTTATAGTCATAAAGTAATCACACTGTACCCAACAAGTTTTTAAAAAGTCAGAACTTGCTCAAATACCGAGGAAATGTTTCTTGCCTGAATTTATTCAGAAAATGACCTTGCTCTTCAAGAATCATTTCTACCCAGACTCTAACCAGGCTTAGATGATTGAATTTGCTGTTAACAAAATTTACGTTCACTTGAGAAAAAAAAAAAGTTTAAAATTCTAGATGACAACAAATCCCCAAGTGATTCCACAAAAACTGTGAATTTTCAAAATTTAAAATGTAGCTATTTTTAAAACTCTGTTTTCTTTTTTCATGAGAGAATTTTATTGCCATAACCCAATTTTACCTTAATCCTTACCATCCACAGTGCCAATATATGCACAGAAAGTTTCAATTTTTATAAAGGCAAGTCTATTAAAGGCAACTGTCTATCTTTCATTGTCAAATGGGATGTTGATTTTAGATGTCAAAAACAGCCTCCTACAGTCTACAGTCTACTATAAAGAATTCTTAAAATAGTGCTACCTCAAGACCCCATTATACCACTCCTAGGCATATATCCAAAATATGCTCAAGTATACAACAAGGACATTTGCTCAACCTTGTTCATTTATTCATAATAGGTTTATTCATAAAAGCCTGAATCTGGAAACAACCCAGATGTCCCTCAACTGAGGAATCAATACAGAAATCATAGTACATTTACACAATAGAATACTACTCAGCAATAAAAACAAGGAAATCATGAAATTTGCAGGCAAATGGTGAGAACTAGAAAAGATCATCCTGAGTGAGTTATTCCAGAAGCAGAAAGACACATACAATATATAATCACTTACAAGTGGATATTAGACATATAATATAGGATAATCATACTAAAATTTGTACCTAAAGAAGCTAAGCAATAAGGAGGACCCAGGGTAAGATGCTCAGTCTCCATTCAGAAAGGCGGGATAGATATCAGAAGAGGGAGAAAACAGGGAATAGGATAGGAGCCTACCACATAGGGCCTCTGAAAGACTACGCAGCAGGGTATCAAAGCAGATACTGAGACTCATAAACAAACTTTGGGCAGAGTTCAGGAAGTCTTATGAAAAAAGGGGGAGATAGAGAGACCTTGAAGAGACAGGAGCTCCTCAAGGAGAGCAACAGAACTAAAATTCTGGGCCTAGGGGTCTTTTCTGAGGCTGATTCTCCAACCAAGGGCCATTCGTGGAGATAACCTTAGAATCCCTGCGAAGATGTAGCCCATGGTTGCTCAGTCTCCAAGTGGTTTCCCTAGTAAGGGGAACAGGGTCTATCTCTGACATGAACTCAGTGGCTTTGATCACCAGTAAGGGGAACAGGGTTTGTTTGTGACATGAACTAAGTGGCTTTGATCACCTCCCCCTGAGGTGGGGGTGGGGTGAGATAGAGGGGGCAGCCTTACTAGGCCACAGAGGAAGACAATGCTGCAGTTCTGATGTGACCTAATAGGCTAGAGTTAGATGGAACTGGAGAAGGACCTCCTCTAGAAGTGGACTGGGGGAGGGGAATGGGAGGAGAAGAGGATGGGAAGGCAGGATTTGGAGGGTTCAAGGGAGGGGCTATAGCTGGGATCCAAATGAATAAACTGTAATAAATAAAATAATAAATTAAAAATATCTGGAGAGATACTTTCTGGTGAGTAGGAAAAGTTTGGGATTAAACATGTGAGCAAAGAAAAAAATACATGATCCTATACTTTGAAAGTTTACAGTCTTACCAATAAAGCCAATTTTAACCAGAAAAAAACACAAAACAACAAAAGGAAATCTTAAAGAGATGGATATTTTTCTAGAGTAATATCTGAAACAATAAAATATTAGATACAAATATTATTTATACTGTTTATGAATACATTAATAGTGACCTTTGAACTCTCAGAACTTTGTTGATATTGCTATTTTTAGGTTGTAAAAAAATTAGAATTTATATTACCCCAAGTTTTATCTATGAGAAGATTACCATTTTTCCAGCAAGCAAAATATATATAAAAAGTCATATGTTGTTTGTTTTATGAATGCATTTAATATTTGCATACAATATAAAAATCAAATTTGGAGATATATACACACATGTATAGCTATTTCTTTGGGGGTTTGAATGATTTTTCTTGTGAGATAAGTTCTCACTATATAGAGCTCAGGATGGCTTCAAATAAACCGCCCTCCTTCCTCAGTTACCTTAGTGATGATATTACAAATGAGCATAGGCATACATGACTGCTGTGTATTTTGTATAAGGAAAAGTAATCTAGGCTAAAACCATTAAACATTTTTTTTGTTGTTGTTTTAGTGTTTCCTTTTTATTTGGAGGTGGTGGTGGTGGATTTCTCCACCTCATTTCCAGTATTTGATTTCTATGGACCATTTGCCATGGCTGGCAATTCAGTATGTTACTTTTCGATGAAACATTGATACATTTCTCATTGAGAGAAAAAAGTACATGTATCAATTGTTTTGAGCTTGTACTGTCTTTCCATAATGGAAGACAACTTATGACCGAGTGGCTGTTTAATGATCAAACACTTAAAGGTATAAGCATGCTGCCAGTAAATAACAGCTTTTATGATGATTGCACAGTCTATATGCTTTAATTTAGGATATGCTAAAATCTTTGGAAAGGCTTTAGGACAGTTTGCTCTGATGAACTGCATGTGTCTAATGATTCAGGGTGGGTCATTCAGCCCATAAATCCTGCAATATTGTGTTTGCTAAGTGGCACCAAACATAATTTGCATATTCTTACTGTGTTAGGAAAAACAATAAACTTGACAATAATGACAATAAACTTGAGAATATAGAGATGAGCACAGATTTAAAAAAAAAATAAATGAGGCAGTGTCCTACCCAGGCGATCTCCATTCAACCGTGTTGTTCACAATGTATGTGTCATATCCAGCATCTTTAAAGACTGCTGGGTCAAAGCAATGCTTGTACTACTAGCTCACGACAAAGCAATGAGGAAGCCAGGAGCTGGATCCTCCTTTAGACTCCATTAGTAATGACGATTGAGCTTCTGAACAGAATTGTGTTCCTGATGCACACTCAAAACTGTCTGAGGTACCTCAACAGAAACCCATTCTTACCTAAATCCCCTTCAGGCTCCAAACTCAGTCAACTATTTCAGTTCAGAATAAGGTAAAATTAAATATGGTTAGTATGGAATACTTTTTTAAAATGTAGCATATGGGCTAGAGAGAGACTTCAGTGAGGAGAGTGTCTGCCTTGAAACAGTTTGAGGACTTGGACTCCATCCCCGGAAGCCATGACAATGGATGCATAGTGGCTTGTAGCAGGACAACTTTGCTTCCTGTGTAATTACATGCACAGTGTCCTTTAAACTGACAAACCAATCTCGTTTACTATTTTAAACCAACTCTTCCTGCTATGCACAGGAGTTGGCAAAGCTCTATTATATTATACGAAAGGGAGGCAGAAATTGCCATAGTGTTTAGCGGCCACATATTGCATGTTGCTGTTCTTGTCATTTTATCCAATCATCAGAAGAACCTTTGACTGTAGTCATGTGCTGAATGTTGTTTACACTGGATTAGTAGCCAGGTCACTGCATGTTGGATCTCTGCCTAAAGAAGCAAGATGAAAATCTCTACAGGATTCAAAAATAATGGGTGTTCTTTTTTTTTTCTTTTCTCTCCTCCTCCTCCTCCTCCTCCTCCTCCTCCTCCTCCTCCTCCTCCTCCTCCTCCTCCTCCTCCTCCTTCTTCATCTTCTTCTTCTTTCCCTCCTCTTCCTCCTCCTTATTCTTATTCTTTTCATGACAGGGTTTCTCTATGTAGCCCCTGGCTGTCTGGGAACTTGCTCTGCAGACCAGGCCAAGCTTCCACTCACAGAGATTCACCTACTTCTGCCTTCCGAATGCTGGGATTATAGCATGGAAATAATTAAGAGCCCTGAAGATGGATCAGTGAGTAAAGGAACTTGTTACCTATCCTGGAACCTGAGTTTCTTATTCCCAGAACCCACATGTATAAGAAAAGAACTGACTCTTAGAATTTCTCCTCTAACTACCACATGTGCTGTGGAATGTGCATTGAGCATGAATTAACGCATGTGATAAATAAATTAATACTGTACTGAAACACAAATAAGTATACAATGTCCCAAAAAAGTCAAAGAGAAAACTAAGCAATAACATAGGAGCCTTAACTATATGCATGAAATATGAATTTGCTTCAGGTATTTTTAGAAACTGTAACAGACATTTTAGAATTCATCCTCTGGGTCCAGAGTCAGTAGCTCTAATCTCCAACAAAGAAGAATGTAAGTGATCATCACTCACTATGTTTCCTAAAGACCACAACCTGCAGCTTCCCTTGAGGAAATATTTATCATATATTTGAAAGTCTAAATGCCTACTCGGTTTCAATATTATTGAACTTCAAAAAAGACTTAGGTTGCAACCATTGAAGGCTCAAGTTCAACATTCCTCCTAATAACTAAAAAAATGTGGGCGTGGTTATCCTGATGCATTCCAATCACCTTATCAGTAAGTCATTTAGAAATAGCATTCAACCTCTTCTTAATGCTTAGTTCTCCAAATGCTGTAAAAGTCTCATTATCCATGACCGTAGGAGGGACTGAGAATCTGCGGCTCAGTTGCAGCAGGTATTGTGAAGCGTCACGGGAAGGGACTGCTGGCTGTAGTAGTCTGAATATTAATGACTTGATAAAGGTTTTAATAATTTTGGTGCTCTTCCTGCCACTCATACACCTCTTTTTCTAATATGTTTACATATATTATCTGTATGGGTCTTTAAGAAATAACGTAAGTTAATTGCTGTGATTCAGTCCTGTCTGCAGCTTCTGCGACATATCAAAGCAACATTGCAAACTTCATGTCATTATACAATCCGATCCAACAGCTTACAGGCTTATTGTATGATGCCTCAGTGAGCTGTTGAGGCAAAATGGGTTCCCAGCACACTATCTCTAGCTATGACAACGGTGATAACCCCATCCTGCTACTGTCCCAAGACAAACTTTCCTAAAAGGTAGACAGCAAGGTTTATTAAAATTAACAAATGATGAACTTATTAAATATCATCAGTATTTGTGTTTATTGGTGCCCTTTGCTTGATCAGAATTAAATTCTTCTCATGGTACATTAAGGCAGAAAGGGAACCTCTAAAGGGTGTGAATCTTCACTCCTCTTTAGTAATTGCTTTTATTGGGGGAATGGAGGATTGTCAAAGGCTTCACCATACTGTGCAATGTAAACTATCATTCTATAAATAAGTATTCATGCTGCTTCCTGAATGGGAGACTGAGCTGTCCCTTAGCTAAGTTTTTTTTTTTCTTTTCAAATATCACTGTCAAGCTCCTCACATTTTAAAAACATGAGACAGACTTCAACAAAATATCGTCTATATTGTTTCTTGAAGTTGTATTTTAGTTGTAAAAAAAAAAAGGGATGTGTGTATCTTGAGTGACAACAGAAATGTATTAATTATAGTAAATTATATCCAAATCCTTGAAGTACAGAATATTTATTTATTGATAATCAACAAAGCATATATGCTTTTTAAAAGAATAAATAAAATTCACCTAACCACTATTTTGAAGCTTTACTCTGCTTGCAATGTACCTATAGAGGAGTCACAGAAGTAATATTATTTTTTATTTATTGGGACTTGAACAAAATGAACACTACTTAATAAATTATTGTTACCCCAATTCTTTGTGATATGTCATTTCTATTTTATATGGTGGCCTGAGGTGATTCCTCAGTGAGTAAACTGCCTGCATATTAGCATGAAAACCTGAGTTCAGATCCCTAGGACTTTCGTAGAAAGCTGGTATGCTGTTGACATGAAAGAGATAGAGACAGATAGATTCCCAAAGGTCACTAGCCAGCCAGCCTAGCTTGACAGATGAGGGTCAGGTTCACTGAGACCATGCCTTTAAGACAAAAAGTGTGTAGAGTGATCAAAAAAGACACCCGGATTTGACAATCTCAACATGAAGCATAGGCACAGGCACTCACACACACATTCAAATAACACAACTAAAATTGAATTTAAAGGGCATTTTGTGTTTTACCCTTATCCCTTATTCAGATCACTTACAGAAATTCCTTACTATGTCTAAACCAGCTGTTTTGTACTAAGAGAGATGCAGGTAGTTTCACCAACTAGAATCTCGTCTAACCTTGCTATCTGAAACAAGAACAAATCAGCAACCAAGGTTTCTGACTTTGCTTACAGCAAATATGATTAAATGTCTTCTAATGAATAAATCAATGTTTTGCCTAATTGTATGTTTCCTGGGATTCTATACCTCTAGTTCATTAACATTTTTTTGAATGAGCATTTATTTATGAGTCTTTTGGGGGACATGTTTTCTTTTCTTTTCTTTTTAGCTATTAATTTTATTTATTGAGTTGTTCAATCATAATCCCCATCCTCCTATCCTCCTGTTCCCACCTTTCCTCCCTCCCCCTTTCCCCCTTCCCCTAATCCTCAGGAAAGAGCCCCACCCCCATCAACTAACCCACCCCATTGCTCATGTTGCATCAGGACTGAGCACATCCTCTTTCACTGTGGCTTGGCAAGGCAGCCCCACCAGGAAGAAGTGATCAAAAAGCATGAAACAGAGTCCATGTCAGAAACAGCCCCCACTCTCCTTATTGAGGGGCCCACAAGAAAACCAAGTTACCCTTCGGGTATGTATGTAGGAGGCTGAGATCCAATCCATTCATGCTCCTTGGATAGTGCTTCAATCCTCACAGGGATCCCTGGGCCCAGTTTAGTTGACTCTGTCGTTCTTGTAAAGCTCTTGTCCCCTCTGGGTCCTTCTATCCTTTCCCCAACTCTTCCACAAGGCTCACTGCACTCTTCCCAGTCTTTGACTATGAGTCTCAGCATCTGTTTTTATCTTTTGCTAGGTAGAGCCTCTCAGAAGCTGGCTATGCTAAGGCTCCCATCTGCAAGCACAGCAGAGTGTCTCTGCTAGTTTCAGAGGTTGACTCTTATCCACGGTGTGGGTCTTAGGTTGGCCAGTGATTGGCTGGACATCCCCTTCATCTCTGCTCCATCTTTATCACTGCACATCTTATAGGCAGGGTAAGTTTTGGTTGAAGGTTTTTGTGGGTGGGTTGGTTTTCCACCTACCTCCACTAGAAGTCCTGTCTAGTTAGAGGGTGGCCTCTTCAGTCTCCATGACCCCTAATACTAGGGGTCTCAGCTAGGGTCACCTCCCATATTCTCGCTGAAGCCTACCCTGTTGTACATCTCCAGCTTGTCTCGGAAATGCCCCCTGCTTACAGTTTACCTTCTGTGTGCAAGCCCTCTATCTTCCCACAGCCACACTCCCCATGTCTGTTCCCCACTCTAGTTTCCCTCCGTGTTCCCTCTCTTAACCTCTTTTGTCACTTCAGTCACTTCTGCTACCTATTCTATTTCCTCTTCTGAGTGAAATTCAAGCATTCACCATTAGGCCCTCCTTGTTACTTAGCTTCTTTGGGTCTGTGAATTGTAGTGTGGTTATTTTGTACTATATGGCTAATATCTGCTATAAGTAAATACATACCAAGTATATCTTTCTGGGTTTGTGTTACCTCACTCAGGATTGCCTTTTCCAGTTCCATCCATTTGCCTGCAAATTTCATGATTTCCTTGTTTTTAATAAATGTGTCACAGTTTCTTTATCCATTCCTCAGTTGAGGGACATCTGGATTTTTTTTTCCATCTTCTGGCTATTATGAATAAAGCTGCTATGATCCTAGTTGAGCAAGTGTCTTTGTTGCATTGTGGAGCATCTTTTGGGTGTATGCTCAGTAACGGTAAGGCTGGGTCTTGAGATAGAGCTATTCCAACATTTCTGAGAAAGCAGCTAGATTGATTTGCAAAGTGGTTGTACAAGTTTTGTACTCCCGCCAGGAACAGAGAAGTGTTCCGCTTTCTCCACATCCTTCCCAGCATGTGCTGTCACTTGAGTTTTTTTATCCTAGCCATTCTGACAGGTATAAGATGGAATCTCACAGTTGTTTTGATTTGCATTTCCCTGATGACTAATGACTTTGAGCATTTCTTTAAATGCTTCTCACCGATTTGAGATACTTCTGTTGAAAAATTTTTTTTTTGTTTAGCTCTGTACCCCATTTTTAATTGGATTATTTGTTTTGTTGGTATTTAATTTCTTGAGTTCTTTATATATTTTGGATATTAGCCGTTTGTCAGAGGTAGGGTTGGTGAAGATCTTTGGCCAGTCTGTAGACTGACATTTTGTTCTGCTGACAGTGACCTTTGCCTTACAGAAGCTTTTCAGTTAATAAGGTCCCATTCCCTGATTGTGGATCTTAGAGCCTGAGCTGTTGGTGTTCTGTTCAGGAAGTTGCCTCCTGTGCTGATGAGTTCAAGGGAGATTCACACTTAGTCTTTTCTAATATAATTAGTGTTTCTGGTTTTAGGAAAATGCAAATATATCCGTGTTTATCATCCTGCCCCCAAACTATTAATTTTCTAAATAGCGGTGTTTTTGTTTTTTTGTTTTTTTTTTTAAGAGAACTAGTAGAACTTTTAGCATCTTGATAAAACTTTCAGTTCCCACTGTCTTAACCTTTTTTTTTTTCAATAAGTCTGAGATAGCAAAGCTAAGTATGATGGTACAGTGCATGTAATGATCTGAAAGAAAGCTAAGATGCCTACATGCTTTTGAAGACTTTAGGCTTCTGATATGTTTAGGAAGGGAGAACTCAGTTATTTATAGAAGCATGCCTCCCTATGGAGAATTAAAGACTGTAATCGGAGGAAAATTGTCCAAAGAGGGGACATAGCAAATTAATACTTGTCAATGTTCAAATACACAAAAGCTACTTATGAAGTAGTCACAAGAAAGATTGTGATTGGCTTATGTAAAAGGAATGTCAATCAAATCTAAGAAACTGCTCACTAATGAGTGAAACCATTGGGAGGGACAGAAATCAGTCAGTTGATTCTGATTCATGAAAGTGTGAAGGAGCTTGCAAAATGTCATGATGGAAATGAGGACAGTCTGAGAAAATTGGTGCTGGTTCATGACTGATGAGCAGGAAAGAATACATAATAATCTATAAATATTATATATTTCTGGGCTGGGACCATAGCTCAGTGGTTGGTATTTTGTCTAACACATATAAGGACCTAAGATAAATTCCCAGCAGATCTCTCTCTCTCTCTCTCTCTCTCTCTCTCTCTCTCTCTCTCTCTGTCTCTATCTCTCTCACAGTCTTTGAAAAGTATGGAATAAAGGAATAAAATATGGAAGGAATGAGGCTACAATCTTAATAAATCCTGAAATTAAAATATTTTAATGACAAGTATACCTAATAAAATCTATTTAAAACCAGAGCTTTTAACAATTAAAAGTCTAGAGATATTTCTAATTGTGATTGTTATGAATCTCATATCCTTGGTAAAAGAAATGTCCATGGAGGGACTGCCAGAATTTTCAAGATTCTACATCCATGGTAGTATCTACATACTTTAAATAGACCATAGATGAAAACTGCAAAGAAAAAAAAATCTTGCATTTTGTTTTGTATTTTCGTATTATTTTGCTGAGTCTTGAAATCTCTGTGTGGCCTAGGGTGGCCTTGAATTTAAGATGGTTCCTCCTCACTTACCAATAGCAGCAAACAGGGGAATGTAGCACCTTATCATTCTTGATGCTTTAAAGGTCTTAAAAGTGCAGGAGCCTACCACAGAGGGCCTCTTCAATACTCTAACCAGAAGTGGATCAAAGCAAATGCAAAGACTCTTAACCAAACTTTGGGCAGAGTGCAGAGAATCCTGTGAAAGAAGGGGGAGATGGTGGGACCTGGAGAGGGCAGGAGCTCCACAAAAAGAGCCACAGAACCAAAACATCTGGGCACAGGGGTCTTTTCTGAGACTGATACTACAACCAAGGACCATTCATGGATATAACTCAGAACTCTTGCTCAGATGTAGCCCATGGCAACTCACTATCCAAGTAGGTACAAGGGGAACAGGGACCGTCCCTGACATGAACTCAGTGGCAAGTTCTTTGACACCACCCCCCACACACACACCCACAGCTGGGAGCAGCCTTGCCAGGCCACAGAGGAGACAATGCAGCCAGTCCTGATGAGACCTGATAGGCTAGGGTCAGATGGAAACGGTGGAGGACCTCCCCTATTAGTGGATTTGGAAAGGGGAATGGGAGGAGAAGAGGGAAGGAGTGTGGGATTAAGAGGGACTGAGGGAGGGGGCTACAGCTTGGAGACAGAGTGAATAAACTGTAATTAATGTAAAAATTTGATATAAAAATGTATAGGAGTGAATGGGAGGTGTTTGGCTTTTGTTCCATTCCATGCAGGCGGAATAGCAAACCAGCTTTAGAACTCACAGAATGTGGCCCACCAGCTAGCTCAAACATGGTGAGGCATATGAAACCCCTAGGGGAACCTCCCTCCCCTCACTGGGCAGCATCATTGGCACTTTCAATATCAGTGATTGATCTTTCTCAGGCATTGCTGCTGGAGCAGATTAATTATTCATCCAACACCCTCAGAAAGGACTGAGGGATGTAGACTGTTGGAAGTGTTCACCACCCTTAGAAAGAATTTGGAAAAGCAAATTAATAAAGTGATGTTACAATGTTTTCGCTGGTGGCTTTGATATAGAAAGTCTCAGGGAACAATTTCAAGTTCAGAAAGGCACAATCTTAATAGTTGGGCTAGGGTATTTTTGAGTCAGGAAACAAGAACAATGGGAGCCTGACTAGTACCTTTCTCTTTAGAGCTGGGCTCTAGAGAGTGATCAAGATGATGACTAATTTCTTATGCCCATTTTTGCTCTCAGCTTTCTGATATGATTTAATAAAAATTGCCGATGTGTACATGCGCACCTTGAGAATTTAATGTAGAAATGACTGGGTTTTTATTAATATAAAAGTTTAGATTTGTGATTCTTTTCAGATTTTTTCAGAATTATCTTTTTATGATAAATAATAAAGTAAAGGATTGTTCCTCTGTAACTGCAAACTGTAGCCTGCCAGGAAGAGAAACTGGCTTGGGAAAAATTACCTTGCCTTCTTACACTTTGCTAATCTAGAACAAGTTGCTTAACTGCAAATGTGTGTGGATTCTTCAGAATCTGTTTTTCGTCCATAAGATGCAAAGCATTTGATGATATGAGAACATCGGGCAACATTTTTCTACATGTACTCACTGTAATTGTTCACTTAAAGAAAAAATAGAATGATATCACATCATGATTTTTGTACTGCTTGAAAGATTTTGCTGGGATGCATAAGCTGTGGGAGAGAAAAAAAAGGAAAGGAAAGGAGTTGTGCTTTGCTCCCTCCACAAACTGTGTGTATATGTGTGTATGCTTGTGCATGTGTGAAGATGTTGGAGCTTGTTGGAGCCTTGCTTTATCCATCAGGTGTGTGTGTGTGTGAGAGAGAGTGTGTACCTAGTTTACATTCCTTGTTGACCCCAAGTCCCCTTCTTTGATTGTTGAACACGCTGTCTGAACCGGTCTTCAACAACCTTTTTTTCTAATGTTTTAATACAATAACATAAAGTAATGGGGGAGGAGAAGAGATATTTTAGAGAGCCATGACCTTGAAGGGACATGTAGTGGGGAAGATGACAGAACATAAGAAGACAGGCATCTAGAAAATGATGGTGCTTACAGTGAGCATGGGGTGAGGAATCAGTTAACATTAATTTATAGGGGAGGAGTGATAAGGTCCTGAGCCACTGTGTGTGACGGGCACACTAAAACAGGCGGTACTCAGAACTCAGGTGAGAAATCAATGTTTTTGCTTCCACAGTAAATAACACTAAGCATTCTAGGCTGGTCCTCCCCAAAGGAAAAAACGTTTACAAAGGGAATCTCAGGAGCCATTTCCCTTGGCTCAAAGTGTTTCTGGAAGGGGCTTGGGGTAGTCCCACTGACCTCACCAATTTTATATAAATTGTCCTGTGCTGCAGTCTTCCTCTTCTGTTGGAAACTTGATCCATTCTGACAAAACTCTTCTTTCCATGACTATCCTGTTGGTTATACTAACATTATAGATGCCATGTTGTAAAAAATAATACACCATCATTTACAAACTCAGACATGATATTTCACAGTATCTTACTGCTATACATGTATTTTTCTAGACTGTGAGAGATAAATGGGGTTTGATTTTTAACTGACTTTTTAAAAACCACATGTATTTTTCGTGATAAGAACCTATTGTGTCAGATATTATTATGAGAATATAATTTAGCTATGTATAATTACCTCTCTGTTATATAGAACCACATATTTCACAATTTCTTTCTACTTCATGATTTTCTGTTTCATTCACTCAGCTACAATGCACTTGTTAGTCTACTGTGCTTAAAAGAAATACTTTCACCAAAGTAATTTAATCAAATGACTTTTGTTTTTGAAGTAAATGGAATCTTAAAATATTGTAGTCTGGAGTGCCCTTCAGTCTGTTTCAGAGCCAAGCAGCTGCTCATTCTGAATCACTCCTCTTAGCTTTTACCCTTTTGTGTCATTTTTTGTGCTGTTTTGTTTAATTTCTTTTTTATTTTATTTTTTTCCTTTATTTATTTTATCACTTTACAGCCCAATCCCACCTGCCTTTCTCCTCTCCTCCCAGTCCCCACTCTCATGTTTGTCCATTTCCCTCTTTCCTTTTCAGAGAAGGGGAGGCCATCAAGGGGTACCAACCCCCCTAGCATCTCCAGTCTCAGCAGGACTAAGCACATCCTTTCTCACTGAGGCCAGGCAAGGCCTCAGCTACGAAAAAGGATCCAAAGGCAGGCAACAGAGTCAGAGAGAGCCCTACTCTGTTCTTAGGGGACCCACATGATGACCTACCTGCACATCTGCTACATGTTTGCATGGGGTCTAGAGCCAGCCCATACGTGCTCTTTGGTTGGTGGGTCAGTCTCTGAGAGTCCCCATGGGCCCAAGTTAGTTTACTCTGTAGGTCTACTTGTGGTGTCCTTGACCACTCTGGTTCCTCCTATCCTTCCACTCTTCCACAGAACTCTCTGAATTCGGCTTGCTTTTCAGCTGTGGGTCTCTGTGTCTTTTTTTCTATCAGCTGCTGGTGGAGATTCTTAGAAGACAGTTATGCTAGGTTCCTGTCTTCATGTCTGCCAGCATAGCATAGTAACATTAATAGTGACAAGGATTGACTCTCTCCCATGGGGTGGGTCTGAAGCTGAGCTAGTCATTGGTTTGATAATCCCTCAATCTCTGCTCTAGCTTTATCTCTACACTTTTTGTAGGCTTTATCAATGCCTGTGTTAATGAATAAGAAGCTGGAGGAAGGAAAACCAGTGTTTATCTCTGAAAAGGTGTTATATGATCACCTGCAGTCCAAAAATTTTAATATGACAGTATCATTTTTCTTCTACAAAATCAATCTCACCATTCAAATTTCTTTCAAATACTTGTCTTCATTTAAATATTTTGATGTGTAACATACAATTTTTACATTTCAAATTTGCTTCATCAAAGTTTAGAAGTAAAATGCAATTAATATTACCACTAAAATATACTTATAAAATTTTTATGACTCAGAAAATAATTCCCTACATCAAATGTAGCAAACTCAACCCTAAACTGAGAAGACACTCGCAATAGATGTGACCGTGGTTAATCACACACCTATTCTCGTATGGTCAGCACCAACTGGACTCCATGGGTCAAAAAAGACACTGTGGAGTTTGGAGATGGGATACAGTGTGGCAGAAGGAGTTGGAGAAGGCAGTGAAGTTGAACAGGATTAAAATACAATGTGTACGATATAGGAAAGTTTTAAATAATTAATAAAACATTATATATTTTTTGAATGCGAATTTTGTAACAGTATTTCCTTCAGAGGAAGAAAACAACTTGGAGTCACATTTCTTACTAGAATTACAACTTAAATAACAATGACACATATTACAATTGGTTTAAAATAAGAAGCACCCCCTGGTATACATACAGAGCAAACCTGAATCATGTCCCAGATTTGCAAGCAATGACCCCACTGGGCCATCTTCACAGACTCTCCCATCCCACCCACCTTCCCCACACACTCTCCGGATTTCTCCTCTTACTGTGACAGGAAACACTGAATCATGATGCAATTAACTCAAAGCAGGGATCATTTCTTTATGAAATGATAGTACCAGAGAACAGCATTTTTCTACAGTGACAGAAGGAAAACATCAAGAAAGGAATGCATTTGTTTTAGGTATAGAACAATTGCATTCTTTTTGCAGGAGAATCTTGTGCTTTGTAATATAACAAAGGAATCTGTATGCTGACTGTGATGAACAAAACGTATTTCTTCCCAACATTCTGGGTAGATACCTTACCAAACTGTGGCATATGATTCTTTATCATGTTTAATAACTCTGAAACTGTATAAATACATTTGTAATTGGAGTTAGACCTCCAAGGACTAACTTCAATGACAAATATATGAAATGCTTATAACTATTATGTCTCCTTATCCTTGGTGGTGCACAGTGGGATTGAGGTTTATTTTCAGATTAACATCTGACATTCCTTTCATGGACGGTAGGTTCCGAAAACAACAACAACAACAACAACAACAACAAAAATAAAAAATGTTATGTCTTCTGTCTCTCTCCTACTTAAAGGCCTTTCTCATCCTCAGTGCTAAACACTGTTGTACGCTTTATTCATTATAGAGACACAGACTCAGGCAAACAGACATCATTAATAAAATAATCAGTCTGCTGCATGCACTAACACATTTGCTTGTGAGTCGGAGTGCTACATATCTCTCAGTGTTCTACAGTTCCAGCCAAAGAGAGGGCAGAGGTACAAAGAGCTGGCCTGGCTGTTTGAAAACTTGACCTCACATTGACAACCTTGCTGAGTGAACATCCTCTAGGTGTGTGGCTGAGGGCAGCTAACACAGTGTACTTGTGTTTGTTGTCTCATTGTATGCTTTCTTGGCCCACATAGATTTCAGCTCTCCTGTGAGGGATGATTCTATGCCCACTGTTAGCTGCTTTACTTCTGGGCTTCAGGATTTGTTTTTCTGAAGGCACAGGAAGTTCTCAGAGCAGCAGAAGGATTCACAGTGCAGGATGAGTGGAGCTGGGTGTGACTTTATGGTTAAGTTCCCCAGCTTCCCATTCTACAAGAAGGACTCAGGTCCCAGGAAGCTGTAGGTCTAGCTGTCCGTAGTTTTAACAAACACCCATGTACCATTTGCTGATTTATCCCACTCTTTTGTCCTAAACACTTAGTGTAACTAACTCCTAAGTAAAATATTAGTATTCCAGAGCCTATCCAGCTTTCCATGTTAAAAAAAAAGAGAGAAAGAGAAAGAACTTAACTATGCCTTTAGGCTTTAAAAAAAGAAGAGAGAGAACTGTGCAGAGAAAGCCCCAACTCTGCTAGGGGAGATTTCAACCAAGGAGCAAACCAGATAGCATGGTTTCATTGTCTTCTTTTCTCTTCTGCCTGCTCTTGTCTCCTGTTGACTTAATCAACTAAATTATAAAAAGAATGCATCTATTCAATCCCTACAAAATAGCTGCTGAGTCCAGGAGAGCACAAAAAAAAAAAAACAAAAAAAAAAAAAAAAACAAAAAAACAAAACTGAGGTTCAAAGCATTTCATTTACTCCCTACTCCGGCCTCATTTTTCTTACCATGGCTATAACATAGGTTACCTTTAATAAAAGCAGTAACAGTGTATATTTAACTTATATGCAATATTGAGCATGCATAGAAAGAGCAAAATATTCTAGGTTATGAACTAAAATAGTTATCACATATGTCTGGAACATTATATAACCAGTGATTCCTCAGAAACCACAACATAACTTTTTTTTTTTGCTCCTAAAAGTATGAAAATATAATGCAAAATATTTTTGGAGCCATGTTGAAATCTGCTAATGAGGTGAATGGGAACTCATTGATTGAAGCACTAAGAAGTCAGTGGTTTCGTAGGGACATGAAGAAGAAATATTTAACATGATGATCAAATTTTACTTATGTAGACATGGCACACTCTTCATTCCAAATTTATTATAATATCTAATATAGCATTTCCTAGCCAACATTTTGTACACAAAGATCAAAAGCAAACACCAGTGTCAAATACTAATACTCCAAACCAATAGGGCAACAGGAAATTACCCTGAAGTAAAGTTGATAGAAGAGGAAAGAAAATTTGAACAGTGAATGATAAAACTTTATACTTGACAATCCCAAAACATGGAAAATTAAAGACACAGAGCATGTAATGGCAGTCTGTGATACTAAAGGTTTAAGTTACACCTCACATCACTGGGGGCCAAGGGCATTTTATTATATGAGATCACCATGCAGAGCCAACGTGATATAGACAGGGAAACCCTACAGTGGTCTTGAGATGTGCAGAGGAGAACCTGGAGTAGAGAAGCAAACAAATTGCTACTTTAAGACTCACTCTGACTCCTCCCATTGCACAACATTGTATCTAGTTGCTTTATTTGTGTCCTGTTTACACAAGAGTTGAGACAGGATGCTTATAGTGAGTATCACAATGCAATATCCAGATGGAAACCAGAGAGTTGGGGGTGGGGAAATCAGCATTTGAATTAACAAGGGTAAGGCATATACATATTAAAAGAACATTATACCAACACTTGTCTTTATGAAACTGGCTTGTTTTGCTTAAAACAAAACAAAACACCTCAAATGATGGAAAGAGGGGAGGAGCTAGAGAACAGGAAGGGGCGAGAAGGAGGAGGAGCTCTAGGTGAAGGTGCACGAGGAGAGCACGGGAGGAGAGAGCTAGGAGGACTTGGAGCATGAACCAGACCTAAGATTTCACAAAAAGCAAGTATAATGTGGGAAATCTAAATGTTAGGGAACTGAGGGCTTGGAGGTTTAGGAGGGAGTAAATATTGCCCAGGATTGTGTTCTAGGATAACTAAAAACCCAGTCTCTGTGGTGACTTGGTTTAACAGCTGCTGAGGATTAACAGCAGTGTTACGAGAAGTTAAAACCATAGTAAATATTAATAACATACTACAACAGACAAGTAAATGATCAAAACATCCTTAGTTGTACTTATTGATGGGGTTCAATGTGATGATGTAATGTGTGCTTACACTGTGATGACAATTTCAGTTGAGTTAGCATTTCCATATCACCATATGTGTTATAAAATTTTATTAATGTGAAATAAAGAACATATTTAGATGATAAAAAAAAAAGACTCACTCTGAAAAATGGCACAGCTACTGGTTCTCAGTTAAAAATACCTTTTAAAAACAGAGGTAAAAATATCATGGCATGAACTCAGTGGCAGGCTCTCTGATCACTTCGACTTGGGAGAGTGCATCCTTGCCAGGCCACAGAGGAAGATGATATAGCCAGTCCTGGTGAGATCTGATAGGCTAGGGTCAGATGGAAGGGGAGGAGAATCTCCCCAGTCAGTGCACTAGGGGAGGGGCATAGGCAGAGAAAAGGGAGGTGGGGAGAGCTTAGGAGGAGATGAGGGAGGGGGCTACAGCTGGGATACAAAGTGAATAAATTATAATGAATAATAAATAAAAATTAAAAAAAAACAACATGACAAATCACAGTTCTCCAAGAACCTTAAATATATTTTGTTGACAAGGGTGCTAGATTTTATTAAATTTTCAAATTATTTCATCACAATGATAAAATGAAGTTCTCAAACTGAACAAAACATTCTGTATTGCTCAAAATGTGTTTAAGGACACAGTCGAGGAAATACTTTAATATCATTCTTTTCTTAGAAGACAGAAAATGCCTGTTATAAAGAGCCATAATAAAAGCCCTATTTTAACTGGGGTTTGATGGCGCCTGCCTGTAATCTCAGCATTCAGGAGGCAGAGACAGAAGGATTTTTACTTCAGGGCTAACCTGGGTTACCCTGTGAGACCATGGATGAAGACAAATAAACACATAAATAAATAAATAAATAAATAGGCTTGTAGCAGATAGAAGGGGTGGAGGACCTCACCTATCAGTGGACTAGGGGAGGGGCACAGGAGGCGAAGAGGGAGGGAGGGAAGGTGGGATTGGGAGGGGCTGAGAGAGGGGGCCATAAACAAATGTAAAACACCAACTCATTTTACAGTCATTTGCCATCTATAAATGCATGTACTAAACCTTTTTTTCAAAAGCTTAGGTTAATCACTATCACATATTCATGGTATTTTAAATTCATTTATGGCCCAAGTATGACTCCTAAACATGACTCATTGGTTTGAATTCTACTTACACAAGCATGAATATGAAAACTTTTTTTCCCTATGTTCAGTTTGTTTGAGCTAGAACATGCAAGTAGATATTTAACTTTGTCTCTTCCAATGTTGCACACAGTTTGGAGCAATATTTTTGTTACAAGCACTGTTGGTTTTCTAGATGACAAATAAATATTCACACCTCTTTTATTTTATGCCTGACCTCTCAAAGAGAACTTATGACCCTCTTTTTCCCCTTCTATCCTTCATGTTACCTTGCAGAGAGATCAGGAGAGAAAGATACAAACGATAGTTTATTTTGTCACAATGGTGTCATGACTATCCATCACAGTACTGCTACCTACCTCAGAAGCAAAGGACAGGATTTTACCAAGTATCCAGGATACAGACTGGACTCTATAAAGATGCTACCTCACAGCACTAGGGAGGATGAATGGGGGCATCATGATCTTGAGGTCAGCCTACACCTGACTTTAACAATTTCTTTGCCATTTGGGCTACAAAGTATGAGGCCATATGTCAAAGTAATAAGCAATAATACTCTTGTGTTCTCGGAGTTATCACTTTCTGTATCTGAGTTCACTCTGTGTGCAGCGTCCAGCCCTTCTGAAAACTGTGAATTGGAGCCAACGTGAAAACATTGATGCTGCTCCTGTTGTTGTCCTCAGTAATACCCAGATGTTTGCTTCTGACTTGGACACCTTGGGTTTTTTACAGGGACCTGGAAATCTGGCAGACTAACCCATTGGTTTGAAAGCAAAATATACCTTATTTCTCTAAATTGATCAAGTCTGATAAACTTGAAAATATACTTAGCTGTGTGATAACATGTATTCAGTGCAATGCCAATGGAACAGCTGCTAAGAACACATAATTGATGACAAACCAGAAGAGAAAAACTATGGGTTTCTTCTCCAAACTTGGAATCAACAGTTACTGATTGGCATATAAATGTTTTATGTTTTACACTGACTTCTGTATAATAATGTAGGTCTGTATTATGTTTTCTAAAGAAAGTCACACAGATACTGGATGAGGTTAACTCATTGATACCTTCTTAGAGAAACCTTTCATTATTATGGATTTTTGAACTCCCCATGGAAAATGTTGTCCATCTGGTGTAGATGGGAACCTACTTCCATTAATCAAAATATTATACTCTTCAAGGTAGATCCTAGGCACAACATATCATAATGCACTATTTCAAATCAGAAATATTTTGAAAATAACAACAGCAACAAAAAATTAAGACATTGAAATATTTAAGTAATTAACCCAAACAGGAAGGCAAAGCCCAGTCAAGAAACGGGAACACCATTTGGGTATATACCTAAAAGTGGTATAGCTGGATCTTGAGGTAGCACTATTCCCAATTTTTGAGAAAGCACCAGATTGATTTCCAAAGTGTTTGTACAACTTTGCATTTGCTCAACTATGTTCATAGCAGCTTTATTTGTAATAGCCAGATTCTGAAAACAACCTAGATATCCCTCAACAGAAGAACGGATACAGAAATTGTGGAGCATTTACACAATGGAATACTACTCAGCTATTAAAAATAAGGAAATCATGACATTTGCAGGCAAATGGATGAAACTAGAAAAGATTATCCTGATTGGGGTAACCAAAAACCAGAAAGACATGCCATAGTATGCACTCGCTTATAAGTGGATATTAGTGATATAACATAGGATAACCATATTAAAATCTACAGACCTAAAGAAGCTGAACAACAAGAAGGACCCTACGGAGGATGATTAATTTTTACTCAGAAGGCAAACAGATAGACACCAGAAGCAGTGGAAGACAGGGAACAGATAGGACAGAAGCTTACCATAGATATCGTCTGAAAGGATCCAGCCAGCAGGGTATCGAAGCAGATGCTGAGACTCACAGCCGACTTTGGGCAGAGTGCAGGGAGTCTCATGAAAGAAGGGGGAGATAGAGAGACCTGGAGGGGACAGGAGCACCACAAGGAGACAAACAAAGTCGAAAAGTCTGGGCTCAGAAGGACCTGCAGAGACTGACACACCAACGAAGGACCATGCATGTAGAAGATCTAGACGCCCTGCTCAGATGTAGTCCTCAGAAGCTCTGTCTCTTTGAGGGTCCTGAGTAAGCTGAGCAAGTGAAGTCACTGACAGGAACTCCATTGCCCGCTCTTTGATCACTCACCCCTGGTGGTGGGTGTGGCCTTGCCAGAACACAGAGGAAGGGGATCCAAGCAGTCTTGATGACACTTGATAAACTAGGGTCAGATGTCAGGGGAGGTGGTCTCTGCTTTCAGTGCACAAGGGGAAGGGGATAATGGGGAAAGAGAGAGGGAGGGTACGACTGGGAGGAGATGAGTAAGAGGACTACAATTAGGATATAGAGCGAATAAATTTTTAAAAATATTAAAATAAAAGAAAATATAAAAACAGAAAGTTTCAAGAAGCTAATAAAAAAGTAAAAGAAAAAAAAGAAAAGAATGGGGAAAACATAGTATTCTCAGAAGAGTAACAGCTGCAGAAAACCCATCAAGATAATCTCCATGTAATTTAGGAAAATGTTCTACAAGTAAAAGTGGTTTATTTAAAATATCACAGGACGAAGAAAGGTTGAAGATATCAGCATTCAGGAAATATTCTGGATCAAGTACTCCATTCTCCTACCGTTCATAATGATTCCACTATAACCTTTTCTTTGTGTTTTATCCCGTGTCTTATGTTAATATTAATATAACAATACAAAGCACAATTTTAAAAGTCTTGTGATCTTTAAAAATTCCATTACCTAGAATTTCACATTTTCTTTAAAATTCAAGTCTCTTAACTGTATGCTATGGTAAATTTAAAAAAAAAAAGTTGCATATTTCTTTTTTTTTTTTTTTTTTTTCAATGCAGTTTATTCAGGAACATTGAACAATCCTCGGACCCCGGGGAAAGCCAGCCCACAGCTTAAATAGCCTCTGGGTAGCCAACCCAGGCGTGCCACGGGGGCAATGCAGATAGGTCCACATACATGGAAGCAAGCCAGATCCTCGGCCTTAGCCAAATGTGGAGTTGTCGACTAACAAAGACCACAGTTACCACTCAGGTCTATATCCCTGAGGTGAGCAACTCCTGAAAAAACACCAGCCATCCAGGGACTATACCCAAAAAGCTGAGAAGACATCCTTCAGGAAAATCCAGCTTTCTGCAAAGGGGATTCTCTCCACCACAGGATCCCCAGGAACCACCAGAAAATAACCCCAAACTCCTAAGATAACACAATGGGTAGAGGCCAGCGTAAAAGCTCAAGCAACAAAAGACAGAGCAATATGGCATCTCCAGATCCCAGTTACCCAGGGGCAAGTAGCCCTGAACACCCCACCATAACTGAAATCCAAGAAGATGACCTAACAAGTATGCTCATGAAGATGATAACAGAGGAAACAAATAAGATTCGTAAAGACATAGAGGAAGATAAACTCAAACAGAATATTGCCATCCGTAAAGAAATAGAGGAAGCTGCAGCATATTTCTTATTCCAGGAGGGAAGAGCCAGGGCATAGGGATAATCAAATCAAATCAAAAGAAAGCCCTAACAGCATAAGGATCTCAGTTTCCAATGTCTGGAACTCACTCATGATCTTCTGGGCTCCAATGGGCTTGTGTAGGCTGACTTCTCTGGATCTTACACATGTAATACACACACACACAGCTTCTCTGCAAGGTCCCTTTGGCCCCAGGACCTTTACTGTAACTGAGACTGTAACTTCACGATGCTCTTCTGACATCTCTTCAGGAACTACATTCCTGACATGTGGTGCCAAGTGTCAGCTTCTCTTCATAACCCCTTTATGTCTCTGAAACTAGCAATACATGGGAGACTTACACTTTACCAAATATGGCTGCCAGCTTGATGCGGCCTTGTCTACTCTGAACCAGAGCATCTGTTTGTGGACCACACAAAAAAACACTCTTTTCCTGTTATGACTCTTTTCCCTGTCAGGATGGACTGTGTACTCTCAAACAGTGAACCAAAGACTAGCCTTCTTCCATAAGTTGCTTCTATCAAGTATTTTTTGCCACGCACACAAGAAAATTAACTAAAATATTTGTCATTGACTTAGTTCATCAAATTGGAGACATCTTGAAATTTTGCATTATTTCAAACATTCACAAAACATAAAATTTTACATTATTGCATAGAAAAATACAAACTACTTCAAGATTTTCAGTAGTATTAACAGTATATCGAGGGGCAAGATGGCGGCGCCGGGAGGACTCTCAATCTGAGCAGCAGCAGCAGGATCAGCACAGTGACCAGTAATCAGAACTCGCGGCCATAAAACACAGTCATTGTGTTTCCCAGGTGAGAGGATACCCCACGGTGGGGGATTCAATCAGCTTTTAACTCACCCGGCTAAACCACGGAAGAGATCCAGGTTCTGCCAGAGGCTTGGCTGCCGGTCGCCAGCCCCAGCCCTAGCCCAGTGCCACAAGCCAGTGTCTCTGGTCACGGTCCCAGACTGAACCGTGCGCACTACACTATCAGAGACTGGAATTTTCAGTCGAGAGATAACCCCAGGGTACAGGAAACGACTGGGACCGGCCTTAGGTCACCCAGACAAGACTCAGAGTCCACGGGCACCCCAGGAGCCAGCCCAGAGCCAGAGCCGGGGACCCAGGTTCCGGCACTGGCCCTGCCTGCCTGCGCGCCTGACTCGCCACCTGAGATAGAACTGTGGGCACCAGGGCACCAGCGAATGAGTTTCACTGTCCGGTGCAAACACACAGGGAGGGAAACGGCTGGTCTGATCTCAGAGCACTCAGCCGGCACCCCCAACCTGAAAAGGTCCCCGGAAAATTACTCAGCTTAGGGAGGTACCCAGGTTCCCAAAGGCCGCAAAGGCAGACACAGGAAGTTTCTGCGCACCAGACAGCTGGCAGAGACTGAACCGCCATCACACAGCTGTGCTCCAGGCACAGGCAGTTTCTGAGGCCAGCCAGCTGGCGGACACTGAGCACTGTGCACCAGGGCAAAAAAAAGACACTGGGAGTCCATATCTCCAGAGAATCCACAGGGAAGGAAGGAAACTGTACTGACCTAAACACCCAATCCTTCCCTAGAAAAAGTCTAGCAGTCTAGTGGGGCCGAGGCGCCAGCACTCAGCTGTGCTCCAGACACAGGCACAAACAGTTGATGCGCGCCTGATGCCCAACTGGGTCACAGCAGCTGATCATTAAATTTACAACAAGAAACCTAGAAACAGGGCAGCTGCCCTCAGGAGTTCCCTGGGTAAGAGGAGAACCCTCTCGACTAACAAAGACCACAGTTACCACTCAGGTCTATATCCCTGAGGTGAGCAACTCCTGAAAAAACACCAGCCATCCAGGGACTATACCCAAAAAGCTGAGAAGACATCCTTCAGGAAAAATCAGCTTTCTGCAAAGGGGATTCTCTCCACCACAGGATCCCCAGGAACCACCAGAAAATAACCCCAAACACATAAGATAGCACAATGGGTAGAGGCCAGCGTAAAAGCTCAAGCAACAAAAGACTGAGCAATATGGCATCTCCAGAACCCAGTTACCCAGGGGCAAGTAGCCCTGGACACCCCAGCATAACTGAAATCCAAGAAGATGACCTAACAACTATGCTCATGAAGATGATAACAGAGGAAACAAATAAGATACGTAAAGACATAGAGGAAGATAAACTCAAACAGAATATTGCCATCCATAAAGAAATAGAGGAAGCTGCAGCCAAACAGTTTACGGCCTTTAGAAAGGAAATGCTTAAAACACTGAATGAAATGAAAGAAACAGAATTGAAGGAACTAAAAGAAAAACAGTAAAGTACAATCAGACAGGTGAAGGAAGTAAACAAAACAACTCAAGACCTGAAGATAGAATTGGAAAAATTAAAGAAAACACAAATGGAGGAAATAATGGAAAGGAAGAATCTAGGGAAGAAAACAGGAACTACAGAGGTAAGCATAACCAACAGACTACAAGAGATGGAAGAAAGAATCTCAGGTGTAGAAGATACAATGGAAGAAATCGATGTATCTGTCAAAGAAAATGTTAAATCCGAAAAATTCCTGACACAGACCGTCCAAGAAATGCAAGACAATATGAAAAGACAAAACCTAAGAATAATAGGTATAGAGGAAAAAGAAGACTCCCTTCTCCAAGGCCCAGAAAATATTTTCAACAAAATCATTGAAAAAAATTTCCCCAAGCTAAAGGAGAGGCCAATTAGAATACATGAGGCCTACAGAACACCCAACAAATTTGACCAGAAAAGAAAATCCTCCCGCCACATAATAATCAAAACAGTAAGTATACAGAACAAAGAAAAAATACTAAAAGCTGCAAGGGAAAAAGGCCAAGTAACATATAATGGCAAACCCATTAGAATCACACCTGACTTTTCAACAGAGACTATGAAAGCCAGAAGGGCCTGGACGGATATCATGCAGACCCTAAGAGAACACAGATGTCAGCCCAGGCTACTATACCCTGCAAAACTCTCAGTCCTCATAGATGGAGAAAACAAGATATTCAATGACAAAAACAAATTTCAACAATACCTACAAACAAATCCAGCATTACAGAAGACACTGGAAGGGAAAATACAACCCAAGAAAGCTAGCTACATTCAAGAAAACACAGGAAATAAATAACCTCATTTCAGTAAAACAAAAAGCAACCAAGCACACAACCTGATGACCACAGCCAACATCAAAATCAAGGGATCTAGAATCCACTGGTCATTAATCTCTCTCAACATCAATGGACTCAACTCTCCAATAAAAAGACACAGATTAACAGAATGGATACGTAAATAAAACCCAGCAATCTGTTGCATACAAGAAATACACCTAAGACACAAAGATAGACATTACCTGAGGGTAAAGGGTTGGAAGACGACTTTCCAAGCAAACGGACCCAAGAAGCAAGCAGGAGTAGCCATTCTAATATCTGATAAAATAGACTTTCAACCAAAATTAATAAAAAGAGATGGGGAAGGACACTTCATACTCATCAAGGAAAAGTTCCACCAGGAAGACATCACAATCCTGAACATCTATGCCCCAAATACAAGGGCACCCACATTTGTGAAAGAAACACTGAAAAATTTAAAGCATATATAGATCCCCACACATTAATAGTGGGAGACTTCAACACCCCACTCTCAACAAAGGACAGGTCAACAAAACAGAAATTAAACAAAGAAACAATGTCTCTGACAGAGGTCATGAATCAAATGGACCTAACAGACATTTACAGAACATTACACCCAAACACAAAAGAATTTACCTTCTTCTCAGCATCTCATGGAACCTTCTCCAAAATAGACCATATAGTGGGTCACAAAGCAAGCCTCAACAGATACAAGAAGATTGAAATAATCCCTTGTATCTTGTCTGATCACCATGGAATAAAGCTGGACCTCAACAATAACAGAAATAGCAAAAAGCCTACACACACATGGAAACTGAACAACTTGATACTAAATGACAGCTGGGTCAGGGAAGAAATAAAGAAAGAAATTAAAGTCTTCCTAGAAATCAATGAAAATGAAGACACAACATACCCAAACTTATGGGACACAATGAAAGCAGTGCTAAGAGGAAAGTTCATAGCACTAAGTGCCTTCAAGAAGAAATTCGAGACAGCGCATTCAAGCACCCTAATGGCTCACTTAAAAACCCTAGAAAAATAAGAAGCAGACACACCAAGAAGGAGTAGACGGCTGGAAATAATCAAACTCAGGGCTGAAATCAATCAATTGGAAACAAATAAAACAATTCAAAGAATCAATGAAACCAAGAGCTGGTTCTTTGAGAAAATCAACAAGATCGACAAAACCTTAGCCAGCCTAACTAAAAGGCAGAGAGACACCACCCAAATCAACAAAATCAGAAATGAAAAGGGGGATATAACTACAGACACTGAGGAAATCCAAACAATCATTAGGACTTACTTCAAAAGTCTATATGCCACAAAATTTGAAAATCTAAATGAAATGGACAATTTTCTTGATCGATTTGACTTACCAAAGCTGAATCAGGACCAGATAAATCAAATAAATAGTCCTATATCCCCCAAAGAAATAGAAGCAGTCATCAAAAGTCTCCCATCCAAAAAAAGCCCGGGACCAGATGGCTTCAGCGCAGAATTCTACCAGACCTTCAAAGAAGAGCTAACACCAATTCTCTTCAAACTATTCCACAAAATAGAAACAGAAGGAATATTACCAAATTCATTCTATGAAGCCACAGTCACCTTGGTACCTAAACCTCACAAAGACTCAACAAAGAAAGAGAATTTCAGGCCAATCTCCCTTATGAACATTGATGCAAAAATACTTAATAAAATACTTGCAAACCGAATCCAAGAACACATCAAAGATATTATCCACTATGACCAAATAGGCTTCATCCCAGGTATGCAGGGGTGGTTCAATATACGGAAATCCATCAATGTGATCCACCATATTAACAAACTGAAAGAAAAAAAAACACATGATAATCTCCCTAGATGCTGAAAAAGCCTTTGACAAAATCCAACATCCATTCATGTTCAAAGTATTGGAGAGATCAGGGATACAAGGCACATATCTAAACATACTAAAGGCGATATACAGCAAGCCTATAGCCAACATCAAACTGAACAGAGAGAAACTTAAATCAATCCCACTGAAATCAGGGACAAAACAAGGCTGCCCACTCTCTCCATATCTCTTCAACATAGTGCTAGAAGTCCTTGCTAGAGCAATAAGACAGTTGAAGGAGATCAAGGGGATACAAATTGGAAAGGAAGAAGTCAAATTATCACTATTTGCAGATGATATGATAGTATACATGAGTGACCCCAAAAACTCTACCAGGGAACTCCTACAGCTGATAAACACCTTCAGCAAAGTGGCCGGATACAAAATTAACTAAAAAAAAAATCAGTAGCCCTCCTGTATACAAAAGACAAAAGGGCTGAGAAAGAAATTAGGGAAACAACACCCTTCACAATAGCCACAAATGACATAAGGTACCTCGGAGTAACCCTAAACAAGGAAGTCAAAGACTTGTATGAAAAAAATTTCAAGTCTCTGAAGAAAGAATTAGAAGAAGATATGAGAAGATGGAAAGATCTCCCATGCTCATGGCTTGGCAAGATTAACATAGTAAAAATGGCCATCTTACCAAAAGCAATCTACAGATTCAATGCAATGCCCATCAAATTACCAACACAATTCTTTACAGACCTGGAAAGAAAAATTCTCAACTTCATATGAAATAACAAGAAACCCAGAATTGCTAAAACAATCCTCTACAATAAAAGATCTTCCGGGGGTATCTCCATCCCTGATCTTAAGTTGTACTGTAGAGCAACAGTTTTAAAAACTGCATGGTACTGGCCTAGAAACAGAATGGTGGATCAATGGAACCGAACAGAGGACCCAGAAATAAACCCACACACTTATAGACACCTGATCTTTGATAAAGACGCCAAAACCATACAATGGAAAAAAGATAGCATCTTCAACAAATGGTGCTGGTCTAACTGGATGTCTACATGTAGAAAAATGAAAATAGATCCATACTTGTCACCCTGCACAAAACTGAAGTCCAAGTGGATCAAAGACCTCAACATAAAACCAGACACATTAAATCGGCTTGAAATAAAAGTGGGAAATACCCTAGAACTCATTGGTACAGGGGAAAACTTCCTGAACAGAACACCAACAGCACAGGCTCTAAGAGCAACAATCAATAAATGGGACCTCATGAAACTGAAAAGCTTCTGTAAAGCAAAGGACACTCTCATCAAAACAAAGCGACCGCCTACAGATTGGGAAAGAATCTTCACCAACCCTTTATCTGACAGAGAACTTATATCTAGTATATATAAAGAACTAAAGAAGCTGAAAAGCAGCAAACCAAGTAATCCACTTAAAAAATGGGGAACGGACCTAAACAGAGAATTCTCTGTAGAGGAATACCGAATGGCAGAGAAGCACTTAAAGAAATGCTCAACCTCACTAGCCATTAGGGAAATGCAAATCAAAACAACCCTGAGATTTCACCTTTCACCCATGAGAATGGCCAAGATCAAAAACTCAAGTGACAACACATGCTGGAGAGGTTGTGGAGAAAGGGGAACCCTTCTGCACTGCTGGTGGGAATGTAAACTTGTACAACCACTCTGGAAATCAATCTGGCGCTTTCTCAGACAACTAGGAATAGCACTTCCTCAAGATCCAGCCATACCACTACTGGGCATATATCCAAAAGAGGCTAAAGTACACAAAAAAGACATTTGCTCAACCATGTTTGTAGCAGCTTTATTTGTAATAGCCAGAAGCTGGAAACAACCCAGATGCCCCTCAACTGAAGAATGGATGCAGAAATTGTGGTATATCTACACAATGGAATATTACTCAGCAATGAAAAATAAGGAAATCATGAAATTTGCAGGTAAATGGTGGGATCTGGAAAGGATCATCCTGAGTGAGTTGTCCCAGAAGCAAAAAGACATACATGGTATATACTCACTCATATAGACATACAACATAGGACAAATCCACTAAAACCTGTGCATCTAAAGAAACTAAGCAAGAGAGAGGACCCTAACTAAAATGTCCAATCCCCATCCGGAAAGGCAAAGAGGATGGACATCAGAAGAAGAAGAAAACAGGAAACAACCTAGGAACCTACCAAAGAGGGCCTCTGAAAGCCTCTGCCCTACAGACTATCAAAGCAGATGCTGAGCCTGATGGGCAACTGTTGGGCAGAGTGAATGGAATTTTATGTAAGAACTGGGAAATAGTAAGAGCTGGAGAGGACAGGGTCTCCACAAGGAGAGCAACAGAACAAGAAAATTTGAACACAGGGAACTTCCCAGAGACTCATACTCCAACCAAGGACTATTCATAGAGATAACCCAGAACCCCTGCACAGATGTAGCCCAGGGCAGTTCAGAGTCCAATTGGGTTACATAGTAATGTGAAGAGGGACTGCCTCTGACATGAACTGACTGGCCTGCTCTTTAGTCACCTCCTCCTGAGGGGGAGCAGCCTTACCAGGCCATAGTAGAGGACAATGCAGCCACTTTTGATGTGAACTGATGGACTAAGATCAGAAAGGAGAGGAGAACCTCCCCTATTAGTGGACTTGGGGAGTGGCATGCATGCAGAGGGAGGAAGGGGGGTGGGATTGGGAGGGGAGGAGGGAGGGGCTTATGGGGGATGCAGAATGAATAAAGTGTAATTGATGAAAAATTTTAAAAAAGGGAAAAAATAATTTAAGAACCTTAAATGACTTTCAAAAGTGGAGGAAAACATGGAGTTAGTCAATTGGCATGGTGCACGTCTCGCCCCTGGGGGCAATGGTCTCCTGAACCTACTCAGACCTCGGACACCACCAGTGCTAGTTCTAGAACTGATGCAGGATGTTCCAACGAGGGGGTTAAGGCTTCTCATAATATTTCCTATAAGCCCATACCTGTTTGTTTATATCCCCATTTTTATGCATTATTAGCCAGATAGAGCCAAGTAATTGTGGTAATGATACTTGCTTTTTTGCCTAATGCTGGAATGCTAGTAAATTTAGGTATGCCCTGGTTACTCGCATGCCTCACTGGGTGCCTGTGCCCGTTGATGCCCCTCACGCTATGACTCTCTTCAGACAGAAAAGGGATCTTAGAACTACAGCCACCATTGTTACTGCCATCTCATTGGCGGCTGTTGGAGCTACCACCGCGGCATTAGCCATGAGTCATACTGGGCAGACTGCTCAGACCCTGAATAATCATTTAGCCAATGTAGCTCATGACTTAGTTGTACATAAAGGAATTAATGCTCAACTAAAAGAAAGCTTGATGGTGTTCAATCAGAGGATTGACCTCATGCAGGAGCAAATTGATACCCTATGGCAAATCGCTCAACTTGGCTGTCAATGAAAATATGCTGGACTTTGAGTCACTAGTATATAACATGAGAATTTTTCCTTTGCTGCAAATCTGTCTAAACAATTGTCGAGCTATATTTTAGGTAATTGGACTGGAGAATTCGATACTACGATGGAGCAGCTGAGAGTGGCCATTGTCACAGTAAATTCTACCAGAGTGGACGCAGGACTAGCCACAGGATTATCATCATGGATTGCTGCAGCCATGAATCATCTGAAGGAATGGGCGGGCATGGGAGCATTAGCAGGCCTTCTGGTGTTGGTCTCCTTGGTTTGCCTGTGGTATATATGCAAGATTAGAGTCTCACAACAGTGTAATGCAGCAATGATCATTCAGGCCTTTACAGCCATTGAAGCAGGACAGTCTCCCCAAGCATGGTTGGCTACCATAAAAAGCTAAAAGGTTACGCTCAGGATGCGAGGCTAAGCACTGCACTCAGGGTCAACCGCTTTGGACCCAGAGAAGAGCATGTCTGATTGCATGCGGGTTGATGCCCCAGGTCCCGCCTCGGTCGGGTCTGATGCTCTTTGGGTGGATGACACCTAAATGAACATCTGTACAAAGTCCCAATTTATTTCTAATATCAGAGATCAGACCTCTACTCTTGCCTGATGCGTCTAAAACAAAATGGGGGAACTGTAGAGAGCTGCGGAATGCTATGCCTTAAAGATGGAGCTGGTTTCCGCCTTCCACCTTCCCGATGGTGAGTGCTCTCTGTCACAAACAACTCCACATTTGGCTAAGGCTGAGGATCTGGTTTGCTTCCATGTTTGTGGACCTATCTGCATTGCCCCCGTGGCACGCCTGGGTTGGCTACCCAGAGGCTACTTAAGCTGTGGGCTGGCTTTCCCCAGGGTCAGATGATTGTTCAAGGTTCCTGAATAAACTGCATTGAAAAAAAAAACAAAACAGTATATCGAACCAGATGAGCTCTTAGAACACTGTACAAATTACAAAATTATGGAGGCAGCTGGTTATCCCTCTGTGACAGCAATGCCATGTAATAATGCTTATGCTATACACTTTCATCCTATACAGTATATCTGTATGTGCATGTTTATTTGTTTGTGTGATGTATATTTATGCATAGATTATATGTTATTTAATAATTTGGTTAACAAACGAGTACATTTTTTCTATGTTCAAATTAATTATAAGGGGTTAAAAATAAGATATTAATCTTATTATGACTCTTTCACTTGACCTCAAAAGCCTCATCATGTAGCAGTGTGCTTTCAAAAGAGAGTTGAGCACGTTTGCTGATCACTGCCTTGGTAGTGTGTTCTCAGCTAAAGGTTCTGTCTGCTCCCTCAGGAGTCTGCTCCTAACCTGATGGAGCCTCACCTCTCCTTTCCCCATTTTGTACAGGATAAAAGCAATTTGAAGTGGTTAAGTAAATTGCTAAAGATAATTTCGCTAAAAATAGTACAACCAGCTTGGACCAAGTTCTATGGAAGTTCAGAATTGGTATATTTTGCTAGATTAATTCCCTTTGGGAAAAAAAAAAAGGAAGGAAATTTAGAGAGTATAAGAAAGGTGAATGACCCCAAATGAGGTAGCGTGTTGCTAATGGGTGTCTTTAAAAACTAAAAGAAAATAACCTTGGATAATAGGGGAACACATTTCTATGCAGCAAGATACCACCAGAGTGCGTACTAGTAAGCTAGGCAGAACTTGAACAAGTGCAAAAATAATTACCCTCTATGACTGTATGTATTTTTTTTTATTTCCTTGAAAATGTGATAGTTGAAGGTCATTACTTGGGAGAAACCAAGAAAAAGAAAAGAAAAAAAAAAAAACCTAAGAAATAAAATCAAGGAGTATGTCACCGCAGCACACACTCCAATGGGGCACTTGGGGCTGGATAAAAGGCCACAGGAATCCAGTGCCAAATGGTCAGCCTTAAAAACACACATGTGAGTAACATTTTTTCAGACTGATCAATATATGTGTGTGTGTGTGTGTATACATATATGCATATTATAACAATTGATGGAAAAAGAGGCCATCAGTTTGAAGGAAAGCCAGGAGGGCTATACAGGAGGGAATGGAAGGAGAAGGCCAAAGGGAGAAATGGAATTATATCATAGTCTCAATAATAATATGTATATGTACCAAAAAGCCACCCCAGAAATCCAATTTGTTTATTCACTTGTTCCTCACAAAACCGAGGAAAAGGCAGTTAAAAATGTTAAAGTTCTGAGTTTGGGCTATCTAAAATTTCATAATGTATTTACCGGTGTTGCCTCCTTCTGAAAATCTAGCCCTGTGTAGGCAGCTAGTGCAAACAGGAAGCATCCAGGAGCTGTGCCGCATACAAAGGATGCCACAGATGAGCACTCACTGGCCTGCAGCAGCCTCCAGGCGTGACAGCCATCATGCACACTAGCAGTAGCCAGGTTAAGGGCTGCCTTATGGAGCACACGTGGAGTTCAAAACTTTCCATAGTTTAAAATAAGCCACCAGGGATAATTGAATAAACACAGGGCTAGTAATTGACTCCAGGGGAAAAGACTTCACTCTGCAACCCAGAGAGAGAGAGAGAGAAAGAGAGAGAGAAAGGCAGCTTCATTTCAGTTCAACAAAATTTTAATCTTTTAGGAAAAGTTAGCTCAATCAAGAAACACATTTCTCTTTTTTTAAATTAATCAATTATATTAGCTGAAGTATATTTGGAAAAAGCCCAAGGGACCCCCCTCTACCCTATACAAAGACTGACAGGCAACTATAGAATGCTGAGAGCTAGAGAAATATTCTTCCTCAAGGAAGGCTATTGCTTATCTAATAATGACTTGACCTGAAAACGTACATACAAGTTATATTACACAGACTAACCGGCTTATATTTATGAATAACTGTATACACATGTAAATATAGTCATGTAAAACAATGTGAAGAGAGGCCATGAATTTGGATGAGAACAAGAGGGTGCATGAGGGGTTAGATGCAGGAAGGGGAAGGGAGGGAAGATTTAGTTATGTTACAGTCTCAAAAATAAATGGGATTAAAAGAATGACTACAAGTTCCACTATTTGATATAAATAAATAATTAGGTTTTAAAAATAGTTATTAGGTGTGCTACTGCATGCTTTGTAACACCTGTCAAAATGGCTGAATTTGAAACCTCAAGGGACAGCACAAACTGGTGAGGACACAGAGCAAGGGGAACACTCCTCCTTTGATGGTGGGAGTGCAAACTTAGACCACTACTGTGGAAATCAATCTGGACATCTCTTAGAAAATTGGGAATAGAGCTACATTAAAATCGAGCTGTACCATTTCTGGGCATTTACCCAAAAGAAGCACCACCATACCACAGGATAATCGCTCAACTACCCTCATAACAACTTTATTAGTAATAACACAGAAACTGGAAACAACCTAGATGTTGTTTCCCTCAATGAAGAATGGATACAGAAAATGTGATACATTTACACAATAGAATCTGTCTTCTGAGAGGCTTCATCAGAGCTGATGGAAACAGATGCAGAGACCTATAGCTAAACAATAGTCTGAGCTTGAGAGTTCTGTGGAAGGATAGAGGGAGCCTGAGGGGTCAAGGACACCACAAGAAGACCTGCAGAGTCAACTAAGCTGGGCCCATGAGAGGACATAGAGACTGAACCACCAACCAAAGAGCATGCATAGGCTGGACCTAGACCCCATACACATATGTAGCAAATGTGCAGCTTGGTCAACATAGGAGTCCCCTAACAATGGGAGTAATGGCTGTCTATGCCTCTGTTGCCTGCCTTTGCATCCTTTTCCCCATAGCTGGGCTGCCCTGTCAGGCCTCAGTGGGAGGTGTTGTGCTTAGCCCCACTGTGACTTGTGGTGCCCTGGTTGATAGACCTTTGGGGGCTTTCCCTTTTTTAGGAAAAAGAAGAGGGGGACTGGGGAGAGGGGTGCATAAGGGTGGAACTGGGAGGAGAGGAGGGAGGGGTGGGGATCAAGCAGAAAACTGATTAAATAAATAAATTAATTAATCATTTTATGTTTTTTTTTATTTATTTGGATGTTATTGTGCATATCTCATATAAATGCAGGAGCCCTGGGAGTGCTGTACAGGATATAACTGAACTCAGTTCTTTCTCAAGAGCAGCAACTGCTTTTAACTATTGACTGTCACTCCAGCCCAGAGAAATCATTTGTTTTTAAACTTTTAAATTAGGATCTTTTAAAAGCTGTTTTCTTCCTTCCTTCCTTCCTTCCTTCCTTCCTTCCTTCCTTCCTTCCTTCCTTCTTTCTTTCCTTCTTTCCTTCCTTCCTTCCTTCCTTCCTTCCTTCCTTCCTTCCTTCCTTCCCCCTCATTTCTTTCTTAGAGACAGGATCCCTCTATGTGTCTACCTGCAAACTACTCAGATTAAAGTTGTATGCCCTCATTCCACTTAATTTATTTAACTTTCTTTTGTGTTGTGTATTTGTGCGTGAGAGTGTAAGTACCAAAAGAGCTATTCCATATAGTGGAATGTGGGGACAAACTCAGACTTTCAGGCCTGAACATGAGTGCCTCTAACTGCTGAACCATCTTACAAGCCCTATGTCATGTGATTTTGAAAACTATAGTATTGTAATATATAAAACATTAGAAATAAATCCATAATTTATAAGTAGCATTAAAGAAAAAAATTTCAAAGGAGTAGAAAAGCTTCATTAGATGCAGAATTTTCAAAAAGCCCCCAATAATAGTAAAGAATGGAAGAAGTATTCAAATCTGTTTAAAAAAATGTTAACACAAAAGATAGATTATGATTTAAATATTCTGAGACAATGCAAATGTGTACTTTAAGCAAATGAGCATATAGCCAATGATGTCAAGAGACAGCAACTCATAATGTCCCTATAAGAGAACTGCAGAATTTTTAAACCACAGGGAACAGTCTTAGATTTCACACAGAACCCTACGCTGCAGAAAACTTGCAACTTTAGTAAGCTAAAGGTGTTTTCAGAATTGTTGGTACTTGTCATCTGTAGTTTGATGCTTAAAAACAGATTCAGCTGAAGCCTGTCTCCCACTCCTCCCTTCACTTGCTAGTATCTTATTTACACACTGAATTCTGAATGTGAACATTTACCATGATCTGCCTCATGGAATAATGTTTAAATATCAGAAATACAAAGATACACACACACACACACACACACACACACACACACACACACACAATCATAAAAACTCAGTGCATTCTGTTTCACAGGCTGTCTATTTTCTACCACACTCTTGTCTGAAACAAAGAGAATAACAAAATGTGCAGTCTTTATAACCTAACAGAGAAGGCAAAAGGATTACAAATGGGTTTGCAGCTGGTTAGAGTTACATGGAGAGACTGTGTGTAAAAAATGTAATAATAATAAAACATGCTGGGAGTGATGAGGAGGTGGAGGTAGGGGAGGCAAAACGAAAGAAGGGAAATGAATAAGAGGGAGAGGAGAAGAGAAAACATTTCTACATTTCAACATTTCAACTTCTAACCATTGTGTGAGAATCACAGATGAAATTAGTTCAATATATAAAGAAGCTAATTTCACAAAAATTTTGAAGCACTTTAAGATTGGTTTTGCTAGACTGTTTCACAACTTCATCAAAGGTCTCAACCATAAGCCAGAAATTACTTTGCAGAACTGTGCATCAAATCCAGACCAGGTTGTGTCCAGAGTAGACTGTCCTCCTAAAACACTCCCCTGAGAAACAAAACTTAACCCATGACCTACCAAACAAGAGAAATACATAAAAAAGCACCTCTCTCATTACCTAGGTATTTATGTCTGCTGAATAGAAAAAGCATTTCCAATAAACAGAGATGAATGCTCCCACTGGAAATGGAAGATGCTGTGTGCTGTGAGCCAGCACTGAACCTGTCAGTTTCAAAGATGGGTGGGAGGAGCCAATAAACTGAAGAATGTATCTGTATTGGTCTCCACACATTTTCATTCCCCAAGTGTAGCCACCCAAAACATTTCTCCTTATGTACAAGTTCATGTCGGCGCTGCACACAGACTGGAGGAGGGCGGCTTCTTTCTTCAGTGTTGAGAACCTGAAGACAGTCCGGGTAAGGCAACAAAAGGCACCTGAAGATTTTTATCTTGAGAAGAGTGGCAAGAGCATTGAAAAATTAATTAAACACAAAATCAAAATATCTATTTCAAAGGGCAATCTCTCACTTGGGTAATTCTAACACCATGGCTAAGAACCATGGTGTTAGAAAAACCACCTACAAAAGTATCTTTCAAAATCTAATTTCCAATACAGGGGACACTGCTAATTTTTCATGGAAACACTGGATGAATTGATTGTTGGCAACATTCTCTGTGCCCATAATCAGCACCATGCCATCACAGCTCCCATCGTGCTTTTCTACCCACCAATTGCCTCCCCTCTTCTGCAGCAGGAAAACCTTGTTAGATATTAGGAATAATATCTATTTCCCTATCTGACCCATTCGCTAGACTACTCTTCCCATTAGTTTTAATCATTTGAATTCCTATCAGTTCCAGATCCAAGTCATATCACCCTCCCTGTAAAGACTTCCTCTCAAAACCATGCAAACTTTACCATCCCTTCTGGCATGTTCTTTGGTGTTACATTTTGAGAGGAAAGGGTACTTGTAGAGATCAGAGAAAACCCGGAAGGACTTTGTTCCTCCCATCTTCCATGTGGGCACTGGGGATTAAATTCATGTCATCAGGCTTGGGGGTAAGTCTGTTGAGCCATCTAGTCAGTTCCCTCATATATTATTATTCTGGAAAGGACTAGACTATTCCTCCCCTGCTTGACCTTGCTCTATAAAAGAATCTTTGTATGAGAGAGAGCTTTTAAATGGTGCACAGCTTCAACGCTTCTTATATGTTCCAAATAGCATCTTATATAAGTAACTACAAATGATAAGCTCAAAGCCTGACAAAAGATCATTAGTGATCTTAAAAGAAACATTATGATCTAGCATATCAGGTGGAGTATATAAAATTCATACTGTATGATAAGAATTAATGGATGATTAATTACATGTGTTAATCTCAATATGTAGAGTATCTAAAAGTGAGGGCAGGTTTGGATTCTAGTTGTTTTCAGAAACTAAATATTCTCTAAGTCATGGATCTGGTGTCTGCTTGTCAGAAACATGCAGAATTGAAAATTTGCCTATTACTCCTGAGGAGAAATAATCAGTAAAAATTTTCTCTCCTTCACAGAACCAGAAAACATAATGTGATTCCCCACAGAGTTGAGAGGAAAAAAATTGAAGGTAGAAATTATTGTTTCTTTCAAAAAGAAAAAAGAAAAATACAGTAAAGAATCTGATCCTTTTACTTCATAGTAGGTCAATCACTGAATATCATTGAAAGTCATATAAAATCCTTTTAGACAAGGATATGTGAAACTATTAATGTGAAAAAAGGGATAGCCAGTTTAATGGTAAAGGGAATTCTTAGGTTACAAAATGCTTATGATTTGTCACAATTTTGCCAATATTTCTGATGCATTTTATTGATATATTTATTTAGTAGAATAATGATAGTAGATTTTTCCCTTCGCCTAGCTAGCCCCAGGCTCTTGGCTACTTTAGCACCGCTAGGTCTGAGCTTCAGCTCATGCAGTGGGCCTAATACCCAACCAAAAAGTGACTAGTTACCCTCGTAGTAGAATTTGGACCACTATGTCACCAGTGTATAGTGCAGTCAGATTACTGCTGTATCTCACAAGGTTTGTATCTGGGAGATAATGATAATTACTCTTATCTCCTAGTAATTACAGAGTAACTTCCAGTACCATAAACATCGGTCAGGAGGGATGAGGCTTTTTGACAGGCTGTTTTACCTCAGCAACAAAAAGCAATGATGACAGTGGATTACTATGAAATTATGCGCTGCTAGTAAGCTGTTGGAGGATGATCTGGAGTAACTGCTCCGATTTAGGTAGTACATGTATGCACCTGGAAGATACAAACATCTTCCATTTTTGAAAATACAAGGCTTGAAAGAGTCAATGCCATCATTGCGTTCCAAGACCCATGTTGATCTAAACAGAAGAGCCCATAAACATGGAAGTCTTCTGGTCTAAGATGAAAAACTACAGATCCCCTCTTAACTACCTTAACCATTACATAGGCTTATTACTACTATTTCTATTTTCATTCCAGAACTTAGTAAGTGTTGTTATAAATCTTAAAGGTAAATGTGGTTATCATTAAATCCCTCTAATTCACAAGCCCCAGCCTCTCATTCTTTTTTCTCTCCTCTAATGTTCTCAATTTCTCTCTCTCTTTCTCATTCGCTCCCTGTCTTTCTTCCTGCTTCCCTCCCTCTTTTCTTCCATCCCATCTTCATCTTTTCCTCTATCCCTCTGGCCATATTTAAGTTTGTTTATTTGTTTGTTTTTGTTTTTCAAGACAAGGCTTCTCTGTGTAGCTTTGGTTGTCCAAGACTTGCTTTGTAGACCAGGTTGGCCTCAAACTAACAAACATCCACCTGCATCTGTCTCCCTGAGGACTGAGATTACAAGGGTATTCCACCACGGCCTGGCATATATGAATTCAGGTACCAACAGACTCCAGAAAAGGCTATAGGGCATTGTAAGAAACCATGTGTTTCTGGGAATCATACTCTGGTCCTCTGTAAGCACTCTTTCTGGCTAAGCCATGTCTCCAAGATTTGGGTTATACTCTCTTAATGCTGAATCATAGGAGATGAATCAGAGGATATCTGTGCTTCTATCAATGTTGCTAACTTTCTACTAACAACCCAGAAGCTGTGGTGAAGACAAACCCCAAGAGGCTCACTAATAGCAAATGTTCCTGAATTTTAATAGAAGTTGTATGAAAAAAAAAAAAAAAACACATTCTGCTTTTTTTTTTTTTTTTTTTCAATGCAGTTTATTCAGGAACCTTGAACAATCCTCGGACCCTGGGGAAAGCCAGACCACAGCTTAAATAGCCTCTGGGTAGCCAACCCAGGCGTGCCACGTGGGCAATGCAGATAGGTCCAGATGCCCCAGGTCCCGCCTCTGAGAAAAAGGTATCAGACGGGTCTGATGCTCTTTGGGTGGATGACGCCTAAATGAACATCAGTACAAAGTCCCAATTTATTTCTAATATCAGAGATCAGACCTCTACTCTTGCCTGATGCGTCTAAAACAAAAAGGGGGAACTATAGAGAGCTGCGGAATGCTATGCCTTAAAGATGGACTGGTTTCCGCCTTCCACATTCTGCTTTTTAATGCAAGAACTCAGAAAGAATGCATGTCTCCTATTGAGGAGACTGTTTCTATAAGTAATATTGGAGTGCCAATCATGATTTAGAAAAATCAAACAGAGTTTATGATTTGAACAAAAATGACTTTGAGCTGAATTAGAAGCTAAAAGCAGAGGATATTATTAATTGCGACAAATCAGCCCAGTGTTGACTCTAGAGGAAAGTGGCAGGTCCTAAAGTCTCGCCATCAATACATAAGTATCCAACATGATAGGAAGGCTGTCCGGAGCATCCTCACACCATTTTACAATAAATACTCTAAATAGCATTATCTAAGTTTAACACAACCAAGAAGAAAGATACCATGTAAATAAGTTAGGTACCTGCAAAATGCAACAAATTTCTACGTGTTGATACATTATAAGAAAGATAAACTCACCTAAGTCTTGAAAAAGACATAGTTAGAAAATAAATAAGACTTCCCTCAAATGCTCTGTACTATAGAACTTAATAAGTATAGAACTCAATCAACATTTAATCAACTAAAACATTAGAGAAAAGCAGCAATCAGAGTGCATAAAAATTAGGATCATAGGAAAAAGCAGTAGATTGACCAATGTGGTCTAAGAACAGAAATAATAATTACATTTCAAGTTGAATAAACACAAGAAACACAATTTTTGCACTTAAAGAAGGACTTTTATGGCAAATGTAAACTTAACTTAAACAGATGAAGTCTTGGGTTTCACTCTCAGCAGCAAAAAGGAAAAGAAAGTAGTAATATGCAGAAATAAAACTGAAATATATATCTAGTGACAAATAACACAAACTAGTCGGTGCTAAGAAAGTAGAAAATTCAAATATTATGAAAAAATGTAAACGGATAAAAAGTTCTTTTAGTGAACAGCTAGGCATTTCAAAATATCCAAAACTTAGAGCAATAACAGGTTGATCAGTACACTTTCATGTTAAGTGGCTTAGGTATGCTGTTGGCCTAAATTTAGGGGCTCTCAAGAAGAAAGAATGACGTTGAGCATTTCTTTAAGTGTTTCTCTGCCATTTGATATTCCTCTATCGAGAATTCTCTGTTTAGCTCTATTACCCATTTTTTAATTGGATTACTTGATTTGTTGCTTTTCAATTTCTTTAGTTTTTTATGTATACTGGATATTAGCCCTCTGTCAGATAGAGGGTTGGTGAAGATTCTTTCCCAATCTGTAGGCAGTCATTTTGTTCTGATGACAGTGTCCTTTGCTTTACAGAAGCTTTTCAGTTTCCTGAGGTCCCATTTATTGATTGTTGCTCTTAGAGCCTGTGCTGTTGGTGTTCTGTTCAGGAAGTTGTCTCCTGTACCAATGAGTTCAAGGCTCTTCCCCATTTTTTCTTCTAACCGATTTAATATGTCTGGTTTTATGTTGAGCTCTTTGATCCACTTGGACTTTAGTTTTGTGCAGGGTGGTAAGTACAGATCTATTTACATTTTTCTACATGTAGACATCCAGGTAGACCAGCACCACAGAGGAAGACAATGCAACCACTCCTGATGATATCTGATAGACTAGGATCAGAAGGAAGGAGAGGAAGACCTCCCCTATCAGTGGACTTGGGGAAGGGCATGCATGGAGAAGAGGAAGGGAAGGTGGGATGGGAGGGGAGGAGAGTGGGGTTTATGGGGGAATACAAAGTGAATAAAGTGTAATTAATAAAAATTTAAAAAAATTAAAAAACAAGGAAGAAGGCATTCTAAGGGCTGGAAATACGGCTTAGCAGTTAAGAGCAACTTTCAACTCTTGTTAGGGTTTGGTTCCAGCACCCACATAGAGGCCCACAGCTGTCTATAACTCCAGCTCTATGGGATCCTATGCCCTCTTTGAACTCTGCGCATAGGACTAATCATGCATGTGGTGCCCAGAGGAACATATTAGCGAACACTCATACACAGAAAGTAAAAACAAAGAAATATTAAAAAATGAAAAGAGTCTCTAAGTACTTGGATTAAAAGAAAAAAAAAATCTTCAAGGGTGAAAACTCAGGATCCTCTCCAGATCTCAACATTGGCCTTCAACAACAAAATTCCATGAGCATCTTCCTCATTATTGCACAGAACAAGGACTAAAACCTACGGCAGTCACAGTATCAGCCTCAAAAGGTCCAGAGTCTCATCCCTCAAACTGTGACTATCATACATTGCAAAGTTAGAAACACTTTTGTGATTGGGATCAAGGAAGACTTTTGAAATGTGTATTATCTAGACAAGACTGATTACACTCGCAAGAGCAAGAGCTTTTTACAGAAGTAGGAAGTAATGGAGTAAGTCAGCAATGACTCTGTTCTGAGCCCTAGCTGGAGAGTGCTTTGTGCAAGGGTCACAGTGTCACCCTGGGAGCAAGTGTACCTACGCATACAGAGAGCGAGCATGCAAAGGTCGTCCACATTGCTGTAATCTACAAACTTGAATTTTACAGACAGTAGAATGAACGACATCAGGACAGTGGTGCTGTGCTGACTGCTCATATCTGAAATTTTTGGTTCAGTGAGACCATCCTGGGTGTATGATTTTTGCATTCTGTAGGACCATTACTTAGCTTTCTTAAAAATCATTAGCTTATGGTAATTTTTAAAGGCATCAATTCATGCTTAATACACAGCCACAAAATGTAACCTACAGCTGTGTTTTGTGACCCAATACCAAGAAAACAGATGGGCAGCTGTGCAATGGGAAGACGTGTAGGCATGCTTGCTTGGTGGATATAAATGAGGAAGTTGAGTTAGTTTCCCACCCAGAGGGTCCTTAATTTATTTCTAAGCCTCTAAGTAACAGCAGGATTTCTCAGGCAGTGATGAAGAGAGGTTTAGTATAGTCAAGACCAGAGGGAATAAATACAGACCGTTCAGAAGAATTAGCACAGTCTTTTTTCACTTCCCCTCCCATGGCAGGAAAGGATCCTGAGCATATTGTACATATCTGAAAATGATACTCTCTCTGTATTCATGTGTGTCTATCCAAACATAACTTTTAAGAAAGGACTTTTCCTTTCAAAAGTAAAATAACTCATCTAGATAATAAAACCTCAACAAGGGTGTCACTAAGGCTTAAATTACAATTCTGCTTTAATTCTCTAAACTGAAATTTATATCTTTTTTATGATTTTGTTTTGTTGATCTTTCTCTTTCCCATTTCTAATGCCCTATTTGTAATGGCCCAGAGAGACAACCGTGCTTTTATACAATCATGCTGAATTTTGTTTCGAATGGATATATAAGGCACAAGAAGATGGCAAATCTCTCTGAGATGCTTCCCCACATAGCTTAGGCGTCTCATTTTCACTCTCCCTGGAGAATTCCATACTCATACCCCCAGTTGTGTCCCTACTTCCTAGCATCTCTCTCACGGTCCTCAAGTTTAAAATTCATATTAGAGAGCAGGCACCTAACAGCTAAAATGAAGCTTGAGGAACATTATTAGTGTCATGCATGGTGGCAAGAACGAGTCGAGAGGATGGCAAGAATGAGACCAGTCTGGGCTGCATAGCAAGTTTCAAGGAAGTCTGAAAACAAATTAACACAAGCAAACAAATAAAAAAGAAAACATTGATGAATTTGTTGTTTTCATCATCATGGTGGCTGTGTTGTCTTGTTTGGGAAATGAAATACAGGACTGTATTGAGATGGCTAAACCCTGTGAAGTTTCACAACAGAATTTGAATTTTTTTTCTTTTATTGAAAACATTTTTTTCCAGCAGTATATTTGATTAGAAATTCCCCTTCCCCTACTTCTCCCAGCTCCTCCTACCTCTTCTCCTCTTGTGGATCCATACTTTTCTCTCCTTAGAAAACAAACAGACATCATTTTCCACTTGGAAGGATGCACTGGAGCTGAAACTGATACAAAAGCTGGAAACTGTGTCTGCACTGAGACCAGTCAAGTTACAGCATTAATCTACACACACTAGGGATAGTGGTGGTTGTTTTGACCTAAACAAGTCAAAGAGATAATTGATTAAATTAAAAGTCACTCAACATTGGGTCTTTGGCTGACATCAGCCATAAATGCTCTTTAGAATAGAAAGGGCATTGCCAGTCAAGACAGGGAAAATCAGAGGGGTAGCTCTGATTTAGGTTAGGTGTAGCTGCACCAGTCCGAAGTGTGTGTATGATTCTAGTGCAGCTGTAAGCCTGTGTTGGTTAATATGTAAAAACTAAAATGTCTATCTATCTATCTATCTATCTATCTATCTATCTATCTATCTATCTATCTATCTATTATTTTGTGCTCAAGGTCAAGTCTTGGCTTCCTGTTTCTCTTGAGAACACATGGTTTTACTAATCAGTTCTTCAGTGATTATCTAAAATACACTGTCTGCTGCTCTGTCTTACCAACCTTAGAATGTATTTGTAGGTGAGGTTATATTCTAGGTACAATGTTCCATGAATATTAATACACTTTTCTCAACTTTCTTCTCAATTTTATACTCTTTCTTCATTAAATAGAATTTTAAATTTTCCACAGGGCCTCCGTCTTGCACTCATCTGTGTGTTTCATTTGATTTTTGCTTTTTTGAAAATGAGATGCTGTATTCTATAAGGAATTGTTCCCCTATATGTTGATGGCAATTTCATTTCTCTCCTCTCTCACCTAATCCCCCTAAGGGTTTTCTTTTGTTTTGTCTGCACAGAAACAGCAAAAAGAAAGTGGTCTATTTTCTGAAACCACGTCAAAAAGTTCCTAGTCAGTTCCTCACAGCCAGGTGTTCTGCTAATGGGGGCAAAATGTGAAGTGGAAAAGAGAGTTCTGAAAGGAGTCAGAAATTTATAGAGATAAGATGTGCTAAAGAATGGAAGGTGAGAAAGACCATCTGATACAAAGACCAGAAATATGAGTAGAAGAGACTCAGAATGGAAACTCTGCAGTGAGGACCCCTGCTCCACACATAGTTATCCATCAACTATTTGATTAAAAGGCCCTTGAGTACAGTCTGTGGTTCCAAAACCTTGGCAGAGATGGAGAGAGCATTGAAATCCACCTACCATACTAGGTAAGAACAGAAACAGGCCACCTCCCATTGGCCAGATCACCTATGAGAAGATCTCTTTGTCTGCTATCTCAGATGGAGGGTCAGATCTGCATTCCTCCTTTCAGACATTTCACTTAGGTTGATCCATGCTTGACTTTACCTTTCTTTTCTATTTATATTGGAATATTACAGAAATAAATGCATTTTTAAATTTGTTTCTTCTTCTTCTTCTTCTCCTCCTCCTCCTCCTCCTCCTCTTCTTTTTCTTCTTCTTCTCCTTCTTCTTCTTCTGTGAGTACTTTCCAGTAACCCTGAGTGTTATGTACAAAGTCTAATGTATCATGCCACTCAGGTTCCTCTAAACCAATCATTACAATTGTTTTCTAGTATCTCATAAAATTAATCAATTAATTTTAGCCTAATAAATTACCTCAAATCCCTGCCACCTTCTATGATATTTATCCATCAAATGACAATTCATTCAATGATCTCTCTCTCTCTCTTTTTAAGTTTGGCAGGCCATTTTAGAACCCTTGATTTCCATAAGATCTGCACCAAATATCATTATAGTACCCATGTGTCATTCATACATTGTCCTGAGTTCATTTTCTTTTCTCATTCACACACCCAAACACATGCACACACAGACGCAAACACACACACACATGTCTACACTTATAACCAGCCACAAAATATTTTTAAATCATAAATTTTCAAATATTTTCCTAGTTCAGCATTAATCAAATATCCTTGAGAGCCTGCTTTTTGACAAGCATTATTCAGTGTAGTAAAAATACAAGGAACTGCACATTGCAATGCCTCCTTTCTTGGGAACATGCTACATGCTACACACATTTCCTTGCCACACTTAACATCAAACTGCTCAAAGTTGCTGGAGAAACTGAAAATCATGAGCTATTTCACAGACTACTTTTTTCTTTGCTTTTCCATACCAAAGTTTAAAATACACCTTTCAAACACGTTATGGTATAAGAGAAACATCCACTGTAGCCTCACACATTTGAATACATTCTCACGAGCTAGTTCGTCTGCCATCAGATGCCTCACTCCTAGACAGGGTTCTAGATGGGGGATTTGGAATGTTCTATCCTGGCCACGTTTCTAGCCTGAGCAATGTGTTCCTGATCTCTCTGATTCTTGTTCATATCCCAACATCTTGGGGGAGGGCAATACGATATTAGGAAAATACAGCATCTCAGCCTCTGGCTTACCTTAATTTGTATTAGGTTGAAATTCTGACTTGACCTTGAATTTTACCTCTCCCAACTCTGGTTAACAACAGCTTCACCCATAAGTTTTGGACACTCTGTGTTATGCTTTTGTACATCCTCATGTTTATAAAATATCCCATGTGTCTTACTGTCTAATATTTTTCTAAATATTTATTCTACTTTTACTTACGTCTGTTGGGGGCGGGAGGTTGGGTTGTTCCTGGGTAAAGGTGCAGACCCTGTTGGAGGTTGGTCTGATGTGTGTCTCTGGCCCTCAAGATCTGGTTACACCTATTCTTGGTTTGTAAACCTGCTTAAGATATACTCGATTGGTTGATTAAATGGCCTATACCTGGGTAGGGCAGAATGGGGTAGGCATGGCCAAGGTTCCTGGGCTTCTGGGACAGGAGAATCATAGGAAGCAGATGGACAGATGGACAGGAAAAGAAGAAAAAGGAGGATGCCATGATGGGTTAGTGTGGAGAAGAAACCACATGGACTGGGAGAAAGGATTCCACTAAGGGAGTAAAAAGGCCCAGATGAAGAGTATAAGCAAGTACCTTGAGATTATGGATAAAAGATAGTTCAGATGAGGATGATTAAGGTGGATGGCATCAGATGGGGGCTGAGAGGTGAATGATGAGGTAGAAATATCTCCTTGGATCAAGGTAATAAAAAAATTAGAAGTGTCTGTGTCTTATTATTTGTGATAGCGGTTAAATGATACAACTGTGATAATCTTAGGGATAATAATAAATATTATATAGTCTAACAGTCATTTTTTTTTTAAATTTACTACTTCAGATCCCCAAGCTGGAGATACAGGAGCTATACAACATGGGAGCTGCGAACAGAAATGGAGTCCTCTGAGAAAACATTGAGAACTCTTAACTGGGTAGAGATTATTTCTCCAGTGATTCACGTTGAACATTTTTATAGTGAAAGCACACAGGGTCATTCCTCTCACACATCCCGTATAGAATGCATGAAGTCACATGGGATACTCATCACTATAAAATAAGTTTTATGTTAGATTACTTGGCTAGCTGTAGGCTATGCAAATGTGTTTGATATCTTTAAGAAGGGCTTGCTCAGCTGTTCCATCGGTTAGGCATATTAAGTGCAGTTTAAACTTGACACTTTCAACTTACCAGTGGGTTTATTGGGATGCGAAAGCATAAGCTGAGGTTTTTCTGTCCTTACCATGTGAAGAATATTTGTGTTAAACCTAGGCCCCAAATCCTACCAAGCATCTTTAAATGGGGGAGGGGGAATTGTTCAATATGACCATCTCAAATTAAGAAGAGGAGTTTTTTTTTTTATTGTTTTTAATTTAGATAATTATTCCTGTTGATGCCTTGAGGCTCTGACAAGATAACAGGCAGCTTTCCTTGGAAGCAGACACCTGTTATTTAGAGAAACTCTCAGGTAGAGCCACAAAAGAAACTTCAAATTGAAAACAAGAGAAAGTTCACAGGTGTTTCATAAGCCCCAAATGGGGATGTGATCCTGCATAGTATTATTTTGCAGAGAGATAATAGAATTCCCTAAACTACCTCTAAAACTCTGAGTAACAGACATATAAACTTTATTATGTTCTCCTAAGAACTGACATTGGGGTTCATCTGGCAAGCACATAATGGAAAAAAAATAACACTATGAAAAGGCAAAAAAAAAAAGTTTACATTAAGTGAGCTAGACCTAAAAATTTTTCCAGACTTGTGGGTGCATCAGAGCTGCAGGCTCAGCAATATTTTGTAAACTTCCCAGCACACAATTGAGTGTCTTTACAAAAGGCAGATGAGGGATTGGAAACCACTTCGGCATTGACATTTTTGTTGAAATTTAATTGAAAAAGTTACAGAAGTGGAGATAATGTGAGGAAGCGGGGCATAAAGTCATCTCTTTCCACAGTTTTATCACACGCCCTCATCACCTTCCAGACAGCACATCACCACAGTGTCCCCACACTCGGTACAATCGGGGCAGCGTGGATCCCATTGCGGTATGTTATTAATTTAGAGTAATGAGGTTGAAAGCAAGAGAAATGGCTCTCTCAGCGTTACAGATTCAAATACAGTCAGGGCTGTCCTCGTTAGAAAAACATGACAGCTTGTCTTATTGTTTTCTCTTCCTTCTATTTTCCCAACTCCCAGGCTTCCGTGGAATATTTAAGATTAATTAGACATGGTTTAGCAAATTACATGAAGGAGCAAAATGTTCAATGGAAAAATTTTGTCAAATGTCAAGCTTCATTTTATTTAAATTTGAATAAAACTGAAATAGTCTCAGTGTAGTTGAGATACTTGAAAACTTGTCATCTTACCAATACATAAAAAAAAAATTAGTTCATATATTATAAAATGAACATAATTTTAAACAAATGGGATTGTGAAACATTATTCAGATGACCCAATGCCAAACTATCACAGATATATCAGAACACATGAATTGAATTCTTACTAAAATATTAGAACAGTTCATAATTTTTACACCTTAAGATTTCAGTCTGAATAGACTATTAGATTATATACTAAAGTCGAATGTGATTTTGGTCTCATGTGAACATTAGTTTTTGAATAACTCAGAGCCAAGGAAGAAAGGGAGCAAATAAATAACTCACAAAAATCAGCCTCCCCCAAAACACAGGATATCTAGTCAATGTTTTAAGAATAAATGCCAGAATAGTATGGACGTCAGAGCCTGTGGGGGGTGGGAGGGAACAAGATGCTGCTGATGTTTGGAGGGACAAAAATACTCACTGAGATGAGTAAGAAAGAGAATTAGGACAGCTATGATAAATTTATCATTTAACACCTCCCATATTCCACAATAAAAACTAAATTCCAAAATTTCTCTATCTGACTTCTACAAGAATCTACTTCAAATCCACATTTTTTTTCTCAGTTGAAGAGACTTACATATTAATATTCTATCATAATTTTCGGAACTTATGACTCACAGGAGTCTTATCTGTCTTCCCTGGAGACTAGAAACTCCTGCTTAGGTAAGGCTTAGTTTTCCAAAGGCATCATAGGACACTTGATATGTGTGCCTTCTGAGATGTCAGGGAGGAAATTTCATTTCTGCATGAACATAGAGGTTGACATTTTCAAAATTATATGACAACCTCACAAGTTTGATGATGATGATGATGGAAAAACAAACTATTCTTCTAGAAGAGAGTGTTTTTAAAACACAAAACTTTAACTGAAATGTGGTTGCATGATCCACAGTTCTAAATATTTGACCTAAGGTTTAGGTAATGAGATTCCAAACTGCAAAGATCCTGGAACAACTGAAAAATAGATAAGACAGATAGATAATGGATAAATGATTGATACGGCAAATTAAGACCTTAAACATTATATCTATGCTTCTTACGGCATGATGACCATAGAAATTCTTGAATATTCTTTAACTTTTTTCTTAAATGTGAAGACCATAGATGGAATAAACCACATCAGATTCTGTCGTAAGTACACACACAATGTCCCCATTATGAAACTTTGTAACCTACAAAAGACAGATCCTCATTTTGTTGTAGGAACTTTTCCCCAAACACAGGGCATGCCATCTTAAGAACAAAAATAATCGTGCACGAGTGTAGGACCATCTATTGGAACATGGCTATTCCCTGAGCAACTGCCTCTCAAAAGAGGACTGACTCTCCTTTTCCTAGAATCTCTCAGTTACCAATAGCTACTCAGATTGGAGCGAGGTAAAGGAATCCGTCCCTCTCTTCCCTACCGTCCATGCTAGGGTTCTGTCTGGTCTTACGTGCATAGTCACAGATTCTGTGCATTCATTGAGTTCATGGATGTACCAGGCCTGCCGTGTCCCACCAACACTTTTCAGTGCAGACTCCATTACCTCTGACTCTTACAATCCTTCTCTGCTTCCTCTTCCGCAATGATTCGTGAGCCTGGGGGTTGGGGAGAGTAGGCGTGCTCTAGATGTTCAGTTTAAACTCTTAAGAAATCTATATTGAATTTCAGTAACCAATGATTTGTAGAAAACATTAGATAATGCAAACCACATGCTTACTCAGATATAAATTCATATTGTTACTAATGTGTGCGATGTGTCTTATTTGATTATCATTCTATTTCCAGGCTCACTCCTTCAAACTCAGAATACAGAACCACTCACCTCATTGATAGTGATAAGAAAAAATAATTACAGCTAAATAAAATTAATTAGTTCCTTTAGGGTCATAGTGACATCATTAAACATGAGGACAAATTATATCTTAAACTTTGACTCCAAAAACAAAGAAAGGAATATACTGTTTCAAGAAAAATCTAATGTATTTTAAGATATAAATACCTGTGTTTCTTGGAAGATTGCTTGGAAATATATCAAGGCTACGTGTGTCTCCTCCTTGATGGTGTATATGTTTATAAATAAAATTATGGACTGATCAGTATTTGTTAGAAGAACAGCAGTGACATTAGCTCCCTCTGGGAAGATGGGATGACTCTGCTTAATCAAGGTCAGGCTTTCTGGGTTCTATGACTGTGTAAAACTCTGTGGAGAGGTTCTGATTCCATGCCCAGAGATAGTTAGATAGATAGATAGATAGATAGATAGATAGATAGATAGATAGATGGATAGATAGATGAAGCAAATTAAAGACTCTTTGGTTAGACTGAGATTTGCTTTATATTTTTCAAGCATGTATTTTCTTTTCTCAAGGAAATATAGCTTGTCTTAAATAGGGGCATTTCTTTCCAATAAATATTTCTTTCCAAAAAATAATATAAAGAGAAAATAGAAGAGCTAATTCTGAATCTCAGCAGACATGGACTGTGTAGTCTATAATAATGATTCCTGGGGGGTTGGAGAGGTGGCTCAGTGGTTAGGAGGACTGACTTTCCGAGGAACTGGGTTCATTTCCCAGAACCCACATGGCAGCTCAAAACTGCCTGTAATTCCAAGATCTGACAGCCGCAGACATACATTCAGGAAAAACACCAATGCACATGAAATATAAATAATTTAAAAATGATTTCTGTTTGTTTTCATTTGTAGGACTCTGGCTGAGATGACATGCTGATGATATTTACAATATGAAGGAATATTTTCTAAAAGAATTGAAGCAATAGACTGGAAATTTGGCTCTATGGTTAAGAGCTCTTAAAGAGGACCCGAGTTTGTCTTCCAGTACCCAAAGAGGGTGTTTCATCAACTTCTTTACCTACAGCTTCAGAGACATGCTACTGGTCTGAACTGAGTAGTGGCTCTCTTGGGCACAGACCTACCCCACATAATTAAAAGTAATCACAGCACATATTTAAACAAAAGAATAAAACCTGGAAAAAGTAGTGTCTTAATTAGTGCACAAATAAAGGACGCTAGTGTGCTTTGTGAGAAATGTGCTTTATTAACTTAATTCTGAGAAAAAGGAAAAAAAATTCTAAGTGCAGAAAACCTACAAAAGAAAATCCATAATTTGTGCTTATTTGGAATATGTACATGTGTGTGTACCTATATATACATGTAGTATATGTACAGATATACACATATATGTATATGTATATAATGCATATATTCATATATGCTCATATACTCATATATGTATATAATGTATATATGTGTATATATGTATAATATATAATGTGTGAAGGCATGTATGAGTGTTTGCCTATACATACGTATGTATATAGTTTATATGTTTGTGAGTCTATCTTTTGTATGGGTACATATGTGTGTTTCTATGGGTTTGTGTGTGTATATGTCTGTCTGTATATATATATGTGTATGTGTGTGTATGCCTACATGTATGTTTATGTGTTTTTTCTCTGTGTATGTGAGTTCATGGGTGTGTGCTTGCATGTGTATGCATGTCTATATGTATGTGTGTATGTGTATGGATTTTTATGTATGTGTATCTGCGGACTATGGTGTATATGTGTTTGTATGTATCTCTGCTTGTGTCTGTGAGCTATGGCAGCACTACCACCTGGATCCGAAATACAGCAAGCATTTGAAGAGCCTCAGTGACCTGAAGTAACATCATCTAAACTGCTGTCTTAAAACTAACAGGGTCAAAATGAGCAGGGAGTTTGAAACAATGGAGAAGTCTCAGGTCTGCCTCAGAACGACCCAACGGGAGAAACCTCTTCTGATAGAACTAGGAGTCTTTCCCAATCTTTGTGAGGCAAGGTGAATCTGGAGAAATGTCACAAATGCCTTAGTTCTCACAGTACTGAGCAAAATATGTGTCAGTCACATTTTGGGAATCACATTTCCAGTCTGCATCTCTCAGTTTCACAGCATAAAGCATTCCATGCTATTTACTATTTATATTGCTGTACTGTGATTCTGTTACGAAGAATTCTAAACTTTGAGACGGCGTTTCATAGCTTGAAGCATCTCTTTATTTCAGTATTGTACAGATCTTTATTCCATTCCATGAGAACAGTTCTCCCACATATGAAGTTTTTAGAAATCATATAGATGATTATAAGGAAAAGCTTTAATTCCTCGGCATTATTCACGGCATTCTGACACTCTTGTGCTGTCCTGGAGTTCACAGATTATCTGAACCCGATCTTGTGGTAATCATGTTGCCTCGTGGCTGTGAAACAGCACAAGCCGGAACCCTTCCCTCCGCTGAGCTGTTTATTTCCTGGTTCTTACTGAAAGATGCTTGCCAAAAGCCAAAGCAAGTGATCAGAATGAATTTTCAAATGGAACCCTCCGTTGTGTGGTCACAAACTATTACATTTTTTATGCTGTTTATGACTTCAAAGGAGCCAGGCTGTTGTTCTAATCCCACACTGCAAAATAATTCTCACATAGCACATACATCATGGCATTCACACTCAATAAGACAATGTGAAAGCTGAACTAAGTACTGCTTTTAATAGGAAACACAAAAGCAATACTATTCTTATTTGATGATTATGGGCCTTGATTGGCATGACAAGATTAAATGAAGATTACAGTTACTTCTTTTATAATGCATTTATGAAAAACAATAAAATGTTGAGGATAAAAAGATGAATAAAGAGATATTCAACCCCCCATCTCTTCACCCAGTCATGAAGCTGCACTGTGAATGATGAACTGGTACCTACCCAAGTCTGGAGATCACATCTCAGCAGAGACAGGCAAGAGGTCTGCACAGATTATTCAACCTCTATAACACTGTTCTCAAAGTTTTAAATTTAATTCAATAAAATAAAAGTAAAAAAAAAATCATATATGATATTTTTAACATGCTTGAACCTTACATAAACAACAGTATGTTTTGCATACATGTTTTCCATTTAATGAAAGATCTATTGATGGGTTTTAAATGTATATAAGATTATTTTGAGTTGGAAAAAAAATCTTTGTAAAGCCTCTCTATTTCTCCACTGGGGTTTGAATTTAAACTTCAACGACCTTTCCAATGTGTGTCTTATAATTATTGGACTCCTTCCCAGTATGGTTCACAACATCCCCATTGGCAAGGAGGGTTGAGGGGACAATAAATTGGAAATTTTATTTACTCTATCCATTTGGGATAATTGCAGATGACCACTGTATGAACAGTCAAGGATAATCATAAAAATTCCAACCCAATGCGTGGGGAAAGCATTTAACTCACAAAGAAGAAGCAAGGTGACTTTGGAGCATTTTTGGAACAGCTTAGACATCCTAAACTTGATTCTCCACATAGCCACTCGCAAGGCACCGTGCTTTGCCCAAATTTCCCTTAACAGTAAAAATAAGAAAACATATCTAAACAGATGATTTTCCGTGAGCAGCATGGTGTCCCACGTATTACATTACATATCATTATAACACCCTCCCTGATCAGTAGGTATAAAATAAGTCACAACCCAGCAGAAACCTGGCCCAAGACGCATCTCCCCAAATTTACCCTCAGGAAGCATTCTGCATCCTCTTCAGTCGGTCTATATTTTTTTGCATTACTTTTTTTTAAAGATTTATTTATTTTTCATGTGGATGAAATTTTGCTCAAATATTTCCGTGCACCACTTTTGTTTCCAGTGCATGCCAACGCCAGAAGATGGTGTCAGATCTGCCCAGCCGGAAGCTATAGGTGGTTTTATGACACCGTAATGGAGCTGGCAACCAAACTCCAGTCCTCTGCCACAACATCCACCATTCCTAACCCCTGAACCACACGTCTTGTCGTTGAAATGCCTTGCCATTTATTCTTTAAACAGAGGTAACATCTTTCAATTCTCATTAAAAAGATTTTGAAAATTAACAGATGCAAAGTGCAAATAAGCTCAAGATTGTTTCAAACACACATTCATAAGAAAAGAATATCTCAGTTTTCTGTCAGTCATTAGCATCTGCGTTAGTCATAGCATTTAATGCATTCGTTATCAGCAAAGTTTCCCACCACAGTGAGAAAGGCTCCATTCGTTAACTCTCTTCTGTAACTTTCACTCCAGGTAGGGCCATACTCCCAGAGCATTACACCAGGTCGCCGATGGGTATGTATAGAACCGCACATTTGTCACGGTGAACATACGTTTTAGTTCGTTTGGAATTATCTGGATTTATCACAGTTTTCAACCACATAACTTCTTTTCCTAACACTGGAAATTTGAGCTGTGAATTTGTGGTCACCATTCTTTTATTCTATGGTGCGATAACTATGATGTAGGGTCGTCTTATTCCTGTTATATTGTGCAATAATTATAATGACGTAACATAATTATGTCAACCAAAAAGTTTCGGAAACAATTGTCAGCTGTATTGCTGTGGCAAGTGATTTTAGATGGAGGCCTGGCCCTCAGTTTAATTAGGGGATAAAATCGCAGGACTGAGGAGCATATGGACATGGTAATAGTCACTGGTCCTGACCGGTTTTCTCACAGAAAAAAAAAAAATGAATGTGTTACAGAAATGGTAAATGTGTGGCTTGGGGTCAGCCAGGAGACAGCTTAGACCGCCCTGGAAAACATATTCATCTTCTATGCTCACCTGACAGTGATCATTCTGTTAGCAGAAAGAGGGATTTGTACATATGAACACAACCTGAGCGCTTGGGTCTAGTGTTCATTTGATTTCTTAATATCTCTTTGGCACTTGGGATTTAGAAGTTGCCTAACTCATCTCTCTTTCGAGATTTAGTCTGATAAATAGAGAGGATAAAATGGAGGAAAAATAGTCATGTGATGCTCTGTCTGCCATGGAGGAAAAAAAAAAAAAACTCATTGATAAAACAGTGGCTCTATCAAAATAATAAACTGGGTTTCAGACACACCCTGAAGGGGCCGAGAGATAGCTCAGTCAGTGAAGGGCTTGTTGTGGAAGTGTGGAGCCCTGAGGTTGGATTCCGAGCATCCTCTGCAAAAGCCTGATGCGTGCAGTGTTACCAGTGCTGAGAAGTCAGAAACTGGAGCACCTCGAGGCCTCACTCGTCAGCCTGCCGGGCTGGATCCAGCTTCAGTGAGAAGCCCCGTCTCCAGGAGAAAGATGGCAGTTTATTGAGGAAGACACTAAGCATCTGCTCACACGTATGCGTGCACACGTGCACACGCCCACATGAACATGTCCTCATACACACAGAGGCATGTGTGCATGCTTCCACGTGAAAGAATACACGCAAAGCAGCACTGCCTACAGATTCATAGACATATACACCCACGTAAACATGCACCCGCTCACGAGGCACATGTGCGCAAACAGACATGCGTCTTCACATACATGTGGATATAGATGTGACACCGTAAGCATTTTTTCAGAAGCGACCCTACTAGTGCCTTATCACAGACAACATTTATATCCTTTAACTATAATATTCTTATACATCCCAGTAACTAGCAAGACTCAATGTTTCCAAGAACTCGGCATATTATGCAATCACCATACAGCATGGACCAGAACCTTCGAACTTGGCTCCACTGACATACGGTTGCTCATGGAAGAGAGGGTTTTGCTAGAATGTTTGGGGGAGGTTGTATGTAACTATTAACATTGTTTAAGCCTAAGCGACCCGTATGTTGAAGTCCAGGAGCTTTGTCTTTGGCCATCCACCCGTGGAAACTGCCAAGCATGGGATCAGCAACCACTAAGGTGCGCTGTGATTTTTTTATTATAGGCGTCTGAGAAATTACAAAATCTTCATAGTCATCTAAAGTTAAAGAATAATAATAATTTTTAAAAAATCCTTAGCCTGATTTTTTATTCAAGAGCTCACATTGACTGTCAGCCTAATTACACCCAGCTACAGAAGCGTGCCCGGTAGATTCCTCGGTGCAAAGCCACGCTCGGAAGGTCTAGATCAGTGCGAGTCTCAATTTCATACCTTTCATTTTCAATTCCTCTTGTATAAAGGCATGCTCACCCAGCACCCACAGAGCACAGCTACATCAAGACGGGACATGAGTGGGATTCTAATAAACACTCTGACGGAAGAAACCGCTGTCTGGCTCAAAGGGTTTGTGGAAGGCTTTTGACTCGAGCATTAACATATGAAAACGGACAGAAACGTCTTTGTTAAGTGGGTGGGAATGTTGGGGTGGGGTTGCTGGTGTGTTCTACATGCCAGGGTGCCTATTTCAACATGGGGTCTGGGGAGGCTTGATCCCATTGGCTGTGCTTTGCTTAAATTTGAATCCTGCCGCAGGTGTTTACTGTTTAATCACTTGACAGGTGTTTAATTACTCAGAAACGCACCTCCGTTATGTGGGAAGCCTGGCGATTCGGGCCTATTAAGATCAGGAGCAAAGTGTTCCGCACATGCTCAACAACTGATGGAAGGAACATTATTTTCTTTATATGCTCTGTGTTCTGACTTCATTGAGGTTTGTTTTGTTCTCTTTCTTCTGACTGAATACAAGGGGAATAAAATAAAAACCCAACAACGCCATAAGTGGCGACAGAGGAGGTGGAGCGGCTCTTTGTGGGAGACACACGTAGAGGTGGGAAGTCAGTTGTGCAATCTCCAACCAAGCTCTAGATGCCACAGAGCCCGGAACCGGGCAGCAAGCTTACCCACGAGCGCCCCTTGCTGTTTGAAAAGAGAACTACACCAGCCGTGCAGCAAGTCATCTGCTTTAAAGTAGAAGAGGGAGTCTACCTCGCACAAAAGGAAGGTAGCTGAGCATTAAAGTGTTAGCGGGTGCACATGTTTTATTTTCTTTTTCACATATAAATTTTTATTTTTTATATTAATTACAGCTTATTTACTTTGTATCTCTGCTGCAGCCCCCTCCCTCGTTCCCTCCCAATCCCACTCTCCCTCCCTCATCTCCTCCCTGCCCCTCTCTAAGTCCATGATAGGGGAAGTCCTCCTCCTCTTCCATTTGACCCTAGCTTATCAGGTCTCATCAGGACCGGCTGCAATGTCCTGCTCTGTGGGCTAGCTAGGCTGCTACTCCCACGCGGGGTGGGGAGGTCAAAGAGCCAGCCACTGAGTTGAAGAAGTTCTGTTTTCTTTAAAGTAACACTATGGAGAACCATTTCTAACCAAAAGTTAGGAAAATCATATTATCTGAAAACGGATTTTCATTCGTAAGCCAAATGTCTGATCCCGGAGGTGTGCACATTTCCCGTATGCTGAACAACCCGCCACCCTACAGAAATCTTCTGAATCTATCCAGCTCCGCGCCCAGCTCTTCTGCGGCCCAGATCCTACATACAACAGAGCATTCTTTTCAGTGGTGAGTCCTCCGTGTGACTCCCCGCCTCCCGCCTCACCAGTCCTTACTGTGTTCTGAAACACAATCCTCCACATTGCTCCAATTTCAAAACTTTATTTAAACCCGAACTTTCCCGCCTACCTAATCTCCAGTTATTTCACACAGTCCTCTCTGATTCTGTTTTCTTTAAATATCATAGTAGAGTTTTTGCAGTACATGAAATAAAATTTTCCATTCTTCACAGTAGCTCAAAACGTGTATCCTCTCCCCACAGTTTCCATACAAATCTGTTTTCCTGATTTCTTGTGATTAACTCTGTCACTTTGGATTGTAACTGGAATCTCCTCACGGAAGCATCAGTATTGCATTAGCTTATTGCATTAGCTTTCACTCCACTAAGATTCTGTCTCTTCCCCGGTGTTTACTGTTAGATAAAAATCACTGTAGTCATACAAGGACAGTTTGATCACTGTGCATCACATCGTTCACCACAGTACAAAGATTAACAGATGTTAGCTTGTGGTCCTCAGTGTGAGATCATCCTAGCTCAGTGAAGGTACCCTGACCAAATGCCGCATAAAATCATGTCACCTTCAGATGTGTGGGTTACCTTCAACCTTACAGTTGGCCTCTCGGACTGAAAACCCTGTCAACTGTTCCCTGTCTAGTCCACAGACTGGGGATATAGGTGACAAAGAGCATGGCTAGCTAATGAAGTTTCTACATGCAGCAAAAGAAAATCAGTCAAACTCATTATGTTTTTGTTCTCACAACGGGACGGGGGTTTGATCATAATTTTCATTACTGTTCTCCAACACATAAGGGTTATTGAACATTTTATGCCCGTGACTGTTTGCTTATGACAGATGGGCAATGTAAGCCCTAATATGATGCCAGATTTTATTGGTGCATCTTATAACCTGCCACAGGCAACGGTAAGGCTGAAATAGAGAAGGAGGTTGTGGGGTCTCATGAGTGAGGACTGGCTGTGTTCTCTCCATCTCGAGGCCTGGTTTTCTCTTCTCTCTGTGGTCCTCACAGCAGAACCCCCTTAAAGAAAGACTTGACTGCAGCCTCACAAAGATTTGCTTTCTTTTGTCATCCATCTCCTAAAACAAAGACTCTAAACAGAAGAACTGAAGTTGTACTTACCAGAACTTGTACTTACTTTTCACTCCTACATGTATTCTTAATTTTATTCAATTTAAAAAATCACTATTCCTCTTTTAACATTCCCATGTTATTGTGAGTGTTTATAGTTCATGTTTGAAGCTTATTTCTTACCAACTTCTACCCATTTGATTTATTGTCTTGGGCTTCACATCTCTTTTATTTTAACTATATCTTCTGTTATAACTTGTATTTCATAATACTTTGTTCACTCAAATGTGGTAAGCAATTATAAAATCCATTAAGAACTGTATCAAACCAGGGTATTACTAAAGGCGCGCAGACAACTCTTTTCTTATTAAAATACTCTTCTACTGTATTTAATTTATTTTATCATGTACATAATTGACTTTTAAATAAAATGTTACATGTAATGTGAGCTGGTCTGGAACTCATGGCCCTGTATGCCTCAGCCTCCTGAGTCTTTTTATTTTTATTTTTTTTTAAATTACAGACATATACACTATTCCATAAACTCTGACCATGTGCTTATTTTTCTGCCTCGGTTTCACTGTTGGGTTACATATTCCCATACATCACACCCACATACTCATACCCACCACACACAAACACACACACACACACACACACACACTTCTTAACCTTCTGTAACCAAGCTATATACTCTTTAATCAACTTGCTACTAGTTTTGCCACATGGAGCAGACAGTAGATTGAGTGACTGCATTGCACATTTGATTTCATGTACATGCTCTAGAAAGGTTACTAGTTTTAATTGCAAGTGTACTGTTAATGTTCTTTAGTCTTCACAGAATTCTCACTCTTTTCCCATATTGCTCAGCCACCCTCATGGCAATGCCTGGCCATGGAGCTGTCTAGTTGGAGGTAAAATTCACACAATGGTTTTAGTCCTGAGCCACAGAAATATACAGTAAGCAATATCCCGAGGTAATTAAGCTTAACCCTGAAATGCTGCTCTAGAGCGGGAGCCCATTATTGCTTCCTGAGATTGCTGCTTCACAGCATCACCTGTAGTACAGGGAGCAAGCCAGCACTAGCACTCAAGGACAGAAAGCTGTTGATAGGTGAGTCAGGGTGTCAGGGCTTCAGACCTGTGTGGCTAGAGGCCATGGCCCTGTCAAAATCATCACAGTTAACACATATGGGTGTTGGAGAAGGTGTTAGGGTTGCCTTTCCCACTTCTATTGTCCGTGTTTTATTTCTAACGCTAACAGGCCCTGGAATGATAATTTAAACCATATTCTAATTTCGTATATGCCACTGAACTAATTTTATGCAAAGAACATAACAGATGCTAAATTGTTATCCCAATGAAACAAACAAAGCCCTCCATTATTTGTAACTCAATCCATTATAGCTGGTTACTTAGTTTCAATTTTGTTAAATTGAGTACATGATATTAGGTAGAGTTCCGCAATCCACGTGTACGATCGATGAATAGGTTAAAATCTGAACCTTCAAAGTGGAGCAGAATGAGTTAATCAAGCCTCTTGCTGCCCGTGTGAGATATTAAGAAATGCAGAACACACATTGCTTAGAACTATAGGCTCTCTGACACTGAGCCACTTAATTCAGCTGTCCTAAAAGTAAAGACATTGCATACCTATTAACACCTAATAAATATGGTTAATGCTTTTGTTGTTACACCTAATAAAATTATATAAGGATGAAAGTCATTTTCCAGAACAACATATACTAAAAAAGAGAATGAGAGAGAATATGTGGATTAAATCCCCAAACTATTGCTGAATTTTATTTTAGAATGAATGGCTTTAGTGCAGTGACCCATGTAGGAATGAGAAAATAAATCTTGAACTAAAGACATTTTTTTTCTCTCATCTACATGTTGGATCATCAGGCATAATTCACATTGCCTTAACACAGTAGTTAATGAAACAACAATAATAATAATAATAATAATAATAAAACACATGAAGTGAAATAGTATTTGTTTCATTGTCTATATCAAGCTTATTGGAAAATACCCTTCAATCTCCTTCACTGTTATTGTAATAAATGGACACAATTAATTCACTTTTTACAAAGGATAATACAAACAAAAACCCATGTGTATGAATCTTTGCTTCACTCAAGATATGCCTACCTAGTCATACAGGGCTTGCCTTGCGCTGGCTTCCTTTGTGAAAGTGTGTGTGTGTGGGGGGGGTCTTGGTTAGAAATATGAAGTCATCTCCGCATTTCCCATTGGGTAAATTCACAGTGTAGAAAATTGCTTTAGCTTTTAGATTTGTGCCTTGAATATCATAAAAAATGGTTGGTTTCCATTCAGTGTCAATGCTACTTACATCAGCTGCTTTCTCACATATATGTAATATGTACATAGGGAAGGTTGGCCCCCTATACAGTAGTCCTTTTTCTACAACATTGTGAGTGGTAGGGTTACAGATGTGAGCTACCATGGCCAACTTGTTTGGTATATTCTTAAGAAACGGTTACCTTACACTTCTCTGGATTTCATATATATGCAAAAGTGGTGAGTGGATACTTTACAGGTAAAATGATGGATAAAGAAGCAAAATAAAGTGATAAGAAAACAAAAGGCCAATAATTACTTGATAAAATCTGCATGTAGAGAGAGACAATCTGGGGTCTGAGACCTAAATGTAATATAAAATGAAAGGTGCAAATTTCCCAAAGACAACTATAGAAAATCTGGGTGGATGGGTTGATAATGAGATTTTAAGATCCAGAAAATTCATGATGTATAAAGAGAAAATAAAAAGCATTAATAAGTTTCATTAATATTAAAACTTTCCACTTTGAAAAGACAATGGTACAAGAATGAAAAGAGGAGCCACAGAAAGAAATTTAAAGATTTATTTGTGGCAAACTACTGTTACTCAAAACACACTAAATATTTAAAAAAAATATATAAATCATGTTGATTTAAAAATTCACCACAGATCTTGACACACTATCAATGAAGGTAAATAGGCACATAATGAGATGCCAGCCTAATTTAACAGGACACACAGAATTTAAAAGCTCTGAAGACATTAATAAAACGTGGTTAGAACAGCAAAAAGCAGAACCTGGCAGAATGCCAAACGGTACCATCATCTTGAAAGACAGCGTGGAAATTTCTTATGGCATTAAATAGTTTTAGCCATATGAAACAATGGAAATGAGCCTGGTATTTAACTCTATCTATGTCCACCTAAAGAGAACTTCCACTGAAGCTGAACACGGACGTTCACAGCAGCTTTAGTCACCAGCACGAAATCTGGGTGCAGTAAACAAGCCTGTACGTAAGTGAACGATGAAATAAACCAAGATGTATTTGGTTAGTGGGATGTTATTCAGCACTGGACCGGAGCTAATCATCTGAAGACCTGAAGCTTGCCGTGTCCATACTCTGGGATCAGAAGCCTAACCCAGGGTATCAGGAGCGAATCCTTCGGAAAGGGATCAGGTCTTGAACTGAAACATCACCACCACGAAAGCGTTTAACCAGAAGAGTTGGGTGACAAGGTATTACCTCTGAGATAGTGGCCTGATTTGCACAAGGCTGACCTGCGGTGTTATATGTCCGGTACAGTGTTTGGTGCCTTGTTATGCCAGGTGGAGCCAAGCATGCCAGCAGCCATGAAAAGTCCTGAAGGGAACTCAGTGTGTGCGACGCAGAGAAAGCCCATCGTGCGGCGCTGAAATATCCTGGAAGTGAAAAATCTGTGGAGACGCAGAGCACACAGATGTCTGCGCTGAGTGAGAGGCGGGCTGTTGAGTCACAGAAACTGCCTCGCGTGATTCTTCACCTTGACATTCTTTGGCTGTGCCTTCCTTCTGCAAGGGTGCGTGTGCACGTGTTTCATTTGAACATGAAAGCTTTCCTGTAATACCGAAGTTCATTTGCACGTGGCCTGAGAGGCAGAAGTACGGGATAGGGTAAAAGCCATAAATCACCATAAAAGTGTCCCCATCAACCTGTTCTCTTTTCATAACATTAAAAGCCAGGTTTCATAACTATAGAGCCATCTAGATTATTTCCACATATTTCCCACAGGGAGTTCTAACACAAAGTCAAGCATCCGGGGCTTGGGCAATATTAGCTTTACTTCTAAAAAGAATGCTGCTTTTCCGCAAAAGGCCGCTGACTTAAGTCTGTCACTGCTCCACTTGGCACAGCCTTCATTAATGTTCTCCCTCTCACGCCTCTCGAAGGTTCAAGCCACAGACGATGGAGCACTCGCAATCTGGCCACGCTCCCACGGCGTAGCTGTGAGGCTCCAGGGAGAGAAGCGGTTTGGAAAGTCCCCTGGGGAATGTTGGAGACCAGAAATGTGTACCGCGGGTGTGCTGTTGTGGAAACAAAGGGACGGGCATCCTGTCAGGAATGCGTTTTAGCTCTTACGCGGCTCTGGCACATGAACAATGAGCCAGGTGTTAATTCTCAACATGTCCACCCACCTTCACAGGATCCTGTCTGCACCTGCAGGGCAGACGTGTGTATAGATGGTGACTGGCGTCTACACTCTCTCCCTCACGGCCTGAGGATAAGACAAAGCACTTGGCTACTAGGCACTTGGTTTCCAACTCTTCAGTGCCTGAGACAGAGCCTTTTCCATTTAGTGGGAAGCTAGAAGTAAAAGAGCCCACATAGAGATAGTAGGAGCACATATCCCTTCCCAAGCCACTAATCTCTAAAAAAACAGGGACATCAAAAATAACTCAGGCATAATGCAGACTTTGGTGATGAGTTGCATTTACTTGGGAATCTTCCACCAGTGATGGGTCATGATAAATTTCACTGTAGCAGTTTATACTTGTGAAGAGAAAAACAAAAATATGTGAGTAACCTCCGAATAATCCATGGATGCCATCAAAGTGCTAAGTCGCTCACTAATGAGCCATCAGGGCCAGTTGTTTACTTCCAGATGAACTTTTAACACACTCTCAAATCACCATTCTCCCCCCCTCCCCAAATCCAGAAATCTTCATATCATCATGGAAAAATACATTTTTCTTTATTATTGCCAGTCTTCGCCAAGCTCATTAGAAAGGGTGGTCCAGCCATTGGGAGCTTGGCTACTAGATGTGCCTATGTGTCTGTAGACCCCAGGGACAGGCCAAACAAGTGAGAATTGTGATTTTAAAACATGTCAGAACATTCCACTCTTGATCACTTGGTGCAATGAAACTGAATTCAAAGTCCCTGCTAGGTCTACAATTCCAAACCTCTGGCTCTGACCTTATCTCTCATACTCACTGTTCCATCCCTATGCATTACTTTTTAACCCTATTGGCCACTTCTAACAAGGACCTTGTATTCACCATGTTCCCCTTCCCACTGCAACCATGAATCATCTCTTGCTATGTTGTCTTGAGTTGCTCCTCCAATCCTCAGCCCACTTTCCTCTTTCCCCTATCTAGAGTTTTACCTCACTCCTCTTGCCATCTTGTGAAAGTTGATTTTTCTATCCTGCTTGCTAAACAGCCAGCTCAAACAGGTTGCGTTGGATGCGTTAACCAATGGTGGCTTGGGCGCCACCGTGTCACTCGGCTTCAGTTACAGCTATGGCCTTCTAAACAATTACTGTTATATCAAATATTCTTGCCTGTGTCTGTGTGTTTTCTTTTGCTTTGTTTGTTTAAGACAAGCCCTGGCTGGCCTAAAAAAAATCTCAGTAGGTAGCTGAGAATGATCTTCAAATTCTTATCCTTCTGCCTCCACCTCCCGAATGATGGAATTGCAGGATGCAGGGAGAAAATGGACATCGGATCGGCGAGGAACTGGATCTTCCCAGACACTGCTCTGCAACCACCCTGTTTTCAGACCCAGCCTTCAGAACAGGGAGAGATACATACGGTACTTGGTTTGTAGTATCTTTCTACAGAAGCCTGGGTGGATTAAGGAATAGTGAGAAAACGTTCATTTCAGACTGTTCTCCGTGTTTGCATGTTCATTCTCGCTGCATTTTTAAAAATCCCAAAGTGGTTTCATGGGTCACAGCTTTGGGACACATTCATGCTGATAACATTAGGTAGAAAAGAAAAATGGCCTTTCTGTTCCATGGACACTTGCATTATTTTCATTTTTCTCACTGAAAACAGATTTTTTTCCATACGGTATATTCTGATTAGTGTTTCGACTCCCCCAACTCGTCCACTAACCTTTCCTCTTCCTAACTCACCCAAATCTACCCCCCCATTCGAATACAAATAGCATATGAGTTCCAAGCTCTTTTCACTTTTTCTTCTAACAGATTTAGTGTGTCTGGTTTTATACTGAGGTCTTTGATCCACTTGGACTTTAGTTTTGTGCAATAAATATGGATCTATTTGCACTTTTCTACATGTAGACATCTAGTTAGACCAGACCGATTTGTTGAAGATGTTATCTTATTTTACATTGCATGGTTTTTGCACCTTTGTCAAAAATAAAGTGTGGGTTTATTTTTTGGGTCCTTTATTCGATTCCATGGATCCACCATTCTGTTTCTATGCCAGCACTATGCAGTTTTTATTGCTATTGTTCTATAGTACATTTTGAGATCAGAAATAGAAATGCCTCCATATCTGTTATTGTATAGGATTGTTTTAGCAATATCTGACAAAGGGCTAATATCCAGAATATATAAAAAGAACTTAGGAAGTTAAACACTAAAAAACCAAGTAATCCAATTTTAAAAAGTGGAGTATAGGGCTAAACAGAGAATTCTCAATAGAAAAATATCTAATGGCAGAGAAACACTTAAAGAAATGTTCAATGCCCTTAGTCATCAAGGAGCTGGGAATCAAAACAACCCTGAGATTTCACCTTGTACTCGTCAGAATGGCGAAGATGAATAACTCCAGTGACAACACATGCTGGAGTGGACATGGAGAAAGGGGAACCCTCCTCCACTGCTGGTGGAAATGTAAACCTGTATAACCACTTTGGAAATCAATCTGGCACTTTTTTATAAAGTTAGAAATAGTTCTATCTCAAGATCCAGCTATACAACTCCTAGGCATACATCCAAAATATGGTCAACTATATAACACGAACAATTGATCAACCATGTTCTTAACAGCTTTATTCCTAATAACCAAAATCTGGAAACAGCCTAGATGCCCCTCAATGGAGGCATACATACAGAAATTATGGAACATTTACACAAGAGAATATTAGTCAATTATTAAAAACAAGGAAGTCATGAAATTTGAAGGCAAATTGTGGGAACTAAAAAAGATCATCTTGAGTGAGGTAACCTAGAAGGAGAAAAACACACATGATATATACTCACTTATAAGTAGGTATTAGGCATATAATATAGGATAAACATATAGCAGATGCTAAGACTCCTAGCCAAACTTTGGGCAAAATTCAGGGAATCTTATGAAATAATGGGCAAAGAGAAAGATCTGGAGGGGACTGGGGCTCCACAAGTAGAGCAACAGAACCAAAAATACTGTGCCCAGGGATCTTTTCTGAGACTGACACTCCAACCAAGGACCATTCATGGAGATAACCTAGAATCCCTGCACAGATGTAGTCCATGGCAGCTCAGTCTCCAAATGGGCTCCCTTGTAATGGGAACAGGGACTGTCTCTGACATGAACTCAGTGTCTGGCTCTTTAATCACCCACCCCCACCCCCCATTGCAGGAGGCAGTCTTACCAGGCCACAAAAGAAGACAATTCAGCCAGTCCTGATGAGACCTGATAAGTTAGGGTCAGATGGAAGGGGAAGAGGACATCCCCTATCAATGGACTGGGGAGGGGGCATGGGAGAACAAGAGGAAGGAAGGGTGGGATTGGAAAAGAATGAGGGAGGGGCCGATAGCTGGGATACAAAGTAAATAAATTGTAATTAATAAAAATTTAAAAAATAGATTTTGAATGGATAATAAAGACACCAAGAAAGAAAAGACACACTCACAGAAAGAGAACATTTGAAAACCATATATCAGGTTACAGAATAGAAGAACAGAATATTAAAGGAGCTCAAGTGATCCAACGACGAAATAATTTCCACAGATAATCAAATTGACTAGATCTTTGTCAGTGGAAAACATGCAAACAACCCTCAGCTATATTTTTAAAAGTCAACCTTACTAGTCACCGGAGATAGACAAATCAAACCACACTGAGACATCTGCTCACGTCCGAGGACATAGTCTCAAAATATAACAGAGAAGGAGAGTTAGCCATAATACGGAGAAAAGAGAACTCTCCCACTATAAGCCAATGGTATGAATCTAAATTACGGTAGCCGTTACGGAAAAGTGTGCAAGTTTGTTAGAAAAGTTCATAGCAGAGCTGATATTTGAGTCTACTGTCCAAACACTGGGAGGATTTTAAGTCAGTATGTTGGAGCGCCATCTGCAGGCTGGTGTGCTCTATGGCAATAGTCACCGCAAACAGTTTGTATCCATCAACTGAAAGACTACAAAAAAACATAGGGCATAAATATATGCCCATGTGTGCATATATGTGTATACACATACATTCCTCTGTGTGTGTGTATATGTGTGTGTGTATACATGTGTGTGTGTGTGTGTGTGTGTGTGTTAGAAGTGAAGTATATAAAAATCCTGTCACTTGTTATAAAGAGATGCAATTGGAGGTCTTACTGTTAAGAGAAATAAGTTAAACAGAAACAGGCCAAGTACTGAATGAGTTCCCTTGTGTGGATTCTAACATGTTGATCTGATAATCTTGAGTGGAAGGTTGTGGAGGAGATGTGGGGAATGGCAGGATGAGCAGACTTTGATAGACAGGTGCTAGGATGCTGCTGGAAGGCAGTGAGAGGTCTATGACATCTATGATAGAGGTAGTGTGTCATATACCTCAAAGGCTGAAAGAAAAATTCTAATGATTCCTGAAAGGGAAAAAAATAAACATGTTTGAAGAGTTATAAATGATTGACTTGCTTATTTCCTGATGGTACATGCATTGGCACATATTGTATGCTACCCTGTAAATATGCACAATTTCAACATATCAGGTAAGAGTTAAAAAATAGCCTAGGGAAGATGCCGAGTCCTCATTCAGAAGGGCAAATGTGATAGACATCGGAAGCAGGAGAGGACAGGAGCCTACCACAGAGGGCCTCTGAAAGACTCCACCCAGCAGGGCATCAATGCAGAGGCTGAGACTCATAACCAAACTTTGAGCAGAGTGCAGGGAATCTTATTCAAGTAAGAGGAGACAGAAAGACCTGGAGAGGACAGGAGCTCCACAAGGAGAACAACAGAACCAAAAAAATCTGGACAAAGGGGTCTTTTGTGAGACTGATACTCCAACCAAGAATCATTCATGGAGATAACCTAGAACACCTACACAGATGTAGCCCATAGACTCAGTCTCCAATGGGGTTCCCTAATAAGGGGAACAGGAATTTCCCTGGCATGAATTCAGTGACAGGCTCTCCAATCACCTCCCCCCTCAGGGTAGCAGCCTTGCCAGCCACAGAGGAAGACAATGAAGCCAGTCCTGATGAGACCTGATAGGCTAAGGTCGAATGGAAGGGGAGGAGGACCTCACCTATCAGTGGACTAGGAGAGGGGCATAGGGGAATAAGAGGGAGGGAAGGTGGGATTGCAAGGAGATGAGGAAGGGGTCCACAGCTGGGATACAAATTGAATAAATTGTAATAAATAATATTAATAAAAATTGAAAAATAGCATGATAGGCCATCCCAAAGCAACTATAGGAGACCCTAGTCCTTTTTTTTTTTTACTATTATTATTAATGAAAAAAAAAAAAAAAACAGCAAAGGATGGCCATGACTATACTACCAATCTGAAGAAGTGTTAATGACTAAATTTTCCCTTCAGTTGCTAATCCACGCATGATGTTTATCAAGTAGAAAAAGAAAAATCAATACATCAATGGGAGACTGTAGTTCTAAATGGGAAGGATTTGGTTTATGGGTCTATGCAAGCTAGTTTTAATTCTCAAAAATGGAAACTCTTCCAATCACTAAAAGTGACCAGGAGTTTATTTATAACATCTTCTACACATTGTAAACTTATGTGAAAGAATACTGGAGCATGACCAGTCTGGAAGCAGATTCTGTAGAAAAAAAATTTTCAATCTTGTACATAGAGCACCGAGTTTCTTCAGGGGATTGTCCTCTTATCCCCAGAATGAGAATATTATTTAGCATCAGATTGTTAATTGTTCATGCATATTTTATAAGAATGAAAATAAGCTATGCAGTAATATATGCCTGTGTCAAAGCAGGGTTTATTCATATGTGAATATAAATACATTATCTGTCAAGAAATACTAGTCAATCATATATTATTTGAAGACATAATTCACCAAATTATGTGTCTCTGTGTTTACAGTCTAAAGATGAAGCTAGAATTCATTCTCCCAGGCATCACTAGTGAGCATAAAATGTCTTATTTAACTTACTTGTCTGGGAATCTACCAAGGGTGAAACTCTCTGAGGAATGGTTTTCCCACTGTTCTTTGCTCATTGTAATTATCATCATAACTTGAAGTGCTTTCAACTCAATTTGTATAAAACACTATTTCAAAATATTTGTACAGTATAATGAAAATAAGTGCGTATGGGAATCTGTTTATTTCACGTTGATTTCCTAGCACTTTGATGGGGTGAATTTGAGAGTGAGTAGGATTGTAGTTGGTTTTTGGCAATCAAAAGGGGTCACCAGACAGCAAGGCCAGTTTCATTTCTTATCATTCTCCTAAGCACTCGCTGAAATAAAATAAAATAAAATAAAATAAAATAAAATAAAATAAAATGCAATTAAGGAGTGTGCATGGTCTGTACATATATAGCTGCTGTGCACATATGTGGTCTTCATGTGGGTCACCTGGGGAGTGGAGTGGGAATGGCAGTGAGGAGGGAGTTCTAATACGGACTCTATTGCCTGCTTTTGGATCACTTTTCTCTGGGAGGGCTGCCTTGCCTGACATTAGTGCCTGGCCTCAATGGATAAGTTCAGTCCTTTTGTGACTGAGCATATCCAGTGTTGGGGAGAGTCGAGATGGAGGGAAGGGGAACTCCACCTTCCTGGTGGGGGGGAAAAAGAGAAGGAAAGGGGGAAGGAGGGAGAGGGGCACAGGGAGAAGAGGAAGGCGGGGGCACTTTGGGGTGTGAAGTAAATAAACTTAAGTCAAATGAAAATTAAAAAGAAAGTTAAAGTCAGGGGAAAGACCAATGACAGCAGTCAGCAGGCATCACCGCAGAGGACCCTCAGGAAGGCTCCCCACTCCCGGGACTGGAGAAACATCTGCTAATGAATTAAGTTCCCATCCCTGTCAATCACAGAGGTACAGGAAGAGTACATGCTCATGTTAATGCATAAACACAATTAAACACAGTGCACCAAAGCCATTCGATGTTTAGACGTTTGAAATATATCAACATTCATGTCTTGACTTTCTGGGTCTGGGTTACGTCACCCAGTGCAATATTTCCTATTTCCCTGTAGATTTCATGATTTTATTTTTCTTGACAGAGGCATAGCATTTTGGGTGGTTGGTTATGATCTACATAAAAATATACCAATTTGTAGAAAATGTTGTCTAAAGTATTTTGGGATAGGAGAGCCTGTAACCTCTCAGGAGCATCAGTGATAAAAGTGTTCTGTATAAAATGTGAGCTGGTTTCAGATTTTTCATAAAATTAAAATCTTTACTGGACAAAAAGAAAGTAATTCTTGATGAAAAGACTGCCTGGGGACCTAGGTAATACACAGAAATACATTACTTGAATGCTAATCCATTAAACTGTGCTTATTAAATGAAAATGTGTGGTGGGGAGATGGCTCAGATGGTCAAGCGCTTGTCATAAAAGCAAGAGGACCGAAGTTCAGATCTCTAGTATTCACACAGATGCTGGGTGGGGATGGCAAACCAGCCTGTAATTCTAGCACTTGGGAGGCAAGGTAGAAGCATCCCAGAGTAAGCAGATTAGCTAGACAAAATCAGCGAACTCCAGGTCCAGTAATAAAACCCACCTCGATAAATTACAAAGAGTAATCAAAGAGGATATCAAACACCAAGCTTTATGTATGCAAGCACAAGGTTCCCACACAGCTGAGCACTCACACATGTGAATTAACATACAGACACATATTCACACCACACACAGAGCGAATCAAAAATACAACAAATGGATGTAAAGTTCAGACTCATCATGACCTCAGATGTGTATCTTCTGTAAATTCCAGTGTGTCACTGTAAAACAGTAGAATATTTAGTCGATAATTATGTTCCAAATGGAACCCCCGCTTGCTTGAATCCCGAGTCTGTATATGACAATAATTTGGGTCTCTTTAACTACCCAGACTGAGATACTCATCAAATGTTTGGCTAAGTCAGAAAAATTCAGCTGAAACACACCAAGTTCCCAGGGTTTGGTTTTGGAGAAATACAGTGGAAGAAAAATCTGGAGAGGCATTCACTATTTGCGCAGGGTTTGAGGAGCATTAATAAGGGATTGTTTTAGTAAGGGAATGACATTTTCATCCTGCACCACTTTAGTTTGTGCTTTGAAGGAATGCACACGGTGAGGGAATTGGGAACTTCTTAGTTGAAAGAAAAATGTCTCTCTGCTCTAATTAGATATATGTCCCAGGAAAACATAAACAAAGAAGTTAAGAGTCTCCAGTAAAGTAATATGAGAGGAAATTCAGTTCACCTCAAGAATGCTGTATGTTCAAAGCGTCTGACCCTGAGTGCAGTGCTTAGCCTCGCATCCTGAGCGTAACATTTTGGCTTTTTATGGTACCCAACCATGCTTGGGGAGACTGTCCTGCTTCAATGGCTGTAAAGGCCTGAATGGTCATGGCTGCATTATGCTGTTGTGAGACTCTAATCTTGCATATATACCACAGGCAAACCAAGGTGACCAACACCAGAAGGCCTGCTAACGCTCCTATGCCCGCCCATTCCTTCAGATGATTCATGGCTGAGAGCATGTCTGATTGCATGCGGGTTGATGCCCCAGGTCCCGCCTCTGAGAAAAAGGTATAGGACAGGTCTGATGCTCTTTGGGTGGATGACACATAAATGAACATCAGTACAAAGTCCCAATTTATTTCTAATATCAGAGGTCAGACCTCTACTCTTGCCTGATGCGTCCAAAACAAAAAGGGGGAACTGTAGAGAGCTGCGTAATGCCGAGCCTGAAAGATGGAGCTGGTTTCCACCTTCCACCTTCCCGATGGTGAGTGCTCTCTGTCACAAACAACTCCACATTTGGCTAAGGCTGAGGATCTGGCTTGCTTCCATGTATGTGGACCTATCTGCATTGCCCACGTGGCATGCTGAGGTTGGCTACCCAGAGGCTATTTAAAGTGGGCTGGCTTTCCCCAGGGTCAGATGATTGTTCAAGGTTCCTGAATAAACTGCATTGGAAAAAAAAAAAAAAAAGAATGCTGTATGTTGACCTAATCTTTCATAAAGGTAAAGGAGTAGGCGGATTTCATAAGACTTGAATGTCGGAAATTAAATATATTATTTTGAAACTATTAATGGAATAATGTACTCAACTCAGTTCAAAGTGATTTGTGTAAGGGAAATAGATTAAGGGTAGGTGATTTTTCATTTAGAGTGATTGAAATGACAGGAAGAGTTGTAATAAAGAGGAGAAAGGGTCTGGGGAGTTGGCTTGGTAGTTAAGAGTACTTGCTGCTCTTGCTCTCCTTTTTTAATTATCCAGTAAATATTCCAATTAAAAACAAGAATGGAACAATCTGGTGACATTGTGCCTTTGGAAGCTTGTTTTGCACTTTCTTAGAACTGAGGACTCTCATTAAGATACCTTAATTCCTGTGTGAAAGGAAGGATTTGTGCACATCCACACTGAATGTCCCAAGATGGTGGTTTCCATATTGGTTTTCTGTGAAAATAAAGATATATCTGGGGAATATTTTTGGTACACAGAGAGTCAGTCTATTGCTGTGTCTGCAACAAGAGACTGTGGCCTAAACCTTGCTTAAGCCACCACACATTAAAAAAAAAAAAATCCTTAACCACATAAAAGAAGAAAGCCACAGAACTTCCCAAGGGACTCATTTCCTAGACATATATTCAATCGGAAAGTCATACTCTTATTTTACTCATTATATTATCATAATAAATGTTGCTTTTCTTGCACTGCATCCTTGAATATAACTGTTAAATTCACACCAGTTTGTATAAACTCATATCAGTAGGAGGAGAGTGAAAATGCAGCCACTCCTGACGAGACCTAACAGACTAGGATCAGAAGGAAGAAAAAGAAACCCTCCCTTACCAGTGGACTTGGGGAGGGGGGGTGTGGAGAAGGAGGAGGAAGGGAGGGATTGGGAGGGGAGGGGGAAACTAGAGGGGGGATACAAAGTAAATAAAATGTAATTAAAAATAAAATTAAATTAGAAAAAAGAAGGCAGCTAGTAAGTGTATAGAGGAAGCATGAGGAGGGAGGAGGCACTTAGCCAAAGGAAACATAAACCTTGACAGCATCAGCATTAAATGTTATTCATTTCTAATAATTTACATTTTTAATTTTTTGAGATTACAATAACATCTTTTCATTCTCTCTTTTCCTTCCTCCTATCAATCACATATAATCCCTGTGTTATTTCAAGTTCACGGCCCCCTTTTCATTAATTGTCAACATGCATATATCTCTATATATCTATCTACCATATATCTATGTATTATATATAGTGATATATGATACATGTAGTGATATATGATATATGTAGTGATATATCATATATCATATATCTATGTTATATATCTATAGATATCATATAGCTATAATATCACACACACACACATATATATATATTCCTAAATCTAACCTGTTCACTCTGTATAATATTATTGTATGTATGTTTTCAACATTGACTATTTGGTATTAGAAAAAAGAAAGAAAATCTACCAAGACATTGATTTGAGAGTGAAATTACATTTAACTACTGGTTAAAGAAATAAAGAAGCTTTGAATATTGGTTGGGATCATAATATTTGCTAGAAGTTTATTAGATGACTCATAGTGAAGCCTATGATAATTTCAATAAGGATTTTAATTTGTTTGCAAAATATTTTGGGTATGACAGTAAAATATTATAGATGCACTATGCATTGGTTATTATAGGAAAGATTCAACCTTTTAAACTAATTATCATTGACTATGGTTTGAGGTACTCAGCTTAAAAATACAAAAGGATATTAATTTAAGACAAAGGCTGGTTTGGGAGAAGTTCAACTACAAGCCAGTTATATATGTTTGCTATTTAACAAGAGGGTAATGTCTTATTTTCAAGCTTGCAGCGCAGAGGGTTGGGATCACAGCCTCGCTCAGACCTTGCCCTAGGGCTAAGTCTATATTTAACTCCAGAGTGAAATTGATATGACTGTGGGGGCCAGCATGCAGGTGCACATTAAAGAATGAGAGATTGTGCTTCCTAAACCTGTAGAAACCTAGATCCCATCACCTACAAGGGGAGACCCTTCTGTTTCACAGGCTTCAGAGAAAACAAAACCGGCCTCATGCTATGGCCATGTTCAGCTCTTTAAACTCACACACTCCTGCACTTGTATCAACAAAGCACAGTGTGATCACCAGAAAATAAAACGCAGGGAAGGTTAGAGCCAGCATTTTCCACATCATTTCACCGCACATTGCAGGGAAGGTTTTCTTCATTCGTTCGGAAAATATGACATGTTGTATCTTCCTCGGTGATTCAGGTATTCACAGGAATACTTGAAGGTGCTAATGCATACTGGAGTGAAGATTTTTTTAACTTCTTTAAATCGAACGCACTGTCCACCATAGTATTCTTTTGTAGTAATAAACCCTTAGGATCCTGCAAACTCATGCTCTGTAGAACAATGATTGATATCAAAGATGGCATCTCCCTTATAACAAACATACTTTCATACCTTTCAACTCTTTGCTCATAACTTTTAAATGTAATGGGTGGTTTTTAAAATGCAATTGTTTCACAGTGTTCTTTGAAGGAAGTCACAGTAGTCAGGCTTTTCAAACAATAGTTTTCAAAACTCAGTGACCTTCAAGTATAATTCAGATGGGTGAAAGAGCTAATGATTCATTATTCGAATAAATTTTACTGAATAATAAATAGCATTTTCAAGTACAATCCTAATGATAATACTTGTGGTTCACTGGAAAAAGAAGAGCTATACTTAGCTTACATTCTAAGAAGCATGTTGGTGACTTCCAACACCATTTCCATTAAGTCTCTTGTACCAGTAGTCTCACCATGTAGCTTTGAAAGCACTGGCACAGTACAGGTATAAAATGGATCAGTCCCATGGATATGGTTTAAATTAAATAGAATAGGCACTCGTGATGCATAACTTTTGGGATTTCAAAAATCCCAAATTGCACCTGCGACGGGTGCAATTCCCGAAACAAACACCACCTTATTGCAAATAACGGCCTTAATTCTTGGACTGCCTGTTTCCCTACTTGAATGAAGGCCACCATGGAATAGCTGTATTATTTAATGTATTATATAATAAGGTTAAACATTCATTCATTCAGGATATTTTTAGATTTTTTTAAAATTTTCTTTCTTTATGTATGTGTATGTCTATGTGAGTGTGTGTGCATCTGACTGCAATGCCCCGGAAGGCCAGAAGAGGACATTAGACACTCTGAATCATAGTGACAGGTAGTTGGAAGGCACCTCTCCTTCATGCTGGGAACTAAACTCTGGTCCTCTAGAAAAGCACTCAACCACTGAGCTATACCTGATTCCTCCCATTCAAGGTTTTGACAGTTATATTTACTATAATTATCAGAGATATCCACCGACAAAAACAAAACAAAATTTCAACTCTAAAACTTTGTACCAACTTTCTCTTGCAGCTTTTGAACCCAAGTTAGTTCTGTCCCACCTGATTTTCTCTTTTTAACTTCTAGCCAAGATTTCTCTGCATACCACTGGCTGTCCTAAAACTCACTTTGTAGAACAGTCTGGCCTTGCACTCACAAAGATCTGCCTGACAAGTGATTGTCTCTTGACACATATGTACTGTGCTGTGCAATTACAAAACGCATATCCCACTGATGCCTGAAAACATATTCATGTAGCAATTCACGACAATGTGAAGAGTCCAGAATCTCATATTAAAATAGTAATAGAAAAGGGGTCATATATATACACATCAGAAACCTGAGATTCAATCCCAACTCCAGCCCAAATGCTATTTATACTATAGATTTGTTATGTTACAGACTTGAAAATGGTCTGAAAAAAAAAAAAAAGCAACTCAGTAGAAAGATCTTATTTTAGTTCACAGTTCAAAGTGCAGCTCATCAGAGTGAGACAGTCAAGGTAAGGGGAGCTTCAAGCAGCTGGTTGCATTGTGCTCACATTCAGAAAACAATAGCAACGAATGCATCCATGCCAGCACTCAGATGGCCTTCTTCAGTCTTAAAGAATACAGGATCCTCTGACTAGGGAGTATTCCCACCCAGAGTGGGCAGGCCTTCCTATATCATTTAGCACACTCTAGATAATGTGAACTCCCTCAGACATACACAGAGATCCATTTTCCAGGTGATCCTGCCTTCTGTCAAGTTGAATATTTGATATGGCATATATTTAACAGAGGACCATGAGGCAAAAAAAATATATATCAACAAGGCATCTGCAGATGTGAGGGTACTTTTAGTAAAGGAAATTCTTCAGTGAAGCAATACAATGTGGCTGGATTATAATATTAAAAATACCTACCCAATAAAAAATTTATGCAATATAACAGGGCAAAAACCATGAAATATACAAGCTCAAATACAGGTATGTGGTAGGCTTGTAGTCTGAAATACATGAAAAAGGGGATGTTCCTTCTCATGTTCCTTCTGCTCCTGAGTTTCCATGCCTAGCCCCAGGACAGCGGCTTAGATACCATTTATTCCTCACTGCAACTCAGTGTATGGGATTATAATCGCCACATTATAGAGGAGGAGTATATTGTTTTAACACAATAAAGGACAAAAAAAAACTACATTAAAATAAAGATCTATATGCAAATCCTGTAAGTCTTTCTCTAACCATGGTGGGACTCTGAAGATTTGTTCAAGTGGATTTTTATTTTTAAAATATTAAGAAGAGTGTTAAGTATGTTAATTCAGAAAAATTTTCAAGATCCAAACAATTATTTTCTCTTGAATTTGCATTACATTTTTTAAAATTTAATTTTATTTATATATTTATTTATTACAATTTATTCAGTTTGTATCCCTACTGCAGCCCCCTCTCTTGTCTTCTCCCAGTCCCAACTACCCTCTCTCTTCTCCCTCTATGCCCCTTCCCTAGTCCACTGGTAGAGGAGGACCTCCTCCACTTTAACTGACCCTAGCCTATCAGGTCTCATCAGGGCTGGCTGCATCATCTTCCTGTGTGGTCTGTCAAGGCTGCACCACCCCATGGGGTGGTGATCAGAGAGCCTGCTACTGGGTTCATGTCAGAGACAACCCTTCTACCCCTTACTAGAAAACCCACTTGGAAACTAAGCAGCCAATGGGCTTCCTTTGAACAGGAGGTCTAGGTCCTCTCTACACAGGATCCTTCATTGGAGTATAGGTCTCTGCAAGGCCTCCTGGGCCCAGGTATTTTGGCTCTTTTGTTTTTCTTGTGGAGTTCCTGTCCCTTCCAGGTCTATTTTCATCTTCTTCCATAAGAATTCTGGCACTCTACCAAGCAATTACAAACAAGGAAATCATGAAGTTTTCAGGTAAATGGTGTGAACTGGAACAGATAATCTTGAGTGGGGTAACCCAGAAGCAGAAAGACAAAAATGGTATATATTCACTTACAAGTGGATATTAGCCATATAATATAGGATACACATACTAAAATCTATAGCCCTAAAGGAGCTAAACAATGAGGACCCTAGAGAAGATGCTTAATCCTCATTCAGAAGGGTGAACAGGATAGGCATTGGAAGTAGGAGTAGACAAGGAACAGGACTGGTGCCTTGCATTTCATTTTGTATTGCTTCAATATCTATGTTTATTTTTTATGTTTTGGCAGTTTGTTTGTTTGCTAAAAAGGTCTCATTATGTAGCACATGCTAGCCTTAAGGTCAAGTTTTCCCCCTTCAGCCTCTCAGTCAGTGATGAACACTGTGTACTATACATGGCATACTTTTTAGATATTGAAATCAGAGGAATGATAATTACCCAGAGGTGCCCAATAATAATCTCCTTTGAAAGAAGACACAAAATGCTACCCCTTCCCATTGATAAGGACTCTTTGGTGATGTGGCTGCATTTAAGTTGTTCATAATTCTGTATAAATCCCTCACCAAAACGTGTATGTAACACCAATTAATTGCATGAAATAAGAAAAAAATTTGACCATTGAGTATGACCCTCTTTTTTCAATTATATTTTTATTTTTAATATTAATAACAGTTTATTCAATTTGCATCTCAGCTGTAGCCCCATCCTTCATTCTCTCCCAATCCTGTCCTCCCTCCCTTTTCTCCTCCCATGCCTCTCTCCAAGTCCACTGATAGGGGAGATCCTCCTCCCCTTCCATCTGACCATAGCTTATCAGGTCTCATCAGGACTGGCTGCATTGTCCTCCTCTGTGGCCTGGTAAGGTTGCTCCCTCCTTGACGGGGTGGTTAAAGAGCCTGCCACCGAGTTCATATCAGAGATAGTCCCTGTTCTCCTTAGTAGGAAACCTCATGGATACTGAGCTGCCATGGGCTACCTCTGAGCAGAGGTTCTAGGTTATCTCATGCATGGTCCTTGGTTGGTGTTTCAGTCTCAGAAAAGATGCTGGTGCCCAGATTTTTTGGTTCTGTTGCTCTCCTTGAAGAGCTCCTGTCCTCTCCAGGTCTTACTATCTCCTCCTTCATAAGAAGGATTCCCTTCTTCATAAGAAGATTCCCTGCACTCTGCACAAATTTTGGCTATGAGTCTCAGCATTTGCCTTGATACACTGCTGGGTAGAGACTTTCAGAGGCCCTCTGTGGTAGGCTCCTGTCCTTTTTCCTGTTTTCTCCTTCTTCCAATGTCCATCCGTTTTTTTTCTTTTTGAGTGAGGGTTGATCATCTTACCCAGGGTCCTCCTTCTTGCTTAGCTTCTTTAGGTGTATAGATTTTAGTATGTTTATCCTATATTATAGGTCTAGTATCCACTTATAAGTGAGTATATACTCTGTGTATCTTTCTGCTTCTGGGATACCTGTCTCAGGATGATCTTTTCTAGATCCCAATATTTCCTAGTGAAAGAATCTGAAACTATATAAGATACAATAAAACTAAGTTACAGTTAAACAGATAATATCACTTCTTTGGTTTGTCTTTGCTATACTCTCTAGAGTGGAGAGATGACTGTTTATCTTTCCCAGGAAAAGTCAGTCAGAATTTGATGACCAAACATGCTGGGCAAAAAGCAGTGCAAGAAGCTCCCCTCAGTTCTTGTAGTGTGGAAAGTTGCACCAAATTCATGAGCACTTTCCTGAAATGAGGAAGCACCAGAAGGATCATGGGAGAAAAACTATAGACTAAAGCACTAACTGAAGTAGCATTCACAACCAATGCCTCTGAATCAAATATCGTTCTTTTTGATTGAACAATTGATACAAGGAATTGGAACTTTTGATACAGCTGACATTGCTAGTTACTTGTTTTGGTTTCTCCTGAACTGCTGAATCTAATGACCAAATGACACACTCTTGGAAAGGACTAAAATGATCTTTCAGAGATATCTTTCTCCCCTTTAAAAAAGATTTCTTTATACAGGTCATGCTAATTTCTGACTGCTTTACACTTCTCGACAAAATGTTTAAAAATTTTTGCAGACACACCCAAAGGACAGAGTATAGAAAATAAATCTGCAGAAGGTTCAAACATAGCTCTGGAATTTATGAGAAATTAAAGTGGAGAAAGGAGTAGATGACAATCAACATGAAATCTGATAGAATTGTATAGAACAGAAACTAAAGTCTTTAACTAGGAAAAACAAAACAAAACAAAACAAAAACATGTTCAGTGGGCAGAGGAAGACACACTCAATAAAGCTATGGAATGAAAATTCTAGTTCCCATTCAGCTATGTGAGGTAATTGTCATGCTTCTCTCTCTCTCTCTCTCTCACACACACACACACACACACACAAAGAGAGAAAGAGAGAGAGAGAAAGAGATTGGAGAGACAGACAGACAGACAGAGATGTTGGCTTCTTGCCCTTCAAGTGTTCAGGTAGAAGAGAACTCTATTAGACCCTACAGGTCAATATGTGTTGAAATTTGCCAATTTCCAATTAAAACCAGGGAGCCTTGTTCTATGTTTTACTTCTAATCAAAGAACACATGTCTTTAGCACTGGGGAGATTCTTAAATATTCTTAAACTCCAAACGTGTTTGTTTATTTTATCAGATCGCTATGGTTCACTGAATTTAAGTCGCTGGCGTGTCATTCCCACGTCATTTTAACTAAACGAAGAAGTTAAGCCATACTACCTTCACACAGCTGCCTACAGAGTGACTCTGAGCAAGGGTCAGGGATATTTTATTATTACCTATGATCCTCATGCTGTGGAGAAGGGATGAAAGATGGAATTAGGAGGGGAGGAGGGAGGGGTTATTGGGGGGATACAAAGTGAATAAAGTGTAATTAATAAAAATTAATATAAAAATAATAAATAAATAAAAACCCTCCCAGTATTCCTTGTTCTCTGCACTCCCATCGTTTAAAGTAATCAGCTATCTAGTGGCCAGACTTTATACAGTCTTCAACAAATAGAGAAGTGTGTACAGAATTTGTCTTTTTTACTTCTTTTATTTTTATTTTTTAATATAATACCAAATTCTATGGAAATGAAAATTTATTTGTGACATTTTGCCTTTTTTTGGCTATAGACCCTTATGGACAAATTAAATTCTCCAAATTAAATTGTTGAATATAATATAAATTCCAAAGTTAGTTTAATTTACAGATGGAAACCCATTGACATTTCATTCTACACCTGATATATACCAATTTAACAAAATGCCCGAATAGTGTTGTCTATAACAACACTTCTTACTATTTTCCTATAAGCAGCAGTTGCAGAATGACAAAAAGCAATGATATTAGATGGGTTGTGCAATGTTTGATGATACACTCACAGCATCCTAAAGAACAAAATGAATCAAATCTTTGTCCTATATGCCAAGTCTGAAAGAAGAGTTGCTTAGTCTGAGTGTAAACCACGCTTACTCTAATTCTAAGATCGGTAGATTATAGTTTTCATTTTCTTACATTCTGCTTCTATGTGAAACAGTTCAATTACATTCCATCAACACTTGAGGTGGGTGAAGAGATTATAACCAGCACAGAGAGATGTTCCTGGTATCTGGTAGAAGGTGAGAGAAAGTGGGTCTCAGACCTGGTTTACAACAGAATCAAGGAAGTGTGCATCTGATATAATACCTAGGTAGTAATTAACTCTAGCATCCAAGCTGAAGAGTCAGGTAAAGAAGAAAAGACATACTCTTATTATGGACTGCCAATAAGTTACTCTTTGTAAGGAAAGCCTACAGCACATTAGAAATTTCATATCCCAAAAGAGACAAAGTCGCTCAAAGAAAAGAGACAGGGTAGCATTATGAAGACACACTTGTCTTTTTAGCTGGGCATTATCCAACTGAAAGGTGTTGAAATCTTTGCAGAGCAAATAGGAACAACCTACACTCTAAAGGCTGACATTCATTGTTAGCAGAGAAAAGGGGGCTGTATGGTGTGTGCCTTCATTATCCATCACCCTCAGAAGCATATGAAATTATCAAAAACAGAAAAGACAAGACAAGAAAAGACAAGAAAAGAAAAGAAAAGAAAAGAAAAGAAAAGAAAAGAAAAGAAAAAGAAATTTCTGTGTAAAAACAGTGAGTGGAATTGCCTGACAAATTAGGACAAATGATTTTTCAGAGAAGAAAAAAGTAAAAGAGAAGGTTCATTGTGTGATTTCTCTATATTACTTACATTTGTGTCACGTGTGCATATCATTTCAAAGGTGTGTAAAATATGCACTGCATACTAAGATGTACACAAATGACAACTAAAACCATACATAATTTTCTGAGGTAGTTCCCTCCTTGGTAGATGGGAAAACTGCAGCAGGGTGCGAGAAATGTGTTATCATAATTCACTCATTCTTCCTCTCCCTTCTTTCTACCTTCCCTTCTCCTTCCTCTCCCCCCTTCTCTCTTTTTTAGAATGTTTGCTGGGAACAAATCCTAATGTTTCCTACATCGAGGCCCACTGTCCCATAGAGTTCCAGCTTGAGGATCTACAGTCTTAAAAGATATTTTATGCTGTATTTCCTTAACACAAAAATATGTAATTCATCATCATTTATTCTTCCTAAATCAACCTATATAAAGAATTTCTAAGTTGTCCAAGGAAGACATATCTAGAAAATATTTACCACGGGTAACTTTAGGAAAACTCAATGCAATTTAAGAAGCTACACTTGAAGCTGTGAGCAGCTGGCGTTGAAGCACAGCAACTCAAAGAGACAAAATCTGCATTAAGTAGCAACTCTTAAGATAAAATGAGAAAGTACAACCATGTGTTAAGCATTGGCCTTGGTGAACTATGCAAATGTATTCATCTTCTGGCTCAAAGTGCTTTTGAAATATCATTGAGGTTTTTTTATAAGGAGGTTCCAACACACTGAAGCAAGACTATTAAGAGAAATAAAACCAGGAGAAAGAAAGAATACCAAACAATTTTACATGCCCATGGTCACAAAGACTTTTCAGGAAAGAATCTTACTGGGCACAAGGTTTCCATAACGACAATGTCAACTTTTGAAGGAAACGCTAGGCACATTACAATAAATGTACATTACAATAATTCCCACATATAAATCCAGATGACAATAATTCTAACAAAACCATGTCAACATTGCCCATAAAACATGCATGCTTAGTGTGAAAATGTTAGTCCATGCAGAAAGTTGCTTTGCAGCCTTCAAGTGGGATAAGAATAAAAAAGGAAAGAAATGAAACAGCCTTGAGTGCTATACTGAGAAGAGTATTATTAACCTTTCTCCTTTCAGCTCTCATTATTCCTCGTGGTGGACATTCAGAAAGCCCTTCAGGAGCCAATTCTAAGTAAACAGAATAGCAGAGAAAATCATTTCCCTCAGAAACTCGACAGAAACCTGCCAAGTAAAATACACATTCCCCATTTTTGAGACCTTAGAACAATATTCCCCAGTATTGGTGCCTTACAGCACGGAAGGAAGAGCAGTCCACTTTAAACATTAATTTACAGCATGCCTAATGAATTATTGCTAAGAACAATCTTATACAGAATACCATGACTAATGGACACTCTTGCCTCATTTCTTCATCTGTCCAAACAGTTAATAATAACACTAGACACTCATGCAGTACCTACTGTGGAGGGCATGGATACTGAGTATTTATCACAGATGAGTCATTCCCACTTGATGTTTTTTTTTATTAGTGTCATACTGATGGACACGGAATTGCAAAGGGAGTCCCTTCTGTAATAGGAATAGCAAGTCAAGACCCAAAATAAGTGAATTGGGACAAGGCAAGAGTGCTCATGACAGCTCTGATCTTGGAGATGGATCAATGGGAAAGAGTGTTTGCCACACAAGCCTGATGGCCTGAGTAGGAGTCTGGAGCCCACAGAGGAAGGAGATACTCAACTCCAGAATGCTATCATCTCCCCTTTGCACACAGGTGTTATGGCACGTGCATGTGTGTCTGTGTGTGTATACAATAATAAATTAAATTAAAAGAGAATTACCTCCCTTTCTTGTGGAGTACGTAACCTTTCCTATGTTTCCAAGATTTGGAATTCTGTAGTCTAATGGTATTGATATTTTACCAACCACCTTTTAGGATGTATTTTTTTTTCTTTTTTCTTTTAACTACCAATGCGAGTATTAGGATTAAACTCATGTTTTTATTTATGCCTTCCACTTACTATCACTATTAACATACAGGGAAGTTGCTACAGAAATCATGAGTCTGTGCCTCCTGGAACGGCACATGACTGTGTTAGTACTATCTGAAAGTAGCAACTGTAGCTGGGAATCAAACAAGGACAAACATGTTACACCTGATGTCATCTTTATCAACTTCTAAGACACTTCAGACTAAATTCTAACTCACTATTTATGTTTGTTGGTTGCTTTTTAAAAGTCCAGGGACTTTTAAAAAGGGTGTGGTGGTGCATACCTTTAATACCAGCATTCTGGTAGGTAGAGGCAGGTGAAATGCTGTGAGTTCCAGGCCAGTCTAGTTTACCAAGTGAGTCCAGAACAGTCAATTGTACACAGAGAACCCCTGCCTCAAAACATAAATAAATAGATAGATAAATAAATGAATAAATAAATAAAATATAATTTACTGCAATAGTGAATTATACATTTAATTATATATGTAATCAAGCATGTATAAAATACATTTCTATACTGCTTTAAAATTATCCCATTGAATATGACAAAATGCTAATTTTTATATACATATTAAGTGGATTTTCACTACCTTTGGGACTACATTTTTAAACTACTTTTTTGCATTAACAAATATCAAAACACAATTACATTCATCCTCTATCATGTAACAGGTAAAAGGATGTGTATAATATTCGATTCACTGTGCTGAAGAGACTGAATTGATTTTCCTATTAATTCTCATTTCATTCCTAATATTTCAAAATCTTTTTGTGGATCATAACATTTATGGTGTTCGTCTTTAATCACAGTGCAATTTTATTATGCAGCATATAAATACATACCTAAGTCCACACATTTTTCTATTTGTCTTATTAATAACTTACATAAAACTCAATCACTTTGTTTTTCATGTTAATTTTCCTTTGTGTTGAGCTTTGTGGATTTTTTTTTTTAATTCCTTGAACAGTCACTTTAAACTGTCTCCTTGTGGTGCATCTTTGTGTTGACCTTGCCTTTCAGTTTTGTTTATTTGTATTAGAGAGCTCATTATTTTTTGAATTTTAAAATCACAGACGGGGCACACATTTCACCTTGTGGTAAATATTATTAAGATCTGAGATGTTCGCATCATGCGCACTAATGCTGTGCTGTTGCTGTTGTGGGGCTTTTTTACACGATGGCTGTTTACACCGATTAGGCAACACAAGGACACTCTTCATGCTTCTGCTGTTTTGTCATACACAGGGCACACATGGTACTCAGGAAAAGCTCAAGCATTAAGCACGAGGCCTGTTTATGGCTCAGAGTTCATAACAAAATACTCCTACCAGGCTATTTATGTGGTATGATGCCACGAAACAGAACAGGCATTTGCTAGGTGTTTACTTCATTAATATAAAAAGAGATTTAATGTCGGAGAAGAAAAAGCATTTTGAAAATCACATTGAAGATGCTGTTGACTGGGTAGAAGGATATGTTTTGTTAAAAGTGTGTTTTCAGATGAACATGGAGAGTAGAAAAGCTGTGACTCTGGACGACACAGTGACGATTTCACCTCATACCGACTCTCACTGTTGCCAGAGGTCCTCATCTATTTCACTTGTCCTGGAGTGAGGGACATTATTTTTCTGCAACATGAGAGTCCTTGGATATTGCAATATATTTGTTTTAAGCATTATGTTTACCATTATAATAGTAATACTAAATAAAGTAGGAGTAGGACTGATACTTCAGTTCAGGGATGTGCTGGCTCTGATGTACAAAGCTGACAGTGAAAAATCTTAGAAATCCAAAAAGGAGGCTGTTAAACTTGGAGGCTCTATGTTAGCTACAGAGGGAGTTTGTAACATTTATATTAGCCAATGTTAGAGATCAGTGCTATACTGATAATCTACACACACACACACACACACACACAGCAGGCCATAATAAGTAATTGTTTCAGATGAAATTAAAGCACAAAGAAACTTTTCAGTTTCATGAGGTCCCATTTATTGATTGCTGCTCTTAGAGCCTGTGCTGTTGGTGTTCTGTTCAGGAAGTTGTCTCCTGTGCCAATGAGTTCTAGGCTCTTCCTCACTTTTTCTTCTAACCAATTTAGAGTATCTGGTTTTATGTTGAGGTCCTTGATCCACTTGGACTTTAGTTTTGTGCAGGGTGATAAATATGGATCTATTTTCATTTTTCTGCATGTAGACATCCAGTTGGACCAGCACCATTTGTTGTAGATGCTGTCTTTTTTTACATTGAATGGGTTTGGCTTCTTTGTCAAAAATCAAGTATTCATAGGTGTGTGGGTTTATTTCTGGGTCTTCTATTTGATTCCATTGATCCTCTTTTCTGTTTCAATGCCATTACCATGCACTTTTTATTACTATTGCTCTGTAGTACAGCTTGAAACCGGGGATGGTGATACCTCCAGATGATCTTTTGTTGTACAGGATCATTTTGGAGATTCTGGGTTTTTTTTTTGTTTGTTTGTTTGTTTCTCCATATTAAGCTTAGAATCTTTTTTTCAAGGTCTGTAAAGAATTGAGTTGGTATTTTGATGGGAATTGTGTTGAATCTGTAGATTGCTTTTGGCAGGACGGCCATTTTCACTATGTTAATCTTACCAATCCATGAGCACAGGAGCTCTTTCCATCTTCTGATATCTTCTTCAATTTCTTTCTTCAGAGACTTAAAGTTTTTTTTCCAACAGGTCTTTCACTTGCTTGGTTAGTGTCACCCCAAGGTACTTTATGTTATTAGTGGCTATTATGAAGGGTGTTGTTTCCCTGATTTCTTTCTCGGTTTATTTGTCTTTGGTATACAGGAGGGCTTCTGATTTTTTTGAGTTGATTTTTTATCCTGCCACTTTGCTGCAGGTGTTTATCAGCTGAAGGAATTCTCTGGATGAAATTTTGGGGTCGCTCATGTTACTATCATATCATCTGCGAATAGTGACACTTTCATCTCTTCCTTTCCAATTTGTATTCTCTTGATCTCCTTTAGTTTTCTTTATTGTTTTAGCTAGGACTTCAAGTACTATGTTGAAGAGATATGGAGAGAGTGGGCAGCCTTGTCTTGTCCCTGATTTCAGTGGGATTGATTTAAGGTTCTCTCCATTGAGTTTGATGTTGGCTATAGGCTTGCTGTAATAGCCATTACTATGTTTAGGTATGTGCCTTGTACCACTGATCTCTCCAAGACTTTAAACATGAGTGGGTGTTGGACTTTGTCAAATGCTGTTTTGCATCTAAGGAGATGATCATGTGTTTTTTTTTTCCTTCAGTTTGTTTATGTGGTGGATTACATTGATGGATTTCTGTATGTTGAACCACCCTTGCATGCCTGGGATGAAGACTACTTCGTCATGGTGGATAATATCTTTGATATGTTCTTGGATTCGGTTTGCAAGTATTTTATTGAGTACTTTTTGCTTCAATGTTCATAAGAGAGATAGGCAAATGGGACCTAATGAAACTGAAAATGTTCTGTAAAGCAAAGGACACTGTCGTCAGAACAAAACGAGAGCCTACAGACTGGGAAAGGATCTTCACCAACCCTGTATCTGACAGAGGGCTGATATCCAGAATATATAAACAACTAAAGAAGTTAAAAAGCAATAAATCAATTAATCCAATTAAAAAATGGGTACAGAGCTAAACAGAGAATTCTCCATAGAGGAATATAGAATGGCGGAGATACACTTAAAGAGATGTTAACGTCCTTAGCCATCAGGGAGATGCAAATCAAAATGACCCTGATATTTCACCTTACACCCATCAAAATGACTAAAATCAAAAACTCAAATGACAACACATGCTGGAGAGGTTGTGGAGAAAGGGAAACCCTTCTCCATTGCTGGTGTGAATGTAAACTTGTACAATCACTTTGGAAGTCAATCTGGTGCTTTCTCAGACAATTAAGAATAGTGCTACCTCAAGACCCAGCTATACCACTGCTAGGCATATACCCAAAATTTGCTCAAGTACACAACAAGGAAATTTGCTCAACCATGTTTGTAGCAGCTTCATTTGTAATAGCCAGAACCTGGAAACAACCAAGATATCCATCAATGGAGGAATAAATACAGAAATTGTGGTATTTTTACACAATGGAATGCTACTCAGCAATCATAAATGAGGAAATCATGAAATTTGCAGGCAAATGGTGGAATCTAGAAAAAGATCATTCTGAGTGAAGCATCCCAGAAGGAGAAAGACACACATGGTAAATACTCATTTATATAGACCTATATGGTATGATAAACATAATGAAATCTATATACCTAAAGAAGATAAACAAGAAAGAGGACACGGGGTAAGATGATCAATCCTCACTTAGAAAGACAAATGGGATGGGCATTGGACATCGGAGAAAACAAGTAACTGGACAGGAGCCTACCACAGAGGGCCTCTGAAAGACTCTACTTAGCAGTGTGTCAAAGCAGATACTAACAACCAAACCTTCGGCAGAGTGCAGGGAATTATATGAAAGAAGGGGGAGTTAGTATGACGTGGAAAGGATAGGAGCTCCACAAGGACCAAATATATTTGGGCACAGGGGTCTTTTCTGAGACTGACACTCCACCAAGGACCATGTATGGATATAACCTAGAACCTCTGCTCAGATGTAGCCCATGGTAGCTCAGTAACCAATTGGTTTCCTATAGTAAGGGGAACAGGGACTATTTCTGACAGGTACTCAATGGCAGGCTCTTTGACTTCCCCACCCCCCAAGGGAAGAGCAGTACTGCTAGGCCACAGAGGAGGACTTTGCAGCAGTCCTGAAGATACCTGATAAAACAGGGTCAGATCAAAGGTGGGGGAGGTCCTCCCCAAGCAGTGGACTTGGAAAGGGGCAGGGAGGAGATGAGGGAAGGAGGGTGGGATTGGGAGGGAATGAAGGAGCGGGATATAGCTGGGATACAAAGTTAATAAAATGTAACTAATAATAAAAATAAAAATGTTAAAAAAATAAAAAAATAAATTTAAAAAAGCACAAAGAATCTACAGATATAATTAAAGCACAGAATGATGGAAAATGAATCAACCATTGTATATGCCTTATTATCTTGAGGGAATCACATTCTCCATTATGATGCAATCTTCTAGGGTAATAGTTCTCAACCTGTGAGTCATGGCTATTTTAGTGGTCAAACAGCTCTTTTGGAGGGGTCACCTAAGGCCACTGGAAATATCAGATATTTGCATTACAATTCATAACACTGGAACATTGTAGTTAGAATGAAGTAGCTGTGAAAGTAATTTTATGGATGGGGTCACCACAACAGGAGGGACTGTATTAAAGGGTCACAGTATTAGAAAAGGTGATAAGCACTAGTCCAGGGCACATTAAAAGCACACTACTTGCGATTGACTGAAACATCTATAGTATTATCATAAGGATGTCTTTCTGGATAATATAGGGCAACTTTCTGTAGTATTTGAGTAATGGAAGGTAAGGTCTGAAGTTTCTGAAGAATTTTTCCCAAGGATGCAGAAAACACTTTTAATATTTTGACAGTTAAATGAAATACTATATTTTGCTTTTTTAATTACATTCTTCGTATTCATCTTGTTCAGGAAACTAAGTATTTGTTTCTGTTATGAATGAATTTTGGGCTGGGGAAATTGGTCAATAAGTAGAAATATTTGCTACATCTACAAATATAGTCAGGATGGTTGCATGTGAACTTAACCTACCTCATGGTAGGTTGCCAAGATGAACAGATCCCAGGGGATCATTACTTTTCCAGACGAGTGCAGTGTGATTCATCTTATACACCTGGACATTTAATGGATCTCCAGTTTCTAGGCTACTGTCCATTTAAGAACTCTTAGCCATTAGAACATAGGGTTAAGACCATATGACCTTTAGTTTTGGTTGCCTATTTGATTTTCGGGAACAGGAGAGGATATAAAAAAGCCAGCAGAGGGTGAGAAAGGGAGATTGAGCAGTGTGAGAATAGAAGGCAGTTTGTACAGAAGATATTGTTAAGAGACGGTTGAGCCAAAGAAGCTGAGCTGAGCACTGTTATAGTTGCAGTACCAGAAAACACGAAGAAAAGACTATTTATTCGGACTGTGGAGAAACTGGGGGAGGAATGATTGAGGGAAATGTTTTACGTTTGGAAGAAACGTTTGAAGAGCTTGGACTTGACTGGAAACTGGGAGAAATGGTTGGGAAAGAAATAATTACATTCAGGAATCTCTCTCTCTCTCTCTCTCTCTCTCTCACCACTATCATTCTTTCTCTCCTATCTAGCATTAGGGGATGCAACTTGGAAGGATAAAGGGTGGGAAAAGAAGAACCAAGAGTAGCAAAGACAAGCTACAATTGGTGGCCAACATGGGGCTGTTCTTTTTCTGAAAACTTTTGCTGATTTCCATTCTGATGTTAACACATTCTTATACTATACAGGTTGATTTAACTCCAGAGTTTTCTCTATTACCCAGTGTCTCACAGCTGCTGTTGTTCCTTTATTCAGAAAGTTTAACATTAACCAGCTCTATTTAGTCTATCCCTAGGGGTTGCTATTCTTCCTTTCTGTTTGATAAGCATTTCCTTTAAGGTATGATTAAATATTTCTGCAACATCTGGTCTTGTAAGATTGTGTGGTATAGCTGTAATGTGCTCTGACCTTCTGGTCCCACACATTCAATCCATTGCACACTTTGTTTTATCTGAGATAGCTTTTCAATGCCTTGAAGCTGTGTATAAACTTTTGAGGTGGCCATTCTGAATTATAAGATTTTTGTGAAATGATAGTTACATAAGCTTCTGTGTCCATATCTTCTATTTCAATGTCATTCACTTGCCTCTTTAATTTTGGCTTCTTATTGACCACTGTTTGTGAGAACACACATTTATCAGTACTTTCAAACCCTCCTGGTTTTCTGTTTTTGTTTTCTACTGGAGCAGCTTTGTCTTTGATGTAGGAAAAGAGCAACAATGAGCAATCTGAGCACTTGTATTAAATTTCATATCATTTTTTACATAAGCCATTATTTTAATTTCTCCTTCGAAATCATCATCTATTATTCTTAAATGCACAACAAATCCTTGGGAAGTCAAACTGGTCTTTCCCAAAATCTTTCCTATTGTTCCTGAGGGCAAAAGGCCAAAAGACAATAAAATCCAGTAGTCATTTTATAACATTGAGTTTTGGGGGATAATGTAAGATGTTTATCTATGGTCAAGTCTAGAACAGAACTTTCTGAAGTGGTGTACATTAGATCTGCAATACTTAGTTGAGGTTTTTCTGCCTCCTTGTTATTTCCTGGCTGACAAGATGCAAATGGCTGATAGATTTTGCATCAGGTCCTCAGGCCAGGCCCCCCATTGTGTTTCTCAATAACAAGAAATTGCTTTGAATAGCTCTCTTGGACCTACAGGTATTGGTCCAACTGTAACTTTGGCCCTAAAAGCCTAGGCCTTCTTTCTGGTTTATGTGAAAACAAACAAACAAACGAAAACATTGCCCTTAGAGATGCCTTATTTACAATTTTGTTTCAAATGACCAAATTTCTTACACCTAATGCACTGGGCATTTTGAGATCTGAGACCTCTGACACTATTGTTTGTGACCTCTATCCATGGGCTCTCTCTGTGCCTTTAGTGGTCTAATAACTTTTTTGCATTTAGTATTTGAATCTTCAAATGCCAAGGTTCCAACTAGCACTTGTCTCCCATCAGGCTCTGATATGACCTTGTTACTACTGACCAATCTTAAAAAAAAAAATAGTGAGGGCTTCTCCAGAGCCTGTTATAATTTTTGTAAATGATGTGGACTTCTTTGCTTGCTCCTCAAACTTTCTCCCAAGCCCTTTAAACCCTAACCTACATTATTTTTTTTAAATAATTTTTTTTATCAGTTACATTTTATTAACTCTGTATCCCAGCCGTGTCCCGATCCCTCATTCCCTCCCAGTCCCTCCTTCCCTCCCTCATCTCCACCGTGCCCCTTTCCAAGTCCACTGATGGGGGGACCTCCTCCCCATTCATCTGATCCTGTTTTATCAGGTATCTTCAGGACTGGCTGCAAAGCCTTCCTCTGTGGCCTAACAGGACTGCTCCTCCCTTCGGGCTCCAGACCCAGCTATACCACTGCTAGGTATATACCCAAAGTTTGTTCAAGTACACAAAAAGGACACTTGCTCAACCATGTTTATAGCAGCTCTATTTGTAATAGCCAGAACCTGGAAACAACCCAGATGTCCATCAACGGTGGAATGGGTACAGAAATTGTGGTATTTTTATACAATGGAATACTACTCAGCAATCAAAAAGGAGGAAATCATGAAATTTGCAGGCAAATGGTGGGATCTAGAAAAGATCATTCTGAGTGAAATATCCCAGAAGGAGAAAGACAAACATGGGATATACTCACTTATATAGACCTATAAGATATGATAAACATAATGAAATCTATACACCTAAAAAAGATAATCAATTGAGCAGACATGGGTTAAGATGATCAATCCTCGTTTAGAAAGACAGATGGGATGTGCATTGAATGTATGACAGGAGTTTACTGAGTGCATCTGAAAGACTCTAACTAGCAGTGTTTTCAAAGCAAAGACTCATGACCAAACCTTTGGCAGAGTACAGGGAATCATAAGAAAGAAGGGGAGTTAGTCTGATGGGGAAAGGATAGGAGCTCCACAAGGACCAAATATATCTGGGCACAGGGTCTTTTCTGAGACTGACATTCAACCAAGGACCATGTATGGATATAACCTAGAACCTCCACTCAGATGTAGCCTGTGGTAGCTCAGTAACCAATTGGTTTCCCAAAGCAAGGGGAACAGGGACTATTCCTAACCTACATTATTAAATGATTGTATTATTTACTAACGATTCAAATTGAACCTATCTTTTTATGCCAGCATGCCAATCTTCATCTATCAACTGGTCCCTCACTATTATTCCCCTTGCTCTATTGAGATGTTCCAAATTCCTGACTTCTTCTCTCTACCATGATAACCATTGTAACTGAGGTCTAGTCTCTTTTACAGCTGTTACCTTCCCTCCATCCTTGGAGAATAAGTCTACTTTGAGCCAAATTATTAAGAGTTTGTTTCATATAGGGAAAGTGCATCTCATAAGATATCATTGCTTCTTTAAACCAAAGGAATTTAAAGAGACAATGTCATTTCTACAGAGTGCCGTCCTATTTCTTCATAAGCTTGTGGATTATTTCCATTAGAATCCATATGATGTATAGCCACTGGGAATGCTGTTGGTGATTTTGTGACTTAGGGCTGCCTGTCCTCAGAAGGTATAGTGGGTTTAACTCTATCTCCCAAAAAGGGCTGTTTCATCTGACCATTCTCCTGCTTTGCCATTTCTTTGAATGACTGACCTCTGACACAGTTCCTTCCCTTTTTTATACTTGGGTGAGAAACTCCCTCTCTTCGGCTTAGGCACTGGAAATCAACCTATTTATTTTCCCTCTTCTTTATTTTTTTTTCTGTTTTTTTCCCCAAGCTTCTCCATTTCCACTGATATTTTTTCCAGTTACACAGCTGAATATTTCAACCTTTTTTTTATAAACAAAATATCACAAAATTAGGGAAAGAAAAACAAACAAACAAACAAAAAAACTGCTGCTAAAAATCACATGGAGCCTGTCCCAACAACAACCTCAGCAAACACTCTCTTGACTTTTTGAAACAAAGAATCTGTCCCTCCTTTTTCTGCCTTTTGCTTTACTGTTCTTGAAATCAACCTCCCATGATGCTTAGCATGCCACTTTGGGTACTGCTTGTAGAATGTGTGTGTGTGTGTGTGTGTCTATTTCTTTACTTTTTTTTTCTTTCATCTTTTCTTTTCATATTTCTTTTTCCTATAGCCTGGTGAAGAAGAAATGCTTCTGGGGCAGTTAGAGATTCATTACCAGGTAATAAGACAGAGAAAAATAGAGGAAGACACTGTATGTCTTCGTATGGTCTCCAAATACAACATACACACACCATCACCACACCACTTAAATAATTAATGTGACATTTCTGCCAGCCACTGATTTCATACACGGAGGCATCAGTATGGTAGTATTTATAACAAAAGCTCTTAGAAGGGATTTGAGTTTACATACTGTGTGGCTAATTTTATGTCAGCATAACACAAGTTATAGTCATCAAAGAGGACTGACCCTTGTTTGAGAAAATTCTTCATAGAATCAAGTCGTCTGCAAACCTACAGGACATTTTCTTAGTTAGTGATTGATGTGAAAGACCATTGTGGATACTGTCACTCCTGGGCTAGTAGTCCTGAGTTCTATGAGGAAGCAGCCTGAGGAAGCCTTGGAGAGCAAGCCAGTAAGCTCCTGCCTCCAGGTTCTTCCCCTGTTTGAGTTTTATTTCTAACTCCCATCAATGATAAACAGTGATGTGGAATGGTAGGCCAAATAAATCCTTTCCTTCTGGAGTAGCTTCTTTAGTCATGGTGATTCATCATAGCAATAGCAATCCTAACGAAGACATACGTCCTTTTAAGAGGATGCAGAGTCACAGCCCTACACGGGATGGGATGAGTCACCTGATAACCAGGATGCACTCCTTCACTGGATACCACATCTTCATCTTGACCTTGGAGTTCTTGCTCTCCATAATGAGGAGAAACAAATGTTTGTGGTATGGTCTTTCAGACCAAGATAAATTCAAATAATATACAAAAAGGCTCTATGAAGGGATGTGTCTATGATCATATTCCAGTGACTTCTGAATACAACGACTGCTTATTGAGTTTGAAAGTTGGACTGCAGAGAATATGGAGTATACACTGCCCCGAATGTTAGCTTAAAACCATCTGGGATATGTATATTAATGAGAACATCGACAAGAGGGAGAACTGACACTAGAAGAATGCTGTGACCACACTGGGTGTGACATTTTCTTCTTAAAATACCTATTGTGGTGCTATATGAATATTTTAACAACAATAATATTAAGATTTTGTTGGATTCTTTCAAATTCTTCTTATTTTCCCATATTTTTTCAAGGTGAACTAACTGTAAAGTGTGCGTAGTAAGCAAAGTTTACCAGAAAAAGGAGTAATTTTTTAAACAGTAAGATAGTAACTAGACATGATTATAAGACCTAAATACAGCTTCCCATGACCTTTTTTAAAGAAATGCGTAGGCACATGTGGTATATACACATCTGTAGTGTATGATCTACACTCATATTATCTCAAAGAGCAAATGGATTTTAGGGCAGAAAGCTTTTCCTCTGTGAAGATGGCCTCCACACTGAAGTGAGTTATGAAAGAGCAGTTCTTTATGTCAAGAGACAGAGGCCAGGCCACAACAAGTTCGTTGATCAGTAAATGAAATCCATCAATCATTGACTGAGTGGCTCATGCCCAGGTGTAATCAGTGCTTTCCACTCCTACCCAGCCTCCATGGAATAAGTCCAGCTGAATCCCATCACCTCCAGATCACAAAGATCTTCATAGAGGGATTTGTTAAGTCAAACAATTAAATGTGTTAGTATGGGTGTCTGTCTTTTTAGACTAAGATTCATTGCTACTGTATTACAGATGAAGGAATTTGGAGTTGTCAGAAATTATTCTCTGAAAGTGCCTTAAATTTTTGAACATTTGTTTGTGTAATTTCTTGGCAGTGTAGAATGTTAAGCAATGAAATTATTCTTAATCAATTCCTCTGTAACTGTAGAATAATATAAATATCAGAGATAATTAAGACTGGAAAAATCCTTCATTATTTTGTCACCCTATGCCTAAACCTCTATGGTTTATAGTTAACCATCTGGTATCACAGTAAAGGGAGCTTGGTATTAAAACAAATCTCAAAGGACTCAATGGACAATTCTCCATTATACTTCAAAAGCAGGATGACACTATCAAAATTCACTGGAGGTTCTAAGTCCAGGGAAAATCCTGACACACTTTCATTACCTAACTAATAACTTTTGCTTCTTTGTCTTGGCTTACCAGCTGATGTTACTGTTTAGATGTGTTCAAGCAATTTCTCTCTGTGATCCAATCTCTAACAAAAGCAGCCGGTGGTGGTGGGGGGATTACTTCCAAATAAAAATATATGGGTGCAAAAATGGCATCGACAGACTGTGAAATATTCATTTTTCATATCTTTTGTGTTTTCCTCCATTTTACATGGTAGCATGTTTAATGTAAAGAAAACGTCACCAAAGAGAAATAAGCATGTAGTAAAGACATTGAAGTCAATTACCAAGAGACAAGGACCGTGAACATTTAACGAAGTAAGTGTTTACTATTTATAAGTATTTAAACAAAATGCAAAAACATAGGGTTTTAAAGTTGAAAATTAAATGATAGATTTTTATCAGCATGTCACATTGCAAGACACTTCCAAAATTACTTAATTTTTAATACTCTAGTGAAGTATATTGTTTAGAGAGTGCGGGAGGTAGGATGCCTTTATGCATGCTTACTAACACACGTATGGAAGCATCAGTGAGAGCAGTTGTGCATTCTTACACACATGACTGCTTGAAGGCTTGAGGTTGATTTCAACGACTTCTTTAATTTCTTTGCACCTTATATTTTGAGGCAGGGTCTCTGACCTGAGCCCAGAGCTCACGGGCGGACATCAGCCGCCGGGCAGGTACCTGGGTGAAGATGATCTGGTCTCTGATATCCACACTACACAGCAACCACATTATTCACTACTAACGGAGCCATCCGTTTGCTCAGGGGCACTTTATCCAAGTCCTAGCTCTGTCCTTTTATGTTCTATACAGGAGATTTAATTACAGTTTCTAGTGTAACAGGAATCCCAATAAAACTCAAACCTTCCTCACCGGGTTTTTCTACAATCCCAGCAAGATCTCTGTGTATGTTAGTCCTGTGTGTAGCACCAAGCAGAATGTAGCATGGGGTGGACGATGGGAGTAGCTGAGCTGCCACAGTGTGTGTTAATTAATCGCTGTCTAACTGGATTCTAACATATTCAAGGCTTGCTGGAAGCGGCTCTATTTCCACAGAAATTAGAATCATCTCCGGTCACAGAATTCAGTGGTAAGGCTAATCGTTCCTCTTGGATATCTACCATATTTATTTCTACAAATAAGCCTTTGAGTTTTCTTTTAAAAGTCTCGTCCAGAATCTGTGTTCCATCTCATGGAGTCATCAAGCTTTCTTTAGCATTACTTAATTGTAATGAGCATTTAATGTCTTAATTTTTACAAGCTGTATGCACAATTAGGAAGAATTTTATTCCCTTATCTCACAAAAAATTACTAAGAGACAGGGAAGGAATCACTAACCTGAAACAGACACACCAATGCTCCTACACAATGAGGAAGAAAGGTGGTTGGTTGGTATGGAAATGGAGAGAAGAGTCCTTGCAAACCGTCTGCAAGGTAAGGAAACTCCTGTGTGGTGGTTAAGGTCATAGCTGTGCAGGTTGAGTCCCCTTGTATTGCGCAAGTCCGGTGTGAGAAGAAAGGCTGTAATCAGGAAGCCACTTCTAATCCACTCAATAATCCATGTAGAGGATGATGTTACCTTTCTCCCTAGGTTATGGACCTCATTATATGCAATGAAAATAATGACTCAAATATGATAGGTGCATGAGGCATAGGATAGCTGGGACCTGGGATTTTTAGTAATGTCATAGTCAGATCCTAACCCAACCTCCACATCATTTTAAATGAAATAAGTCAATCTTGCATTATCAAAATAATGCTAATTATTGGTCTCTATCACTATAAATTAGTATGAATTTTAATTGACAAAGCTAGGAAAACAGGCATGCAAAATAATTTAACATACAAACTAAAAAAAAAAAAGATTAAATTAAAATGTGTTGCTAAGAACCAGAATTATTATTAAGGTTTATCAGTAGCAAGCACAGCTTGGAAAGAATCAAATTTATTTTTGTGTGGGATCTCCCACGTGAATTGCTGTAAGTAACACATTTTAGAGTTCATCTATTGTTTATCTCTTGATCATTACAGATGAATAAGCTACACATTTATTCATACCTGTCTTGCTTTTTTTATGAATTTGAAAGTACCTTCCTTGAATTTGTTATTTGCCCTTAATTAATAGACGAAGAGAAGACATTCATTACTGGGATGCCTGTGCATCTTTATGAAATTATAACCTCATGGTGCTTTCTCAGTTGTGTAATTCCAGCACACACTACAAAAGCTGGGCAAATTCAACCATACGTATGAGAATGGAAGTGGAATATTGTCTCCTGTCCACAACTATTAGGAGGACTGTGTATTGAATCTATATATTTTAGCTGAATTTACTCGAAGATTCCTGGCTGGTTGGGTCTTGTCATTATGTCTAAGACTGTATAATTAAGTGCATAAGCTGATGTCCGACTGTTCCTTAGACAAGCACATAAACTGAATTATAAAACCCAGGTCTGCTTGCTTCTACAAATCTTACAATAATGATATTTCACTGTAGTGCACTGACTTTTTTTTTTTTTTTTGCTGGCACAACAGTAGAGTTTAGAGTTTAGCGTCTCCTGAACTGATCTTTTTTTTTTTTTTTTTTTTCAGTTTATTCAGGAACATTGAACAATCTTCTGACCCTGGGGAAAGCCAGCCCACAGCTTAAATAGCCTCTGGGTAGCCAACCCAGGCGTGCCACGTGGGCAATGCAGATAGGTCCACATACATGGAAGCAAGCCTTAGCCAAATGTCCAAAGCTAGTCTAAATTTCTATCAACAAAGTTCTCAGAGAATCAAATTGACCTAGGAGTGGAAGTGACCTCTCATCTCAGAAACTGTCTATAGCTAGGTATACCCTTTCTCCCCAAATTCAGTATAATATATGAAATTTGATATTATTTAGAACCAGTGACTTTCATAAAATTAATTAGGCTCCAACAAATGTAGTAATCCAGTTCAAAATGATACAGAACTAAGCATAGAATTCTTAACAGAGGAATCTCAAATGGTTTAAAAGCAATTAAATACTCAATATCATTATTCATCACGGAAATGTAAATGAAAACAACTCTGAGATTCCATCTTTCACCTATCAGAATGAAGAGGACCTGGAGGAGGGGGAACTCTCTTACATTGCTGATGGGAGTGCAAACTTGTACACCCACTTTGAAAAACAATCTGGCACTTTCTCAGAAAACTGGGAATAGTTCTACTTCAAGATCCAGCTATACCACTCCTAGATGTATTTCCAAAAGATTCTCTATCATAAAACAAGGATATTTGCTCCACTATGTTTATATCAGCTTTATTTGTAATATCCAGAAAATGAAAACAAAAACAAAAACAAAAACCCAGATGTCCCTCAATTGAAGAATGGATAAAGAAACTGTGGTACATTTACACAATGGAATACTACATAGCTATTTAAAAATAAGAAAATCATAAAGTTTTTAGGAGAATGGATGGAACTAGGAAAGAACACCCTGAGTGAGGTAAGCCAGACCCAGAAAGACAAACATAGTATGTCCTTGCTTATAAGTGGATATTAGCCATACAGTTTATGACTGCCACACTACAGTCCACAGACCCAAAGAAACTAAGTAACAAGGAGTGTCCACGTGAGGGTGCATTAAGCTCACCAAGAAGGGGAAGGAGAAAATAAAACAGAGGAAGTGCATCGGAGAGAGGGAACTTGATAGGAGAAAAAGTGCTAAGGAAAACAAGGGTGGGGATCTGACGTGGAGAGAGTCGGGGGAGGAATGGAGGACAGAGGGCATGCAGTGAGAAGAGAAACCTTGGCCTGGGGTGTCTCTGAGACACTCTGCTGTGCTTGCAGACAGGAGCCAGGCATAGCTGTCCTTTGAGAGGCCCCTTCTCCCTGCAGCAGATCGAAATAGATGCCAAAACAAACAGGCCTACGCATATCACAGGGACCCTTATGGAAGAGTGGGAGGAAGGATAGAAGGACCCAGAGGAAACAGGGTCTCCTCAAGAAGACCAATAGTGCCAGCTAACTTGGTTGCAAGGAGGGCTTGTGAAGACTGAAATACCAACGAAGAACCATATATGGACTGGACCTAGGCTCCTTGCACATATGAACATGATGGACAGGCAGCTTAGTCTTCATGTGGGTCCACTAGAAAGAAGAGTAAGAGCCATCTCTGACAAGGACTCTCTTGCATGCTTTTCAATCACTTCCTTCTGGTGGGGCTGCCTTGCCAGGCCACCATGGTAGAGCTTGCACTCAGTCCTGATACAGGTTGATGTGTTGGGCTGGGGAGGTGTGGGGAGATAGCCTTTGCTGAGGTGTAGGGAAGAGGGGTTATGAGGAAGAGGGAAGGAGGTGGGACTGGGAGGACAGGAGTGAGGGCACTAAGGTTGGGATGTAAAGTGTGTGAATAAATGAATGAATATATTTATTTTTAAAAATGTAAGGCAGTTAAAGATATGTGAAAAAAAATAGTTGAAGACAAGACAGATGAGTGACATGGATAAAGGATGATGGATGAGCCAGATGTGCCATCATGATAACAAAATACTGAAAATAGGGAAAACAACCCATAGAGGAGAAATTGTTTTGGCTCATGGCTCAGAGCAGTTACCAGATGTTTGTATAGTCCATTATTTTTGAGTCCATGTGAGGGCAGAACATGCTGGCAGGGAATGTGTCCACTTGTGTTTGTATGTTGTCTGTATGTATTGCTCCTCTGACCTAAGAGTTTTCTAAAAGAATCTATAGTTCTCTTCAGCCTATGATCATGCCTTGTTCAGAGAGGGGCTTTCCCTTCTTGATGTCATATTTGAATCACCTTTATTCCTTCTCTTCTCTCATTGCTCCATATAAACCTTTGTGCAATGTGACTGTCGAGAGAGTATGTCGTGAACACCCCTGTCTTAGTCCTGATTCAAGAGGACGTGCTTCAGTTTTACCTCTTTAGTTCAGTGGTTGCTAGAGGTTCCTCATACACAGCATTTATCATTGAGCTATGTGACTTACATTTCTAGTTCCCTCAAGAATTTTATCATGAAACCACATCAAGCTTTCCCAAATTCCCTTTCTACATTTATTGAGATGATCTTGTAATTTTTTTATTTTGGTCTTTCAATCAATTTACATGGTATTTTTATAACTTCTAATTTCCATGTTAAACTTCCTTCCATTTCTGAGACAAAAAGCAACTAGGCTGTGATGTGTGACCTTCATTTTGTTAACCCTGATGTGCATAATTAGGTTATTTGATATTTCATTGATGCTTTCCAATATTTTTTTATTCTTTAATAATTGTATACATATATAAAGCATATTTTGATCTCATTCTACCCCCTAGATTCCCATTTCCTATCCCACTCACTCTGGAACCCTTCAATGTTCTTAACACACCTCTTACCGTATTCATTCATGTATATAAATATTTGAGTATTTATTTATTTATACATACTACACTGAGTTTAATTAGAATAGTTTGCATTTCACAGGTGTGAGGTTATTAACTACATCATGGAAAGCCTACCAGTGGCTACATCCTTTGAAGAAAAATGACTCCTCCTGCCCTTCTTAACTATTAACTGCAAATAGCTCCTCAGCTAGGGGTGGGGCCTCATGTACCCTTTCAACATCAATGCTTCAGTGTTGACATGCTAGATCTTATACAATTGACCATGGCTATTATTAGTTCATGAGCACAATGGCCATGCTATGTCCAAAAGACAGTCTCACAGAACTCCTTCCTATCCTCTACCTTTCACGTCCTATCCTGTGATACTTCCTAAAACCATCCAGGGATGAGTACTCAACAGCTATGTATTTCAGTATTTTGCACAGTTATGGTTCTCAGCAGAAGCTTCTCTGATGAAGGTTGAGAATAGCAGTAGTTGTGGAGTGAATTTCTCTCACAGCTGCCCTGGAACTGAAAGGCGAAGACCTAGCATCTCCTGGCTCTTCCAGTTTCAACTGGTGCCCACAAGCGAGGGCAAGTCGGGGCCTTGGTGGTCTACGGAAGCTTTGTGCTCAGTTCCACGTGATTCTTCTCTGAGGTGGAGAGGAAGTTAAAACTTCTTTATGGTAGTTCCTTCAGACTTCCTCATTTTATCTTTACTACTTCTGGTCAAGCCTCACAATTTAAAAGAAAATAAACACTTATAGTCATAAAGTTTCCTCTAAGAAATGCTGAATCCATGAGGTTCTGGTAAGTTGTGCTAATGATTTTTTTTATTGATTCTAAAAAAAAAAAATTAACTTCCTTGTTGATTTCTTTAATGACCTCTGTTCATTCAAATGTTTATTGCTCAGTATCCAAGTAGCTGTGTAGTTTATTGATTTTTCTGTAGTTGTTTATGTATATGTTTTGTACTTTTATCAGATAATATATAAGAAAAATTTCTGGCTATTTTTTGATCTGTTAATTCTTTCTTTTGGCTAATATTGTTGCCAGTACTGCAGAAATGTCCTATAAGTTGTTTTTAAGTATAAGCATTTCATAGCATATAGAAAGAGTTCACTGATATCAATTATATTCTATTGGTCTATGCTACTGTTTCCATATTATCTTCATTTGATTTTTAATTTCATTTCATTTTTTTTTTGGAGACAGAGTTTCTCTGTGTAACAGCCCTGGCTACCCTGTTCTTGCTTTGTAGACCATTCTGGCCGCAGACTCACAGAGATCCACATGCTTCTGCCCCTGGGTGCTGACATTAAAAGCATGCACTACCATGCCTGGGTCAGTTTTAACTTTAGTAAGTATCTAAATTTATAGGTGTGTTTTGGAGGTACCCACTACTACTTTATTCAGACCTTTCATTCTTCCTTTCACATTTGTGAAATTATGACATTCGCATTTGGTGACCATTATTTGTAACTGTTATTTAATCTGATGAATTGTCCCCTTTGTTAACATATAGTGTCCTAAAAAAAAAAAAAAAAAAAAAAAAAAAAAAACTCTTAACAAGATTTGGATTGTAGTATGTTTTGACAACTAACAGAAAAACTATACCACTTATTTGGGGCTTATTTGTTTGATAGGCTGATTTTCAATGGCAGAAGCAATTTGTGGGTGTCTGACTATTGAATATTTTCTGTAGAAAATAGAAAAACTGATCTTATTTTGTAATTCAGTCAACTTGGTTGTGTCTTTTAAAGGTTGAGTTGCAGTTATTTGCATTAAAGGTTATTATTAACACGAAATTTCTATTCCCTGTGGTTCTGTTAGCTGCTGTTTTGGTTTCTGGATCATTGCTAGCCCGTTTCTGCCTTTCTTATTATTTTGAAATTAATGGATTAATTCCTGGCCCTCCTTATTCATCTGTTTCTCTCATGAAATTTATTTTTTCTTTTGTGTTCATGAATGGCATTGGATTTTTCCTTTCTTTAAAATCTTTTAAATCCATTCAACAGTGAAGAGTCAGTAGCCACCAATTACATTAGTTTTGCCTGATGTCCATAGTCCTCTGTTAATTTTGTAGAAAGCTTTTATTTAAAATAACATATTTGGTTTTGTTACATTGCTGTTTACTTAAATGTGGTGTTATAATGATGTGTCTGCTTTTCTAAATGAGTTTGCATTTCCGCTTATACTCTGATAATGTTCTGGATTTTTTTTTTCTGGCCATTTCTCTTAGGGGTTTTAAATGTTCCTTATGCTTGGTATCTAAGATTGGGAAATGTAACAATATAGTTTTATTAAATAGATTATGTATGCTTTTAGGCTTTTCCTCTGTTCTCACTTGACTGTATCCCAGAGATCATGGAGTTTTGGTCACAGTATTTTACTTTCTTTCTTTGTAAGTGGTTATATGATTGTCTCGAGTCTGTCCTCTCTATCCTGAAATCCATTCTTCTTTTTGGTTCTTGTGTTTTATGCAGCTGTTAGACTCTTTCATTTCCAAAATTTCTCTCTCTCTCTCTCTCTCTCTCTTAAAGTCTCAATTGCTTTGTTTAAGTTCTCCTCTGTGCTTTTTATTTTGTCTTTCAAAATAGTGGCTATTTATCTACTTTGCTATCTTCTCCTAGTCCTTCATAGATTTTCTTACTTGATTCGTCTGCCTACTTGAGTCTTCTAGGTGGTCATTGATCCTTTTAAAATATAGGAGTCTGAATTTCTTTCTGGCATTTTACCTATATTACCTTTGTTTTGTGATTTCAAGGAGTAATGAGTTTGTGGCTGTGCCACACTGACCCCAGTCATTTTTTGTTTCTTTTTTAGGTTTGAGTGGTTGTTTCTCTGCTGTGTTCTGCACTTCTTTTGGAATAGGTATATTCCCTTTCCCTACATTAGTTTGCTTGTCTTTTGGTGGTTTGTCTTTACATTAATGTGTGCCTTTTACTTTACTAATGTACGCCTAATGTTTAGGAAGAAAGTCAACTGTGACAACTGAAATAGTTGCCGGCAGCCAATGAAAGACACGGTGTGTAACATGGGTGCCCTGAGTAGAGTTCACTGACAGTAGTGACCGGGGACTGATTGGAACAGTGAAGCTTATTGTGTTTCCACACTGAGGGTATTAATAACTAAGTAGTGGGTTTTACAAAGAATGTGACAGGGGGCATAGTAACTGTGAATGGGAGGAAAATCCTATGAATCAGGGACTAGAAAGAAGGAAGCCATTATTAGAGTAGCTGCAGAGAACAGTTATAACAACCTAATAAGATGAACTGCAAACTGAAGCAAAATATCTAAGTGATATATTAAAGTGTGGATAGCAAAATAGAAAAACACTAGAAATGAGAAATGAAACTAAATCAAAAGTATTATAAGCTAAATCAGTATTTCTCCCTAGAAGGTGTGATATGATTTCTTCTCCCCTTCCACTGATTTATTTATTTTTTTTGTATCAGTCTCTACAGGTGGGAATTAGGGATACTCATCTCAGTAACTGAAATAAATCGAGTCAGTGTGTCCCTCCTGCTGAGAGGGATTTCTGTGCAGAGTCTTCCACTTCCTGCCAGCACTACCCAGTCTTACGGCCCACTTTCCTATGAGAATTTAACTTCTAGCTTTCGGGGATTGATTTATTCTACATGCGGGCTTGTCTAGGACTGGGACTCCGAGGACTCCACCCAGCCCTGTTTATCATTGTCACTGGGTTGACTCTTCCAAAGTATGCCAGGCTCTGAGGCTGTCCAAACCAGCTCACTATCACACTTCTGTCCAGACAACTAACCACCGGCCAGGCCCTGCACAGGCAGTAGGATTCAGGTGCTGCTGTGTGAGGAGAGCCTGCCTAGGCTTGCCTCTCTCCCACAGCTGTTTCTGTTAGAGGGACAGGGCCCATTGTGTTTCGTTCCCATTCTTCTTTGTCATCATGTTGCCGAGTGGCAGCGTCAAATCTTGCTTCTGACCCAGCTGCCCTAAATACAGCGGTCCCAACTATTACGTACTTAAATATAATGTTCAGAAAAAAAACATTTCATCTCTCATCTCTAAAATTTATTTCTATGCTTTTAAAACTTGGTGTCATAACCAAATGTCAAATTTATAGCAAATTTGGAAATACATGCACCAGAGGAGGTAAAATCCAAGCTGCTAATGACAATGATTTTGCTAAAGAAAAAAAGATTTTGAGGAGGCAAAGGAAATGCTGTTGCCAGAAGCAGATAGACACACATGCTATATAGTCAATCATAAGTGGATATTTGCCATATAATATAGGATAAACATACTAAAATCTGTAGTCCTAAAGGACCTAAACAACAAGGAAGACCCCAGGGAAGATGCTCAATCCTCATTCAGAAGAGCAAATGCAATAGACATTGGAAGCAGAAGACAGGGAACAGGACAGAAGCCTTCCATAAAGGGCCTCTAAAAGACTCTACTGATCAAAGTTTCAAAGCAGAGACTGAGACTCATAGTCAAACATTGGGAAGAGGGCATGGAATTTTATGAAAGGAGGAGATAGAAAGACCTGGAGGAAACAGGAGCTCCAAAAGGAGACCAGCAGAGCCAAAAAACAAAATAAAACAAAACAACAACAACAAAAATAAACAAACAAAATAAAAAACCCTGGGGCCTGGGGTCCCTGCAGAAACTGATACTCCCAACCAAGGACCACCATGGAGATAACCTAAAATTCCTGCTCAGATGTAGGTCATAGTGGGTTCCCTAGTAAGGGGAGCAGGGGCTATCTCTGGCATGAACTCAGTGGCTGGTTCTTTGATTACCTCTCCCTGGGGGGAGCAGCCTTACCAGGTCACAGAGGAAGACAATGCAACCAATCCTGATGAAACCTGATAAGGTAGGGCCAGATGGAAAGGGAGGAGGACCTCCCCTGTCAGTGGACTAGGGGAAAGGGTTAGTCGGCATTAGAGGGAGGTAGGAGACAAGAAAGGAGGCCACAACTGGGATACAAAGTGAATAAATTATAATAAATAATAATAACAATAAAACTGAATGAGAAAAAAAGAAATGGTGTAACAATTCTACTGCTTGGGAAAATCATGTAAAATGAATGTCCTTTTTGTTTTGTTCTGTTTTTAGAGACAGGAATTCTCTGTGTAGCCTTGGATGTCCTAGACTCACTTTGTAGACGAGGTTGACCTCAGAGTCACAGAGATCCATGCACCTCTGCCTCCCTGGATGCTGGTATTACAGTCATACATCACTGCACCCAGCCAGTTCTTAATAGATGTCTCAACAGAATCATGGAATAGGAGCAATCCCTTGTTTTTCATTACTATAACAAAATTACTGAGGTAGAGTACTTTATAAAAGAATAAAAAAAGCAGATATTAGTTCTCAATCCTGCAGTTTTAAAGGCATGGTGTTTGGCATAATGTTGGCCTTGTGAAAAACCTCCTGGGAAGACACCACCAGAATGTGTAGAAGAAGAGATTCTAAGACAAAAAAAAATGAAGCAAGAGAATAACTGCAGCATCACCCCCAGATTTAGAGCAGTTTAGTCTCCTGAAAAGTAGGTGAAGGCTACATGGCTGTTATCAGCATCACTCCCATACTTAGTACTTCCCATGACCTCACACCTCCCAATGACTTCATGCTTTCCACTTGGATCCACTTCCCAGTGCCCTCTTCCCTCCCACTATGTAACCTTCCCACGACCTCTCCCTCCCACTTGGTTCTGTCTCCCAGTGCCCTCTTCCCTCCCAGGAGGTTCCATCTCTTGCTGACCTCATCTGTCCTGTACTCCTCGCCTCCTAAAGGTTTCATCGCTCTTCGGTGTTGCCATACTGTCTTTCAGCTGTCTATCATGCTGTCGAGCTATCCCTTGATCTGCTTACAACTCTGCCACCTTGGCCCTGTAATGTGGAGTGGGAAGACTCCTCTAAGGCAGTCTCCCAACTCCCTTCTTTGTAAGTGACTGAAAATGGACCATCTAGGGACGAGAGGTGAGTCAGTGGTTGAGAGCACTTGCTAGTCTTTCAGAGGACATGGATGACTCACCACAACCTGACAAGCAGCTTCAGGGAGACCCAATGTCCTCATTTGTACTCCACAGGCTCCCACACATGTGTTTACTCAGGCCCAAGGGGAATAAATTTAAAATAAAGTAAATTTTAAGATGAGAAATTTCTGAAATTTTGTTACGGCATGACTTTTTCTCGTGTGTCTGGCTGAAAGGGGATTGTTATCTGTGAAGACAGAGGATATATTTAGGGACCTGCATTTTAACTTCATTTCCTCATTCCATTTTCTAGCTCCATGGTGACCTACCCTTCCACAAAGCTTAGCTTGAAATGTCCATGTTTCTCCATTTGGGGGTTATTTCTTTATGATAACCAGATATGCTCATTTCTCATTTATTTGCTATTAAAGTTTTTTACGTCACCTACAACTGACATTGAGAAAATGTGTTATGTCTCTTTCTTGCTAGTAATGAACTTAATGACTAGGGACACACATCTTTACCCACACAGGAAATGTAAACTTTCTTTGCTTTGCTATAGAATTCCAAATTGTTTCTGCAGTGAATCTGCAGTCCTCAGCTTTCTCTGTGTTGCACAGACTCAGAGCTGAGTCATACAAACCTTAGCGACATCAGAAGTCCTTTTAAACAGGCAAGGAACCCCCGCTTTTCAACAAAAATAACCAATATTAAAACCCATAGAGTTAAGAACAAAAAGGGTCCTTGCAGTCAGACCAGATACTGTACCCTAGGGGTAAGTTTCCAAGCCTTCAGTGAAAACACAGTCCACTCATTTCCTGGGGGATCTAACAGTCTGTTTCGCTCCATCCTGGCAGTGTCCCCACTTGAACCTTGATTTCCTCAGGGAAGCAAGCAGCCTTCACGGTTATTCGGTCTCAAGAATTAGTCTGGAACATCAGGACCTAACACCAGAAGGGTTTCTAGAGAGATAAAGAAGCTAATTTGTAGAGGCTCTGTTAGGCAACAAAGCTGAACAGAGAAAAGTACAGGAGAGGAGATGTTGCTCCGAGAAAAGTCAAATAACACTGAGGTTGGAGCCGGAAAAGAGCATCCTGCAGAGGTCACTCGGTTTCTCTCTTTCTTATTTGGTAGGATGACTATTCTGCTGCATCCAGAGCAAGAAAGTGCAGTTGATCACTGTCTAAGATCTAAAAAGCTCAAACAACTATGCCGAGACAGTTCCTTCAATTATGTAAATGTATGCTTCCTGGGGTCCATTTGTGAAAAAAAAAAAGTTGTAAACAGAACCTTATTGTTCGGTATCTTTCCTCACTAGGACAATGTATTGGCATTAATGACTAGCCTGATGAGACATGCCCACTGGTAAAATAACAACCTGAACATTATCAAGGTAACTGACCACTTTGAAGCTAAGGGTCACACCACAGGAGGATACGTGTACTGCAGATCTAGCTAGGAACCCACAGTAGGGGGGGGGGGTCACAGGCCCCATGTGTGAAACTACTAAATAAAAATAGTTTCAAGCCTTCTAAGTTCATATTTATATCCCAATAGATCAATGTATCTCTCTGACCTCATCAGAAAAATTTATTTGAGCAGTGGATGCTGGTTAACATAGAGATTCACACCCGGCCAAAATGAAGAGAATTTAGTGATGTAGGAGCGTTCGGTCACAGATGGGACATCTAAATGACTCTCTGCCTGTCTGAGATTGGGAACATCATGACAGAGGGAGAAGGCATATTGTAAGAGCCTGGAATTGAGGAGGAATAGACTGTAACAAAGTCTTCTGAATATGACAGGATTGTTGCTCTCAAAAACTCATAGCTCCTGTGGGTCTTGTGGACTTGCCACAGGATTAATTCAGTCAGTATGGGATAAGGGGATCACAAGTACTCACCCATAAGTGAGGAGCTGCTGACATTTAATGGCTTCTGGGAAAGAGAATGTTGGTTTTCTTTAAATGCATAGCACCTGGTGAGTAGACCACAGTCCAGGGGATGGCTCCAAAACCAGAATTATGGACATCACAAATGAGATTCAGTGGGGTCCGAATAAAAAGTAATAGGACACAAAGTCAAAGGGGGGAGAATATAGATAAGCAGGCTCACAGAGGAGGGAAGGAATGAATACATTTAAAATACATTGTAAGATGTGTTCAAAGAATTGATAAAACTATTATATTAACAAATCAACTTGGGGACTCAGAAAAATCCCATTGACATCTGCATTGAAATCCATAAACATGAGAATCAAAATTCAGTCTTAAATCTCACTCCAGGGGGATTTCACCATAAAACCTGCTCAAAAGCACCTTGAACTAGTCATTCTCAGATTTAAGCTGTTCAATTTTAGGAAACCTAGTGAGAATGAAAAGCTATAGGGAGGGAGCCTATGATAAGACATGAACTCTGCATGACCATCTGATTGCCTGATGACTTCTATGGCATCTGACTAACTTCTATAGAGTAGCTGGCAGGTCAGACCTAGCAGATGTATTCTGCTAAGGAAACACTTGATACTGCAGATCCATAGCTCAGAGTTTTGTATTTTTAAATTGATTTTATTGTCACACCATCCCTGCAGAAAGTGATAGGCTTCAGCGAGGTATTTTTATTGAAAAATGTTGTCTACTGTCACTATATTCATCTCCCCCACTCTCCCACCTCTCCATCTTCTCCTCATGAGACAGCATCACATCTACCTTCATCCCATTTATATTTTTCCTACATTTTTTTCTAAGATGAATACACAAGAGGTTAATTCCAAACAACTATTCCTCTTCATTATAGTACAAATTCTGAAAAATAAGTTTGTAGGACGACAGAAGGAAGTTTGTTCTGATCACTGAAACAAAAGGAGTAGATAAAGTTCTCAAAATCAATACTTCAGGTGATTTGTTCCAGACTGCTCCTGCTGGCCTTCTCATTCTCCATATGAACTTCTTTCTCTGATTTCAGTGCCAGCAAAGGTTGTATATGCACTGTTTGCAAATCCTACCTGACCAACACATGAATCAAACTAATATTGTACTGCCTATATATATATATATATATATATATATATATATATATAGAGAGAGAGAGAGAGAGAGAGAGAGTATATATGTGTGTGTGTAAACATCTCTCTCTCTAGAGAGAGAGGAATATATATATATAGAGAGAGAGGAATATATATATACATATATACATATACATATATAGAGAGAGTATATATATGTATATGTAAACATCTCTCTATGAGGAATATATATATATATATAGAGAGAGAGAGAGGAATAAACACACACACACACACATATATATATGTAGAGAGAGAGAGAGAGCAGGGACATAAAGGGGCACAAAAAATAAATAAATAAAATAATGCTAGCTAGACTGGTAGTCAGAAGCTCGAGAGAGAAGGGGAGAAACAGGTGGTAAATAGCTGGCTCTGTACTCTAAGGTGAATTATATATCATTGGAAAAATGTTGGAAAAATCATTGGAAAAAAATCATTGGAAAAAAGGCCTTGTGAACATAAAAGCATAATGGTTTGGCTTAAATTCAACAACAACAAAGACAACAAAAATGTTTTCTGTTCTCTAGACGATCACAGGGCACAAAAACACACTCAAAATCAGAGAACCAGGGATATAAGCCAGGTCACTCCAGGTGAAAATACCAGGGTTCAGATAAAAGATGGTAACTTTTCTTGACCTGGAAACATAGGGAAAATAGCAAAAGAGATTTCTACCTATACAAGGAGGTCAGTTTTGCAGAAACAGTTGATTCATTAAATATGAATTAAGGACACAATAAACTACCTGTTACCTACATTTTCAAAGAAAAATGATTTTTGTAACAGAAGAGAAGAGACGTAGCCAGAGTTGGAAAAGAGAAAATAAAGGATTTGTTCTGACTTGAATGCAAACACAGCTATTGAGCAATTCTGTCGAGTACAGTCCTAGGCAGCTGTGTGTATGAATCTGAGCCTCTGACTACGTGAGAAAGCTAGAGGTGAAACATGTCTTGGGGCCAAATGTGGGAATGTAGAGGGATCCTGGGCATAGAGAACAGATATGCCAGTTCTCCACAACAGTGTGTGAAAGAGGAAAGATTCTAAAAGGTGATAGGGAAAGTACAGTCCTAGATATATGAAAGATGTCAAAGAGGATCAATTGCTGTTTTAAAAAGAAGTTGGAGTTTGGAAAGAGGAAATATTTGTATCAAATATAATATCACAAAACAGATAAGACTCTCTAGTCCCTGATCCATTGCCCAAAGCTAAACCATAATGCAATGCCCCTGGGCTCTGCTGTTCTTGAAGCCAGCCAGGTATAGGATAAATCCTCTTTGGAATGGTACACTGAGTATTCATGTACAAACTCACAAAGTATTAGAACTGCAGAGTTATGGCTTCTGTGTTTCAATTTCAGAAGCTGCCACAGAAAGCCTCAGGACCCCAAAAACAGGGAACTGGAGACAAAGGCAGGGGAGGGGCAATGAAAATTAAAACCTAAGGGAAGGAGCCACCACTGGAGTACACAACAGAAAAATGCTTAGTGGAGGAAAGACTACTTACCAGATACCCGACTTAGAGAGCTTAGCCTTCATTAACAGTCAAGGGGATGAGACTCCAACTCATGTGAGTTTTGGGTCAAGCTAAGCCATGAGAGTGGGTGCCTGGAAGTTTTGAGGACTCGACCTCTGTCTCTGTGAGTGTAGAAGACAGAAAGGAGTGAATCATGGCTCTCCATTTGTCTTTGGAGTTCTGGACCTGCAGGGATCTATTACCCCTTTCTTATTTTTAAATCTTGCATAGAGTGGGCTACCGACCCTTGGTTCATGCAACTGCTATTTTCAGCCCAGACTGTGTTTTCAAGGTTTCTTAGCTAGAAGGGAGCTTTCCTAAGGATGAGTGATGCCTTGAGTCTCAGTTATATTGGATTTGGAAGACACTTTAGATACAGACTTTAATACTGATGCTGTAGTGAGTTCTGGACATAGCACAGATTTTTGCATTCATGACCTCATACTAGGTGTGGTAATCATTACAAGAGCTGTAGGAGTTCAAGCCAGATGCAGTTCTGGAAAAGGCAGTGTAGCTCTATGTCTAATCCTTTATTTCGGGGTTGCAGTAGCAGCTGGAGAAGGGAAAAATCCTTATTCTTTAAGGATGTGGGGACTAGGGGTTCTTCCATACTGCAGTGAATGTCTCTCATACCCTGCACATCTGAACAACATTAATTTGACTCAGTCCTTAATCATCTTATGTTTTTAAAAAGAAAATATAGAGTTAGGAAGGGAGGGTTGTACTGGAGACAGAGGGACTCGGCAACAGAAAGACAGAATGTATAATCCTATGGCATTGTAAACATCCACAAAATTTTCAACGTATTTTTTAAAAGAAAGAAAAGATGCCATGTGTTAAAATATTCACGAACAAGTAAGATTTTAGAAGTTTTGTCAGGACAAACACACAAATAAACAAACAAAGAATAATGGCAGCCCACCAAATCTGATGACCTAAAAATTAAAACTAAAATTTTGGAAGAAGAGGTAAATACACACATATAATTAAAGATGCCCAGGCACTCAAAGCCAGTCTGCTTCCAGATACATCCCAAAAGGTACATAAAGATTTATTTGTCTTCTTGCTTATTTTATGTATTGCATCTATCTGCATAAACAAATATGGCTACAACCTTTAAGTTATGTTTAATTTCAAATATAAAAGTAAAGCCGCCCTGTGTTTGGTTGCTAAAATTAGAAACAGTGCTTTGTTAGCATTCTGTAGCCATCTTGACAGGTGGATGGCTGTCACATAGACACGAGCTTGAACCAGTCTCTGCAGCCCGACATAGTTCCTCCAGGGCAAGTTAGAATCTATTCTATGTAAGCAGGGATGCCAGGACTTTAAAATATTTTTTTCCTAGGTGATTGTCTCAAAGTGGTGGTCAGGTCATTTTCAGTCACAAAATAGAAGGTGAAATCTCGGATTGATGATTTTCTAGAATATAAAACCTTGGTGACAACAAGACACCTTAAGAGTGAAGAAATACCATAGGCTAAATGAGATTAAATGGATAATTTAGATTGAGTAGATAAGCCACGAACAAATATACTATGTTCAGATAACAGTGTTGGTTCACAGTAGTTATAAAAGCAAAGCTCAGTGGAAAACAGGATTTCCCATTAAGAAATGTATAGAGCACAGAAAACCCACTTGTAAAAGAGGTACTCATTCATGTCCTTTTCCTCCAATTGCAATAATACAACACCGATACATACTCCTGTAACTGAGAAAGCAAGGTGTTTAATTGCTTGATGATACTGTGTACAGATTTCCTACCATCAACTCTCCCCAGATCTTCTCTTCTCAGGGCATCACAAAGGAAAAAGATGTGACCATAGTTACCCAAACGTCACTCTGACTGTAGCTTTATCTTATATACTTATCTACTTTCTCTCTGTTTTACTAGTGAGTCCCTCACCGTTCATGTGGTTCTCTGCAGGATCATGCTAGTCAAATGAGTGAGCTGACTCAAACCAAGGTAGCATGTTACAGTACCACTGTGACGGTCTTTCCCTTCTATCCAAGAGGTCTTTCCCTTCTATCCAAGAGAAGCATTACTGGCCAATGACTGGACAGCATTCTAGTTTTACTTTTGTCACTATGACAAATACTCTGACAAAAAGCAAGTTAGAGAATAAAGGAGTTATCATGCTTATGATTCCAGGTCTGAGTTATTGTGGACAAGTCAGGGTAGGAACCTGAAGTACAACCTCAGTCAAGGGGAAAGAGAGAGAGGGAGAGGGAGAGAGAGAGAGAGAGAGAGAGAGAGAGAGAGAGAGAGAGAGAGAGAGAGAGAGAGAGAGAGAATCTATAGAATCTTGCTTGCTTGTCTCTCTGCTTGCATCTAGCTTTTTTGGCATGAAGCTGTCCATGCTGGGATACATCTTCCTACATTAATAAAAATCAAGATAATCCCTGAAAGACACTCTTGCAGGCCAACATGACCAAGATCATTTCTACCGAGTACTCTTTTCCTGAGAGATGCTAGGTTTTATCAAGTTGACAGCAAAAATTAACCATCAAATTGGGTAACTCAAGTTAATCGATCGTAACTCAGAACCTGCTCCTTGTACTGAAATTTTTGTGTCTACCTCTACTCTTTCTGACTTCCTGTTGTAGTTTCTTGATGACTTACAGTTTCAATGCCTCCACACACACACACATACTGCTTCTGGACCAAATATGACTCAATGACTATGGAATCAGTGTGCATTTCCTCTGGTAGTTTGCAGAGGCTGGGGAGTATTTTCTAGTGCCATGAACACTAACCAGTGTGTGTGCAGGCCTCAAGTGGGCAACAGCTTGACTTCACTGTGCTCAAGGAGATGTATGAGTGCTGTCTTTAGCAGGGAGGCTTTACTGTAAGTTTATAGAGAGCAATGCATGGCCTGAGCTGTTCTGGGGTTTCCACGGGCCTGTTTGGCCAACAATGAAATTGTAAGTGACCATTTCTGGGATTGGAGGGTTCATTTGGTGAGAGACAGCTAGTTGGGGATTTGTCTCTCTCATTATTTGGTGATTCCATTTATATTTCTTTTACATGTATAATACAATTATATATATATAATCTGTTACAGTAGCAGGTTTTTGTATGACCTCACAAATGGTCCTTCATGTTAACTGTCTTTTCCCACATCTCTCCTTTACCCATCTCTTCTCTATGCTCTCCATTTAATCACCCTAACCCTCTCTACCCCACTGTTTCTCTCTAGATATAAATTTTAATTCATTTTCCTTGTGAGATCCTCCCTTCCCTCTGAGTTCCTTACTTTATACCTAAACTCTAGATATACTTAATGGTGGCATGCCTATGGAAGGCTTAAATTTTAACATCCACATATAAGAAAACAGACACAATATTTATTCATTTTGAATCTGGCTTACCTCATTCAGGATGATTTTTAAAAATAGTTTAATTTATTAATGAATTAATTTATTATTCATTTAATAGCCAAATAATACTCTATTCTGTAAACATAGCACATTTTCATTATCCATTCATCTATTGATGGGCATCTAGGCTTTTTCCAATCTCTGCCTGTTATACCTCTTAAACATTTTAAAATGTAAACTAGGGTGCAAACTACTAAATATCACCATGTCATTTTCTTTTTATTTTAATTTATTTTTATTTTTAATTCGTCATTAATTAAATTTATTCACTTTGTATCCCTCCTGTGGTTCCCTCCCTCCTCCTGTCCCAATCCCTCCCTACCTCCACCCTCTGCATGCATGCCCCTACCCTGATTTGTTCCCTCTTTTCCACCATGTCATTTTCAAAGAGAGTTTGAGTAGATCTGTCCTGCATCTCCAACACTCCTGACTTCCTTTATCCTATCTTGTATAGAATTTGTGGGTGGACTAGCACCTCCGAGTGGAGGGATGAATTGAAGAAAATTTGAGGGGCAATAGGAAAACCCAGTGCAGTGGAAACTTTCTATAATATATGAAACTTCCTGTAATGTATTTATGTAATAATAATAAAATCTCCAAAGAAAGAGGAAGACAGAATCCCAATTGGCCATCTCTTGCCCTAAAGAAAGAGGCTGTCTCAAAGGACCTGGCAAAATGGCTGATATAAGAAAGAACGTTTCTGAAAGCCCCGAGCAGCATTTCCCTTGAGTGCTACTCCTAGCCAAACACAGAGAAGTCATTTGAATGTAGGGACACAAGGAAAATGGCTGGGTGACGTAAGACTAGAAGCCACTATTCTTCTGACTGGACACACAGAAATGAAGAATGAGAACCACGAAGAACTAAGGAAGAATGTGTCTTTCAATGGCCCTTTAATCCTTTAAAAATCCTAAGTAAAGAAATTAGCCTTTATAAAAACATGGATACATTGTTATATTTATGCCATGTTTGTAAAGTGTATAACTTCTTAGCCTCTCAATGACAGGACAAAGGAAATTTATTACATGAAAGAGTAAAAGATACAAACAGGGGAAATTAGTGTGATAAATGAAATAAACAACTGACAGCGGGTATTCAACAAATGTAGCTTTCAAAAAATAGGAAGCACATACAAGGAGAGTATTTGGTGGTCTGAAACAGTTCATCTCTCCAGTTGTATTCATAAGTTTATTAACTCAGCATCTGTGCCACTGGCCTTGATTTTTTTTTTCTTTTGGGCACATTTCTTTCATTTTCTCAAGAGTTTGTGGTTCAGTTTAAGATGACTGAGAATCATCACTACAAGTGTTATTAACCAAAATTGAGTGTATGAGCAATGCAAGGATCACCTGGGATGATTTGGGGGAATCACTGGCATCAGTGAGGATAAAAGGTTGGAAAATAACCTGTGTGGAAGCATCAGAGCTCAACTTTGTCATTTTCTTGCAGAGGAATTCTGGACAAATGTTTTAACCTCCTGTGGCTTGATGCCCTGTTCAATATGATGAAACAGGAGTGCCTCTTTGGTTATTTTAAGGTGGTTAGAGAATGACCAGGGGTTGGAGAATGAAGAAGTGGATTTGGTATTGGGGATTGTGGAGTGATGGGTTGGATGGGATGCAACAGGTCAGGCATGGCATGAGTGTGTGGGAATAATGAAGATTGGGGAGGCCATTGCTCAAGATAGGAGGTCAACACAATATGGTATTGGAGGATCGTCTGCAAAGCATAGTGGAGAGAGTCAAGTGGAGAAAGAAGGATCAAGGTCAGATGGTTCACCAAGGCAAAGCCCTTAAAAGAGATGAGTGGGAAGTTGTGCACGAGAATGGGAAACTATGGAGCCAGACTTGAGTAAGCTTGGTAAAATAAGGAAGAGTTACTCATGTGTGAAATGGTTGCTCAGAAGAGGCAAGGTTTTGAGAATGGTGTCAGAGCTCAGCTTTGCTTTTTTTTTTTTTTTTTTTTTTTGTCAGAGTAATTCTGGGCAAATGTTTTAACCTCCTGTGGCTCAATGTCCTTATTTACAAGGTAGACATAATAGAAGTACCTCTGTGGGCTTTTGAAAGGATTAAGCTTATGAACTTACATCTAGAACTTTGAGTGGGATTGTTTAAAATGTACCTGTAATAAGAATTATCTATAATTAAGATCACAAGCCAGATAATAGGACTGTTAGAACTTCATAAAGAATATAATAAATGTCAAAGGATAGTCGTACAGTGTGAAAATTTTCTGTATTTGGTGGGATTGTAGTATTGGGCTTTGAAAACTTTAAAAGAAAAAAAGAATTTTTTAAAAAAATAAGAATAACATTATTTCAAGTGAGGTACACTTAGTTCTTTCAAAATCATTGAGTATGTAAAGAATATTGATGAACTAATATCATCAAATGGATTAATCTTCATAATTATTGAAACTCAAAAGTATTATAACATCTAATATACATTAGATACTATATTGATTGTATGTGGTGGAACATCATGGATGTGTAAAATAACATTCATATATACTGATACACATCCATACATAAATTACCATCCCAGCAAAGATGCAGAGAGAACAAAACTGTTTGTCCTATTATAGATACCAGGGTATTCACCAAGAGTCCCCTCACTGTGTTCCTCATCTACACACTTGCCAAAGGTCTTGGAAAGATGGTTGCAAAACACTTTAATACCAACGAAAGATTTCACATGGAGCTTTCTGAGCAAATGTAACTGTGCAGCAAACGCATACTATTTGATACTGTATCTGAAAAACAACAAAATGATGCCAAGGCTGTAGCTCACATAGGGAGACCCTTACAGCAGTATCTAAAATGTGTACCTACAGCCTCGTGGCATCTTATTGAGCAGTCAGATAGCTCTGAAGCCACTCAGTCCCAAGACCCTCTGTCTCCTCCTTTACCATCCAGTAACATCTTCATAGGCTTGACTTTGAAAGGTCATTCCACTGGAATCACACACTACAGCCTTTTAAAACTAGCTTTGTTCAGTCAAGTATTTGTTTCCTGCATGGCTTCTTGTGGTGCTGAGGGCCGAGTTCTTTTTCACGATGGATAATTTATACAAAAATTTACAATATGAAAAGATGTATGTGTCTCATCACCTATTAAGTACTATGCTGGTTATTTCCACGTTGGGCGATTACAAAGAATTCCTTGAAAATCATCCCTAGACAGGTAGATCAGGTAAGGTCTGTTTCTAATTCTTTGTTTCAGAGGGATTCTCTAAAGTCTGAAGAGCCAGGGTACACAATTCATACTTCTAATTTCTTCCCCCAATCTGAAGACAAAGAAAACAAATGTTTTAGTCATCCAGGAAATGCAAATCAAAAGGATCCAGAGATTCCATCTTATATCCATCAGAATGGCTAAGATCAAAAACTCAAGTGACAACACATGCTGGAGAGGATGTGGAGAAAGGGGAACCTTCCTCCACTGCTGGTGGGAATGTAAACTTGTACAAAAACTTTGGAAATCAATCTGGCACTTTCTCAGAAAATTAGGAATAGTGCTTCCTCAAGATCCAGTTATACCACTCCTGGGCATATATCTGAAAGATGGTAAATCATAGAACAAGGACACTTGCTCAACTATGTTCATAGCAGCTTTATTCAGAATAGCCAGAATCTGGAAACAACCCAGATGTCCCTCAACTGAGGAACAAATACAGAAATTGTGCTACATTTACACAATGAAATACTACTCACCAATTAAAAACAAGGAAATCATGAAATTTGCAGGCAAATGGTAAGAACTAGAAAAGATCATCCCGAGTGAGGTATCCCAGAAGCAGAAAGACACACATGGTATATACTCACTTATTTTTTTCTTTCTTTTTTTATTAATTACACTTTATTCATAAAGCCCCTCCCTCCTCCCCTCCTGATCCCAGCCTCCCTCCCCTTTCTGCATGCATGCCACTCCCCAAGTCCACTGATAGGGGAGGTTCTCCTCTCCTTTCTGATCTTAGTCTTTCAGTTCACATCAAAAGTGGCTGCATTGTCCTCTACTATGGCCTGGTAAGGCTGCTCCCCCCACAGGGGGAGGTGATCAAAGAACAGGCCAATCAGATTATGTCAGAGGCAGTCCCTCTTCCCATTACTATGTAACCCACTTGGACACTGAACTGCCATGGGCTACATCTGTGCACGGGTTCTAGGTTATCTCCATGAATAGTCCTTGGTTGGAGTATGAGTCTCTGGGAAGTTCCCTGTGTTCAAATTTCTTTGCTCTGTTGCTCTCCTTGTAGAGACCCTGTCCTCTCCAGCTCTTACTATTTCCCAGTTCTTACATAAAATTCCATTCACTCTGCCCAACAGTTGACCATCAGGCTCAGCATCTGCTTTGATAGTCTGTATAGGGCAGAGGCTTTCAAAGGCCCTCTGTGGTAGGTTCCTAGTTTGTTTCCTGTTTTCTTCTTATTCTGATGTCCATCCTCTTTGCCTTTCAGGACAAGGATTGACCGTTTTAGTTAGGGTCCTCTCTCTTGCTTAGTTTCTTTAGATGCACAGATTTTAGTGGGTTTGTCCTATGTTGTATGTCTATATGAGTGAGTATATACCGTGTGTGTGTGTGTGTGTCTTTTTGCTTTTGGGACAACTCACTCAAGATGATCCTTTCCAGGTCCCACCATTTACCTGCAAATTTCATGATTTCCTTATTTTTCATTGCTGAGTAATACTCTATTGTAGAGATGTACCACAATTTCTGCATCCATTCTTCAGTTGAGGGGCATCTGGGTTGTTTCCAGCTTCTGGCTATTACAAATAAAGCTGCTACAAACATGGTTGAGCAAATGTCGTTTCTGTGTACTTAAGCCTCTTTTGGATATATGCCTAGGAGTGGTATCGCTGGATTTTGGGGAAGCGCTATTCCTAGTTGTCTGAGAAAGCGCCAGATTGATTTCCAGAGTGGTTGTGCAAGTTTACATTCCCACCAGCAGTGGAGAAGGGTTCTCCTTTCTCCACAACCTCTCCAGCATGTGTTGTCACTTGAGTTTTTGATCTTGGCCATTCTCATGGGTGTAAAGTGAAATCTCAGAGTTGTTTTGATTTGCATTTCCCTAATGGCTTATGAGGTTGAACATTTCTTTAAGCGCTTCTCTGCCATTTGATATTCCTCTCCAGAGAATTCTCTGTTTAGCTCTGTTCCCCATTTTTTTAAGTCAATTACTTGTTTTGCTGCTTTTCAGCTGCTTTAGTTCTTTATATATACTGGATATGAGTCCTCTATCAGAAAAAGTGTTGGTGAAGATTCTTTCCCAATCTGTAGGCGGTCGCTTTGTTTTGATGACGGTGTCCTTTGCTTTGCAGAAGCTTTTTAGTTTCATGAGGTCCCATTTATTGATTGTTGCTCTTAGAGCCTGTGTTATTGGTGTTCTGTTCAGGAAGTTTTCTCCTGTACCAATGAGTTCTAGGGTATATACTCACTTATAAGTGGATATTAGACATATAATATAGGATAAGCATACAAAAATTTCTGCAGTCCTAAAGAAGCTAAACAACAAGGAGGAGCCCAGGGAAGAGGCTAACTCCTCATTCAGAAGGACAAACCCAATAGACATCAGAAGTAGAAGAAGACAGGAAATAAGAATGGAGCTGCCCGCAGGGAACCTCTGAAAGCTTCTACCCAGCAGAGTATCAAGGCAGATGCTGAGACTCATAGCCAAACATTGGGCAGAATGCAGGGATTCTTATGGAAGAATAGGGAGATAGAAAGACTTGGAGGGGACAGGAGCTGCACAAGAAGACTAACAGAACACGAAATACCCAGTCTCAGGGGATCCTGCAGAGTCTAATGAATCAATCAAGGATCATGCATGCAGAGGCACTAGAACCCCTGCTCAGATGTAGTATATAAGCAGTTCAGTTTCCATGTGGGTTTCCTAGAAAGTACAGCAGGGACTCTCTCCTGCTGGCTGTGTGATCACTGGCTCTTTGATCACTGTCCCCTGGCAAGGTGGCCTAACTAGGCCACAGAGAAAGAGGATCTAGACAGACCTGATGAAACCTGATAGGCCAGGGGCAGATAGTAGTGGGCTTCCCCTATCAATGGACTAGAAGAAGGACATGGCAGAGAGAGATGGATGAAGGGTGGACTGGGAGGAGATGAGGGAGGGGGCTACAGCAGGGTTACAAAGTGAATAAATTATGATAAGTAATAATAACAAAAAATAAAAAAGAGAACAAATGTCTATGTTTTCCTTTACTGTCCAGAGAAATGTCAGAAGTATAGTTGTCCGAGAACTCAGAAAACACATTAAAATAGTTAATAAGTCCTTCCTCGGTTTGCTCTTTCACTGTTTATTTTATTTTGTGCCAAATATTATTCATAAAGCGTACAGAAATTTTGGGATAAAAATGTAAATAGTTAAACATTCTGTCACTCGTAGATGAGAATTTAGCATATGCTAAATTTAGCCCTGGCGTTCAGAGCAGCAGATCTGAGTTTGATGGATGCTTGATCATTTACTGGCTCTGTGACCTTGAACAAGTGACTAACCCACTGGGGTTCAAGTTTAACCACAAATAACAGCTGGCAAGACCCAATGAAGTCATGTTTAGAAGAACCATGTTTCTGGTCAGGCCTACTCATGAAGATCAATTATCCCCATGTTTCAAGTCCAATGTCAAGGTCACTGTTTCATCTCACTTAAATCATCTGTGACTCTTGACACAGTTGCTCACCCCTTCTGCGGAACTGTTTTCGTCTCTTTTATCTTATTTTTGGCTATGTGCTGCGACAGAAGTGAAATGAGCGCGCGAAATAGTTTTTGCCACTGCTGTGTTTATTGTCGTTCAATCGATACCTCTAAGAGTGGAACCATCTTCAGAGATCATTGGTAGACCCCTGGAACTGGCACGTACACAAATGGAGTGGCATTCAGCCACAGAGAAGAATGAAACTCACTTGTAGAACATTTAGAACTGGAAAACACTGCAGAGCTTAATAGGTCATAAACCAAAAGACAGATGACTTTTTTTTCTGTGCCCTATGTGCAGGTTTAAGAAAAAATTTATGAGATAATAACATTCAAACCACCAAGCTACTTTGCACACCAGGATAAGAATCCTGAGTCTAGTCCTGATTCCTTCACACAATAAAATCAAACCAGCATCCGTTCCTCTGCTCTCTTAAGTTACCTGTAGTCCTTCTGCAATTAGAACTTGCTCTGCTCTTTTCAGAAAGTTCATTGTGAATACCAAAGTGTTTTCGTTTGTCAATAATATCTGTGTGGCGTCAGGGAAGTGAGACAATTTCTGTATGGAGACTAGGGCTGCAATCCATCACAATGTGATCACAATGTAAACAAATCATACGAAGAAGTGAAAAGATGGTGCTAACAAACTGCCTATTTGGTCTTTCATGTTCACGTGAGAACAAAAGGAAGATAATAATCCTGATAATAAGAACATGGTGTCAGCTTGGTGGTGGTGGTGCATGCCTTTAATCCCAGCACTCCGGGAGGCAGAGGCAGGCAGATCTCTGTGAATTTGGGACCTAGCCTGGTCTATAGAGTATGTCCCAGGACAACCAAAGCTACACAGAGAAACTCTTGAAAAGCCCAAACCAAACCAACCAGACAAAAAGAGCATGGTGTCTGTCTGTTACAATAACCAGAGATATCACTGTGGCATGGTACCTTCATTCATGGCTGCCAACTGACACCTCTCAACTTAGAGTAAGATTTGACCTAACTTGGTTTCTACTTTCATGATTTAAACATATGCTTTTTATTTTTCAAGAAGAATACATTAAACACAAAACCTCCTGCAATATTGACAATAAAACACTCCTGGCTATAGATGTTGAGATACAATGAATTTCCAGAGGATGAGGACAAATACTTTAGGATATGTTCTGCCTAGTTTGCAACGTAGCCTAATGCCCCACAGAACCATATAATGCCAGATATGTGACAAATTAATAGGATGGAAGGAAAAAGAAGCATAAGACCCCAGGAGACATTCTGAATTCAGACGTTTAGAGGAACTTAGTTACTTCAGGAGCTCAAGTTCGTGGAAAACCGCAGCATCCAAAAGTAGTTGTGAGGATTTCAAACCAAGCGCAAAAACACAGGCAGGGAAATAGTGAGCTTCAAACAAATTATAAGCAATTCAGACACATCTTGCCTATCTCAGAAAGCCACACACAAGCTAAAATAAGCACACAATTAATGAGAAACTGGAGAAGACAGTCAGAGGTCGGCTCCTCTATCTAGTCCTGCAAGCCTCAGAGGTCTGCAGAGAAAAAGGATCAGCTGGCTTACAAACAAAAGCTACTCGTCGGTAAGTTGTAATTAAGTGTGCAAGAAGGCACACTTTTGGTTTGTCAAGTCCTCACAATGTCTACTTTTTAACTTTAGAGTACTTTGGAGAGCAAAAATTTACAAACGTATTCCTTTTTGTTAATTATCTTAAATAAACATATTTTTTAAAAAAACAAAAAACTAATTCTCCAGTAATAGATTCAGTGTGTTCTAGGACACGTAACTAAAGAGATATCACTTCTGAGGAATGTAAATGAAGACCTCGTAGTCCTTCCCTCCATCAGTAAATATTGATCCATTGGCTGATAGAGCAGATTAGAAAACCATATGCCCCTTGCTCAAGTACGTACGTTTAAAGTCAGGAAGAGGCTTTGTAAGTACAAGGGCAGAGCAGAAAAATGGATCACACCTTTGTGGACAAAGGTGAGCACTGTCAGAAATAGCATCAAGTCCCATTCATAGCTCCCTAAGTGTCCCTTGCACAGGGGAAGCCAATCCGAAGCCTGGGTCCTGGTAGACAACGTTATGAAGCAACCGTGCATCCTGGCTGATCGTCATGCACAAATTCCCTCAAGCATTCTTTACAACACATTGCCAGTTACATTTAAGATGAAAAGCCTGGGAATCTGGGACATTTCTTAAAATTCTCCTCTAGGGTCTAGATGCAAGCGTGGCTCCCAAATTGAGATGCATTTCCTGAGCCTGGAATTGGAAATAAGAAGAGTCGTGTTCTGATTTATTTGTTCAATATGTATTCACTTTTTGTCATAGTTAGTGAATAAATATACATGAACTATATTTTATATAGTTCCACACGTGATATATAATATATATAACAAATTATTCTTATGATAAATATTCTGAATGAGATATTTACTAAATATTTATACTAAAACATCAGTGCTACAAATTTGCTATATCCTTCTGTTCATCTTGTATATAGACACATGTGGTTTTATTATTCCACTTCTGCTTGTCCTGTTCATATCATGATACCATCTGTGGCTTCTGTGGCCCTATTCATTTCTAACATTGTTTGTGCCTTTTCTTCTTTCTTATCAGTCATAATGCAGATTTTTTAATTGGTAAGACTCCTCAAATATTTTATTGCATTTCTTTTCATTGTATATGTTAGACTATTCATTTTTTCTTTTTTCTTTTTTTGCTGATTTCTTAAAATACAAGTTTAGATGATCAAGGTGAGCATTTTCTTATAAGGGAGCTGACAAGATGGCTCCCAGGGTAAAGGTGCTTCTTTCTTAGCCTGAGAAGCTGAGTTCAGTTCCTAGAACTCACAAGGGAGAAGGAGGAACCATGGTGCCACTCTCTTCTGACTTCCATACCTGTGCCTTGGCATGAGTGTGTCTCTCAAAGACAAACAAACAAAAAATAATGTAATAGAAGTTTTGAAGCTTTCTTATTTCCTTGGTATGCCTATGGTGATGTGAGTTCTCTCAGGACTGATGGCAGTAGGCTTTTTTCATATGTTTTGTTATTTTGTTTTTCATTTTCCTTTAGCTATTTATAATTAGTTAGCAGAAGTTAATATCCTGGGTGGGTTTTCTTGGGTTCACTAGTTCTTAGATTCACTCACCTCTTTGATTTGGAAATGTTTCAGACACTGCTTAGACAGTGTTCTTTAGAGGACTGGCCTTCTATACTCCTTTTCGTCTTTCAGACAAATCGCAAATAAGGAGGGTTCAAGCACCACTTTTGTTCAACTCAAGGGTCATTCAATGTTCCATGTGTACAACCGATTTTATGATGTTCATACTGACAACCGTCATCAAATTGGTGCCAAAGAGCAATCATGGAAAGTAAGAACAGAACATGTAAATAAAACAGAACTAAGTTGTTTGTAAAAAAATCTGCAATTGAAATGTTTTCTCCCCCCCACACAAAAAATTTGGTTTGTATTTTCTTTAAAAGCCTTTAGATGTCAAAACAATTTTTTTTTTCTCTTCCAAGGTAAATTCAACATTGGCTGAAGTAAAGATTATCCTCTGATACTAAATAACTAATTTAAATTATGCTAGACATGACCAACTTGAAATTAAATGGAAAGAGAAGTGGATACCTACATTACAAAAAGTTAAGGCTCCTGAGTAAAGAGAACTCATTACAGAGCCATTTCCACCTCCAGGAAGAAAACATTGTTCACTGCAAAAGTTCTACAGGTTCTTTATGTATTTAAAGACATGTGTGCCGTGGACATCCAGTGCAGTATTATTGGCTGTATCCTAGGAAGCAATTACCTAAGCAAGACCCAGAAAGGCCCTTACTAGATTCAGGTACTTTATGCTTTGCACACAGCCTGGGTCTCATCCTATATGAGGTCTAGTGGAATGCAATGGTGAGGGTCTTCTTGATTTTATGCCAGTTCAGGGTATAGAAATCCCCTCACTTGTGGCACATGATATCAATAAATAAAGCATTTTAAAAATAGAATAAATTTACATAGTCAGACTGAAAAATTACATAAAAATAATCACACAATTTACTCAGGGTGGCCCAAAATGTTTTAGGTATCATGATTTGAAATGGCATCTAAATGAAAAAAGAGGAAGTTTTATTTTAGGGATGAAATGCCTTGCACATGACTTGTAGGGCAAGCCAACACTAGAGCACCGTGAGGCTTTCAACTGTGAGACAGACAGGCTTGCACAGCTCCTGTCATCATTTCTTCCTTCCTCCCTTTCCATCTTTTGTCAACTTGCCTTTTCTTCTATGCCCTTCTGTATTACCATCTTGCTCTCTCTTAGATGATGCTGTTCAACTTTCAAGATAAGTATTTCTCACTTCACACACTTTTTATAGCTCAGAAGTAATAATTACTTTTTTCTTAAGGTGATGTTCTAAATATGTACAATGAAACAAAATCTCTTCCCTGATTCTATTGGTCTTATTTTTTTCTCCTATTTAATCCTCTTCCATAAGCACATTTAAGGTAAAAAAAAAAAGGCATCAAAATAGAGCAAATATGCTGTATGTTATTATGATGAGGCAAATAACAATCTATCGATTGTCTGTTCTTTGTTTCAGCATCTTTTATAAACAAAATTCCTTGCTACATTTTAGAAAAAGTGGCAAAGTGCAGCTTATGACACAAAGTGTGCACAGTCTGTACATGGAGACACTGAGTTATAAGTGTCAAAACATAATAAGAACATTTATGGGCAGACAACGATAGAGTCAATCTCAAATGAACTTGAAATAAGGAGCATAAATCCAGCAGGGATGAACCCATGTCCGAACAGGAATTAAACTTGTTCTGCAGTGGTAAGCTAGGACCTATACTACAGAGATAAATCATCACCTCAATCCATTTAAATTAATGCAGAACATTTAAATTTACAGCACAGAGAAGGGCTCACCTTCTTTTCAGGGTCAACCCCATGATTTCACGGTATCCTGTAGAGATTAGTATTAAAGTTTAACCTTTCAGGTCTACAATTAAAAGTCAATTACAGCACTTACATTTTGTAGCATATAAGCTTTCCCTTGCAAAATGTGCTGCGTTCTTTTTACTGGAAAATCTATGTGAGTAAATTATGAGAAGGGGAGAGGAACAGAAAGAAGTTGGTGTGGGGTTCACTTTAGGGTTTTGTTGTTGTTGTTTCTTTAACAAATTTCCAAAGCTCTCCTGATATGTATAAAACCCGTAATAATCTTTGTAAAGAAGTCTATTTCGACATTTTTTTTTCCTTTTAAGAATTACACAATGTATTCCCAGCATGATTTCACAAAATTGTTGCCAAATGGAACACATGACAGAATTTTAAGATCAGCGCTGATTACAAGTGAAAGAGCAAACGAGAATTTAGCTCGGAGAAACTGTACTAATGTGTAGACACTGAAGGTGGCTGTATCACTGACTTCATGCAGGGAAGGCGGGGTTAATTTTAGCTTTTTACCTCAATACTCTCAGCTGAACAAAAGAGATATAAATACTAAAATGTGCTTACAGGTAAGTAGTGCAGATCAAACACATTTTATTGTATTAGCTGGTTAATAACAATTTAAACAGAAATAGGTGATTGTTTACATCCTACTGAAACAGAATGCCTTCTCCATGAATAGCTTTGAATTTATTAAAATATATGTAAATTCATTTAGACTACTAATACTCATTTAGTTTTCTCATGTAAAAATAGGCTTATTTATATTCAATAAATTTAAATTCTTAGGTAGTTATGTACATATATGTTTGTATCTATGTGCATATGTTTACATATAATATAAATTCATATATTGGGTGCCAAGATACAGTTAACAAGCAAAGTTATAAATAATTCCTGATAAACGCTGATTTTTTTGATAAGAGCTAGAAAACATATATATCTTGATAAGAGCAATGTATGTTGAAAGTGACAGAAAGAAATATTTAAAATGGGCTTGGAAATCAAAAGAAAATTTAGGCTTTCATGTGATTGACAGTTTCAGGTTCCCATCAGATTCCATTTCCCTCTGGAACAGAAAGAAGAGGTCCTCCCTCTTTCTCATATGTGTTTCTTTTGAATTAATCTTCATGGGATGCCCTGGTTTCCTTAGCCTCTACTAGCTCCTCTTCCAGCTTCAGATACCCAAGAACTGTGACCAGACACCCTGACTGGCTAAACTGGTGTTGCATTCTCATTTATATGTCATGGGCAAGAGGTCAGTATGCATATATGTTAAATGAGTGAATGAATGAATGATGTGGTGTTCATACAGGATGTAGGTAGCAATACTACCAGATCATTCATATATACATGAGTTTTATATATATATATATATATATATATATATATATATATATATAGAGAGAGAGAGAGAGAGAGAGAGAGAGAGAGAAAGTGTATTCAAGATTTTTGTCACTTTTCTATTATTACTTTTATTTTTTATATTAATTACAGTTTATTCACCTTGTATCCCAGCTGTAGCCCGTCACTCATTCCCTCCCAATCCTGCTCTCCCTCCCTCTTCTCCTCCCATGGCCCTCCTCTAGTCCACTGATAGGGGAGGTCCTCCTCCCCTTCCATCTGACACCATTCTATCAGGTCTCATCAGGACTGGCTGCATTGTCTTCCTCTGTGGCCTGGTAAAGCTGTACTTCCATCAGGAGGAGGTGATCAAAGAGCCAGCCACTGTGTTCATGTCAGAGACAATCCCTGTTCCTCTGCATTCAAGATTTTGAAAATATATCCAATATAAGGAAGTCGAGAATAACAAAACCAGGGTGAGATTTAAAAAAAAATTTCTATGACTTCAAAGTTTTATGCAAGATAAATTACCTACTAAAAGAAAATTCAAGAGAATCTCGAAGCTTGGAATCCTGTTAACATTATTTCGAATTCTTACATTGTTTAAGTTTTGCCGATCTCAAATTCAAATAAAATAGTTGCAGAATTCAGCCAATTAAGCTCTAAATCATAGATCTAGTAATTCTTTCAGAGAGATGTGTGTTCTTTATTGTATAGTTTACTAATTTTCATGAGGAAAATCAACCATGGAAAAGGAGCCAATGGTGTTCATAAAGGAGGCGGGTCTCTTTGACATAGTGTCACCGTGGGAGGGGCAATTACAGTGTGCTAATTAGCACATGACATTGAGAAGACAGTATATGATCTAGACACAAGAAAGTCAGAACATTTTAATTAAAGTACTCCTTGATGGCCTATGAATGAAAACAAAGCTAAACATAGTTAAAACTTTTAAGGCAAAATAGATCTCAAACTTTGTTAGTAATTGCCCAAGAGGCAAGCACAAAAATGGATATAATATAACTGATTTACCTGGCATACATGGGAAATCAGAACCTACGAGCTATACTATGAAGTAAGAAAACCAAAACTGATGTGTGTTCGGGTGGTAACTGAGACTCTTTAAAACATATATTTCATGTTAGGTATTTCATGTTTCTGAAGAAGGTTGGCAGTGCCACATTTTGTAGTCACATGACGGCATTTACAGAACCACAGCTGTGTTGATCCAGCAGGCACAGTGATCCCATTGACCTTATGAACACTTTTACCCATTCTCTTTTAAAACCGAAAGAGAATAATTTTCCTAATTATTTTGGTTATTTTTAAATGTTAGTAACACATTTGTTTCTCTTTGTATATATGCGTGAGTACAAGTGTTGGAGAGTCCAGAATGGGGCATTCTATCCATGAGAGTAGTGAGTTACAGGTGGTTGTGAGTCACATGACATCGGTGCTGGGAATTGAACTTGGGACCTCTGGAGGGGCGGCAAGTGCCCTTAATCCCGGAACCATCTCTCCAACCACTTGTTCTTTCTTTACGATAAAACACTCAGAGGCAAGAATTTTTCCAAAAATAAAAATGTCTCTTACAGTTGTAATTGGCTTATATGTTGGAGTAATATTTATCATATCTCAGAATGGACTGATATACTGAAACTCCATTGTAGTAGTTGGTATTGTTGAGACACTTATTTCAATAACAGAAAAATGAAATTTGATTTATTTTCCAAAACTTTGAGAATAGGAACTGTAAAATTAGAAAGAAAGGAAAAAATAGCACACAAGCTCACCCCTACAAGCTTGGAATTTGTCATGTTTGTTTTGTGTTGGCCAACTATTCCTGGCCATGAGGCCTTCCCTGGAATGTGTTGAAACACTCAGTGAATGTCCATTGGAGAAAACTCATTTTTCCTTTCCCAGCAAGTGTAAACTGGAGAAAACTTCTTGGCTAGAGGTGAGGTGATATGTCTTTTTCTGTGCTTAGGTTTTCCTGGTTTGAATCTGTGAAGGTCTTGTGTGTGCTGCTGCTGTCTCTGTGAGTCCCCAGGTGCATTGGTCCAGTTGTGTTTGGAAGATGCTATTTCCAGGGGGTCTTCCAGCTCCTTTGTCTCTTAAACAATCTTTTTACCTCTTCTACTGCATAGATCTCTGAGGCTTGATAAGGGTGGTTTGAAAAGACCCTGAATGAGATGGAAGCCAAACATGAACCTGCTAAAACTGCCCAGAATCTAACATTGCATAGGTCACAACCCTAGGGGAAAACCTGCTACTATTCTGCTAAAGGAACATAGCAAAAAAATGACTTCGAATGATATTTTGCTTTAACCATAGATCAGAGCCTCATTCAACCCTTCTCAGACAGGGTTCTTTTTACAGTGGGGGAGAATTAACACAGAGACCCACAACTGAGAAATGTGCAGAGAATGAAAGAAACTGGAGTATTAATTTGTATCAAAATTTGTTTAAAATGGGCAAAATGTTTTAAAATATGACCTCAAACATGCAAGTATCAGAAACTTAGCATCTTGTTATTCACACAATAATCAGGAGTATTAATCATTCATGGGTAAACACACAAGATAGTGAGCATCAGACATTAGCTATTCTCAGTTCATCTGCTCCATATCTGCACAATAAACAAGGACATTGCATTTTTAGGCCTCTAACAAGTCAATACTTCTTTCTTTTAGGTGTATACCAACATCACTAAAGTCAAAACTTATTAGAAAACCACAGAACCCTGTTGTTATAGATCAAATGTAAACTAGTTTTAAGGTAAAGGTAAATAATTATTTTAAAATAACATTATTTCCTATATTATCGTGATTCATTAGAAAAATTACCTGGTACTTACAAAGTTCCTATTTTCAGAATATAATGTTACAGATTGATGGTATAGAAAGAGAACGTTTCTAATTTTAGAAGAGTTTGAGATTTGCTAAGGGTGATCTAAGTGAGAGGAGGTTGAAAATCCACAAGCAGGGATTTGTTTCTTACAAGCAGTACCAAGAGTTAAATCAAAGGAGTAAGACATAACTGGTTGAGTTCAGTAATGTCATCCTCTTGTGGATGACAGAGAGAGGGCTCAACAGCATAGCTACTGGAAACTGAAGAACAGAAAACTTAACCTGCAGCTACCAACACTGTATCCTGCCTGCTTGTGTCACCTAAGGTCATCCGAAGAGAGGCTGGGCCCCAGCCTTCCCACCAAGTGTGCCTTAACTTGCCTACATCTGTTTGAAACAGGGTTTCTATGCCAAGTTTCATTTTGTAGCTGAATTTTGATTGCCTTTAACTGATGGCAGGGGTCTGTCCTGGCTCTGGCAGAGGGAGGCCTTTTAAGAATTTTCTCAAAGGTCCTCAGTGCTGTAGCCAGTTTGGGCACAGCACTACCTCACCACTTGTTCTGTTAATGGACTGCTCCGTAGCCCAGCATCACTCCTTTCTCATCTATCTTCAACACAACCAGTTTCAGTTCATGAAAACTGCAGGGCATCCAGGCCTCAGTCCCCGTAAGCCTCAGTCCTGCTTCAGGCAATATGTCTGGCTATGACACTGAAGATGAGGAAAGAAGCTAGGTGAAATTATCAGTCCAGGAACGCTGCAATTATGGGCTTTAGAAAGATGTCCAATGCTAATCAGAAGGGAAACCATTGATGAGTTCACACGTTGGGTTCCTCATTAAAACACATGAGTTCTGAAATGAGTAAATCCACAGGTCAATTTGCAAATACAGAGTGAGAAATTACGGTGTGAAAGCTCACAATGAGTCATCACACATAACTTTCCGGTTTGATACAGCCTCATTTTTGGATGAAGTTTGAAGGATGTCACTTATATTTATGCTAAGAGTTCTAAGACCGGTAACAGTTGTTGTGGTGACTATGTAAAACAAATTACGAGTGCCTGCTGTCTCTCCCTCCCTCTCCTCTATCCTCAGCTCACCACCCTATCTCTCTGTGTTGAGGGTTGACTCCAAGGGCCTTGTATGTGCTAAGCAAATTCTACTGAACCACATTCCCGGTCATTATAGGAAGAATTAAAAATTGAATTTTGTGAAAAATAATACTGTTTTTATTTTTACTCATTATCTGAGAGTTGTTTTAAATAGCTATAAAAAGTTTTTAGATTTCAATGTTTCAAGGCACCCAGAAATCTTCCAGGGTTAATGCATAGAGAGACATAGGACTATTCAAGAAATTGCTTTAAGTATGAGTTCATGAGAGTCTATGTGCAGGTGCCTGAGGCAAGAAGGTTTGCATGAATACAAATGAGAATTCAGACATGGGAATATAGTAACCCTCCAGAAACCTATGCTAGTCAGGAATACAGGGATGGAGGCACAAACCCTCCTCAAATATCCATCCCTTTTGACCAGTAAAAACAATTATTGTCCCTATTAACAATGCCCTACTGTAATGAGAAACTCCAGAGCACACACCTTCTAAAAACCACTCTCAAAGGTAGGCACCTGCCCTTTCCCAGATGGGGAACAGTAAGACTGACAGGAGGGAAAGTAAGCCCACCCCATGTGCCATAACTGATGTCATCACAAGCATGCACCCAAGGCTTGGCTCTGTAAATGCTTATGTGAGTTGCCATAGAAGATGGGAGTATAATAATCCCTATTAACCTAACCATGTTTAATTATTTGTGAGCCCATAAAAGTCAATGCCAGGCTTCCCCAGCATCCCAGGGTGAAGGACTGGATGTAAAAATTTTCCAGCCTTATATCAACTCTTAAGCCTAGCCTTGCCCAGCATCCTTGGGTGAGAGGACACTCTGCTATTTCCAAGCACGACATCGTCTGTGAGCTCATCTTCCCCCACCGCCTTGGCATCAGCAGAGTGATGGGAAGGGGCTATTCTCAGTATGGCTTCTTCGGATGACTTTGCTCTCTCTACTAAACAAAACTTTTATGGGCTGCCTGCTGGGTTTGTCTATAAACTTGTATTGATGAGATCAAGAACCTGCACTGAAAGAGATATGATCTCTCCAGCTCACTGCATCTACCGCATCATAAAGAATAAACTGTGCTTTTTAAGAGGAGTAAAAAATAACCAACATAAACAGAAAACACTGTGAACATACTCTTCAATAAAAAGGATTAAATGCTGGTGACATGTTTGGAGTTTTGAACGTGAAGCTTCAGTGTGCTGAGCAGTTAGCTCAAAGGGACCCAATGAGGACCCAATCTGTTGCTCAATAGGGACCTGGAAGCAAGGAGGATGTTTAGAGCCACATTGTGTCCCTGTTTGTGACACAGACAAGAGAAGAATGTCCTTGTTAATGTGCCAAAGGTCATTCTGAACCAGATTCTTAATGGGTACTTTGATGCAGTTATTGAAAATAAAGTTTTTGTTCCATAAAATTTGCAATACAAGTAAACACATTCAAGGATTTCTGTAATACCCTGTCAACGTTTTGCCTCCAATCAATTCCTCATAAGCAAATACATCAAATCAATATAAACTATCAGTGACAAGCTACTTCTAATTCTTTGGCCATGGGGCTCATTAAAGCAATTGTTCTCCGACTAGACAAGTGGGTTCACCAACTGGCATGCTTAGTGAGAACTGCTTTTAAAAAGCCATTGATTCTTCTTAGATCTCACAGCAACAAAGTGGGACCCGCTCTCAGCAACAGGGAAGGAGGAGACAGTAAGTCAACAAGCAGGTATATCAGAAAGAGAAACGGACATGCCATGCTGCCACAATTTGTGGAGGGCTCACAGTTCAATGATCCAGCAGGACACATGGTAAGATAGATACAGCCAATGCTGGAGAAACTGTGTCTGAATAAAAAGAACAGTAATTTTTAAGTTATAATTCTAAGTACTGTATGTACTGTGTATGTTTGCTTTTTACTTATTCAATGTGTCAGGATATGTTTTCCATTCTCTGTTCTATTTGTTATGAATAAAAGTTTCATACTGACAAAAAATTTTCATATTGACAAGAAAAATATGAAATTAAACCCCCAAATCTCTTTTTGTTTGTTTGTTTGTTTGTCTGGTTTTTGCCTACTATTTTAGGATTGATTATATTTTGGCTCTGAGCTTTAAAAAAAAAAAGGGAAAAATAAAATGTAAGAGTTATCATTTATGTGTGTGTAATAAGTGTGTTATCCTGCAGAACATCTAATTTAGGTGCGATTTACAGACAAAAAAAAAACAAACAAAAAACAAAAAATACTGGGAAATTGTGTGTAACCAACGCCTCTAACAGCTCTGAATGTTTTCCTGTAAAAACTTCTCCACACAGAGCTCCCCACGGGTGAGGACCTGTTTATCAAGCGCTTCATGTCACAGCACACTGGGTAGTCAGTACGGAGTCACAGTCCTAAAATGCTTTGTAGAATCTTGTTACGATAAATACTTCAAGACAAACATCACAGATTATTGACTAGTAACAACAGTCCAGAATACATATACATTATACATGTACATACACACACATGAAGACATACACATATGTCATGTACATCTGTACAAGTGTATGTTCATACACACACATACACCGTTCACTAAAAAGCACAGCTAAGTAATTAGCAGCTGAGAAACCACTAGGGATAATGGCAGTGAACTCCTAAGAACCATTGCTGCCAAGACTACTGATGTACACTACGGAGGTATGTACCCCGAGAATTAGTCTATGTCACCATTACACGAGTTAGCGAATGAGCTGGGAGGTCCCTAGAGGATGTGACAGGGTTCCATGACTGTAATCTTTGGAAGCTGAAGCCATCAAGGCCCCCTTTCCCTTAGGGTATTTACAGCTCATTTGATCCTTCCAAGTAGTATTATTTTCATGCTCAGAGGAAGAGAAGTGTAATTTTGTTTGTTTGTTTGTTTCAAGAGTTGGAATCCAGATATCACTATGCGGGCATAGTGTGACTCCCTTCGGGAGTAGGATAAACCTCACTTTCCGACAGCGTAGCAACGTTCTCTCAGCATCAAGCATCTGCAGCCTAGGCTTGGTGGCCGCTGGAATCCTTTCCAGGCTGACAGCGAGTTTCCTCCAGACGTGGAGTACCCGGTATTATTTGGTTAAGTCACTTAGCACAGCTGCTGTGACAGGCTGGTAAATATGTCCCAAGTGTCAGAGAAGAGGCTGATGTTATTGGTGGTGTATGTACTGGACTTTGCATAGAACATTTAAGACTGGGAGCGAATACATCTTCCAGTGGTGGTGAAGATAGGCTTAAACTGATATCACCAAGTCCTTGGCCAATTCATGCCTGAAGCTCGAGGCGCAATCCTAACATTTCTGGCATTGAAGCAAATTAATTTTCCTTAACATTTATGCCAAATCTGAGTTATATTTTATTTTCACTATATAGTGTCTTAATCATGTGTAAAAATAGTCACTATTTATGATTAAATGTGTAACAAGTTAGCTAAGTATATAGAGCACATATTTAAACTGTTACTAATCTGTTTGATTCTTTCTTCATAATAATTTCTATTTTAAATAATCACACATACACACAAATTACATATTTATTTGGGCATGCACACTTCACAATTTATAGAATTACTATATTTAATTAGTAGCGAAAAATGACAGATTTGACTTTGTGATATAATCTGTGAATACTAATTTTAAATTCTTTCGATATGTTATATGCAAACAGATACAATATTTAGCTTAATTGGCAGACAAGGATGAAACAGAATACAGTGATATTCTACAGTCACAATAGCTCTAGCACTCCTCCTAAGAAAGCGTTTTTTACCTCAGTTTTAGTGACTCCAAAATCAGAACACCCAGTGACCACCTTCAAAGGCCAGGTTGTCTCATATATATATATATATATATATATATATATATATATATATATATATATATATATTTGTTCACACAAACTAAATGACATCCAGTTATATCTGGTGGGCTGTCAGAGTGTCTGGAGTCAGAGATAAAATCCTAAGATGTGATAAATTTATGGATTCATTAACAGCATAGCACCTAACATCGTGACTAAATTGAGTCCAGGCTGGGAGACTATGAAAAGAATGATGGAAATTGTCAGATAATGGGGCATTTCTGTAGTTTTTTCCCCTATCATCTCAAGGGTATGGAAGGGTGCTTTTGGTGTGGCTATCCACATTTATGTGTGTATGTATCACACATAGACAGAAGGAAAAGAGGACAGGTTGGATGGGTGGGAGAAGAAAGCCTCCAGTGTTTTGTTGTTGATGAGGCAATTGTAAAAACACCACCTCATTTGGGCCTTGTAACAGAACTACACACTGTGAAGGACAACTATTATTATTCTCATTTTAGAAATGATGAAAGAGCCAGGAGTCCTGTGTGGCTAAATGACTTTAATAGTGCCAAATAGCCTGTAAATGGTGGATTTGGGATTATATTTCAGATCTTTTGATGGCAAATCCCTCTGAAGTCTTATTCCATTTTGCAGTTATAATGCGGCACTCATAAATAAGTATTAAATCTAAAGAGATGCTAACACAGTTTCGAATGGAGATGCTATTGAATAATGTACAACTTCCCTCTCTGACAGGATCCTCTAGTGTCATTTAGATCTGACACGCCTCCACTTTCCAACTGATTCTTTTTCTTTCTCACCATAAATTTATCATATTGTATTTATCAGGCTGTGAAATGGACATAATATAGATCGGCTAAAATTATCTTTCACGCATCTGTGAAAAGTCTCAAAAGATACTTCAGGACCCCAGCAGGAGTCTATAGGTATCCTTCCCTGACTCTACTTCAACTTGAAGGACAAAGACAAAGGTTGCTTTTCTCTTCAGAGAAGACATTGTCGTGTGATACATTTCTGGACCATACAATAAAAGTGGAAAGGTGTGATACTGCCTCTGGGACACTTGGTTCCCCCCCAGGAAAGAGGGCCATGTACTTGGAACAGTCCCCTCTCCCCCCACTTTTTCTGGCTAAAATTGGCACATGGCTGGGAATGCTGCAGCAGCCTGAACCCCAACAATCACTGAACAGGCTGGCACCACTGAGCACAGCAATGCCCACGGATTCTCAGGCTAATGTGGGAACAGAGGTTGCAGGGGGTGTTACATCCACTCACTGCTGGAATAATCAAGCAAAGATTGTATGTTCCTTGAACATTCAAAATAACTCTAGCACGTCGTACCCTAAATATACAATATGAGTGACATAATTAGACACCGTGAACATGTGCCCTCTTGGTTTCCTTCCTCAAAGACTACCTGGAGAGCCACCCTGCTAGCATTCTTCAGAGCCTGGCCTTTCTTTCGGGTACCTTGCTGACACAAGCTTGTCACTTCATACTCTGCTGTCTGGTGACTACTGACAGATAAGGAAGAGGATGTCAGAGCATTCCTTCTCCAAAATGACGATCGGATCCTGTTCAGAGAAGCCTTCCCAGAATCCTCTCTGATGTGGGATGGTCTGCTGAAGTCTGGGAAAAGTTTTCAGTTAAATATTATTAATTGTTACTAGAGGAGTGAGGCCTGCCACAGTACAGATGCTGAGGTCAGATGAAAATTTACATCAGCTTGCTCTCTCCTTCAACCACGTGGGTTCTGGGGCTCCAACTGTGGTTACCAGGCTTGGCAGCAAGCCCCTTTACATGCTGAAGCAACTTGCCAGCCCATTCTTACCAAATTAATCTAAAATAATATCCTTTACCTGAAGCCTTGCCTTATTTCTATACCAAAATATTTTTTAGAATGAATGCCACTGACATACATAACTATACACACACGCACACGCACAGTTTTAACATCACAGGCTTTATTGTAGTCTCCTCTGTCTCCCCTGTATATTCACCACCAAGGCTCCTGGCCGACCCTGCAGCTCCCTGAGAGTGGGCTCAGCCTGTGAGGTGCTCCCCTCACAACAGAGATGAGGATGACCTGGAGGCCGCAGACACCAAGGTTCAGAACTGGATTTTGTGCAAAAAAATTGATAACCTGACCTCATTTTCTCTTTGTAGGTACATAGTACCTACAAAAATGTTAGTGTAGCCATAAGCATGGGTTTCCTGCTAAGCTTAAGTGTTAGAAGGTTTTCTCTTATGAATGAAGAGTGATTTTTTTTTTCAACATAGATACATGTGTAGTTCTCTCTGTGTATCATTCAAGGGCATGGAAAATATAGAGCAGAACTGAAAACCAGCCCTCAGTTGCTTCAGAAAAATATTACTGGGACACAGCCACACTATAAATCATGTGGCTTGTTTAACCACAGAGGAGTGTCTTCAGTATCAAAGAGGAAACAGGGAGGAAGAAAGCAGAAGGTTACGGTAACCTTGAAGTCAGACCTCTGCTTACATCTCCATCTCTCACAGGCTGACAGGATTCAAGCTAACAGAGCAGAAAGTATTTGAGAACTCCTGAACCTGATTCTAACAGTATTCTTGAATTAAGTTATTAGTAGGAGCCTTTTCTAATACCCTCTCCTATCTCCCAACTAATTGACACGGAGGGAGAAGTATCAGATTTATTCAACAAGCTTTAATCACTATAATTGGGCAGAAATTTATCTATCCTAACCCGATGACCGCTACTCTGGCTGCTCCACAGCCACATGCCCTTTTTCTTGCCATCCATTTTTTCCCTGGCAGCTTCTGCTCAATCCCTGTCCTCGTGGCAACTCTCTCATGGCAACCTCCTCGTGACCCCCTTCTCCTCAACCTTTTCCTGCTTTTCTCTTTCTCTCGTCTCCACCTGAAACCCCATGACTGGAAAGGAAGTCCTGGCTACTGTACTCTCTTGCCCAGCTATAGGCCGTTCAGATTTTTAATAACCAATCAGAGGTGACAGAGAACAAGTTTTATACAACATTGAGATGGGAGATCCTACATAGAAATTATCTTGGGACACAGAAATGAACATCTGAACACACAGTGCACAGAACCATTCCCAATACAGTTTGGTAGTATCAAGACCTCATCTCGCATTTTCATGTAATCCTCTCTAATCGTTCAACAATATTCTGTATTTTCAGTTTTCTATCTCTGACCAGCTAGTACGATGGAAGAAACTAGTACTAATAGTTACTAATGTAAATTATTTTAAATAAATTGCCTGTTACATATGTTTATTATGACATGAATATTCTTATTAGTATAGATGAATCTAGAGTTCCCTCTGCATATCATACACAAGCATGGAAACTATGGAACACAGTTCATATCCAGCCCTTGGCTAGTAAAGTGTTACTAGGACACAGCCACACTCTCATTTGTAGAGACTTCAGTGGCTCATATTTCATCGCTATGAAATGATCTTAAGGAGTTAAATAAGATATGTAATCTGCTATGCTTTAAAAAAGTTAACTAATGTAATATCTGTAAAGAAAAGTCTTAGCAAGGTTAAGTAATTGAAGAATTTATCAGAGAGTGTTCTGCACTGTCACTGACCTCTCTCCTTAACTACGTTCTTCCTAATTAGCTACTTAATAGTGCCTAGAAATACAACAACTGCTCAACAAGGGAAGATTTTATTTATATTCAGGTCAACACACACACACACACACACAGACACACACACACACACACACACACACACACACAACCGTTGCCAAAAACTCTCTCAAAGAGGAAGCTAGCAGACATTTTATATTTTATGATTATTATTATGTCTGATAAATTCATATAATGGCCTTAGTTTTTTTGTGTGTTTTTGTTTGTTTGTTTGTTTTTAGACAACATCTTACATATACCTTCCACAAACGTGGAGCGAAAAGGCACATACAGAGAAAGAGAAAAAACATCATCTTTCAGCAGTTTTTACACGGAAGGTTAGAGGACTGTGAACTGTCACATGTGAAATGGTTCTGTGAAGGCTATTCAGCGGAGAAGGTGTGTCTGCATATTTGGTTCCCTTTGTAAGATGTTATTTTTGGTTATATGTAGACCTGTATGTCTGTGTGTATGTGCACATGAGCTCCAAGAGGCTCTTCCAAGAACCTTTGGAAGTCCAGAGGAGGTTGCCAGATCCTTGGAGCTGGAGTTACAGGTGGTAGTAAGCCAAGGTGTGTGTGTGTGTGTGCTGGGAACCTAACTCCTTTTGTAAGGCCAGCAAGCACTTTAACTGTTGGTTCGTCCACTAGCCTTTCTTCATCATCTAATTTGGTACCCGGCGAGCCAGTCACATATTCCTACACATGCAGACATATGACCTCATAATTCGGTAATACTTCTTAAAATGGCAAAGCGTCTATTATATGTTGGTGCTATGTATTCAAATGCTAAGTTCTGGGCACCAAGACCTGGTTGCAGTCCAGATGAGTGCATTCTCACATCTGCCAGTCTTTGCTGCATAAACTTTGCCCTCCGATATTCTCTGGTTAAATAAAGGAGGCTAAACAGTAACTGGACATAGGAGAAGCAGGCACTTCAGTTCCTTTCCTTGGGGACCACCACGAGGCAGGAGGAAAAGGGAGAGTAGAAAAGGACAGAAAGAGAGAAGATGGTCTGATAGAGTAGATCCAGCAGGGAAAGGACAGATATTGTCAAGTAGTTTGTGGCTGGGAGGTAGCCAGACTAGCTTAGAAAATTAGTATACATCGTCCCTGCACACTTACATGCTTCAAGCTGTTTAAATAAAGCAATAGTCTCTGTCTAATTTATTTGGGAGCTAGCCAGGTTAGTAGAGTCCTCAAGAATTAATAAATATTCAACCAACAATTATAACTTCCAGTTTGAGTGGCCTGAGTAAGTTCATTATCAACTTACTGTGAACTCTAAGCAGCAATCATTTTTAGGCCCTAGATTTGTCCCTTTTCAATACTTTTTCCCACTTATCAGCATATTACATGAATCTTTGAATTTGAAAAATGGTCTGGAATATACTATTGTTTAGAACCTTAAATATTCTTCCACTAAGAAAAGAATAATTACGTGTAAGGAAAACTATGATTGGAACTTCATGTTTTTTTACCTGCATTCACTATTCAAATAAAGGCAGTCAATATTGTGGAAAATGGAGTAGATTTTTAAATTCAATTTATGATTGGAGATGAGTTATTTCAAATCTGTATCTGCAAAATTTTATCAGTTCTCCTACAAACCAGCATTCTCATGGCTTTGTTTGTATAATAGGCAACATAGCTTTAACTGTTAAATTTGGTCAATTTAAAAAAAAGGCGTTTTAAGCAAATATTTTATTTTTATTATAAAATGATACTAGTATGTATTACAAAGAATGAAGAGATATAATGATTCTAATATAATGAAGAATAACTTCAATGAGTTAGCACCTGCATAAACTCTAACATTCCGTGGTTAGGACAGGAGAAAATCCCTCCCATGATTCCTCTTCTCAGGTTGTAGATTCGTCCAGAAAAGTCCTGCCTACTCTACTTGAGCCACTACAGAATAAAAAGTTCCATCTGGTTCTATTTCCATTATTTAAATTATTGTGAGACAAGTAGATACTTTCTCTTCCTTCTTGGTGACGCTGTTGTTGGTCAAATGTTATCTTAATTCCTATTTTGTGATTCTAAAGTTCTAAAGCCTTTTCCAAAATTGAATCATGATCCTCACTTCAGAAACACCTAACAGCAAATTGATTTTCATCCAGAAAATTTCAGAGTTGTGCCTGTAACACTTAGCTGTGGCTTTCTGAACGGCCAGGTTCAAGAGGAACAGTCGACCTCACAGATCTTTTTCTACTGTGAGATATATGCAAGGTTCTTACATATTTCCACTGGAATGTTCTCTAAGAGAATGAACCAATCAATGATGAATAATAAATCTAAGCGGAGTTGATGGTTTGCTTATTCTAAATGTACTATAGAAGAAAGCCCGACATTTTGGTCCTTTAGAGGAAGAGTTTTGTAAACTCTCTAATTTACTCCTTTTTCCTCTTTCTGGCTTAGATGTATCCAATAAAAATAAGTCCACTTAAAGATTTTTTAAACAGTACACACAAATTAAATTCTAGGCACACTGAATAAATTTAATGGGAAATAAAGGTCCAAGTATTGTTTTTATTCAAAGGTGGAGAAAAAGTACACGAAGGTTAGAACTCCACGGAAGTGTAATCGCAACTCACCTTGCCGTCTCGTCCCTCTGCCTTCACTGGGCCATGGACTCAGCCTTTTGTAATGAAGGGTGCTTCCATAATCCTAAAGAGAAAGTTGCTGGTCAGTGTCACTCAATCCTGATGCAACTTGATGTGCTGAGATGGGTTGGTGGGTGGGGGCTCCCCTTTCCTGAGGAAAGGGGGAGGGGGAGAGGGACAGAGGGAGGGGGATAGAACTGAGAAGAGGGAGGGGGCTACGATTGGGATGTAAAGTGAATAAATAAATTAATTAGCTTAAAAAATTTGTAACGTAAAATTAAATCAAGCAAAATCTGTACAGAATATGAGAGTTACATATTTATCTACTCATTACCTCTATGAAGAGCAAATGTTACAGTCTGAAGTAAAAAGTTTGAATTCAGGAATTCTGAATTGGCCTTATTTGAAACTTGGCCCGGGGCATTCCAGCTGTCACCCAGGTCCTAGATTAGGTTTGTGATCAGAAATCGAAAATATACTTCACACTGAGAAACCTTGGCAAGGAGAGATTCTGTCTATCCCTATGAAGGAATCACACAAGTTCTTCCTAAAACATACTGTTTTGTGCTATGGTAAGTAGGTTGGTTTTCACCCAGAAAAGTATCTAAACAGCCTGGGCCTTACCTCTGAGGCAGGGGACAGGCATCTTCATGCTAATGCTTGACTATCATGTTCACACATACAGGCTCTCCTTGCCTTCAGTACCATATTTTGTTTCTAAAGGTACTTTTAAGTCCAATTATTTTAAGATTGATGTTTACTGGGGTGTGTGTGTGTGTGTGTGTGTGTGTGTGTGTGTGTGTGTGTGTGTTTCTAGGGTAGGCATGTGAACGTGAGTACACTACTTGAAGATTGTTATGACCTAAATTACATGCTGGGCAAAGGTTTATCATGGGAAAGGCAAAACCGAGACAGTGGGAAAGCTTAGAAGAGAGAGGAGGATACAGAGTGGGGAGGGAGACAGACAGACGGAGAGGAGGGACAGACAGAGGGACAGGCAGAGTGAAGAGGAGGAGAGAAGAAGAGGAGAAAAATGGCAGGGTGGCAGGTGGATTATATACTGAGCACCTGGCCTAGGTGATGACGTAGGATGCAGGTGGTGACATAAGACATCATCAGGATCCTAGAGGCCCCTGAGGTCAGGCCAGTTGAGTCGCCTGCACAACAGCCTAACAAGAATGCCAGAAGAGAGAGCCAGATGCACTAGAGCTGTTGTTTAAGATGGTTGTGCGTCAACCATAGGGGTGCTGAGACTGGAACCTGAGTCCTCAAGAAGAGCAACTCTCTCCAGGATCTCTAACCAAACTTTGATTGAAATTTTTATCATACACTGTTATTATCACAATGCCACCCCCCCAATAGATTGTTTAGGGAAGGAGAAACAATAACTTCAAAACAATGAATTGCTCAACCAAAACATTTTAGATATTAGTATTCTCTTACTGGGATATGATCTTCTCAAAGTTACAGAACATAATGGAACAAATTATACACCTTCTGTCAACATCAGAAATTGGCAGTGGTAGATGGGGAAAACCGTATTTTGTCTTCAGCACTTGGTTTTTCCCTGTGTATGTGAAAAAATTTAATTCCCAGCTGCTTTAGTTACTTACCAACCTTCTTCCCTAAACACAAGTGCTCATCCCCGAGCAAATGGCAGGATTTTCTGTCAAGATGAAAACTTGTGCACGTGAAGTCTGTTTTTCTGAGTTTTAAGTAGTGTACTCAGTACAAGCTAAGACACAAAACCATACAAGCAACGACTAAGAGAGCAGTTTTGTGACTGGAAAGGATTGACTGAAGACGGTTTTGAAAATAGTGACCACTTTGCATGCAGCCATGCACATGGCCATTCCAGAGTGCATGGGCTCTTGAATCATGAGGCTGGTGTGAAGTCTCGAAAGCCTTTGCTGCTCAGAGTGCTACAATACCTCCACAGAATCATTCTTCTACTGCAAAAACACATATCTAATCATTACCTCTTCCTGCTGAGAGAGAGCTCGCACAAAACACGCCACTTTGAAATTTTGTCTCACATAATATTTATGGTATTGTTAGGACGTAAATGTATTAGACATGGGATTAGGAGAGGCAGGCCTGTGCATGTTAAACGAGTACAAGAATTAAATATATGCTTCTATTAGAAAGGTAATTATTCTAGGTTATGTCTGCTTGAGAAAAATCTTTATTCAGTATCACATTGATTTTTTTTTAAAGATGGCAACAGTCTTTGTGCATTTTCAAATCTTTTAGATACTTGGGTCAACAAAAGACTTGTTTATGCAAATTTAAGCAAAATCAGCCAAATCATAGTCACCTCCTGTTCCTTTTAGATAACAAAAAGTCTCTTGCAAAGAAATATCCGTCGTCCTGTATTTGACTGGTGCCAGTTTTTTCAAGACTATTTAGCTGTGAGATTTGTAGTCAGTAACAAGAGAACAAGAGTCGTGGATATGTGCTCAGTTGTTCTTTAATTCCTAGATTCCCATGGATCTATATCAAAATTATTAAAACCCAGGAAAGACATAGCGAAATCTTATACTATGGAAGAAGAAAGATAAGAAGTGAGTCTGTTTCAAGGTCTTTAAGAGTGCATGGTGAAACCTGTGCCTACATAGTCATCCATTGTCCTTCCATTCTTCCCTGAGTTAGTCTCACGGAAAGTCCTGGTTGGTGTGATAGATGAACATTCTTATAATATAGTTTGAGTTGTATTTCATGAATGTATTTGTAGCTGTCCTAGGTTTTCTTTTGTTGTTATTGTCAGTTTTGGGTTTTGTTTTCTTTTATGTTGCTCTGATAGAATGTTCTAATAAAAAAACAAAACAAAACAAAAAAAAAACTGTCAGGAAAAGTGTTTATTTGGCTTGCAGTTCTAGGTTGTGTTCCATCATTGTATAGACAAGGATGGAATTTGAAGCAGCCATCACCTTCAGCAGTCAAGATCTCACAATTCCATATTCAGGAGCAGAGAGGAGGAGAACCATGCTCCCACACTGACTGCCCAGGTGTCTTTCTTCCCTGACTCAGCAGAGAACTCCAAGACCAGAAAACAATGCCAGCCAAGTTCAGGCTAGGTATTCCCACCTCAAGGAACCCAGTTAAGAAAATCCTCCCACAGACAGGTCCACAAGCCAATCTGACCGAGTTCATCCTTCACTGAGATGCTCTTTGCAAGTGAGTCTAGACTATGTCAAAATGACGATCACAACTAACTGTCACTGGAGCTGCAATTAGGAGCACCGGTGCTCTTCCAGAGGACCTGGGATTGGTTCCTGGCACCCACATGGTGGCTCACTACCGCTCAGAGCTGTAGCTCCAGAGAATCTGAAGCTGCCTTCTGACATCTGTGCACAGTGGAAAGGAAACACGTGATGCACATTTGTGCATGCAGACGAAACACTCTTACACATAGAAAAAAAAAATACAAGTAAAACTTGAAAAGGAACTAATAACAAACATCTAACCATCAGTGACTTACTCAAAAAGTTAATATTAAAATTGCCAACTTTGACAATTTATCAATTACTTTATATCTACTTTATAACACTTTGTGCAACACAAATCGTCTGGACTCGAATTCTGTCAAATTTGACTTGGAAACTTCTGGTATGGGTCCACCTTACAGCGTATCTGTAGATGTTAAACTTCCATGTGGTAAAGCACAGCTTTTCCTTTTTTCAGCATCCATTATTTCTTTCTTAAATTGAAATTTCTTCCTTAGCGTAGATAACTGATACTCATTTCCCTTTAGCTCATATCAAAATATAACAATATATTGAATCCTTGTGAAATTGGCTTTTATGGAAAGTAGAGTTCCTGGGTCTAAACATGAATTTCTGTATTTAAAATGTTCTTATTTCCCACAGATGAGCTATTTTGCCAATCCACCCTGAACACAAAAAAAAAAATATTCAATTTTACGGAAAACAGAAGATGTGTGTCACGGAAGCACCATTGTAGTCTCACTTTCTGTAATGAAATCTCATGGAACCATTATTCTAAGTCACGATGTGAATTTATTTTGCAAAAAAACACTAGAACTACAGACATGGTTCCCCAGCAGACTGCTTGCCTGCCTGGCTACCAGCTTTGGGGTTGATCCTTAGCACTAAAGTCCTTCCAATAGAAAACAGAACCACTTACTTTTACTTTTATCTCTTAGTTTAGAATTTACATGAAAAAACCATGTTCAATTAAATCAAATACTGCCAATCCAATTTTTCAGAACCCTCAGTGTGAGCTTGCCTATCTACAATACTCAAAGAACAGTCAGTGGGTTCCACCTTTCAGAGAGTTTGCTAAGGTGGGCCTTTGCATTCAAGTGTGACTACAGATTACGCAGAACACAAAAAGACCATTTTAGAAGGCTGAAGAGATTCAGCAAAGAACAGGATTATGAAGAATTCAAAGATGGCTTCCAAGAACACTGAGAACCTGGGTAAAGCTTTGAAAGAAGTAAGGCCATCAAATGACTCATGAGAAGAGATGGAATCAGAACCCTCAAACACCAGAAGCCAGAAAAAAAAAAAAAGTACAGCAAAGCTGATAACACTGAAATAGTACTGTTTAGGATCAGATCCTGGAAGTTGTGACTAAAGAGAATGAGTTCTGTGCCTTCGGCTTGGGAAACATCAATGTATTTGTTCCAATGAGTACACCACTAAAATTAAAGTATAAAGATAAATTAAGAACTGGGGTAGATAGCCACTCATTGCTCAGTGCACAGGTGACTGATGAAATGACCAGCCATCTGAGTTCTACATCACAGAGAAAAACAGCAAAGTAACTGAGGTGAAACTAGCTCTGTAAGCTACAAGTGAAGCTGTGTTACAAGTTTAACAGAAAATGCAAGAACGATAAGACAGTAAAATCCAAATTTGTCTGTTTGTATCTCATCACAAAAAAAAAACCTGCCATAAAATAACTTTAATGTAATTTGGATTAATTAAAATTAACATTTCAATCGCACATCTTCTAAAATAACAAATACACTCTTTCGAGAAATAAGATTCAGTCACAGACACATAGATATCCTGGGCTTTTTTGCTCACTCTGACTTAACGTGCTCATATGATGCTTGCAACTCTATTTCCCTGGTGTTTTGGTTAAAATGTTTTCATCAGTTTTCTCTAACAAGCACGTGATGGTCTTTTATTTGCTCACATTGTTTCAGACCACTGGGGTCAAAGCATCTTTGATGCCATTCTCCTTAAATTGTAGCAAGGAGAACAACAGGAAGAGACAAATAAAACTCCCTAAACTAAGAAAAAGTAACTCTAAAGGAAGGACATTGGCTACAAAGGGATTACGTCAGAGCGTGCCATGATGAAGTATTGATGAGTCCGGGATGGCTTTGCTGGAGGTCATAGCAAAGCTAACCGAATCAATGAATTCTCCTTAGGATGAACCCCAAATCCCATGAAAAGAGGAGACTGACGAAAAATCATGCCAGTTGACAGGAAGAAGGTAAGCCAATGCCAGGTTGAGGAAAGGACTGACCAGTGACGGAATAACTGAACAAGCGAATGAAACCCCAGATCCCAAGACAATTCACTCAGCAAATTCAACAATTATTTTTTAGTTACAATTTCAAAGACGTTTTGAAATAAGGTTTTAAAGCTCTTTCTTTGCTTCTTTGAAGTAAAAATACATGAAACCAAGTTTTCTAATGTCTTAACCAAAGGGCACATAGAAGTAAAAGGTTTTTCTCTTTAATAGCTCCTGGTTTTGACTTTACAGCATCATTTTACTACCACTCAGCAACACACCTTTTTCTGCCTGCACACACTCACACACACGCATGCACACACATGCACACCCACACACATAAATCATACACACACTGTATAAACTCACACTCCCATTTACAAATAGTCACACACATATATGTGTGTGTGTATGCACATCTTCCCCACACACTAATCACTCATACAGTCACATACAAATGCTCACACATGCACATCCATGCACAGACACACAGCATACATAATTCTTAAGAACAATGACTGCGGAAATTTTACACTTGAATTAAATCTCAGCAATTGGCAATATGTGTAATTGAGCATAGTTTAACCTTTCTCTCCTCTCTTTCCTTAGTCAGATCTGTTAGGAAGACTAAATACTACATGAGGAGTAAACAAACTGACACACGTCAATCACCTGAACTTTCACCTACAAAGGCATGGGAGCATTAATTGACATTATTGCTGCCCTTGTTACTACTGCTTTCATAATAAATGTGGCAGAATGGCGGTGCAGAAAATACATAAGAAAACCCCGGGTCCACTGGAGAGAAGGACAAGATGCCCTTTTAGATTTTCAGGGGGAAAAAAATCTATATTCAGTGACATGAGGAAATCACTCAGTGACACAGGACGAGGAGCACAGAGGACAGGGAGAAAGCAATTGAAAGACATGTGACCCCCAAAACTCTTAAAAGAAATGGAACCCAAGGGCTGTCTCCAGGCCTTGATGAAAATGTCTATCACTTAGCAGGGAGGTCACTTTATGGAGACGCAGTCCTCAGTTTCTCCTTCTCGTGTGATGCCCAGGTACAGATGTGTTATGCCTTTAACGTGAGAGATGAACGCATCTGTTAATCCCAGATAGAGGGCCAGCAAAACAAAGGATAATTCCCAGCAAGAGCAGCGCGGTAGAGCCATGACTTTATTTTCTTAATAATGTATTTGTTTATTTTATTTTACATGCATTGGTGTTTTACCTGCATGTATGTCTGTCTGTGTCAGGATGTCAGATTTTGGAGTTACAGACAGTTGTGAGCTGCCATGAGGGTGTCGGGAATTGAACTCAGGTCCTCATGAAGAGCAGCCAGTGCTCTGCTGCTGAGCTCTCTCTCCAGCCCCAGGATTCATGACTTTAATTAGGGTTGTTACTGAAGAACAGGTCACAGTTTGGAGATGAAACCATCTTTCTCACTTTGTAAGGTCAAAGCTTAGAGAAGTATTTTTGTCCCAATTTAATTTCTAACAGACTCTCCAGTTTCTGCTATATATAGTAAATGAATGGAGAAAAAAACATTAACGGATAAAACATTTGTCTTTCAAAAACATATTTCATTTGTTCATGTGCATACACATGTATGTGCACATGCTTTTGTGCCTATGGGAGTACATGGAGGACAGAGGAAAGAATTGGATACCCTGGAACTGGAGTTACAAGTGGCTGTGAATCATTCAAAGTGGGTGCTAGGAGTCTTTTACAAGATCACCACTGCTTCTATCTGTGAGGCATCTCTCCAGCCCCTAATCTAACTTATATAACCAGTATTTCCATTGTTTGCTTATCTATTCCGTTTTTATAACACCGAATTTTAAGATCAAGGCCAAAGAGTTGCAAATATGTGTTGTTCAAGTGCTAGAAAACACCATTTCAGATGCACTTTAAATGTACCTTTTTTTTTTTTTTTTTCTATTTAACAGATCATTGCTGTATCTGTCTTGCAGTTAGGAAACTATTTCTGTTAATGTGCCTAAGTAGCCTATGGGTGTTTTCCCTTATTGCACAGGTAATCTGAAATAAACATAATTGGATTATATCAGTCACTGTAAGACTGTTTCTGAAGAAGTATAGGATTTGTTTCTGAATGTTAATATCCTCACTGCCTTTTTTGCACCCACTTAAAGTACTCATCTTCCTTGGCTTGTCCTTTTTCTTACCTAAAACTCTTTATTTTCTCCTACTTCAGTTTATCAGTTTCCTATTGAGTTTTTGTGATATATTGTATCCAACCCCTTGTTTCCTAAGGATGCTCAAATACAATCAAGTTCCCAGCATCCTAGCATTATGTGGGGGCACAAGAAAAATGTGTCCCTGTAGCATAGAGAAAGAAAGAAAAAAAAATATAAAAGGGACAAAGCTTAGTCTTATAAAACATTCATATTAAAGCTTGGTGTAGGCAATCAGTATATCATTCTGGTGAATATTAATTTGCTTACCACAGCAGAACACAAACTAAGCAAGACAATGGAGGCTTCTAAAACTCACAACTGCTCCCTAATCCAGGGCAAGATGGGAGCCTGTTCAATCATGCTCCACTTCTTTTGCAGTCATAGCCTGAGTTCAAACAAAACTCTGTGATTCATAACACTGTCGTTGTCAATAATAAATTAACCATCAAAGCATCACCTGTGAAATCAGTTTTTCTGTGAGAAAAGGCTGCCCTGCTGAGTGCACACCATGAGCACAGAAGGTCAGGTTCACGGGGATCCAGCACAGGAAATGTAAGTGGTTCTGAATGAACTAGCAGGTATGAGGCCAATAGCTTTACTATTGTCATTGCTTTTCAAATCTGTTTGTAGTTTTCCTGTGTTGTGTAATAACTTCTACGTATATTAAAACAGGAATTTTCCTGTCCTTTTGGTTCTTGAAATGTAATATTGCAAGTTTAACTATTTAGAATTAATACACAGAAAATGCTTAAAATATTTGTAGTTTTCTAATCTGTCAGAGACTGAAAATTTGGCTCAGAGGTTGAACACTCATCTAGCATGAATGAGACCCAACATTAATTTCAAAAGTCATAAAACATATGTCCAAAAAAGAAAATCCCTCTGCATCTCTCATTATCACTTACCGATTCTTCATACATTCCTAATACCAAAAATTATAGTTATTTGTTGATATTGAAATATAACTACACAGTTGTATATCGTTATAACTAAAGTGAGATAAATCAATAAAGCTATTTTATGGTGTTTGTGAAACTTCCATTCTCCAGAACTCTACCTTGATGTTAGCAGACACTCTACAAACCAGTATTTGAATTGCATGTTTTCAATAAAACTATCCTAAAATTATTTAGACTAACTATTTAACATTATCTTATCTTTACACAGTGGGATAAAAAGATATTGAGATATTTTAATGCCATAATTAAAATGTTTGTAGATCAAATATAACAAGTCTTTTAAGCATGATTGAATTCCATGCTGTATTGATGACAGAAATTGTTACTTGATTCAATTATTTTGAAAAAAATTACTATCTGAGGAAGCTACACAAATTTCCAATATTTGAACAATTAATTACAAACTGTAGCATATACACACAAGAAGAAATGGGGGATAGTAAGATGTTCATAGTATAAAAATGTTCATTTTGTTTATAATACACCAAGCTTGAAAGTAGCCAAATTTATGCAATACAATTATGGAAATAAATTTCAGCATTCAAACATTTATAAAAATTAAGGGGCATTAATCTAAATATATGATTGGATCTTCCAAATTTAAACCATTCAAAATAATCCATAAACAGGATTATATGTATGTATCTATGTTTGTATGAAATTTAAAGACAGACAAAATTATCTATAGGAATAGTAGTTAAAAGACCGTTATATCATCGGATGGAATACTGATTCTAGCTCTGTGAAAAAAATGTGGCTATAGAAAGCTTAATATCTGTATTAGTACTTTGCTTTATGTGAGAGTATACATATGAGAACAAAGTTTTGCAAGGTTTCTTCTAGCTTTATACACGCACACACAGTGGTGATAAAGAAGAATTTATGTGGGGTTGGTGACAAAACCCATTAGGTAAGGTTCTGGTTCCCATCCTCAGTACCAAAAAAATGAAAACAAATGAAGTATTCATAACTCATGTTTGTGTAGTAGCTAGCATATAATGAGTGCTCAGGAGAACATATATGTCAAAATAAAGATTATCTAAAGCATTTGTATACAAATTCTCAATTAAATTTTATTCAAGGAACATGAAAAGCCACAGAAATATTCATTTTTAGTAACTCAGCAATTGGGTCATTTCTTCTTCAAACTAGTTTAGTATTTCAAATGCACCTTAGTTTTAATGCTAAGAAATATCTGCATTTCTAAATCCCAGAGAACTTTAGAGAAAAACAATTTATCATCCACCAGTGAAACAGAAGATGGATGATGAGACATTTAATGTGTAAAGCCTAGGATTCAATGTGGCCACTGTAATCACCATTATTCTTCATAAAGCAGTTGACCTAGTGATAAAACCATGCTAAATATCCCTGTTATTTTTGACAGCCATGGAAATGAGCTTGAGATGCTCTCTCTGGATCAATGCAATGCTTCACTGGGGAAGCCCACTCTGACGGACATCCTGCAGCGTAGCTTTTGCTCCACCGAAACACAGGCAGGCCTTTCACTGAATGGACGTAATTGTGGACCACACAGAGAAACAGGGGCTGTTTCTTTTGTTTATCCGTTCTCCTGTTAACAATCTCAGACATTATCTCAGCTCGGGATTTTACAGCCATTATTGAATACGGCTTTAATTACAGGTTCACATTAACCTTGTTCCTGGGGCACCATGTTGGACGTGGGAGGAGCCGTCCATCTGCTTTCTTGCTCTTTTGTAAGCTTTGCTGCCAGCACATTTTCAGATTCAGCTATCCACAAAATCCTACCTAGCCGGCCTTCTCCAAGCTCTGTGAGCTTATCCTTTACTTCAATGTCACCATGATTAGGACATCCCGAGTGTCTGAACACATGCTCAGTTAATTAATTAATTAATTAATTAACTTCGTGATTATTCCCTCGTCATTCTTGGGTGACATTTATGTTGCTCTTGGAAACGCAGCGTTGGAAAAAGAAAAGGTAAGACTCCATGGTAGCTTGTGGGGTACTCACTCACATCAGCTCTCGCTTTCAAGAGCAGCTTTAAAACACCAGAGGCAAAGGTCATCTACTTAGCTGTTCTCTTTCAGGCTCAGCTTGATATCTCTTAAAATATGGATGTTAAAAAACATTCCAGGATGTTTTTGACAATGAAACCGAGATCAAATGGCTAATTGTGGTCTAATATTCCCAACACCTGCTTCTCCTTGGCCCCACTTGCACTGCCGGGTAACCCCAGATGACCTCTGGCGTGTGTTAGAGCCAGAGGTCAAATTTAAGACAATCTCAAGGAAAATAAGATTTTGGCAACAGCCTTCATGTTATTTCCCTTTGTGTTTTCAGCCTCTCTAAGTAAGATCTTGTATCACAGGAACACATCAACACATTGCCAATCCCAAATCGAACTACTGAGGAAAATGGGTAAAAAGAGAGAAATCAAGTTGTGCTTTTCCTACCAAGAAAAGTTTAACTGTGTAAGGGAATAGTACCTTAAAAAGACGTCAGGATTGCTTGTCTGCCCTTATAGCCATAGTCACTAATATTCACTTTAATACACAAGACAGACAGAAGGAGGAGAATGTATAGCACTTCCTTAGCCAGGCATTCTCATTCAGCCCAAACTTGAACACTAATTTCTACATGGACGGGCTGAGATTCCTGAATCATCAACTCTCTATGTCTATAATAGCTACAAACCACTGGAGAGTTATATACAGTATCCTTCAGCATCTGATTAATATGGATGATACTACTTATAACAGGATGAGGCTAATGTTCTTAAGAAAAAATATGTGTATATATTTTATATACATATACATACACATACATTATGAATTCCATTGGCCTCTGTGACTGAGTACATCTGAGACAGACCTCTGCAAAGGAGAGATTTCTCTCAGTGAATGGACATTAAATGCAAGCAAACTAAAAACATTTCACTGGAGCATATAATTTTCTGGGTCACTACTCCCTTTAAGGTTTGCCTCAGCTTTGATCAAGTTCTTTTGCCCCTTTTTTTCTAAAGCTGAAATGTGGACGCTTCCAAGATAAGCCCAAAGGAATCATACCACAGCGAATAATTAATCTTGATATCTAGATATCCTGGTCTGCATATTAACAGACTGCTTGATCTATCTCACTAGCTGCTTTCTGTAGTTAAAGGAAAAAATATATAAATCCTGCAACAAACAGTTGAAAGAAACCATTTCTCTTCATTTCTCCACACATGTATAATGATGTATGCATTCATACAGAAATATATAGAGAACATATATGCTTATGTATAGTTAGTTATATATAATACTATATACAATTTTAAAGTATTTAAAATATCTACAATTTTAAAGATCATGTATAATTATATAATTTTCCACTTCCCATTCTACCTCCAAAGTTTTCCAGATAATCATCATCGTTCTCTTTCAAATTTATGATTTTATCATTAATATGATTACATGCATATATGCGTAACAATATATGCATATATGTTTATAAATACATATAAAAATCTCATCAATGCCACTGCCTAAACATGAGCTGAACAAGACCAAAAGCTATGGGAGTATATATATGTATACATATATACATATGTATGTACAAATATATCTGCATACACTTTTTAGTGTAAAATGTGAGCCAAAATATACATAAGATGTTAGATATAAAATGCTATTTTACAAGGACATTTCATTTTATGTCTCCTTAAAATGACTATATAACTAGACAACTGTAAAACACATTTTTTAAAAGTAAAGTGAATTTTTTTAAGGGGTAAAACCTCCTAAAAATCCATGTGCTCATTTGCATGAGAAATTGTCTCCAACATCAGTAAGGTGACCTTTTACAAGGTAGAGTATAATTTTAAGATGTCATGCACACATTTTCTCACTGTTGCGACAGCATTCTCATTTTTTTATATTAATGGAGAATATCTTCCAACTTTGACTATACTAAGCAGAATTAAAGAAGACAGAATATAGAATCTAGATACACAGTGTTATATGCATCTATGATGTGGTATTTCCATTTCACTCATTTGTACATAGGTTTAAAGCCAACTGTTTGGTTACAGGCACTTTTAAAAATTACCATCAAAACTTCACACGTGTAGTCATAGTCATATAGAACAATAACACGATGAAATGAAAATTAATGAATAAAGATGAAACGTTCTCGTTAGTTAAAATAGGTTCTTACCTTCACTTAGTGTAAAACTCACTTTGCACAGGGAGATAGTGAGGCCTGCTCTACTCCCTCAACTGGGGAGTGATATCAGCACTTGCTGCCATTATTTAACAAAAGAGAACACATTAATGAAAATTATTCAATTTAAATTCAATGTAATGATTTGATAACATTTCTATAAATTGTAAGGTTCATCTTTGAAGTATATTTTTTCTTGTTCCATGTATTCTCATGCTCAGTACTGAGAATTCTTGCCTTACATGCTCATGAATAAAAATTAAATGTCTGTCCATATACATGGAATTGAAAGATACCACTGTCATGGTTTTATCTTTCAATCTGTTGTGAACCTCAGAGAAAATATGGAGACATTAGAATAGTTATTTCGGTGTAATATAATAGGTAAGCTATTGGGCCTTCAAACAATGTGAAAGTTATATTTTCATATTTCTGATGTTGAAAAACAACCAAGCAAATAATGGAAATATTAGCTACAGCATGCTGGATACGTGTTTCCCAAGTGTTCCGCTTATACAGATATATAACCATGTATATTTATATTTATAGAAGAATGTCTTTTTTCCAGTCTATTGCCAAGGTTATTGGCTGCTCTACACAAATTGATGGTAAGACTCTACTGCTGAAGACATCATTTACATATCTAAAGAAAAATGGAAGATTCAAGTGGGTGCCTACCCAGAGGTTTCACTACTGCTGAGCAGCCTTCACGATAGTGAAAGGTACTCTTCACATGACCAGAGGAGAAAGGTAATCATCAAGCCAGCCTCAAACTCCGAATGCTACAAGGGTGATTTGTTTGTGATATTTGCTGGCACAAGAATGGCACAATCATTGTAGGGCAAACATTATGAGAGAAACCAACAACTCTCTGATTAGATGTAAGGCCCACTCCATGAGAGGAAACCCAGGCCTGACACTGCTTCTTTGGCCAAGAACCTGAGACTAGGTAGGCCACCAGCCTAGGGGAAAGCATAACACTATTGTTCTGCTAAAGGAATATAGGAATACAATGACATTATGCTATACCTATAAACCAATGTCTCGTTCAGATATCATCAGAAAAAAAAACTTCCTCTCACAATAGATGGAATGTGACATAGAGACTCAGAACTGGACACTGTACAGAGAATGAGAGATTTTGGAACACTCATTCCTAAATGAGATATCCTCCACAAACCCTCCTTTCAGCCCCTAACATGGGCTCAGAGGTCCTGTTAAAGAGGAGGAGGAAATATTTTAAGAGCCGAAGGTGAAGGATGACTCCAAGAAAACAGTGTCTTTCAGACACAATAGGACTGCTGCGCATATGAAGTCACAGAGACTGAGGCAGCATGCACAGGGCCAGCTGGGTTTTAAGCCAAGTGGGTTACCAGCACTAAGAGAAGTAGACATGGGTTCCAACCCTTAACCAAGAAACTATCTGCAATTGATACCCACTTACAAAGAAAAAATTATAGCAACTACATTTCAGGATAGGGCCCACACCCAGGAGTAGTTGACCAACACAGAGAATATGAACTGGACAATACAGTTCAAAATTTGTTTTAATCTGACACGCACTGTTATATTACTAAACATCAGCACAAATAACTTTGATGACATTTACAATTGTTTCTGGAATTGATTACTTCATGTAGAACAATTTTACTTGGCAATTTTTCTTACTTACTATTGGACATAAGCATCTTTTTATTTTACATTTACAGATAAAGTAAAGAAAGATTATCTCCTCTTCGATGTCTTCGAAATCTGAGGTAGCTACTGCTAGACAAGAATGGTCCTGACCAGCTTGTAATAAGTGAATGTAAGTTACTGTGGCATGTTAAACATGCAAAATCATCTGTCAATTTATGAAGGCAAGAGAAAAGTTCCAGTGTATCACAGTGGAGAAACATGGGTTTCTCAATGCTACAGTGAATCACAACGGAGAAACATGGTTTCTCCATAGTCTTTGATAACACCTATTTCTTACATGCCAGTCATGAATATTTCTCCTGGGACTTATGTGTCAATCATGAGAATAATCTAGTTGATGTCACAAACATCTTTGCTTAGAGACCAACCATAGTGGATTTGGGAAGTGTGCATGTAGGAGCAGGATGACTAAGTCCAATTGTATGGTTTTTAAACTCTCACCTCTGCAATTTTAAGATGTTTAATTCTAGTTTTCTCTTTCAAACTCACTTGTATTTTATTTATTAATTTTATGTGTGTGTGTTGGTAGGATGTGAGCACCCACGTGCCATTGTGTACCTGGAGAGGTTAGAAGACAATTTGTAATAGCTGACCCTCTCTATCCACCACATGGATCATGTGTATCAAACTCAGGTTGGCCAGCCTGCCAGCTGATGCTTTTACCAGCTTCATCCATCCAACTGGCCCAACATTCGATTTTTTTTTAACTGTTAAAAAATGCAGGCAGTCAGTGTCCAAGTGGGTTACATAGTAATGTGAAGAGGGACTGCCTCTGACATAGTCTGATTGGCCTGCTCTTTGTTCACCTCCCCCTGAGGGGGGAGCAGCCTTACCAGGCCACAGTAGAGGACAATGCAGCCACTTTTGATGAGAACTGAGAGACTAAGATCAGAAAGGAGAGGAGAACCTCCCCTATCAGTGGACTTGGGGAATGGCATGCATGCAGAAAGGGGAGGGAGGGTGGGATCGGGAGGGGGAGAAGGGAGGGGCTTATGGGCGATACAAAATGAATAAAGTGTAATTAATAAAAAAAAAAACATTTCGATGTAAAGCAAAAAAAAAATACAGTCAGGCGCAATGGCGCACGCTTGTAATCTCAGCACTCGTGGATACATGGGCAGGTGGTTGTCTGTGAGTTCGAGGTCAGACTGGTCAACAAAGTGAGTTCAGGACAGCCAAGGCCACACAGAGAAACCCTATCTTGAAAAAACGAAAACCACGATTTTAAAGAATGCTAACAGTTCATCTTACCACTAATGGTGTAACTAAAATGAAATAGATATAGTTTGTAAAAAAAAAAAAAAAAAGCTTTTACTAGTTTATCATTTGTGGATTTATAAGTCACACATTTAAACTTTAAAAAATGGTTTTAATAAGTTATCTCTTTCTTCTCCCTCTCTCTCTCTCTCTCTCTCTTTCTCTCTGCATGCTGCCCATAGATCCAGATGGTAAGTTCTCTCCTGGGCTAATGCTCTAGCACTGTGCATGCATGTCACCACACTGTAATGATCATGGATTAATTCTTTGAGACTGTAAGCAAGCACCCAGTGAAAATTTTTCTTTTAGAAGCTGCCTTGGTTCTGGTGTCTCCTCCCTCACAGCAGTAGAACAATAAGTAAGACATCAAAAATGCTATAATCTAATTGTCTATATTTCTGTTTAAACCTTAAGCCTGATTGCCACAACTGATTGTGATAGTGTGATTACATAAAGCTTCACCCCCACCCTTGCCTGATTCCTTAAAGGGTTAACTTACTGCTGAAAGATACTGGAGCAAATAATTCATCTCACGTTTTTCTCATCTCCCCATCTTCCTCCTTACAAACGTTTTCAGGAGTTGCTGAGCCAGTTTTCATCCCATAAAGACCAATGCTGAGAAAGCTTTCATTGAAAGTGAAAGATATGAATAAAGTTGCTAAGAAAATATTTGAACAAATGTCTTTGTTGTATGGTTGAGCATCTTTTGGATATATGCCCAGGAGTGGTATAACTGGTTCTGACAAAGCACCAGAGTGATTTCCAAAGTGGTTGTACATGTTTACATTCCCACCAGCAATGGAGGAGGATACCCCTTTCTCCACATCCTCTCCAGAATGTTCCTGGAGTTTTTGATCTTAGCCATTCTGTTGAGTGTAAGGTGGAATCTCGGGGTCATTTTGATTTGCATTTCCAGAATGTAGAAACAACTTAGATATCTCTCAACTGAAGAATGGACACAGAAATTGTGGTACATTTACACAATGGAATACTACTCCGCAATTAAAAACAAGAAAATCATGAGAATTGCAGGCAAATGTTGGGAACTAGAAAAGATCATCTTGAGTGAGGTAACCCAGAAGTAGAAAGACACACATGACATATACTCACTCATAAGTGGATATTAGACATATAATATAGGATAAACATACTAAAATCTATAGTCCTAAAGAAGCTAAACAACAAGGAGGACCCGGGAAGAGGCTTAGTCACCATTCAGAATAGATAGGATAGACATCAGAAGCAGGAGAAGTCAAGGAACAGGACAGGAGCATCCCACAGAGAGCCTCTGAAAGACTACCCAGCAGGGTATCGAAGCAGATGCTGAGACTCATAGCCAAACTTCAGGCAGAGTGCAGGGAAACTTATGGAAGAAGATAGAAAGACCTGGAGGGGATAGGAGCTCTACAAGGAGACAATAGAGCCAAAATATCCAGACTCAGGGTGTCCTGCAGAGATTGATACTCCAACCAAGGACCATGGATGGAGATAACCTAGACTCCCTGCTCAGATGTAGCCCATGGGCTGCTAAGTCTCCATGTGGGTTTCCTAGTATGGAGAGCAAGGTTGTCTCTGTTACAGACTCAGTGGCCAGCTCTTTGTTCACCTCCCCCTGGTGAGGTGGCCTAATTAGGCCACAGATAAAGAGAATGCAGACAATCCTGATGAGACTTGATAGGCTAGGGTCAGATATTAGGGGAGGAGGATCTTCCCTATTGGTGGACTAGAGGAGGGACATAGCAGGTGAAGAAGGAGGAGATGAAGGAGAAGATATAGACAGGATACAAAGTGAATAAATTGTTTTTGTTTATTTATTCGTTTTCTTGAAAAACTGAATATTTAATGCAGAAAAATAAAGGTATATAGAGCAATCCATCAGAGTATGGAAAACCTATCAATACTATGCCATAGTCACAAAGAAAAATGATTCCAATCTCCCCAGCATCCATGAACTGCCACTAGTACCCAACTCAGGAGCTCCTCCAAAGTGCATGAACTGTAATAAATAATAATAACAATAATAATTTAAAAACAAATGAAAGATTAACTTTAATTAATTTTTTATTTGTTTATATTAATTACAGTTTATTCACTTTGTCTCTCAGCTGAAGCCACCCTCATTCCCTCCCAATCCCACCCACCCTCCCTCATCTCCTCCTATGCTCCTCTCCAAGTGCAGTGATAGGGGAGGTCCTCCCCCCTTTTCATCTAACCCTAGCTTATCAGGTCTCATCAGGATTGACTGCATTGTCCTCCTCTGTGGTCTGGCAAGACTGCTCCCCCCCTCAGGGGTCAAAAAGCCAGCCACTGAGTTCATGTCAGAGACATTCCCAGTTCCCATTACTAGGAAACATACTTGGATACTGAGCTGCCATCTGAGCAGGGGTTCTAGGTTATATCCATGAATGGTCCTTGGTTGGAGTATCAGTCTCAGAAAATACCCTTGGGCAAAGATTTTTTGGTTCTGTTGCTCTCCTTGTAGAGCTCCTATCCCCTCCAGGTCCCACTAGCTCCCCCTTCTTTCATAGGATTACCTGCACTCTGCCCATAGCTTGGCTATGAGCTTCAGCATCTGCTTTGATAGACTGCTGGGTAGAGTCTTTCAGAGGCCCTCTGTGGTAGGCTCCTGTCCTGTTTCTTGTTTTCTCCTTTTCCAATCTCCATCCTGTTTGTCTTTCTGAGTGAGGATTGATCATTTTACCCAGGGTCCTCCTTCTAGCTTAGCTTCCTTAGGTGTACAGATTTTAGTATGATTATCCTATATTGTAGGTCTAGTATCCACTTATAAGTGAGTATATACCATGTGTGTCTTCCTGTTTCTGGGATACCTCACTCAGGATCAACTAGCTTTTAATGGTCCTGAAACACTTGTCCCTATATTTTTCATTCAAATAATGCTCTGGGGCCCATGAAAAAGGGTTGAGATGAAGAAATCTAAATTCTGTCAGTTCTGTCAGGGTTTGCTGCACTATTGTCTGAGTTTCACACTTTCTTAACAATTTCATTGTGGGTTGAAGATTAAATACAGTCACTGTGCATGGACACGGTATTCTTCAGAATCATTGCATCCCTTTCGATCTTCAAATTTGAACATTATTATAAAAATCCATCAACATATTAGCAGCTGACTCTAGATCTCAAACACAACTTTCATGAAAAATCTTTCTCCTCATTCTCATCGGTTTCATAATAGAAACAGAACGTGGTTTTATTATCCGCTTATACACAGTAAGAACTCCAATCATGTAGAATTCATTCCCCCTGACTGCCTTGTCTTCTAAAAATAAGTTTTGTAATTTTAAGCCAAAAGCTAGATGTTATGATTCTTAAGCATCGACCAGGCATATGGATACCTGTACTCAATAGACAGGACTGCATTAGCTGTGTTTATCAATTCTCTAACATTCACAGTCATGCAGATTACGATCATCATTAAACAAAATTCTAAAATGTTGTTTTAAAGACTGGTCATAATTGTCTGGATTTCCTGACACATATAACTCTGAGTAAATTTTTTCATACATTTTTATTTATGTGTTTACTGATACCATGGAGACATAAATGCCAAGATTAATATACCACTCTGTATTTTTTTTTAAAGCACCATTTCAAGATAACTAAACATTTCTTTACATAATATTATCATAGCTCTCCCATATCTAACCTTCTTCCTTCTTCAGACAGGAAAAAAGTAGAGTAATTTTATTTGCTAAAGAATGGATGGTTACTTCTTGGGTATACTGAGAGTACAATTTCTTTTATGTTCATTTTACAACTTTAAATGATATAAATGATACCAGATTACAACATTTTCTTGCACACAAGTAGAGCCTGAAACAAAAAGTCCTCTGAGGGTACCTATGGAAATTTCTACCAGATGTGTGTTATGGCAGAAAACACAGAGGGGCTTCCTTTAGAGTTAGTTGGCACCATGCTGGCACACATATTTTGGATATCCTACTGATGATACAGCACAGTACATGCTAAAGTGGGAGACAGAATCATGTTTGAAGGTGTCACTTACAGAACACAGAGCTATCATGTTGTAAGAATTTCTCCCCTATCCTAATTATAAGATACTGACTTTTATGCTGGAGTAACATTTCACTTTTTAATCATATGGCTATGCATGAGGGTTGTGCCTGCCAGTGTAGTACAACTAGAGGCCGGAAGAGGGTGTTGGGTACCATGGAGTTGGAATTACAGTTGTAAACTGCCTGTTATGGATGCTGGGAACAAAGCGTGGGTCCTCTACAAGAGCAGTGGATGCTTTTAAGTCCTTAGCAATTTTTTTTTCCAGCCAACGCTTTTCATTTTCAAAACCGTGATGAGCTCAGTAGGTTTGTTTGCTTTCCGGTGCTTTCGTCCAGCATAATTACAGGGCCGCCTTATTCTGGGCTCTTCAAGATGTTCGACTTTTCCTTTTCTTTCCCCTATACTTCCGTGAGGGGCTGCTTATAGCTTTTCCTTAAAAAGGCTTGCTCTCTCTCATCTGAAAGAAGTGATTGCAGCCAGTCACGTGAAGCGAGTCTCTCTTTAAAGATAAAGCTGAGACGGGGGCTGAGCCATTGCCGACTTGGGGCTGAAAAGGTTTGAAGAGATATAAACTATGGATGCACACAGCCTTGGAAGGCATTATTACCCGGGGCTGTGAGGTCTTTGAAGTTGTTTCTAGAGATTATTGACACCTAGAGTTGCTGGACATCAGCAGAGGGGAGCCCCAGGACACACCCAGGGGGGAAACAACTACAGCGTGGCTACACCAGACTTTGGGGCTGCTAGCACCAGCGAGCAAATGAGGACAGACATTCCTCCCTTCCACTGCCTACGGCTGACGTTAGTTTTTAAAACAAACAAAAAAAAATTTCTTTTTTCTTTTTCCTTTTCTTTTCTTTGGAGCATAAAAAAATATTCCACAGTTTATCCCATGGAGTTCACGGACTCACAGAGAACATTGCTTCCTAAGCAAGGTTGGTGGGTGTTGGCTGGATACAAAGATAGAGCCTTCCTGGTTGATACACTGCGTTTTCTTGCTGCGTTGAAATATCAGGCTCCACATCTCTGCACAGAATGATTCTGTCCTGGATTGGAGTCAGGGGTCAGACACCCATGTGAAAGGGCCCCTGCTTCTCTCTTTCTGTTACTGTCCATGATACTCTGTGCAGTGTTCTCACTCAGTTTAGTTCAGCAGTGCGGCGCCCACTTTCTACACATTCACAGAGACCACATCAGCCAGTCCAGGCTTTTAGATCAACTGTCCACAGCTGATTATCTGCCTGGAGCTCTTCCTACCATCACACATGTCTATTCAGAGGACCATTCTCAAGTTTCTAGCCTCTATTCATCCTACAAGTGTCTTGTTCCCTTTAGCTCACATAATTAGGTGTGTGTCATCCTAAAACAACAGGAGAGTCTATTCCAATGACTTAGAAGTGAAAAAATGAACCAAAGCCATGTTGCAGAAGATATGGTCTCGTGGCATTGTAAACTACTCAGAGCATACATGGGCCAGAACCAACATTCAGGACAGAGGTTGGGAATAGATAGAAGAGTAGGTTCCCTTTTGTTGTCTGAAAGTCATCTTCTTCCCCAAAATAACTATAGGATCATGATAGCAGATTTGTAATTTTTTTCTACTGAATATATAGAAACAGTTCTTCAGAAAACCAAAGTATCTCGGAAATTTGAAAAACTTTTCCATGGAGATGCAAACTGATTGTTCTTTGGAGTATACTGTTGGGTTACAGGCCTAAGACATTGTGCCTGGGTTTTTAAGTGGGTTCCGGGGATTCAAACTCAGATCTTTTGCGTATGAGGCAAGAAGTTTTTCTACTTGTCCCCAGCTCATCTGATACATCCTTGCTCCACACCTGTTGTTCTTTCTTTTTCTCTCTGTCTCTTTCTCTGTCTCTGTCTCTCTGTCTCTGTCTCTGTCTCTGTCTCTCTCTCTCTCTCTCTCTCTGTGTTTGTGTGTGTGTGTGTGTGTGTGTCTCACTCTGTGTGTCTCTCTCTCAGCTGTGAGCTCTTTGACCATTTTAGGTTATATACTCAAAAATCTTATTGTTTGTACAGATTAAGATCCCATTCTCTTGACCTTTGAATCCTAAGTTCACTAATGTACCCTCATTTTACAGTGCTTGCACTTGAGGGAAACACTTTTTTAGGAGGGTGTACAGTATCACAGACATTTAATTTAACACATATTACTTTCTTTCTTGTGTCTCTGAGGAAGCAGCACATTCAGCTATGATTCCTCTCCAGAACGCAGGGATAGACAAGTAGAAAAAAAATGCATTAGAAATAATTGGCCCCAAAGGCCTCGACTCTGTGATCTGTGGCCCATTAGCTGTGAGTATATAAGCAGAGATTCATCAAGAATTTCAAGATTTTAATTTGTTGACTTTGAAAACAGAAGAAGGGCTGACTGAGATAGAATCGTAGACTTCTTTTTAATGCTAAGTTGTTGACTCTCCTTAACTGACTTTGAATAAGGAGATGGTGTTTACACAGGTCTGTTGTCTTTACCTTAGTGCAGTGAGCAAGTGGCTGTCAGTTACCACCTGTGTGGACTTGCCTTATCGAAATGAAATACAATGCTTTCAGTATACTTCATGAGTTTAGGTAAGATTTCATTCTCTTGTGGGATTTTTGTTTGTCTGTCTGTCTGTCTGTGTATGCATATGGCTTACACCCATGTAGAAAAGTAGAAGCAACCTCTGCACACACACACACACACACACACACACACACACACACACACACCACATATCCAGACCAAAGCTTGGCATCAGGTGTCTTTCTGTATTTCTCCCCTTCATATTATTAACATGTGATGGGGTCTCACACTGAAGCCGTTTTGATTTTCAGTGGGTATGGCTAGCAAGCAAGCTTTTGTGATCTTCCTGTCTACTCTCAAGTCCTGGGGCTACAAACATATATAAACGCAGCCGTGTCTTGCTTTTATATGAATGCAGGGGGTGGGAACTCGGGTCCCCACGCTCACAGAGCAAGCATTCTTACACACTGTAGCACCACCTCCCAGCTTCCTTCACCACAGCTCCTGTTAATTTGTTTCTAGACAGTTTGTCCATGATGGATAGTGCATTGGATGGATGAAACAAAAGATTGTGTTATGTGAACAACAACAACAAAAAAAAAATAATTTGCTGTCACTTAATTTTTTTTTGCTTCATGAATGGAAATTGATAAGCGTTGCTGAATGCATATTGATCAACTGATAATCAACTGTCAGGAGTTTGCATGGCAAGAAGTTATGATCAGAATGGAATTCGGTTCTACTTTAAAACATCATGTGCTGTGTGAACTTATGAAAAGGGTAGGAGTGACTATGGGGAGTGAACATGAGGAAAGTGTTACACACACATACATACATAAGAACTGTGAAAGAATAACTGTAAAAATGAAACTTAGTTACTTTTTACATGTAAGGATAGCATCTCCTCACCTTCATGTATTTTAAAAAACAAATTAAAAATACAATTGATGGAGAAAGGTTTTCTTCATTATTTTAGAACATAATTGCAAAATTTTATGAAGAATTACTAGGTAATAGGAAAATAAATGAGCATTTAATAAGCTAATTACAATAGAATTCTTTTACATGAAATAAAAGAAAAAAAACTACTTATTATTTCAAGTACTTATTTCACTTTTCCTTCATAATTAACTGACCAAATGATATTTTTTCATGTTTTAATCAAAGTCTGCCCTATAGTCAAATCTTGAGGAAAACTTATATTTGGAAATGAGATTTATTTTCTTTACTGACCTAACAAAGTTTATTTTTAAGTATTTTTACTTGTATTAGAATGAGGTCACATTCCTCCTGCTTGTCTCTTCTAGTGTCCTCCACGGAATCTGGACATGTTATGCCTATTTCCCAGTTGACACAGGTAACTAAAGATTGCTGGGCGAAGGGGAATCAGCATCACCCTGCAATGAACCAACTTATTGGTCGTCCAAGACAGAGTGATCAGCCTGGAAGCCATGTAGATACAAATGACAAAAATGGTCAGGACAAGCTGTAGTCATGGAAATTTGTTACATATATATGTAGACACACATATATATGTAAAAAACATATTTTTTTTTAAAAATGTGGGTTATCAACTTAACAATTATTCTGTTTCTCTCTCACACTTACACATAACAATAATGATCAAAAACAGCTAAGCAATTTTAACCCAACGATCTGCTACAGAATCACTTGTGCAGAAACATAAGAGCTTTGAGTTGTTTCCTTTTTACTTGTCTTTTTATTTGAGGCAGAATCTCACATGTAGCCTGGGAATACCACTTTCCAAGTGCTGGTGGCCATGGCCCACCACCAGGACCAAGTTTATAAACTTGGGACTCCCTGCTTGCTAGGAAACACTCCATTTGTGATGGGGCTGAAGCTCACTCTTCAGCCCCATCACAAATACGAAGGTATTTAGGACTGCTTTTTTTTTTTTTTTTGTTATAATCAGCAGAAGTTGCCTTAAAATCTCATCAGCATCTTTACCCCGTGTTATTTGTTTTTTTATCTATTTAGGACACCAGGCTTTCTGTGTTATATGCCCTGTTTCTGATCCTCAAAGTAACGTTTTAAGATAAGCCTGAGTTTTTCAAATTGCGTATAAAAATTTAAGAGAAAAGGAAGGAATGTACTGTCTACATCTGGTAGGAAAATTTGTGTTCACATTGATCTCAGAAAGGCAACTACTCTCCTTCCATAACATTTTGTTGTTGTTGTTGTTCTATTGCAAGCAAGTGGTCAGATTCCACATGAACAAGCATGGCATTAGCAGAATAACAAGAAGTGAGTAGAAAAATAATACAGAAACCAAATGAGGTAAGTACAACACTGGGGACCAAGAGTAGGTGGGTTAGGGTCCCAAGAAGAGGCGTTGTTACTTCCAAAATTTCCTTGGTTCCTGCCAACAGGACCCTTGTATTTTGGAGGAGTCCCCTCCAAATCTCTATCCTGCTAGCTCTGAGTGGGGCCCCTGCCATGTGACTCTATATGGGCATAGATTATGTCAGTCAGGATAAGTAGGCAGGTCTCTACAAGGTTCTAGGGAAATCAATGCTGCTTGAAGATTCATAGCTGGTCTTTCTGACCTAGGCTATAAATTATGCTAAACACTGGGCTCCGCGCCAAGCCTGTCTCAAACTAGAACTCTCCAAAGGGGAGCCAAGAAAGGAAACTTGGTGACCTCACGCAACACCCGTCCCTGGCTGTCATTAAATCCCTCATCCCACAATGAATGGCTCACTTAGGAGAACCTCTGAGTATACTCCCATTTTTTGTATTGACCATTTGGGATGTGAATGGCAGTTCACCTAAGTCTTTGCTTTGTTGACTTCTCCATTTATACCTCAGAAACGAGTGTCGTTCAAGGGCAAATGAGCTCTAGTCAACAGAATTCTCTCAGAGTCCAGGAAATCCATCACGTGACTTCATTTAATCATCTCTGTGCTCTCCCTTCTCACCTGGTAAAGGTCCTGGGTCAGCAGCATAGATAACGCCCCCCTCACAGACAGAAGTCACCTCAGAATAACCTTAGTATGTCTTTCCCTTTCAGATAGATCCCAGGACTATCCAAGTTTTCTCATGGTTAGCAGACCATAAAGAACTGATATATTCTCTATTTCCAGTGTGGCTATCCATTCTGGCTCACTCAAGAAAGTCATAATGAATACCTACATTTTTTTTCTTACCTCATCATCAGTTTAACCTCCTTAGCTCTCAAAATGATTCCTACTGCATAAGCTACATGTGCCAACTGGGTCTAATTGTTCCACCGAAGGCTCGCTCATCACACTGGGAGTTAACTCTGTATTTACTCAGTTTTCTTTGTGCTTGAATACATACAACGCCTTCCTAGCCTTTGACATTTGCAATTAAAAATAAGCTACCAGAATAACCCGTTTTCTAAGTTAAATTACCTGACATTTTGAGGGGACTACATGGGACTGTAGGAAGAAATGCTCTTGTTTGATTCAACATGAAACAAATGTTCTTTTTCCTTCTTACATTGGTACCATTGGTCTGCATGCCTCCAGATTTCATAGACCCCTCTTTGTTCCAGTTGCAATGATTACTATTTTGTTGGTGATGAAAGCACTGCAGTCATGTGCCTCAAAATTCAACAAGTGTGTTCCTACCCCACATACAGAGACATAACAGTCAGAGTTCTTTTCTCCCACACCTAATCCCGTCAATATGACAGAACTTCCCATATTTTCTATTTTATGCTCCAGTGTCAATTAGTTTTATAGAATGTACTATTGCAGCTCATTATATGGAAATAATCATTCTTTTATTGAGCTAATTGTCCTGATGTCATCTATCTACATATATACTTTTTATTTCTCTATCTCTCTCCATATATATATGTATGTATGTTTTATTTATGTATATATTATAAGAGAAGGCCAGTTTTATGTCAACCTGATAAAAGTCAGTGTCATTTGGGAAGAACTTTGCATTGAAAATAGACCTCTATTGGTCTTGTTGTGGAGCTCCTGTCTCCTCCAAATCTTTGTATCTCCCCCTTTTTCCATAGGATTCCCTGCACTCTGCCCAAAGATTGGCTATGAATCCCCACATCTGCTTCGATACCCTGATCAATAGCGTCTTTCAGAGGCTCTCTGTGGTGGGCTCCTGTCCTGTTCCCTGTCATTTCTTGCTTCTGATATCTATCACATTTGCCCTTCTGAATGAGGATTGAATAAGTTCCCTAGGGTCCTCCTTGTTGTTTAGCTTCTTTAGGACAATTGATTTCAATATGTTTATCCTATATTATGTTTCTAATATCCACTTATAAGTGAGAATACACTATGTGTGTCTTTCTGTTTCTGGGTTACCTCACTCAGGATGCTCTTTTCTAGTTCTATCCATTTGCCTGCAAATTTCATGATTTCTTTGTTTTTTAATAGCTGAGTAGTATTTCATTGTGTAAATGTACCACAATTTCTGTATCCATTCTTCAGTTGAAGGACATCTAGGTTGTTTCCAGATTCTAGCTATTAAAAAATAAAGATGCTTTGAACATGGTTGAGCAAATGTCTTTGTTGTATAACCAAGAAAACCTGGGCCCAGAGGGCCTGCAGGTACTAATACTCCAGCCAAGTACCATGCATAGAGGGCACATAGACTCCCTGCTCAGTAGAGGCTCAGTAGCCCATAGGCAGCTCAGTCTCCAAGTGGGTTTCCTAGTAAGGGGCTGGGGCTGTCTCTGACATGGACTCAGTGGCTGTCTCTTTGATCACCTCTCCCTGGCGGGGTGCAGACTTACCAAGGCCACAGAGGAAGATGATGCAGCCAGTCCTGATGAGACCTGATAAGTTAGGGTCAGATAGAAGCGTAGGAGGCCCTCCCCTATCAGCGGACTAGGGAAGGACATAGGGGGAGAAGAGGGAAGGAGAGTCTACAGCAGGGATACAAAGTGAATAAATTGAAATAAAAAAATAATTAAAAAAAATGAAGAGACAGAAAAAAGAAAATATGCCCCCATAAAATTTTCCTATAAGCAGGGATTAATTGGTGATCTTTGTGAAACTCTCTAGCAGATTGTGGGTGGTTACACCCCTGGGTAGGTCCTCCTAGTGATGTGTAAGAGGGCTTTCAGGCTGATCTAGCCATGGAAAACAAGCCAGTAAGCAACATTTCATAGCCTTTACTATCGTTTCTGCCTCCAGGTCACTCACTGCCCTGAGTTTCTGCCCTGGCTTCCCTCATTGATGTAATTATAAGCTATAAGGGAAAAGAAATCTTTTCTTCCTCAAGTTACTGTTGGGCATTATATTTAATCACATCAACAGAAAACCCAAGTTTGTATATTTTATTTTTTTATTACGTGGTCATTATCCCTTCAGTGTTGTTTTATTTGCATTTCTCATCAGGCTTTACCTTTTTGAGTAAAATTTGCAATTACCTAGTCAATTAGAAAAGAAATTCCAGCTGGTATGTACCAAATGTTCGTGGACAGCTTTACTCATAATAGCTGAAAACTGGAAACCACCCAAAGGTCTGTCAATATCTAACATATTCCTGTGACACAAAACTTTACAACAGTGTAAAGAAAGACATCTGCAGAGCTGAAAAACCAAAACGGATCCCGAACGCGTTGAGTTAGAGATTCCAGGCATGGGTTTTCATGTTTTAACTGATTTGTATTTTACGTTATCAAGTAGAAAATGACTGAGACAAAATTACTAAGTCCCTTGGTAATTCTAAGATTCCAGATCTCTTGGAAATTTCAGTTTGATGGATGCCAATAGGTAATATCATTTTCATTCTTTCTTTAATTTTGTTAATTACCAAAAGGACTTAGAGGATTACGGTGGGGATGAATATGATCAAAACACATTGTATGGAATTCTTTCAGAATTTTTATAATGCTGTACTTTAAAAAATAAATGCAATTAAAGAAAAAGAAAATTGTGAATAAAGGTATGTGGTCAGGATGTTTTCCTCCTGGCTTCCTTTGCAGTGTGACTAAAAGCATTGCCTTCAGGACCCACCATTTTTATCTCTGACCTAGGCCAACTTTACCTGCTGACAGTGACAGAAACAGGTGCCTTTGCTCTCAACACAGGCTTTAGAAGACCCTTGTGCGCTTTTCTTCTCTTGGTTTCTTGCTTAGCTGTTATGTGACACGGGTCCAGGAGCAGCCATTTCATCTAAACCCAGTTAGCCTTGTCTGTGGAGGATGTGTCCTGAGCAGTGAAGGGAATATCAGATGTTTTCAATGCATGGAGCCCTCTGCCTGTCACACAGTGGATGAGGAAGTCTCAGTCACTTACCTAATTCTCCAGTTGCACATCTCACAAAAATTCCAGAGCTGCTACAAACATGGTTGAGCAACTGTCCTTACTGTGTACTTGAGCCTCTTTTGGGTATATGCCTAGGAGTGGTATAGCTGGATCTTGAGGAAAGCGCTATTCCTAGTTGTCTGAGGAAGCGCCAGATTGATTTCCAGAGTGGTTCTACAAGATTACATTCACACCAGCAGTGGAGGATGGTTCCCCTTCCTCCACAACCTCTCCAGCATGTATTTTTTTTTTAAGAGATGGGAACTCTTTCTTTCTTTCTTTCTTTCTTTCTTTCTTTCTTTCTTTCTTTCTTTCTTTCTTTCTTTTTTTCAATGCAGTTTATTTAGAAACCTTGAACAATCCTCGGACCCTGGGGAAAGCCAGCCCACAGCTTAAATAGCCTCTGGGTAGCCAACCCAGGCGCGCCACGTGGGCAATGAAGATAGGTCCACATACTTGGAAGCAAGCCAGATCCTCAGCCTTAGCCAAATGTGGAATTGTTTGTGACAGAGAACACTCACCATCGGGAAGGTGGAAGGCGGAAACCAGCTCCATCTTTAAGGCATAGCATTCCGCAGCTCTCTACAGTTCCCCCTTTTTGTTTTAGACACATCAGGCAAGAGTAAACGTCTGATCTCTGATATTAGAAATAAATTGGGACTTTGTACCGATGTTCATTTAGGTGTCATCCACCCAAAGAGCTCTAGCATGTATTTTCACTTTAGGTTTTTATCTTAGCCATTCTGACGGGTGTAAGGTGAAATCTTAGGGTCGTTTTGATTTGCATTTCCCTTATGACTAAGGACGTTGAACATTTAAGTGTTTCTCTGCCATTCGATATTCCTCTATTGAGAATTCTCTGTTTAGCTCTGTACTCCATTTTTTTAATTGGATTACTTGATGTGTTGCTGTTTAACTTCTTGAGTTCTTTATATATACTGGATATTAGTCCTCTGTCAGATAGAGGGTTGGTAAAGGTCCTTTCCCAATCTCTAGGCAGTGGTTTTGTTCTGATGACAGTGTCCTTTGCTTCATAGAAGCTTTTCAGTTTCATGAGGTCCCATTTATTGATTGTTGCTCTTAGAGCCTATGCTGTTGGTGTTCTGTTCAGAAAGTTGTCTCCTGTGCCAGTGAATTCAAGGCTCTTCCCCACTTTTTCTTCTAACAGGTTTAGTGTGTCTGCTTTTATATTGAGGTCTTTGATCCACTTGGACTTTAGTTTTGTGCAGGGTGATAAGTATGGATCTATTTGCATTTTTCTACATGTAGACTTCCAGTTAGACCAGCACCATTTGTTGAAGATGCTATCTTTTTTCCATTTGTAATAGCCAGAAGTTGGGAACAGCCCAGATGCCCCTCGGTGGAGGAATGGATACAGAAATTGTGGTACATCTACACAATGGAATATTACTCAGCAATAAAAAAGAAGGAAATCATGAAATTTGCAGGTAAATGGTGGGAACTGGAAAGGGTCATCCTGAGTGAACTATCCCAGAAGCACAAAGACACACATGGTATATACTCACTCATATAGACGTATAATATAGGATAAACCTACTAAAATCTGTACACCTAAAGAAACTAATCAAGAGGGAGGACTCCTGCTAAAATGCTCAATCCCTATCCAGAAAAGCAAAGGTGATGGACATCAGAAGAAGGCGAAAAGAGGGAACAAGTCAGGAGCCTGACACAAAGGACCTCTGATAGGCTCTGCCCTGCAGACTATCAATGCAGATACTGAGACTTATGGGCAACCTTTGGGCAGAGTGCAGGGAATCTTAGGAGAGAAGTGGGAAACAGTAAGATCTGGAGAGGACAGGAATTCCACAAGGAGAGCAACAGAACCAAAAAATCTGAGCACAGGGGTCTTTCCTGAGACTGATACTCCAACCAAGGACCATGCATGGAGATAACCTAAGACCCCTGCACAGAAGTAGCCCATGGCAGTTCAGTATCCAAGTGCGTTCTATAGTAATAGGAACAGGGACTGTCTCTGGCATGAACTGATTGGCCTGCTCTTTAAATACCTCCCCCTGAGGGGGAAGCAGCATTACCAGGCCACAGAAGAAGACAGTGCAGCCACTCTTGATGAGACCTAATTGACTAGGATCAGAAGGAAGGAAAAGAAGATCTCCCCTATCAGTGGACTTGGGGAGGGGGATGCGTGCAGAGGGGGAAGGAAGGGAGTGATTGGGACAGGAAGAGGGAGGGAACCACAGGGGGGATACAAAGTGAATAAAGTGTAATTAATAAAGAGTTAAAAAAATTCCAGAGCCTAAGGGGAAGGAAGGAGATGAGGGAGGAAGGGTGGGATTGGGAGGGAATGAGGGAGGGGGCTATGGCTGTGATAGAAAGTAAATATCCTGTGATTAATATAAAAAGATTATTATTAAAAAAAATTCCAGAGCCCAAGCAGAGTTCATGTGGTCAGTTTTCCTCTAACCCACGCTTCCATGCACAGTTGCTCAGCCACATGCTTCAGTGTTCTCTTCTCATTCTGGACCTGTGTGCTGTTTACTCTGCACTTATTTATTTATTTATTTTAATGTTTGGAACCTTATCAAGGCTGATGTCCTCCTGCGTGCCAGAAAGTTTGTGGCAGTGAAACACATAATCTCACAGGGAACCAACTGGCCAGTCTCTCATTATCTTTAGATGTATTATTAACATAATTAACTAAAAAAAATCAATATAAATATTTGGAAAAGTTCTTTTCTATTCTAGATGCGCTGCCATCTGGTATGAGTCATACCAAGGCTTCGACTTTAGATTCTGGTCCCCAGGTCTGCAGCACTGTGGAATGTTGGTGGAAAGTTCAGAAGGCAGAACCTACTCAGAGGAAGTTTGGTGGTGGGGCTCATCCTTTTGGGACACTGTAGACCTACCCCCTTCTTTCTTTCATTTTCTCCCTGGCTGCTGTCATGTAAAGGGCTTCCTTTCCATTGGCTCCCACCATGTACAGCACCTCACTGAGGGAGAAACAACAGGAACCACACAACTTGCACAGAAAGATCCTCAACTGTGAGCAAAGATAAGCCTTCTTCCTCATAACTCCCTTGGGGATTTGTTACTATAATAAAAGTATGTTTTTCCTTTTTTTTTTTTTTCATAACACATCTATATGATGGGATTTCCCAAAATAGTAATGAACTTGGCTTCTTGACTTTTTTTTTTTTTTGTCATTTGATAAAACCCCATTAATTTACCTCTGGCAGCTTTCTGTTTATGTCTAGCATTACTCACTATGGATAATATTAGGGAACCTAAGTTTAATTATTTATTTCTGCTGTAAACAATCAGAATGCGTTATTACTGAAATGTTTACCTCTCAGCTCAGAGAACTGATTTTAAATAACACTTTGAGTCCAGAAAGTAAAGAATTAAAATAGTAGTGCATGCATTTAATTTTAGCTCTGGTATTACTAATGTGTTTGCTCAACCATATAGTTAAGAAAGAATAAGTTAACAATTCACAAAAATTTTTTAAAAATTCTGTTTAACTCAAATGTTTGACTCATTTATATCATCAGCCAGGAATGAAGCAAGTTAGAAGACTTTTTATTTCTCTTTCCTTTTGTGTTGTTTTATTGCCTTACTTTATAATTTGTAAGTTAACCCCTGGGTTTGAAAGCTGAAACAAGATGGAGTTATCCTTCAGGATATCTTTGGATTCCGTAAACAGACTCTTGCCACTTCCTCATCTTTAGTATTTCAAATTTTGTTATGGTCACCTATCCTTTTTGCAGTCCCATTCAATATAAACTAAATTCAAAAATATATGCAATTTCTTCCTTCCTAGCGGATCAATGGTCTGATCACAGAGCTTAGTATTCCTACTCAGTCAAGGACTGCATAGCACCAAAGACTCTCTTCCTGCCTCTCACAAGAAGTCCAGCACCCTTTAAAATTTGAAGTATATGTTCTCTAACACGACTGACACACAATGGAAAAAAATGTTGAATTGCATTTTCCTTCAATTTGTTCCTTTTTTCTCTCTCTTTTATTTTAAGGTTAAGAGCACAATAACACATTCAATGGTGGTCATTGGCTCCCTGGGGTTAGCATCTCTGGATGGAAAGGGCATAGTTAGCACACTGCACTTAGCATTTGATAATGGTGCTATTTAGTCTACTCTAGTTAACCAGGCACCTTCTTGCTCTGGTTTGTGCAGGAAATGTCTTTCTAAAATCATTTGATTCGGTGAAATCGGAAGTAACGTTGGAGTGACAATCTCTGACACATCATGCTCCTGAATGTTTGAAGGTAAATGCACAGAACAAGGGACACATTTCCAAAAATGCCTTCATTTTCATCATTCATCATCGTAATGCCAGAAGCTTAATTTCTGACTGCTCGTTTAATGAGGTGTGCCACAAAAAAGCTTGTATTTAATGAGAAATACTAATTTTCAAGTACTGAACAATTTGTGCCTTATTAAGCAGTAAGGGAAGGCACATATTTCTAAAGAAAAGAAATATAAGATAAAAATCAAATTCCATGTATCGAGTTACAACATAAATTTAGAAGGGAACAATAACTCCGTATTCTGAAACATTATCCTAAAAAGATATTTTTTTACTATTAAATTATGACCTCCCTATGAATTAATATGTTTTCTAACACAAAATGCCATACATGAATGTATGTCAACATTAAGAAAATTCCATTTGAAGAACTAATAATCCACAGCTGATTATTTTTGATAACAATATTCTATCATGTTGGTAAGGACTAAGATACCAGTAAAAATGATGACTTGAATAATGAAAATGTGTTTGAAAGCTCAGCCTGGAGAAAAGCTAATATTCCTGTATTCAGAAGTCATATGCATATGGTGCCGTATTTAATTTTGAAATCATACTATAATGCAGTCAAATTTTATAATAATGAACCAAGTAGAAAGGTACTGATTTAGCTTTATCTTATTTTCAAAATATTATAATTGAAACAATACTACTTGCTGGATACAATTCAGAATATAATATGTAAAGCTTACTAGACTGAGCAGAATTTAAAATATTTTCACGTGAAAACTTATCTCTTACACAGTACACAGTTTGCTATGTTGTTAGGTTTTTGTTTTTTTTTTTTACAGAATAGTGCAGCTCATTAAGAGAATTAAGCTTCTAGCATTATGATGATGAAGGGTGAACACAGAGGAGGCTTTTTCAGAGAAGTGATTGTTCTATGTGTTTTTCTTCAAATTTTCAGGATGGTATTCAGACCTTTACTGCTGAGAGAGGGAGACCAAGGGCATGTGCTGGCACAGCTCTTCACAGATGTTGACATGGGCCTTGTAGTTTGTGTTTCTGCAAATGGAGAAGAAGCCAAGATCTTTCCCTGACACGAAGAAACACAAAGGCTGTTTTTATAGACTCTCCACATTTCACTTTGGGCTTTGCTCTCTTTATTTGTTTGTTTGTTTTTGAGATAATGTTTCTCTATGTATGTAGTCCTGGAACTTGCTTCATAGACCTGGCTGGCTTTAAACACAGACATCCACCTGCCTCTACCACCCAAGCACTGGGATTAAAGGCGCATATCACCACTGACTGGCTTTCACAGTGTTATTTTTTAAAGATGACTCCAGTGACATACGTTATCCCAGCATGTGAGGAGGCAAGACAGAAGGCCCATTGTTCAGCTCAGGCACATCTACATAAAAGGGTTCTTTTTCAAATTGAATAAACAGATAAGTGAATTAATTAACTTTTACCTACAAAGAACACAGTAAGTTCTGCATCAGAAAAACAGTAAGTCATGTAAGAGGGATGTTTGAACAGCTAAGCTACTTGCTCAGTGGCATTCATTTTCCCTGGGAGTAGGAGTGATTTTAGAGTCTTTTTATAATTTTCATACAATACAAGAATTTCCTCTTAGCCCAATTAAAACCTGATAGGGCATAAGTTGCCACAGAAAGAATCTTTATGGAAACTGATCAGATTAGAAGTTAATCACATCTCCTGTATTTTGTCTCTAAAATTATAAATATCAAAAGCACAATAGATAAAAGTTTTCTGGATTGAATGCATATAATTTGTATATAATACACTGAGCATTGAGGAAAAAATTGATGAATATAACAGTCATTTCTACAGGTTACTTAGTATTTTCTTTAACGGAGACCCAGTGACCTAAGACTATGAAAATCCTCTTATTATGTGGAAACTGTAGTCCAAAACTACTTTGATCAGGGAGGAGTATATTTCTGTTAACACTTTACCTTTAACATCATAAATTTTTCTGCATATGCTCAACCTTACTACTTAGTACTCAGTACGTGAAAATAGTGGGACATTCCAAAATTCTTCCACAACTCCTAGTATTTACAGATTATCATCATCCACTGTTATCATTTCCACAACTGAAGACCTTGTATCCAAACCAACAAAATCACTATGCATTTCGAATATGTGCATGCCATAAAGATCCACGGGGTCTTAGTTATGGACTTTGGATATCTTGTAATTGAGAAAACCTCTAAAAGGCAAGTTAAGGGCTCCCTTCCACATTTAAGTGACCCTAAGGAACCGACCTATCAGTGCTATAAATTAAACATATGCACTTTTGAAACACAGATGAATGTATACAGACTTTTGACTTACCATTATGCAACATCCATGTCACATTCTTACGGAGAATGATATTATTGCCAATTTTATATTTTACTGATTTATTCACACACTACGAATCCTCTGTACTTTGACTCTTTCCTTCATTCACTTCATCACTGTATTTTTATATTTTTATTTTAAAATAATTATATACAAAGAGCTGCAGAAACTAATACAGAGGAAAAATAATCAGTCTGGCTCCAGTTGTTCTCACAACCTCAGAACTCTAAAATTAGCATCTAAAATTAGATAGTCATCTTTATAGACCCTCAACTACACAGAACTCCATTAAAACATCACAGGCTTTAATGCTGTATGTATCCTATGCATGTACTCTAGTCATATTTTCCTTTTAGGTTGATCAATAAAACTTGCTGAACTCTTCATCACTGTAATGAAACATTTTAAATCATAGCATGGATTTTACTTTCATTTTAAATTCACTTTTTTCATGTTAACTTCCGAACCTTCTTGGTCTCCTTATTGTTCCATGCCTCCACTCTTTTCCTTCACCTTAAGCCACATCTTCTTTGTTTCAAGAGTACTTTGTAATGTATGTGACATGACAGTCGCTAGCAATGGTGAATGGTGAGGATAATCTGTTGCCATACAGCATGACCAGTGTTGGGAGATATGGTACATATTTCCACAGTTCGTAAAGAAGTCTTGCTGATCTCTAAAGTGAAAACTTACACCTGTGTGCCTGTTAGCCAGTAGGGTTGCAAGGCTTTAAAGATGGAGAAGCCATGCACAAAGTCCTAGAAGAAAGTAGGCCTCTTTCAAGGAACTGAGAAAAAAAGCTCAGCATAGCTGAATCTTGGAAAGAATGATGGTGTAGAGAGATGAACTGAGGAAGCAGTCTGTGAAAGCCACATAAAATTATTAAGGGCTTTAGGCTTTATTGTAGGAGCAACAAAAGCCATTCTAAAGATTTAAACAGTGATGATCAAAGTCATATTTCAGAGTTATTACTTAGCTACGTAGTGGGCAACGGAGGCAAGAAGACCAATAAAGACTCTCATTTAGCATTTGCTACTCAAGCAGGAGGTGTACGTGGCTTCAAATTCCTTAAAAGCCCGTTCAAAGCTTTTTTGTAATGATAAATGAAAACATAAAACTGGACATAATTTTTGATGTGTGAAATCTCAACCTATGTTGATATGGTATTATATTTAAATTAGAATATTATATACAGCTTTAAAAAAATGAACCATTTTTTATGGTGAAAATATTCGGCATCTAGTCCTTTCAGTTTTGCGAACATGATTTTTTTTATCACTCTTTACAGTCAACAGAGAGGCGCCAAAACTTAACATTACTGTCTACCTACAAGTTGAGCCACTGATCAGCCTATGTTATACAAAACAGGAAGAAAGCTGTAAATATAAGTTGGAGATATCGTCTATAGAAGCTAGAAGATTAAGTCGAGCCTCCAATTTTGTTCATGAGAGAGAAATACGTGACCATGTACCACACTGAATTACACTAATATATAGGTGGTCCTTTGATGAAATTTCAATTTTTTATAAGTCATTCATTTCAATTATTATAATTTATTACAATTTATTCAATTGTATCCCGGCTGTGGCCCCCTCCCTCCTCTCCTCCCAATCCCACCCTCCCTCATTCTCCTTCCCCTATGTCCCTCCCCTAAAATTTCAATTTTAAGGGCAACAAAACTGCCAAAGGTTTCTGAAAATTAGTTTGACATTTTTATACTATCCAGAGCCCCTTCAAAGTCAAAAATTCTGGAGAAAAACATTCTGTCTGTTACAGAGATACTGCTGATTTCTGGCTATAAAATCTCAGGACTTGAAAAATATTAGATCAACATGAGGAAACATGCGAGGTGGACTGAATTGCATGGGGCCTCTGGCTATTTCATGTATGTTTGTAAACTCTAAAGGAAAGTACCCTTCCAGTTCTGTGTATACATGTGAGTTTCCTGTCCTTTTCTTGCTTATAAACCAACAACAGCAACAATCTTTAGCTCTCTTTGAGCCATCCTTCCATCTGAGTCTTTGAAAATAAGGATATCACTGTTTGGGTTATAGATGCAGCTGTGTCTGTAGGACTAATTGCATGTTTTGCACACAGTGGGAATAAAGATACTTAAGAAATATTTTGGCAAATCAAACAAATTTGGTTGCAGAAATTCAACATCACTTATTCATTGCCTGGCTCGATTGTTTCTGTTAAATATTCTTCAAAAAATTAACAACAAAGAGACAATTGTGAAAGTAAAATTGTACAGGCTTGGGCTTTGTGAAAATAATCTACCTGAACTAATAAGATCGAGTTCCGCTGATATTTATGAATCATTTAAATAAATATATCACCAAAAGGAGTTGTTTGTATCTGAAGTTCAGGCTGCGTCAAATCTACATGCTTTATTGAGGAGGTGCTTCTAGGCAGAGAGTCAGATTGAGCCCTTAACATGTTATCATAACCACAGAGAACATGAAGCAGAGCCCTCCGGACTCAGTGGGTCACAGTTGGAGAGAATGGGTCCAAGAGCATAGTATCATATGCTCCCAATCTTCTACTCAAACAGAAAGGCGCACGAAGCCACAGATGGATAACAATAGGAAAGATATAACTAGATGTGATGGGTGTTTTTCTGTTTTCCTTAAAATGCACTCACGGTGAGAATAGGCCTCTCAGATATAGAATGCATGTTTTCATCTTTCCTGGCAAAATTTTCCTCAGTTGCTCCTCACTGATTGAGAAAGCATCAAACTTGAAAATGAAATAGTGTTATGCACTCTAAAATGTGTCAGTTAAATATTTTGGTATTCAGTAACCAATTGAGCTGATGAGAATCACAGAGCACTTCCACGTTGTAGATAAGCTTTGAAAACCACACAGCAAAAATAAACCATAACTATTTACAAATAACTAAATGAGTAAAATGATTGAAAAGTGCTTTTGGATAAAGACATTCTTAGTCACCAGATGACAAGAGGCGGTTCCCTCACCCAAATCTCTTTTGCTCATTGTAGAAACAGTCTGGAGGACTGTGCCAAGCGCTGGGCCTTGGGCTGCCTGCAAATGCTAAATGTGGTCTTGTTGGCTATGTTCTCTTCATTATTACTTATGCTATTACATGTTGAGAATACAAGGGCATCTGGTGTTTTTCCTTAGCCACGGAAAGCTGAGCTCCCACCTATGCTTAAGCTTTCTTTTTTCATTACTCTTACACCACTACATTTTATTTTCTCATTCATTCTCCCTGTATCTTGGTCTGAAACTTGGCCATTCAGAAGCATTATTTCTTGAAGGTCTTGAAATTCCTAAGATTTTTTCCTGTTTTTTTTTTCTTTCTTTTTTTTTTAATCAGAGAAGAAAGTGAGAAACTATTGGGTGTGAGAATTGAAAACAAACTGAAGGTGAGAGGAGAATTCACACTGAATGTGCCTACCTATCTGAAAAGACAGAATTAGGCCCAACTCTCCATCAACATCTAAGGAAGAAACACATCGGGGGGAAAAAGTCACAAGTGAAGTGGGAACATACCTACTTTAGCATTAAATGAATTCTAGTAGACACTAGCATAAAGGGAGCAAAAACACACACTCTTGTCTCAGGCATCTATGAAGTTGTTTATGCTAGGTAGAAGAAATTCGAAACTAACAATAAAGATCCTGGGTTGAAAATACATCTGAAGTAACTGGAATAATTTACAATACATTTTTTAGATGGTGAAATATGGAATTTACAAAGGAATATGCTTATAGATCTTCTCTTTTTCTTTTTCAAAACCAGCTACACTGAGTATAGAAAATAAAACAACTAGGAGTTGGTAAAAGAAAAGAAAAATGTTGCCTGAAAAGAAAGTTTATTTCCCAGGGTGCCCAACCTATGGGTAGCTTTGCTCATAATGAATATAATAGTGTATATTTTCATATTCTATTGAACTATATGCAGCTTTTGTGAAACGCACAGCAAACGAACACAAGCGGAGCTCCAGGTTTTTATTTAATTCAATATTGCATGAATATTAAATGTAAGCAGGGAATTGTAAGTGGCAACATGAGGCTGTGCTTCAGCTAAATTGTGATGAAAACACTGTGGGGAAATTTTGGTCCCGATTTACTACTTACAAAGAAAATTTGTCTGAGTAACAATCCCAGACTTTTCAAAAACCTTTTACTTACTGGTTATCTACCATGTCCTGCTGTTAAAGAAATGTTTCATTTCTTGATTTCTGGGATGTTTCTTGCTCATGCTGTTTTTAGTGTGGGCCTTTGTCCTACCCCCAAATGACATCAGCACATCCACTAAGAGACAAAAGTGCCACCACTGACACACCATTCTGGGAGCAGCACAGTGCTAGACACAATAAACACCAAAACACAAAATTCACTGTTTCCAGCTATCAGCATTCTGCTCTTAAGAGGGTCCTTCAAACACAGGTTCTGTCTCTTGGAGATTACCTATTTCTCCTCTACTACCAAAATGAAAACTCTTTTCACTCAATCCACCAAACCTTCATCAAAAAATACCTTCCTGAAATGACTAAGGTTTCAGAAAATAATCACCTCTGCCATAGTGTCTAGGTCAAAGCTAACTGTTAGTGTTGTCTCTCATTTAACTTGTCTTTTTCTTCTGTGAGGTAAAAGAGTTCAGGTTGTAAGTGATGCTGCAACAATCCCGCAATGGATGTAGATGTAGACCTTAAAATGCGTCGACTACTGTATTATCCAAAGAGCATATTTTCAATGCAATGAAATATATTTTTATTTTTTTATTTAATTTTATTTTATACTTTATATTTTAATTATACTTTATTCACTTTGTATCCACCCATAAGCCCTTCCTTCCTCCCTTCCTGGTCCCATCCTCCTTCCCCCTTCTTCACACATGTCCCTCCCCAAGTCCACTGATAGGGGAGGTCCTCCTCTCCTTCCTTCTGATCATAGTCTATCAGATCACATCAGGAGTGGCTGAATTGTCATCTTCTGTGGCCTGGTAAGGCTGCTCCCCCCTCAGGGGTAGGTAGGTGATCAAAGAGCAGGCCAATCAGATATGTCAGAGGCAGTCCCTCTTCCCATTACTATGGAACCCACTGGGACACTAAACTGCCATGGGCTACATCTGTGCAGGGGTTCTAGGTTATCTCCATGCCTGGTACTTGGTTGAAATATGAGTCTCAGGAAAGACCCCTGTGTTCAAATTTTCTTGTTCTGTTGCTCTCCTTGTAGGGTTCCTGTCCTCTCCAGATATTTTTTTTAAGTTTAATTCTTTGTTAGATTTTTTTATTTATTTTTATTTTTTTTATTTTTCTCATTAGTTACATTTTGTTAATTCTGTATCCCAGCTGTATCCCTCATTCCCTCCCCAATCCCACCCTCCCTCCCTCATTTCCTCCCTGCCTCTTTCCAAGTCCACTGATAGGGGAGGACCTCCTCCCCTTTCATATGACTCCCTTTTGTCAGGTATTTTCAGGACTGGCTGCAAAGTCCTCCTCTGTGGCCTAACAGTACTGCTCCTCCCTTGGGAGGTGGGGAGGTCAAAGAGCCAGTCATTGAGTTCCTGTTAGAAATAGTCCTTGTTCCCCTTACTATGGGAAACCAATTGATTACTGAGCTATCACGGGTCACATACTAGCAGAGTTTCTAGGTTTTATCCTCTCATGGTCTTTGGTTGAGTGTCCATCTCAGAAAAGACCCTGTGCCCAGATATGTTTGGTCCTTGTGGAGCTCCTATCCTTTCCACATCAAACTCCCCTTCTTTCATATGATTCCCTGCACTCTGCCAAGGGTTTGGTTATGAGTCTTAGTATCTACTTTGGAGCACTGCTAGGTAGAGTCTTTCAGATGCTTTCTGCGTTAGACTCCTGTCATACGTTCAATGCATATCCCATTTGTCTTTCTAAATGAGGATAGATCATCATACCCATGTCCGCTTTCTTGATTATCTTCTTTAGGTGTATAGATTTCATTATGTTTATCCTATCTTTTAGGTCTATATAAGTGAGTATATTCCATGTTTGTCTTTCTCCTTCTGGGATACTTCACTCAAAATGATCTTTTCTAGATCCTACCATTTGCCTGCAAATTTCATGATTTCCTCTTTTTTGATAGCTGAGTAGTATTCCATTGTGTAAAAATGCCACAATTTCTGTACCCATTCCTCCATTGATGGACATCTGGGTTGTTTCCAGGTTCTGGCTATTACAAATAAAGCTGCTACAAAACCCCACTATCACCAAGGGACAGATCAACTAGACAGAAACCAAATAGGGAAATAAAAACACTTACAGAGTCCCTAAATCAAATGGACCTAATAGATGTCTACAGATCTTTTTACCCACACTCAAAAGAGTACACTTTCTTTTCAGCACCTCATGGAACCTTCTCCAAAATAGACCATATAGTTGGTCACAAAGCAAGCCTCAACAGATATAAAAAGAATGAGATAATCCCTTGTATTCTATCATACCACCATGGACTAAAGTTGGACATCAACAACAATGGAAATAACCAAAAACTTACATGTACATGGAAACTGAACAACTTGTTACTCAATGACAGCTGGGTTAAGGACTTGAAGTTTTTCTCAAACAGGTCTTTCACTTGTTTGGTTAATGTCACCCCAAGGTACTTTATGTTATTAGTGGCTATTATGAAGGGTGTTGTTTCCCTCTTCCCATTACTATGTAACCCACTTGGACACTGAACTGCCATGGGCTACATCTGTGCAGGGGTTCTAGGTTATCTCCATGAATAGTCCTTGGTTGGAGTATGAGTCTCTGGGAAGACCCCTGTGTTCAAATTTTCTGGTTCTGTTGCTCTCCTTGTGGAGTTCCTGTCCTTTCCAGATCTTACTATTTCTCATTTCGTACATGTTGGTGGTCATCATCTTGCTGGTGGTGACTGTTTTCTTTGTACCATTAATGTTTCATTAAATATACAAGATGCCATTTCTGTGCCTTCTCATCTGTAAACCCCCTTTCTTTGAAGTTCTTCACTCTTTGAAACCTAATCAGATTTGGCAAGTTGCTCAGGCAGGAGCTGGAAATCGAAATAGTTTTACGTGAGTTTAAAGCACAAAACTGGGCATTGAAGAAAGAATCAATCACCCTTTAGAGTGTATCATGATGTGTATCACATAAAAGTTGAAGTTAGCACATCAATTCTCTTTCCTTGGAACAGAGAACAAGTTAAAGATAAATTTCTTCTTCTTGTTTCCACCTAGAACACGTGCTATGATGTTTTAGAATGTAATAATCTTACTTTCAGTTAATCAAGAACTATAAAGAAAGTTGTAAAAAGTATAGAGGGAAAACATAATCAAAGATAAATATAAAATGAAATTAAGGATCTGAGTGCATGCCAGAGAGAGAGGGTGGGGAGGAAGAAGGAAAGATTGCTCTCATCTGACATATGCAAAGCCCTTGGTTGCATATATAGTGAGAAAGAATTAAAACTAACCCCAGTCTTTGATTTACTATTCTTAACTATACCTGGTATACTCTAATCACATTTGGTGTTTGTATGCATATTTCTGGAATTTTATTTTCACCTCAATCTAACAAATTGTGTTTTTACAATTACATTGAAGTTTAAAGTCTAACACACCAAGAAATTATAAGATTATGACTCCTTCAATGTAGGTTTTTTAAAGAGATTATTTCAAAAATCTTTCAATGTTGGATTATTTATGAATGTTCAAAAACACCGAACACCCTAGCAATTAATACATGTGAAAATCAACAAATTCTTCCAGAATAATTTCAGAAATGATGAAAATAATGCCAATATGCTCAAACATCGTATGACCCAGTGGATGGCCTCAGCATGGTTCTATGACTGGACAGAAAGGAATCACGAAGATCAGTTCCTATTCACCCAAAACTGTTTCACAATAAGGTACACCAATTTTATACTGACTACTTACAACACTAAACTAAAAACTAATCTATACTGGCAACCGTGTTTGGAGGGAAAATCATGGCCAGTGGTTTTGGCATCTGGTGTTCCTCTCGATTGTCAGTAATAACACTGAGATAAGTCATCGCCCTACATAAAACAATGTCGGGGAAATTAGTCAGACAAACCCAAAATTTGCTTAATGGCCAAGAAGCAAGTCTGTGGTTGCATCTCGCTGTACAGCAAGACTTTATCCCTCTTGATGAGTGTGTAGCCTGCACTATATTTTGTCGTCTCATGGTTTCTGTCTGTGCCTAAGCAACAAAGCAGAGGAGGGTTATTTCAACAGTTTCCTTATTTCACGGAGTTAGAACACTGCGCTCACTGTACCTGCAATGAGGCCTGAGCAATGATGAAAATGAGTTTGATATTGCTGGTCCGGGAATGAGAAACTAGTCTCCTAAACTGCGCTACATTTTCCTTAGAACAGCTACCATTCAATAGCTGGCATGCCTTCGGTTTTAATGTTTTCTTGTTGTTCATTATTTTTCCTATTAGGGATCTCTCTTCCCATTTTCTTTCAAATCACCCATTATCTAAGAAAAGGCACTAATTCTCTTTTCTGCATTGCCCAGGTTTTGAATTAATATTTATTTTCAGGGTTGTTTCTTGTTCCTGTGCTCCTGGGTTCTCTTATTGATATGCATTAAACAATAAATGAAGCTGTGAGAATATATAGGTATGACCTTATGCACTGAAAAGATTTATATATAATACACAGATATGTATATGCCATGCACTTATATACATATGTGTTTTTGTCTGTGTGTATGTGTGTGTGTCTATATGTTACCAAAGATGCCACTTGTTCAGTTTGTCTCAGGGATTTAAATGTGTTTATTACAGATGTTTGATTTTGTAGGTATGTGCATGTGTGTGTGTGTGTGTTCAGTTCTGTCACATTTGTTAGGTAGTGTCTGACTTAGAATCGTTTCTTTATTTTAAATATAATAAATATGCTTTACAGTGTTTTGGTGGGGGCTGGAAGATGACTCAACAATTTAGATCACTGGAAGCCTTTTTCAAATGACTCAGGTTTGGTTCCCAGAAACAACACTGCAGCTCACAGCCATCATAACTCCAGTTCCAGGGTATTCTATGCCCTCTTCTTGCCTCTAAAGGCAATACAAACATGTAATTCATTAACATGTAGACAAAATACACACACACACACACACACACACACACACACACACATAGGTGCTTTTCTGGTATTCAGTTAAAAGCCATCTATTCAATACAACTAATAACATGTTTGGGGACTGTAGAATAAGTCAAATTCTCAATGCGACATTATACTCATGGAGAGGGAGGTTGGTGTTCTAATTATTGTAGTTACAGAAAGAAAGCCCCCCTGTTCAAGTGGTTTAAGGACAAGTTGGCAAATTCAAGCTAAGAAGACACATGTAGCAGAACGCGGGCACTCCTAAGCTCATATAAACAATTATTCAAAAAGAGCAAAGATACCCAGTTTAGATAGATCTAGAACAACAAAGAATGAAGTTCAAAGGCATAAATACAGATTTCCAAAATTACAAAGTATATATGTACAGTTCTAAATATGGTTAGAACATCTTGATAAAACAGAAACCAGCAAGTGAATCTCATCTATACCAGGATGACCCCAAGCATGCGAAGTGGACAAGAATATCCTTGAAAATGTGATCCTCCTGCATCCATCTCCTGTTTTCAACACTGGGATTACAGGAGCATACCACCATGCTTAGGATGTGTTGTGCTAGGGATGGAACCTAGAGATTGTGTACTTTAGAGAAGCAATCTGCAGCCCAAGCTACACCTTGTATCTCATAATAATCTTTTACAAAGATCAACTGGGGCCTTGGGAAAGAAAAACAAGTGAACAGCAAGAGTCTCCCTGCCAACTTTAAGCATGTATATGAAACATTATTGTATAGATAACATAATTAAGTAGTACTCACAGAACTATCGACAGTTTTAAAAGTTGGGGTGCAGGGCCCAGCATAGCTTCATGGTGTCAGCAGTGGTGTGAGATGCAGACTTGCTGAGAACTCCTGCTGTATTTGCACGCATTTGCTCCGGTGCAAGCGTTCATTGCACTCAGATTCCTAACTGTGGGTTTATAAAGCTCCCACCTCTCAAGATTAAACCATCACTGCAACAAGGATCCCTTGTATATTTCAGATCTCATTGTCCTATCTCCCGAGACCTAACACCTGACAAACGTTAACCTGATCTTCTCTATTTTTCTCATCTTCTTTTTTTCAGTAATATTTTAATAGATAACAATTATACACAGACGGCATTTGGGAACTGATTGAAATTGTCCAGCACATCAACTTGTGCATATCAATATTTTCTACATCTTTGTTACTGACCATTGCATTGTGTAAAAGTACTAGTTAGGTTAGCCATTCCAGCAATTTAATGTTTGTGGAATTGTCTATAAATGCTTGCCTGCAAGTATTAACATGAGCATGTCTTCTTGTCCCTGGAATAAATAGCAATGGGAATGACTCTAATGGTTGATGTACTCAGTCCTACAATGTTCTCATTAATATACAAAAAATAAGCAATTCTTGTAAGTCCTGTTAGATGTGTCTTTCACACAAAAATAAAGTACCGCACAGCTTCCCGGCTAGAGCTCTCATTAAGAGGAAAGGATACAGTTGTGTGCTGTTGTTTTTTTAAGGGTTATGCATGTTTTGCCTGTATGTATGTCTGTGCACTACATGCATGCCTGGCACTTCCGTAGGTCAGATGTGGGAAGAATATCCTCTTGGCCTGGCATTAGCCAAGGAGTTGCTATGTGGATGCTGGGAGCTGAACCTGGGACCTAAGCAAGATGAGGAAGTAATTTTAAGTGCTGACCACCTCTTCATCTCCACAATGACATTTTTTTCACACTGAGACCAAAACAAAATTAAAGAGAAGTGAGATGATATTTTTCAAAAGACTGATAGTAAACTTTTGAGAATGATGCCTTTCTACTGGTCATATCTCTTCGACTGTGTGGTCCTGAATCATCCCTTCTGATGATTCTCACATCAAGGAAGTATAAATACTTGTATCATTTTCTTGCCCAGGAGTTATCAGTGAGATCCAACCTGTAAACCCTGGCAGCGAAGTGTTTCCTTAGCCAGGAAAACACATGCTACTCCCCGCAGAATAAGCAGATAAAACCGTCCGTCCTCCCAACAATTCTGAAGTCCTTACCCTTGACCCATGCCACACAATACTGACTCAGAAACAAGGAGGGCTAGCCAAAACATGGACACTCACCACTTCTTCATTTCTTCCAAAATGTTAACCCAACTTTATTTACTTTCAAAATCCTGGAAAATTGGAACTAGCAACATGATTTACATGGATAAGCATTTTCTTTCATTATCTTCTTTTTTTTATACCTTTTTAAAAAACTTTTATTAATTACACTTTATTCAGTTTATATCCCCCCATGAACTCCCCTCCTCCCCTCCTAATCCCACCTTTCCTTCTCCTTCTTCACGAATGTCCCTCCCAAAGTCCACTGATAGGGGAAGCCCCCTCTCCTTCCTTCTGATCATAGTTTATCAGATCTCATCAGGAGTGGCTATATTGTCATCCTCTGTGGCCTGGTAAGGCTGCTTTGATCACAGGGGAAGGTGATCAAAGAGCAGGCCAATCAGTCAGAGGCAGTCCCTCTTCCCATTACTATGTAACCCCCTTGGACACTGAACTGCCATGGGCTACATCTGTGCAGGGGTTCTAGGTTATCTCCATGCATGGTACTTGGTGACAATTTTGTGAAAAATCACTTCCTACTGAAGCAAAGATGATTAAAATTTGTGAATTTAACACGAATAAGTCTAAATGTTATTGGTTTGAAAGTAAATCTGACAGTGAAGAAAACTAAAGTAGGAACAAGCTAAAACACATGCTGAAGAGGATGTGGAGAAAGGGGAACCCTCCTCCAATACTGAAAGGAATGTAAACTTATACAACCACTTTGGAAATCAATCTGGCGCTTTCTCAGACAATTAGGAATAGGAATGGTGCTTCCTCAAGATCCAGCTATATCACTCTTAGGCCTATATCCAAAAGATATTCAAGTATACAACAAGGACATTTGCTCAACCATGTTCATAGCAGCTTTATTTGTAATAGCCAGAAGCTGGAAACAACCCAGATGTCCCTCAGTTGAGGAATGGATACAGAAATTGTGGTACATCTACATCATAGAATATTACTCAGCAATTAAAAACAAGGAAATCATGAAATTTGCAGGCAAATGGTGGGAACTAGAAAAGATCATGCTCAGTAAGATATCCCAGAAACAGAAAGACACACATGGTAAATACTCACTTATAAGTGGATATTAGACATATAATATAGGATAATCCTACTAAGATCTGTACAGCTAAAGAAGCTAATCAAGAAGGAGGACCCTGGGTAAGATGATCAATCCTCATTCAGAAAGGCCAACAGGATGAACATCAGAAGAGGGAGAAAACAGGGAACAGGACAGGAGCATACCACAGAGGGCCTCTGAAAATCTCTCCCCAGCAGGGTATCAAAGCAGAGGCTGAGACTCATAGCCAAACTTTGGGCAGAGTACAGGGAATCTTAAGAAAGAAGATCTCTGATATTTGTAGAGAAATGGTTTATATTCTCCTTTGAAAAAGCAAAGATCCTCTCTGAAAAGGAGCAATTTAAACTCAATAAGATGAATTTAGAAGGGTAGACGTACAGACAGACAGATATCCAGAAAAATATATTTAAAATGGAATAGAGAGTTTCGTCAGAAAACGGCTCTAAAATGTATGAATTGACGAAAATGTGTCTATTTGGTATATCAGGATACAACCGAGATTGTCAATAAATGTATAATTTCAACCTTTACATAAAGGGAAGAGAATCTTCCCAAAGAAACAGATGGATTTTTTTGGCAAATCTTTGTTTGTTATAATAGAATGCCTGAGAGAGCCACAGTGGCATTTTATTTAATAAAAGGGATTAAATATAAACAGTGGTCATCCTGAAACATGTCCAATTTTCAAGCAGAAATACCAATTAGGTTAGGCCAACAGCCTACTACCAAAACAGGTTCATAATAGTCAACAGAGGGATGAGGCAGCATCAGAAATAGAGAAAGTAATGAGAAAACTGAGTTTAGAGAATGATGGAGAGACAAAGAATGTTTCCAGAACATAATCAAATAACTTGTGCAATAGACAGATTTTTTTTTGGGGGGGAGGGTGTCATTTAGTTCAGTTGGAGGCTCTATTAACCAACTAAATATAGTAAGTTATTCTTGCAAAGTAGATGCTTAATTTAGCACTGTACACAGAACAGAAACACTGAAGTTATACTCTCTGACTAATAAACTTCGTGGCTGCATGTGAAAAAAAAAACTGTAAAAGTTAAAACATTTTACTTCTTGGTTCAGTAAGTTAAGCACATAATATTTCAAACAGTATATTACACGCTTACAGTTAAGGACACTGCCAACTGCAGTGAAGCCAACCATGAAAACATGCTATTCCAGTAATTAGGTATGAATATTAAAACTTGAAACAAAATCAGTATTTTGCAAAATGCTAGTTGCAGACTTTTTTTTTAAGAGTCGTCATCTTTTAAAAACTTAATGTCTCAGCATCTTTTATGCTTAACCCCGCTTTGGAATCGGCCTACTTGGTAGTGATGCAAAGCTTGAGAGTGTATTTAGCATGCTAAAAGTATTTTAAAATGTATGAAGAGCTTCATGAGTTTCCTAGCTAAAGCTTAAAAAAAAGACATACTTTAAGAACCTGGTTATTGTGTGATGAAGAAGACCAGTAGCTCCTTCTTGTACCAGGAAGTAATGACGTGATGCCCAATAAGGCATAGGTTGTCAAAACCATCACCAGTTAAAGTAGATTCTGTCTGTAGCCCTTCCGTGAATTGAATGCCCTCTTTACAAAGGAGAGCGTTGGAAGCCACTGTTGAGAAGGGGACCACAGTTCACGGAGTTTATACAACTTCCATCCACAGCTTCATCTGGAAACACTGGCTGTGAGGATAGGATGTCTCTCCCGGTACAAGTGATTTGACATTGGGGTGGTAGGTCACCTATTTTAGAACAAAGCGGTTCAGGTCACTGGAGCCAATAATTGTGCCCCTGACTTACACAGCTCTGAGCCTGGCAGGGAGGAATGAATGGCAGTTTCTTCAAGGGCTACCTTCTCATAGAGAGACAGTCTCACATACAGAAAAAAATAAAATAAAAAAAGAGTGATTATGATTTCATTGTTGTTAACATGTAAAGTGGAGGTGCTGTAATTAATTATTTCAATAATTAAAGAACAGTTTGTGGAGCAATGGAAAACATGAACAAGATTTTGAAAAACAAAACTAAAATGAAACCTTCAGAGTCTCTAAGCGTTAACCTTATAGCGTGAGGACAGAAACTCAAGTTTTCCTAGGCGGCCCATAGCTCATGTCATTAGACTGGGCTGAAACAATCCAACATGTTCATTTGCATCATTGTTACCCTCTCCCCCCACCACCCCCGTGCTGGCTTTTGTTTACTTCAACTTGGCATGAGCTAAAGTCGGATGAGGGAAGAAGAGCTAAATGGAAAATTTGCCTCCATAAGATCAGGCTGTAGGTGGGCCTTTTCCTCACTAATAATTGATGTGATAGGCCCGCCCCACTGTGGATGGTACCACCCCTAGAATGGTAATCCCAGATGTCATCAGAAAGGAAGGTGAGTAAGCCATGAGAAGCAAAACAGTAAGCAGCATCCCTGCTCTGCCTCAGCTCCTGCATCCACGCCAGCCTGCACCCCATGTGGTGTACCATGAATGCAGGTGGCGGGGCTGTGGGACGAAATAATTAAGACACCTGCTGTGAAAGTATGGATTGCCTTTGCTTGATTTAATGCACAGCCGTGATGGGCTGCTGTGCTTGGTCTTATTAACAGGGGATCAACTCTCTTTTATAGCTAACCATTTTATAGATGATAATCTAACCCGGTGTTGACACCGGGGGCTGCTGTGCACAAACTTGCAACCTGCAAAACGGAAAACTGTGGCAGTCAACAACCACGGGTGGACAAGTAATGTCCACAATTTTGAGATGATGATGATGCGACTTTTTCAACTTTAAGCTTAGAGAAATCAGGCACGTGACAAGCATGTTTAGGACAGATACAATGTTAGTCGAGCAAACAAAAATGATATAAGACAGAGTGAAAAAAATAAGGATGTTTTTTATGTTGTTAGCTTTTAGAGTAAACAAGAAGGATCATGGATCAGCTATAGATTGTAATAGGAAGAGTTTGTTGAGACTTGGTTTGTGCAAGAAGATCCTAGGAGAATATATATACATATATACACACATACATACATATACATATATATATACATATATATGTATATATATACATGAATATGTATATATCTAGATATGTTCAGTATATTTATAAATAGTGTCAAAGACATATATTTATGTATATATATATATCACTTTGTTTGTAATGTATTTGTAACAGTTTAAATGTATTGAGCCAGTTTATATAATCTAGAAAACTGTTTTAATTTTACCTGTATCTGACACCCTTAAGAATATCATGCATAGGCTATTTAGACAGAAGCCTTTCGGGAATTCTTCAGAATTGAAAGTCATTTCAATATAAATGATACATGCCATATGTATCATTTAGTGAGTTAACCCAGGTCCAACCTACCTACCTACAGGGGTTTGCAAACAGGTAGAACAGATAAGCAAAATCTTTGAATATCAGCCTTCACTTCTTGGATCTAACGTGAAATGAGGAAGGTGGATGCTCCATTTTGATCTTTGTAGAAAGTTTTTACTTTTATTTTTACTTATTTTTTATTTACTACAATTTATTCACTTTGTATCCAGCTGTACCCCCTCTCTCATCCCCTCCCAGTCCCACCCTCTTCCCCTCCCATGCCCCTCCCCAAGTCCACTGACAGGGGCGATCTGACTCTGGCCTATCAGGTCTCATCAGGACTGGCTGCATTGTCTTCCTCTGTGGCCTGGTAAGGCTGCCCCTACCCCCTCCCCAGGGTGAGGTGATCAAAAAGCCAGCCACTTAATTCATGTAAGAGACAGTTCCTGTTCCCCTTACTAGGAAACCCACTTGAAGACTGAGCTGCCGTGGGCTACATCTGGGCAGGGGTTCTAAGGATATCTCCATGAATGGTCCTTGGTTGGAGTATCAGTCTCAGAAAAGACCCCTAGGCCCAGATTTTTTTGTTCTGTTGCTCTCCTCGTGGAGATCGTGTGTTCTCCAATTCTTTCATCTTCCCCTTCTTTCATAAGATTCCCTGCACTCTGCCCAAAGTTTGGCTATGAGTCTCAGCATCAAGAGAACTTCCTAACCAGAACACTAATCAGCACAGGCTCTAAGATCAACAATCAATAAATGGGACCTCATGAAACTGAAAAGCTTCTATAAAGCAAAAGACACTGTCGTCAGAACTAAAGGTAAGCCTACAGTTTGGGAAAGGATCTTCACTAACCGTATATCCAACAGAGGGCTAATATCCAGAATATATAAAGAACTCAAGAAGTTAAAAAGCAACAAATCGAATTCTCCAGTCCAATTACCTAAAATATAGCTAGACAATTGTTTAGACAGATTTGCAGCACAGGAAAAATTCTCATGTTGTATGCTAGTGACACAAAGTCCAGCATACTTTCATTGACAGCCAAGTTGAGCGATTTGCCATAGGGTATCAATTTGCTCCTACACGAGGTCAATCCTCTGATTGAACACCATCAAGCCTCCTTTTAGTTGAGCATTAATTCCTTTTTGTACATCTAAGGCATGAGCTACATTGGCTAAAAGATTATTCAGGGTCTGAGCAGTCTGCACAGTATGACTCCTGGCTAATGCCGCGGTGGTAGCTCCAACACCCCCAAATGAGATGGCAGTAACAATGGCGGCTGTAGTTCCAAGATCCCTTTTCTGTCTGAAGAGAGTCATAGCGTGAGGGGCATCAACAGGCACAGGTACCCATCGAGGCATGCGAGTAACCAGGGCATACCTAAATTCACTAGCATTCCAGCATTGGGCAAAAAAGCAAGTATCATTACCACAATTACTTGGCTCTATCTGGCTAATAATGAATAAAAATGGGGGATATAAACAAACAGGTGTGGGCTTATAGGAAATATTATGAGAAGCCTTAACCCCCTCGTTGGAACATCCTGCATCAGTTCTAGAACTAGCAGTGGTGGTGTCCGAGGTCTGAGTAGGTTCAGGAGACCATTGCCCCCAGGGGCGAGACGTGCTCCATGTAAATTGACTAACTCCATGTTTTCCTCCACTTTTGAAAGTCATTTAAGGTTCTTAAATTATTTTTTCCTTTTTTTTTTAAATTTTTCATCAATTACACTTTATTCATTCTGCATCCCCCCCATAAGCCCCTCCCTCCTCCCCTCCCGATCCCACCCTCCCTCTCCTTTCTGCATGCATGCCACTCCCCAAGTCCACTGATAGGCTACCCAGAGGCTATTTAAGCTGTGGGCTGGCTTTCCCCAGGGTCAGATGATTGTTCAAGGTTCCTGAATAAACTGCATTGAAAAAAATAAAAAATAAGAACAAATAAACCATTAAGACAAAAATAAAAGCAACAAATCAAGTAATCTAATTAAAAAATGGGGTACAGAGCTAAACAGAGAATTCTCAACAGAGGAATATATAATGGCAGAGAAATCCTTAAAGAAATGCTCAACATCCTTAGTCATTAGGTAAATGCAAATGAAAATGACCCTGAGATTTCACCTTACACCCATCAGAATGGTGAAGCTCAAAAGCTCAAGGGACAACAAATGCTGGAGAGGTTGTGGATGAAGGGGAACCCCACTCCATTGCTGGTGGGAGTGTAAACATGTACAACCACTTTGGAAATCAAACTGGAGCTTTCTCAGAAAATTAGGAATAGTACTTCCTCAAGATTCAGCTATATATCTGACTCCTAGGCATATATTGAAAATATGCTCAAGAATACAACAAGAATATTTATTCAACTCTGTCTGTAGAAATTTTTGCCAGAAATGTTTGCTTGTGGCTACTCTGTGTTCTGTACCTAGGCTATTGAACTGACTTACGGTGCAGGTAGAATATTGGTGCAAGCCAATGCCCCTCCCCTCCCAGCTTCCTTTATATTGAATTGGAATGCCTCTGAGGTGTCTTGAGAGTCTCCAAACACTAAACACTGAAAACGAAATTTTTCCATGGCGACAAATTTAATAACAGGCACAAGAAGAGAGAATATAGAAAATATCCCACGTGGGTGTTATTTCTTCTGTGCAACCAATCAGAAATTTCCCAACAATTAACCACCAATAGACAACCCAACCTGATAAGTCAACATCAGCCTTGGCCATAGCTATGACACATGAAACATAGATAGCATGGACCAGAATGCCTGAGTATCTCGAGTCAATATAGTCACTGAAGTTTAACTTTCCCTCCTAATGTGTAATCACAGAAGATGAAATTGGGAGCCTGGGAGAGAAAAGGGCACAGATGGGATGAAGTGACTCATGATGGTCCCTGCACTGCTGCAAGGATGATGATAGTAGGTTCTTCTATTGTGAGAACACTTTCTGCAGAGCTGCTCAAATGTGACTCATGCCTGACAACGTCTGCCCTCATCCATTTTAACATGCTCATGATCTTGGCATCTCCAAAAAGCACCTTTCACTTGCATTTGTAGTTCTTAGTAATGCTGCCATATAACCCCACCAACAGATAATTGACAGCTCAGATAATTGATACAATAACACGATCAGATTAATTCTTAAATGACAGACATTTCTGGAAGTTTAATTAAATGGCAATTTTAATTTTAAAACTGTTTATGGCTTTAGAATATTCTCTATTCCTGAAAGAACAAATCCTTGTTCAGTTACAATTTCTTTTTTACCATACTTAAGAAAATTAAATGCTATCTACAAAGTTGTGTTCTGTGTCAAGATTTTCATTATTATGCTAATTTTAGAGGCATTGATTTAAAGGCCAACTTTTGTTATATTGGCAACAGAAGGAATTTTGTTATATAACAAATAAAACATAACTTATCAATTGACACTAAACTGTAGAAGACATTATTATCTATGAATCCCATTGCATTGTCGGCAGGTGTGTATGCTCACACACAAGTACCACTTATATGTAAATGAATGCCACCTTTATATTTTTACATCGGAAAATAAGTTCTTAGGTATATTCTTGAAATCATTTTAAATGGGCTTAGAGATATGACAGAGATAAGAGTCTCATCTTTTAAACTACTTCTAAAATTCAAAAGTAAAGTCACTGATAAGATGACCATCCAGAAAAGAAGTCAAGGGTATCTCATGCATCACTAAGATACCAGAAGTTTGTTTTCACACCATTATTCCCACCCCACAAGCGAACTTCATTAGGAATCCAGTAGCAGTTCCTAAATATGACCTCACACTCAGGTGTGACTAGTCAAAACCACACTGCTACAGCAAGAAGCATTCAGAGAGGCATGACTTTCTGCTGCAAGCTTCTTAAGTGCTTCTTTGTGACTCTTCTTTCCATCATCACCATCACCAGTCAGTGACTGCTGCTTACAGGCCTTCCTTGTTGGAAGAACCCTGCTGTTTGAGACTGCATTTCTCCTAGTCTAGATAGCCATTCTGAGCTCAGTGTTAAAGTGCTGGGACTCTCTCCTTCCAGCTCTCTGCCTGACTTCATCTGGAGAGTGTCTTTAGACACAGATCCCCCATTTGACATATGGCCTTTGACACAGTTCTCCCTCCCCTTGCCTGCAGGATAATTAGGTACTGTGCTTCCACTCACATGATAGGAGTATGTGGTATAATGCAAATCAAGCATCCTTGAAGTGCTTTGTTCCAACCAATTAGGTACGCCTATCCTTGGAGCCCCTCACCCACTCTCCAAGGGGTATATAGCCATTGTTCTGGTGGAATTAAAGTTGAACTAGCTCTCTGCAGTTGTTCCCATGGTGTGTGATCCCTGTACAGTACTCATTCCAGGCAGGCTTCCTGTCTCCTGCCTCTCCTGACTTTCTGCACTGCTGGGAGACAGCCCCCCCCCCCCCCCCAGGCAGGAGGAGAACCAACAAGCACTTATTAAGTTCCCTCTGTGGCTGCATGAAGGGATTGCTTATTTTGCATCTCATTCTCACAACAAAACATTCCTGATGGTGTTAATGGAAGATTTCAGATCATAGAGATCTCTGCTTTGAAAGAGCTAAAGCCATGCACAATGGTCTAGAGCAGTTTGAGTCCTCAGCATCACCCTCTGAGTTCTTTCCATCATACTCTAGGTGGTGGATTCTAATCTTTTATGTTGACTGATCAAACCAATCATTTCTCTAAAGGTTTTTAATGTGCTGTCCATACGAGTGAGAGCAATACGCTGCTTCTACTCTTATCCTTTTTATTTATTTTTTATAAATTTTGAAGTACAAATAATAGATACATTTCCAAAATTAAACTTAGGAATATTTCCAGAACTTATAAATTTGAGCAAAATGACATCATCATAGCTGACATTATGCTTGCAAGTATAATATTTTTACTGAGTCAGACAAACAGAAATTAGAATAGAAACATATCTCTGAACTCAAACATTTAATAAAAGACTTTGTTTTAGCTTGAGCCAGCATGTTTGAAAATAGGTTATCTAAAGGTGTGCTACTATTAATCTGGACTGTTTTTCCTGAATTTGATTTCACAATGCTTAAGCTAATAACCTTGATCTATCCATCCTTGATCACTGTGAACACTCAGAATGTCAATGTTAATTCTAAATGTGTTTGCAATTCTTGATCCTCTGCCTCATTATTTAAGTGAATAAAAGCAAGATAAAAAATTAAATCTGAGGAGAATAAAGGGATATTTAAGACAAGTTGGGTTGAATCTAATTTTGGCTTATTTGATGGCTTAGGCACCTGGAGTCTGAATGGGAGATAGGCTACCACATAGACCGGAAGCTGAATATGGTGCTTTTGAGATGCAGTTAAGACACTGACCTCTGAGAAAAAGGTATCAGACGGGTCTGATGCTCTTTGGGTGGATGACACCTAAAGAAACATCAGTACAAAGTCCCAATTTATTTCTAATATCAGAGATCAGACCTCTACTCTTGCCTGATGCATCTAAAACAAAAAGGGGGAACTGTAGAGAGCTGTGTAATGCCGCGCCTTAAAGATGGAGCTGGTTTCCGCCTTCCACCTTCCCGATGGTGAGTGCTCTCTGTCATGAACAACTCCACATTTGGCTAAGGCTGAGGATCTGGCTTGCTTCCATGTATGTGGACCTATCTGCATTGCCCACATGGCATGCTGGGGTTGGCTACCCAGAGGCTATTTAAGCTGTGGGCTGGCTTTCCCCAGGGTCAGATGATTGTTCAAGGTTCCTGAATAAACTGCATTGAAAAAAAAAAAAAGACACTGACCTCAGTTGTCACAGTTTCCTCACTGTTTTTATAACTTTTAAGCAGTGCTGACTTGTATTCACCCAGCAAGTTAGTGTGGTCCCTTTCCCTGCTACCTATACAACAGCCCGTTGTAGTTGCGCTTTCATGCTATAGTCATCAGTAGCTATAAACTGCAAATTACATGTGTCTTCATTGTATTTCTCATGGTCTGGTATATGAAATTTCCATTTTTAGTTTATTCTGGAACTTTAAAATGTCTCTGTTGTTTCTAAAACATCCATTCATGATTCAGAAGCATTATTATATTTCCATAGCTGTATATTCCCTGTATTTTCTCTAAATATAGTTTTCTTCTTTAATTTCATTATGATCATAATGATCATAATGATCCTTTAAACAACCACTCTGGAAATCAATCTGGCGCTTTCTCAGACAACTAAGAATAGCGCTTCCTCAAGATCCAGCCATATCACTCCTAGGCATATATCCAAAAGAGGCTCAAGTACACAAAAAGGACATTTGCTCAACCATGTTTGTAGCAGCTTTGTTTGTAATAGCCAGAACCTGGAAACAGCCTAGATTCCCCTCAACTGAAGAATGGATGCAGAAATTGTGGTACATCTATACAATGGAGAATTACTCAGCAATGAAAAATAAGGAAATCATGAAATTTGCAGGTAAATGGTGGGACCTGGAAAGGATCATCCTGAGTGAGTTGTCCCAGAAGCAAAAAGACACACAGGTATATGCTCACTCATATAAACATACAACATAGGATAAACCCACTAAAATTGGTACATCTAAACAAACTAAGCAAAACACAGGACCCTAACTAAAATGCTCAATCCCCATCCTGAAAGGCAAAGAGGATGGACATCAGAAGAAGAAGAAAACAGGAAACAACCTAGGAACCTACCACAGAGGGCCTCTGAAAGCCTCTACCCTACAGGTTATCAAAGCAGATGCTGAGCCTGATGGGCAATTGTTGGGCAGAGTGAATGGAATTTTATGTAAAAAGTGGGAAATAGCAAGAGCTGGAGAGGACAGGAACTCCACAAGGAGAGCAACAGAACAAGAAAATTTGAACACAGGGAACTTGCCAGAGACTCATACTCCAACCAAGGACTATTCATGGAGATAACCTAGAACCCCTGCACAGATGTAGCCCATGGCAGTTCAGTGTCCAAGTGGGTTACATAGTAATGGGAAGAGGGACTGCCTCTGACATTATCTGATAGGCCTGTTCTTTGATCACCTCCCCCTGAGGGGGGAGCAGCCTTACCAGGCCACAGAAGATGACAATGCAGCCACTTTTGATGAGAACTGATAGACTAAGATCAGAAAGAAGGAGAGGAGGACCTCCCCTAGCAGTGGACTTGGGGAGGGGCATGCATGCAGAAAGGGGAGGGAGGGTGTGATCAGGAGGGGAGGAGGGAGGGGCTTATGGGGGGATACAAAATGAATAAAGTGTAATTAATAATAATAAAATCAGAAAAAAAAGAGTTGCATATGTCCTAAAATACTGTGTTTTGTTTGTTTGTTCTTGAGAATATCCCATGGACTATTTCTCAAGAGGTTATAATTTCCACTTAACAGCAGAGGTTAGAAAGCAGTAACAGACAGAGAGTACTAAACCAGATCTATAAAGGAAAACTTGAAAAAAAATAAAGACTAAAGGTGGAGGAGCGAGAGATCAGAATAAACAAAAAGTTTATAAATTATAGATGTAAACTATGAAGAATAATGTAATGAGAAAATAGAGACTAGGGAAGAAAAGAGAATAAACAAGATAGAAGAGAGAGGGGTAAAGCTCAGAAGATAAAGATGTGGAAATATAAAAGCACATATAATAATTTGAATATAACACAAAGAACCTACAAACAAACATACATGGACACATAGAAATACATACAAGCATACACAGAGATACAGAGATACATGCAAGCTCACATAGACACTATACAAACACACCTACACACACAGAAATGCATACACACAGACACACACAGACATAGACACACACATACACACAGGCACACACACTACAAAACACACACAGATGTACAAACACAGAGACAAAGACATACACAAACATAAATATAACACAGGCACACATGTGCACTACACAAAATGCAACACAAACACACACATACCATGCACATACATTCACACACATAGGTACAACCACATTATAACAAACACATACAGAACCACACACCCAACTGCACACACAGAACACAGGTATGAACAGAAATACACACAGAGACATATATTCACACACAAGCATGCAAACAAAAACATACAGATACACATACACAAACTCACCTACACAAAGACATATACACAAATAAACAGACACAAAGAAAGATATACATACAGCAACACACACATATGTACAAATACACACAGACAAACACAGACAGAGACACACAGGAACATACACATAGGCAAACACATTTGCATACACAGGCATACACACAAACACATAACACATATAGATATACAGATAGACACAGACACATACCAATGACATGTACAGAAATAAGCACAGACACAAATGCATATAAACACACATGTGAGTGCACACATTCACACACACACACACATAGCTTTATTACCCCTTAGTCTTCCTGTTTTGAAGTCAAGAGAAAGGCGTCTATGAGATGATCTCTTAGGACCACCCCACACAGAAAGGGCCTTATGGAGATGGAGCCTTGCCTGGCCTCTAGGTGGAAGTGTGACAGTGACTGTTGATAGACTATACACACAACAGAGCCCTCCAAAAGCAGAGATGGCAGTGACTCAATTCCTAACAGGAATAATGAAGCTCCCATCCCCAAGCCTATGGGCTCTAGGCTCCTGCTCCCTTCACCAGAAGGTTCCGTCCCCTGTGCATCCCTGTGGGGAAGACTCCTTGCTATATGTATTTTTTACTACATGTTTTGGAAACTGAGAGTAGAGAAATTTAAGTAATAAAACAAACTACTGCATGTTTGTTGGCAGGGGAGGTTGCTGACCTCCAGGCTGGTCCATCAGGGCCCTAGACTGGTCCATTAAGGTGCATGAGGTATATCAACATTTTCCAAAATAAATAAAAATATGCAGATATGATAACAATAACAACAACAATAATAAAATCTATTTTCTCAGCTTCATGGCAGTGTTTGCCCAGCACAGATGAGGTTCAAGTTTCCTGAACATCACAAAGCACTTCCAAAAGTTCTTCATATTCAGTTGTTGGAAAAATCATCATTTTCATTTGTTAATTTAAAAAGAATTTTGACTGCCGGGCACGGTGACACGTATCTTTAATCCCAATACTCATGGAGGCAGAGATAGGCAGATTTCTGTGAGTTTGAGGCCAGCCTGGTCTACAAAGTGAGTCCAGGACAGCCAAGGCCACAGAGAAAAACCCTGTCTCAAAAAACAAAAACAAACAAAAAAAGGAATAAAAAAGTAATTTTCCCACCAATATCAACTAAGTATTATATGGTAGCAAACAAAATGGAAAGGAAAATGTATTTTCAGTTCCAAGTTGTTGGTTATGATTGCTGCCAAGGAAATTGGTATAAAATGGGGATAGGGAGGCGGGTGGGAATACTGCCTCCATATCCCTCCATCCTCCTCCCTTTAGAACATTTTCTAGTGAAAATGTATTTATGTATTTCTTTCACGAAAAATATAACAATGAGCAATAATTTTAAAAAGCTACTAACTTTAGAACCTCTGGTCCGCCGGCGACCTTAAGACTTTCAATCTATAAGTTGCTGAGTTTGAATCTAACACATGGCTGGCATGCGGTTTGCTGACTAAATCTGATAGTGTCTGGATACGGACCAAGACACATTTGTGAAAAGAACAGTTTCCATAAAGACTGGAGAGCAAGGCAAAACAGAAGTCAATTAGGAAATAGAAAAGAAGTCTTCCCAAGAATATACTTTCAAAGTAATTTCTCCATTTAAGTCTCTGCGTTTGGAGTAGATTGAATGGGAGTGCCCTTCCCCCACAGCCCCCTCCACAGACTCATATGTTTGAATGCTTGGCTTATAGGGTGGCACTATCAGGAGGTGTGGCCTTGCTGATGTAGGGTGTGGCTTTCTTGGGGGAAGAGTATGAAGCTCAAGCCATACCTGGGTGTGGTCTCTCCCTGCTGCCTGTGGATCAAGATGCAGAACTCTCAGCTCCACCCCCAGCACCATGTCTGCCTGCATGCTGCCATGTTTCCCACCATGACAATAATGGACTAAAACTCCATAAGCCTGCCCAGTGAAATATTTTGTTTTATAAGAGTTGCCTTGGTCATGGTGTCTTTTCACAGCAATAAAACCCTAACTAAGACAGGGTCACTTTAAGAATTATACATCCCTCCCTCTCTGTCCCAATCCCTCCCTTCCTCCACCCTCTGCATGCCCCTCCCCAAGTCCACTGATAGGGGAGGTCTTCTTTTCCTTCCTTGTGATCCTAGTGAATTAGGTCTCATCAGGAGTGGTTGCATTCTCTTCTTCTGTGGCCTGGTAATGTTGCTTCCCCCTCAGGAAGAAGGGAGGGAACCACAGGAAGGATAAAAAAAAAAAAAAAAAAAAGAACAGGAGTTGCACCAGGAGAACAACAGTTCCAAAATACCTGGGCCCAGGGGTGGGGAGCTTCAGAGACTGATACTCCAACTAAGTATGCATGGAGAGGACCTAGACCACTGTTCAAAGGAAGCCCATTGGCTGCTCAGTTTCCAAGTGGGCTCCCTAAGTAATGGATACAGGGGCTGTCTCTAACATGAACTCAGTGGCTGGCTTTTTGATTACCTCCCCCTGGGGGATGCAGCCTTGCCAGGCCACAGAGGAAGATGGTGCAGCCAGCCTTGATGAGACCTGATAAGCTAGGGTAAAATAGAAGAGAAGGTCCTTCCCCTATCAGGGGACTAGTGAAAGGGCATGGGGGAAAAAATAAAGGGGGGCAACTGGGAGGAGACAAGGGAGGGGCTACAGAGGGGATACAAAGTGAATAAATTGTAATAAATAAATATGTAAATAAAATTAAATTTAAAAAAAAGAATTATACATCTACACAATGGAATCCTAATCAGTAATTTAAAAAAAAAAAAAAAACAAAGAAATCACAAAATTTGCAGGCAAATGGATGGAACTAGAAGAGATCTCCTGAGTGAGATAACTCAGAAACAGAAAAACAGGCTTGCTATACATTCACTAATAAGCAGATACTAGCTGTATAATATAGGATAGCCATCTACAGACCCAAGGAAGCTAAACACTAAGGAGGACCCTACAGAGGATGCTTAAATCTCATTCAGAATGGCAAACAGGATAGACGTCAGAAGTGGTGCAAGAGAGGAAACAGGATGAGAGTCTACTATAGAGGGTCCTCTGAAAGGATTCACCCAACAGGGGATCAGCAAATGCAGAGACTCAGGACAAAATTTTGGGCAGAGTGCAGGAAGTCTTAGAGGGGAGAAGAGGGGTGGAATAGAGTGACATGGAGAGCACAGGAGCCCCACAGGGAGACCAACAAAATTAAAATATTTGAGCCCAGGGGGTCCTGCAGAGACTGATGCACCAAAGGAGACCTAGAACCCCTGCTCAGATGTGACCTATTGGCAGCTCAGGGTGCAAGTGGATCATGGAAAAGGGGAGCAGGGGCTGTCTCTATCATGAACTCAGTTGACTGATCTCTGATCACACGCCCCTGATGTTGCAACCTTACTAGGCCACTGCAGAAGTAGATCCAAGCAGTCCTAATGAGACTTCACAAGCTATGGGCAGATGACAATAGTGGAGAACTCCTCCTTTCAGTGGCCTAGGGGAAGAGAATGGGGAAAAGAGGGAGAGAAGGTAGGACTGGAGGAGTTGAGGGAGGGGGCTTCAATCGAGATATATAATGAATAAATTGTGAGAGAAAAAGAAAGATTTATCCCATTGCCCTTCCCCTCTACCTTTTTGCGAACGAAAAAGGAAATTTTTCTCTGATACCTGTAACAAAGGGTAGATGGCTTTCTACTATAAGCAGAGAAACTTGCTCTTGTTTGTTGAAAAGAAAAAGAGGTATGGCAGTGAACATACTCTGACAAGAATATACACTCAAGAGCACTCTACACAACTCCCTAACTTCAGTCTCAGACACTTTCTTATTTCATTAAAAGGAAGACTAATGGGTCACATGATTTGCATTTTCTAGCTCTCAGCAAATATGGAGAGCAACACTGGGAAGGAAATGCGTCATTTTAATTTTCAGGTTCAGAGGCAGACTCACCTCTGGCTCATCAGGAGGACTATGCAAATCCTTCTGGGTACTTTGGCTCAGGCTTCTCCTCTCTTTAGCTGTGCAGGGTTTGACTAAAGCTTCGACCTCCTTTGCGGAGACCTAGCTCTCTGTGCCCTGTGTAAATTCTTTCCCAGCAGAGATACAACTTTTAATTCACTAATAGCGTAGAAATAAACTCTCTCCTTTTACATTTTTTTTAATGAGTAAATGGCATAAAAAACTTTCTATATGTCTTGACAGGCTTGGTGAAAAAGATTCTACTCTACACAACGTAGGAAATCTTTCAAATGGTGCCATTTAGCGGAAAGGGCATCATGTCATGCCCAGGTGAGCAGTGCTTGCTCTCTGGAAATAGAGAACAAAAGGAAGCCATTAGTGTGGGGAGGCAGTGTGCCTTTGCTTTTAAACCACTCCCCAATAAAAGCTGCTTCTTAGACCAGAAGGGGAATTGATAGCTATCCAGAAACTTACGCCAGGCCCTTAGAGCACTCAATGGAATGGTTCTGAATCTCTCAATCTGCCAGGGAAAAATAAATAAATAAAATGGCAGTTAAGAGTGAAACCCAAGCCACTCAGGGATAATCCTCTGTAAGCGTAGTTAAATTGAAATTAATACCTTAAAAATTCTCGTGCCGGCTGCCATGATGTCACTTCACGAATCTCACAGGGTGATTTTTGTTTTCAAACAATAAGTTCAAATAAGAATCAGAGAGCATCATTAAGAGAAGTAGGAAAGGACATTAAAAGATATTTTGGACTCCTTCTGCCTGCCTCTCCTTGAATTGAGTTTCCTTCACACAATCATAACCAACCCCCCACACACACACGCATACAAAATATCACATTATGTCCTTTAAGATTTAGCTCAGTTTTTTTTCTGCTTTAATTCCCTTTACTCCTGTAAATATTCTAAACATATCTTCGCAGTGGCTCCTCATAATACCTGATTCTTTGCTCTTCTGTCTCCCCCATGGGGGGGGGTATGAAATCCCAAACAATGAGAGAAGGAACTCAATTATCCATCTTCCGAAGAGCCAACCAAATATCAAAAAGCATCTAGAGACACTGTCTTCAACACTGTATAAAAAGTTGTAAGCGGGTGCTCCGGGCACTGCACATGTAAGTCTGTTTCGACATAATCTCAGTTCTTTCCCTCAGTTATCAATCAGAAAAAAAAAAAAAAAACAATTCCAAAATAAATCTTGTTTTTTTTTTTGTTTGTTTGTTTAAGAATGCACACACTAAGTGGCTGGCATTTCATACACACACACACACACACACACACACACACACACACACACACACCCTAGTTCAAAATTATAGTCTGCCTGCTCTGAAGGTAAAGTGCGCAGATGAAAAAGCTGTCTTTCACCTCGGGAAGGGACATCCACTGCTACCACTGGCTGCATTTGTTGTATCAGGGCCTTACATGGGAGGCGACTCCAACCTCCCTTTCATTTTACCTGTAAAGTTGAAATGGGGGCAGAATTCTGAGAACGGAAAACCGAACGTTTGTGCTCAGCGTTTGCTAACTTTCAGACAGATGATAGACCGATGCCAGATGCCAAAGTAACAAGAAAACTTCTTTTGGGACCACAAACTTCTTATAACTGCTTCAGACCCTAAGTTTTATATTTGAGCTTCCCTGGTATCATAATTACACAATTTTTATATGTAATGATTAAAACAACTATGATAATGTCCCAGAGAGCTTTGTGTCTCCTCTTGGCCTTGAGTTGAGAAAGGTGTGTGGTGTAATGTGAATTTCCAAATAAATACATAGCCTTTCATACTTTTAAGAAAACTCCCACAGGGCTTGAAATAGAAGTTTGAAAAATATAGGAATCTAAGGTAAATAATAAATTTATTAACCACTAAAGTTACTCTGCAACCACAATGTAATCATCTGTATACTATTAGCTTCTTTAAATAATTTAAAATCCAGTTTGCAAAATTCATTCAGAGCTTTTTAAGATTTAGAAATCATGAATTTTAGTGAATGTGATCCACGGCTTAAGATTTGGTGCCTACATCATTTTGGTTCTTTTTATGTCTTACGAAATGTGTAGAATTGTAAATGCAATATTTGTTTCGGTTTTTTTTTTTTTTTAGCATTTTATGTGACATTTAAGATGTCATTTGTTAAAGATACACATTTTAGGCGTTTCGTCATTTTATTGCCATGATAAATGGATGGAATCTACCTAAGTACAAATTCTAACAGGAGTCGATAAGACATCTGAGTTGCTTTTTGCATATAGTGATTTAAACTGCTCAAATTTGTTTAACTATGTCGATAAATTCCTCCTTTCTTCTCAGCTTATCCCATGACTGTTTCATGCATTTCTATACTACACTAGGGTTAAACTCAGTCTCCCACCTTCTCATGCCCCTCTCTTCCCTTCAGCCCTACTACTTCCTTCAGGACACTCTCTCTGTTTCCAGTTTTTGTTTTGTTTGTTTTGTTTGGTGTTTGTTTTGTTGCTTTCTGTGTTATTTAACCATAGTTGTCTGTGTGTTTATGCAGACAGACCTCTCCATCGGAGCCTGGGCAACTCACCAGTAGCTATAACCCACAAATCAACGACTGACCAGCAGCCCTAGACTGCCATTGGCTCTCCAAGGTGGGTCTGAACACCATGTGTGACTGAGGGTTTAGGAGCTTGTTCTTTTTTTTTAACTTTTTTATTTTATTAATTATGGTTTATTCACTTTATATCCCAGCTGTAGCCCTCTCCCCATACCCTCCCAATCCCACCCTCCCTCCCTCTTCTCCTATGCCCCTCCGCCAGTCCTTCTTATATAGGCGCTACATAGGCAACCTCTTCTCTTGTGAGTTTCTGAATGCAGAGGCTTATAAGATATTTCACAAATCTCCCACCTATCATTTCAGCCCTTCCATTCTTACCCTGCCTCACTTCAATGCTCTCTTGGTCTTGAAAGTGGTGATATGGGTGTCCTGTTTGATGTTGACTGCTCAAAAGTCATTCATTTTCAGCACTGTGACCGGCCATGAGCCTCGTAACTGTTATCTATCTATTGATGAAGGCTTTGAGCAGAATTTGTCTATGGGTATACATATAAGTATCTGGTGTGATAATATTATCAGTGATAATATGATAATAATTATCAGTGTCATAATAATTTCAATTAGCAAAACAGAAACAGCATCACCCCTGGGCTCTATGAGCTCCCCAGCCATGGACCTCAGACCTACACATCTTCCGCTGATCCAGTTAGAGGCTTCAATAAGTTATCTGCCCCACCCAATCAGTTGTTACACTGTAACAGTATTACATCTGGAAAGTTGGTTCTCTAACATGGAAAGTTAAGCTGTTGTTTGTCTATTTATGAGTCATTAATCAGAAATTCTATTCATCGTACTACTTCTGATGCTTATGTAGTAATGTTTTGACCACTTTTTGAATACTGAAGGCAACTTGCATTTTGGGAATAAGTTCAGTGGGTGTACTTGAAAACATCATCACATGATAGACAGGTGATACTAAATTCACACTAAAAGTTTTCAGGGCATGTAGCTAGAGCTACTTTGAATTAGCTTCACGGCTGCTTTGTAATTTGCATGCTTTCAGAATAAACTCCCCCCCATACCCACATCTAATGACAGCAATGTGCTTGTCTGTATGTCTGTCTGTTGAACAGAATGACTTAGAACAACTCTTAGAACAAGGCTGAAGCCTCCAATTTTCTAATGCTATGTGGTCCATCTCAGATACCCAAGAGGGGTGAGGTCCAGGGCTATCAAAGCAGAGTGATGAAACCCAAGACCTGAAAATTCTATGATCCTATAGTTTCCTTAAAATGTTTTCTTATTATTGCTTTTTTTATTGTTTGATAGTCTCCTACATGCAAATCAAATGTTTTGAAAAGAAAAATCTCCTCCAACTCTTTCCAAAAACCCCTTCACTACCCCGTTCCCAGTTTAATGTTCTTTTACAAAACAACAACAACAACGAGAATAAAAACAAAAACCTCCCAGAGCGCAGGGCCATCTTCTGCAACATGAGAATCCTGCCAGGGGCCACATAATGAAGTAAATTGACTCTTCTTCTTTCAGTAGCCGTCAGTGGCAATAGCCCTTAGGTTAGGTAATGGACTTCATTCTCCCCTCTCCACAGCCATGCTTACATTTCCTTGGCCTTAGCCTTGCCAGGCTTTGCGCATGCTGACAAACTGCCGCTGTCTAGATGTAGAAAGTAGCTGCACAGGGGTCCATGTTGTATTAGTCCAAAATTGTCTTGAGAAGACATGTTTTTAAAAATCTATCTGGATGGTGTTTTGAGTAGTTGGGAAGATCATTCAGAATATCTAATCTGTCACCCGATCTGTTCTTGCTAATCTCCCTGATTATATATTTGCCAGTTTGACTGACAGATAGTGCTTTGATTACAGGCTGACAATCAATGCACAAGAGAAGAAGGAGTTGGTGTGTCACCCAGCGGGTCTTTTCTAAGGTGGTTTATGACGTGATAATATGAAATCCTAAATGCTCATTTGATCTGAAAGTAATAGCACAACTTGATTTAACATAGCCCTGGATTGCATTGTCTTTTAAAAGAGTGGTCTATTCTGAATACGCCTCTGCCTAACAACATCCCTCAGTTTAGGCAACTTAAAAACACTATGCTCCTGGCATGTTGATATTTCTTTAAATGCCCATATTCCTTTTGCCTTTTAGGTTCTGAATATGCATTCATTCTTAAATATCTCACAAGGGGGTCCAAAGAATGTAAAAAGAATTGTGAGCCACTGCGAAAAAACTGTCCTACCCTGCCAGAAGCTTGGAAAACTAGACGATAGACTGTTAAAAACAGCTAAGCATCATGGTCTTGGTAATGTTTCTCTGTGTGCTCCATGATAGGGAGCTTGTCAAAGGGAAGTTTAAAAACATTCTTCGAAGAAGCGGCACAATTATATCCTGTTTGTCTCTGCCTGCAAGCCTTCCATCATGGTTTTCTCATAAGCTGAGTAATTATGAGACCACTATGCTCTTAAGCTCTGTTAAGTGATGAAATTCCACCTCATAAAAGGTTCATTAGAGGACAAAATGATGTATTTTACATAAAGAAAACATCTTTCCCGGGTACGCCTCTTCTGATGGGATTTGCCAATACACTCAGCTTCTCTGGTCCTTGTCACTCCTTACTCAACAGGGTCATCAAGCAGTGCGATGAAACCCAATTTAAAATATGGTATTCTATGTGAATGTGTGCAAGGATATTGCTTCATGTTGGAGGAGAGGACTCTTAAAAGTCTAATTATCAACAAATAAGGAAAGAAATTAAGCCCTTAATACACATAAAATTTATGTATAGATTGCTTTACCAGTATTACTGTCGTATTGATGAACAATCCCTTTAGTTCCATAGTAGTTTTGATTTTCAGATCTGATTTTTATTTGGACACAGGTGTTATGTGCTGAGATGGTGAAAAATCTCCATCCATATAAAAATGGATGGCTACTTCTATAAATAAAGAACTGAATGTCAAACAAGATTATATATTCATCAAGAATGGATGAAAACTAACTACTTGAATGACATTCATTTGAAGTATCTGTGTGCGTGTGTGAGTTTTGAAAGCACATTTATAAATAAATTGACAAGATAAATTAGAACTAGACACAGAATAGAAAAAGCAGAATGTTGAGGGTGACACTTTTTTACCTTCTTCCACTCCCATGCAAATGACCTGTGTCAGGACATTAGGATTCCTGTCAGCTTGAGAAGAGCCAGTCTGAGCTCTCCTGATAGTGCAGGAGCCTGAGGCAAGCCCTTCCTCCAACAAAGGCTGCGTTTTATACTCCATTTAACACTTCATTTACATGCACAAATTCATTTTAGTCTGCCGGGGCTACCATTCCAGAACCAGCCTCATCTGGACAATGGATTTGGGGTGCATACTCATGAATGGTATCCCGAAAAAAGTTGGGCATCAATGTCTAATATAGATGTGAGGCATTCTGCTTATTGCCCCCTGAAAATTGACTTATTTTAAGAACTAAGGTTAGTGCTCTGCATCCCAAGGCTATGCAAGAGGCTTGTTAAATTCACATGACTCTGAGAGCAGCAGAGGTTCACAGACACGCCATCAGATTGGTAGTATTGCAGAGTCCATCTATGGAGAACACAGTGTGTGAATGGAGTGTAACCCACCTCGTAGACACAAATTAATTGCTTCTATTGGGGGAATATTACTGAAGTCTTCCATTTCATTTCCTCTGGATAGAATTCTCAAGTGTGGGTTAGTATTCTCATTGTCGCTCATCATTTTTAACTGCTTCTATACACAATCTCTGCAGCCGAAAAGATCCCTCACCTGGGAGTTTCATGCTTGCTTCCAGAGTTGTAGCCTGCTACGTTGAGAAACTGCAGAATTTCTGGGCAAGCCTTGATTGTATATAACACAGGGACACAGAAGTTCTGTGGCAAGTGCATTTGATCTATTTATTATTCTGGGCTTTTTGTCTTTTGTAAGGAGAAGTCTAAAACTTCAATTGAAATGCACAGTCCCTGTTAGTTGGGAAACAAAAGAAAGGAGGGAGGAGAGAGCCTTTGAGTAACTACCATACTGAGGTTCTCATGATCACTGAAGCTTCTTCTGTCCATGTGGCCTGCAGGGATGTTCTTCCCAGTCATTGCCCCAGACTCTGGATTTCTATAATACCCAATCTTCAACAGAGAGAACATACAGCTACTTGTTCTGAATACTGTGCTATTTTCCAAAAATTAAGCTAACTGATAAACCTATATAAACCTATAACTTCACACAAAATAACAGAGGGTTTTATTATGTTAATAATTTATTTATGTTCTATTTTCTTTTAAAATAAATTCAAATAGAATTATTATTATTATTATTATTATTATTACAAAAGGCAGGCACGGTAGATAAAACTAACAGGATGAATGCATTGGACAATAGCAAATTTCTGTGCTCTACATAGAATCAGTTGGTCTGTTCGGGACTGTTGGCATGTGTGTGGCTTCTGATGATTCTTCATAGGCCATACTGTGAAAATAATACCGAACAGTAAGGTGTCAATTCCATCTCTACTATAGAAATGGAGGTGCAATATTTTTTAACAGAATTCTCTTTCTACATTGACAGAGTTGAGCAGGGCATACCCACCTAGAAGAACTAAAGCTAAGATTTACTTTATCATCCCTTGGTTAAATTCACATTTATAAATTATCCTTTCAGGACCTCCTCAGGGTCCGGCTTCAATTCAAAATTAAACCATGTAGCATCAAATATTAATGAGAAAAGTTAGATCCATTTATATTTTATGCTGAAATGTAGCCAATTCTTCCACACTGATAACACAATTAGTGAACTAATTTTGAAGTGTATAATGGAGTTTTAAAAGTTAACTTATCCATAATAGGCTGTAGGCAGATGTTACGGAAGAAATGGGTGGTAGTTATACTATACTGCATTTTAAAATGTTAAAGAGAAACCAGAGAGAGTATAATGCTAAAACACACACACACACACACACACACACACACACACACACACACACACGCGCGCACAATCTATTTCTCCAGTTTTTAAAAGTTCTCTACAGTCTTGGTCATAGTCTTATTTCTTGTCCTAAATTGTTTGAATTGCTCATGACTTAAAGAATTCATTTGGTGATGAAAAGGAAATATGTAAGGACAACAACAGAAAAATGAAACAAAACACTGTAATAATCCACCTGTTTGTCTTTTCTTTTTTCCTGCTTCCCTGTGTTATTGTGTATTAACTGACAATCCTCATTCCAGTTCTTTGAGCCTGCAATCCTAGAGGCTCATCCCTCAGGCTTTTCCCTGTGTACTTCCTCTCTCAAAAACCTAATCAAGTCATCTCTGCAGTCCAAAGATATGTTAACACCACCCACTTGTCTACATTAAACAGGACTCCAGGCCCTGCTAAGCAGCCTGAAAAGATCACATTCTTAGATACGAGAATCCTTTCTTTGATAGGTGTGTAAGCCACTCATGTTTGTTATCCTTGAGGCAGAATATTCTTTTATTAAATGAAGAGCTTTTCTTTTCTTTTTTTTCCTAGCAATTGTTTTAGAGAAACTGTCTTTGCCATGCTTGACATTTCAATTATCATTTTGTTGTGTTGTTACTAATACACTTGATCCGTTACCTATGCAAATCAAGAGAACCTCTCTATTAATTATTTTGTAGAATATTTCAGTGTCAAGTTGAAGTTTTGACTTGTAAAATTTTTGAAAAGTTCTCTTGTGAAACCCAGAGATTCTTAGTGGCACACTTGGGTCATAGTAAAATCCCACACAAACCTCACTTGCTATGGGCTGCTTTCCATTGGCTTCCTAATCAAAACATTTCACTCTCTCATGAGTTCTGTACTTCAGAGAACTTCTCAGACCTGTGAAACTGAGGTGAAAGGTCCTAGAGAATACTTCTAAGGCTTCCAGGGGAGCAGTTCAAGGCAGTCACGCAGTGCTGAGATGGACTGTAGACCTACAGGACACTCAATTTCCCTTTGAGAGGAACTACACTGAGAGTGAATTCTGAACAGGAAATAAAGACAAATTTTACCATGAGTGTGGCCATTACGAGTTGAGTTTTTTTTTCTTTTTCTTTTTTTTTTTTTCAAAGACATTCATACAGAAAGCCGGGGGGAGGGACACATCACTCAGAATCTATGATCTCTTCAAAAGGATGAGTTGTGATACAGAGGGCAGAGTTTACACAGGAACTTTGAGTAATGTACCACTATGCTTTCACCTCTGCAAGGCTTTTATACCTATTGTTCTTCTGTTTCTCATGGTAGACCTGTAGTCCAAGCCCATCAGTCCACCTTTACCATAAGAAAACACTTAAGTCATTCACCTGGGTCATTTTCATCTCTGAAATGCCTTCTAATTTTATACTTTAGTGCTCCCATTTTGCTTTGCATATCCCAAACCAATTAGCTGCCTTTTGGTCAGGAAAGCAAGAAAAATAATAATCATGGGCAGGGAACGCAGCCTAGAAATGGATGCTAAAAGACCCAGATATTTGTTTAGAGACATTGTGCTGTCAATATTTGAGTTTTCCTTAAAAATCACTGTGAATCAGCATTAAAAAGAAAAGAGATGATTTTTAGAAGGTGCGGACAAGAAGGAAATTTAGAACTGGAGAACATAAGGGAAAGGTAGGTCCTTCAAACACTAACAAGGAGCAAATTAAACATCAAATACTATCCATTATTTCCCTACGACCTCAAAAATTTACACCTGTTTCTTGTATTTAGTTATTCATATAGATACATATTTATAGTGTCCACACATAAAATGTTAACAGAAAGATGGTTAAACATTATTTTAATGTACATGCATCATATAACACTTTGATTTTTCTAAGTTGTTCTTCAGAATGCATCCATTTTAATTTCAGAGATTGTGGACATATTTTATGCTAATGTACATTTTACAACATTATTTTCAAACTCTTTTCTAACTGAAAATGTTCCATCATATTTAAAATTAATTCAATTTTGTTAGAGTACTGTGTGCTTGGTCTCCTGACTTCTTAAACTTAACACATGCTAGATGCACCAAATTTTGATTGCTAATTAATATCGCTTATACATTTGTGCAACTGAGATTCCTGGGTAAAGTGAAGTGCGCTGGGAGATAGATAATAGACTAGTACGTATTTACTGAATGAAGATTTTTTTAAAATAAGCAAAGCAATAAACTAGTAATCGATCTGATGCCAGCGTGGATATCATTTCCAACCTCTAAACACTGAATGGAAGTGGAAAGCAGCCACAAAGCAATAATTGTTTCAGGATGGCAAGGGTGGGGTTAGAAGGCAAGGTCATCCAGCCTCCTGAACTATGTCTTACTCTCTTTGTGGAAGATTAAGACAGCACCTGTTTGAACCAAACAGCTTCATTTACTGAAGAGGCTTTTGTGATGCACATCCTGGCATCTAACCTAACATTCTGTACATGATAGATGTGGGGCTTTGGGAAGTTCTTTCGCTTACTGTCTCAATTTCTACATTACCCAAAGCTGTAGGAGATAAAAGTAGTGATGATGAATGCTGAACTATAAACACGAACATCTGAAGATTCATAGGACTCCCCTAAAACTACCAGAATACCAGAATACCTGATTTTATTTTAGTATCTGAACTATATAGAAAAAAAATCCCTTTGAATCTTTCTTTATTCATGGGTTAACCCTGTACTGATATGAAACTCTTTGTGGAAAATGATTCAATGAAAATCATATCATGGCATGATTATAGCTTCCAAGACAGCATGTTCTTTTTCATCTATAGGTAATTCTTAAGTCCTGTAATTGTTATCTTCTGTTCTCTTTCACAGTATTTTGAACAGGAGGAAATGATGCTATTATCTATTTATGCTTGTTTTCTATGAGTTTGACTTTCAGTGTGAAAGACCTACTTGTTGATATCCAAAAGGATCATCCATGAGTTTCTCTGTCTGCATATTTTTGTCATTCGTTAGATATTCATTGCCTCCTAATTATGTTGGTATTTCTATAGTCACTGTTGAGTGCTACCATAAAGTAAGAAGAAATTAGAAAGACAGTGCTTACAGAGAAGAATTTTAAAAGCAAGCTTCCCTTTATCCTCTGATGAACTGACCCACAACAGCTACAGTTCAGATCACTCACATTCATTCTTTATATGGAAATGCTAAATGCATCCCATTTCCCCATCTATGATGAATAGTTTTCCCTGCATCCTCCCACTCTCCTAAGTTTCATTACATATTTCTTATCATGCATTTGTATGAACCAAGTACAGATTTAATAGACTTGCTATTTTAGGACCCATTTGTTAAACCTTCAATTTTCTTTTGAGGTCTCAAATCATTCCCTTGATTTAAAACTAGCCTATCATTATTCCCTTAGTTTTTTCCCCCTAAAATAGTACATTCATTTATTTCATATTTATGACTAGAAGGCATTTTTTCTCCATTAATAGGCATTCATGGTGCTAATATATAAAAGCTATCGATTAGAACCTTTTATTTCACAGTGTAAAAATAAAAGACAGGGTGTTCTTGGGGGAAAGGAGGCTTAACATGTGTTCCAAGTTTACTCAGCAAGTCTATGCTCAGTCTGCTTCATAGACAACTAACATAAAATGAGTTTGCCCATATGTAAGAGCTCTTTGGTGTGTCCACCTGTGTCCATATATTAACATTGATTATTATATGCTTACTGATGATGGAATAAGCCATTAGATAAACAGATCCACAGTGTTTGGGATCTGAACTAATAAATACCACTCCAACATATAATACTTATTTTCTAGATGATGGTTAAGGAAACAAATTTGTCAAGACTATATTTGGGGAGCAAGGGAAATTCCTGTCAGCAAAGTACTTATTTGGCAAGTATGAGTGTAATCTTTACCAAAGTATAGTCTTTAGAATCAGTGTAGAATTTCATAGAATAGTGGGATAATATTCTGGTAATGATAGCTCTGAAGAGCTGGAGGAATGTGGACCCTTGTGCAGTTGACTGTCCAGCCAGCCTACCATCCTTGGTGAGATATATTCCAGCGAGAGACATTGTCAAAAACAAAGGTGATCAGAACCTCAGGAATGACAACCTAAGTTGGCATCACACACATATACCTTCACAAAAGTGTGTGCCACATTAGCACACATGCTTATACATTTATACCCTCATATATGAAGAATTTGCAAATATGCAAAAAATTGAGCTTTACATGGAAGCTGAAAAGGTCAATATTAGCTGGTTATCTCTTTTTTACATTATAGAGGAGGCTTATTTTGGAGTTTGTCAAAAGATAAACCGATATTCATCTGGAATGTTCATAAAGTAATTGTTTTGGGGAAAGGAGAGCAGGTCAGATGAAAGCACATCCCAAGTATGTGGGAAGTTCTGTAGTCCAATCCAAGCACCAAACCAAAAATAAAATGATTAAAATAAAATAAAACATTAGTGTTAGATCTTCCTTCATTTTAAACAAAATCATTTTCAAATATTGCTTCCTATATAAGCTGCTATCTTGAAATTTGGAAGCTGACAATGCTCGCACTTCTGTAATATAGGACATAACGACGACACTGAATTGGGGTTACCTAAAATGCACCCATCTCTAACACACCTCTCCCTTTCATGTTTACACGGAAAAACATGTAGCTGTTATCTCTCAAGACAATGGTCCCTTTCGATTTTTTTTTTCGAGTAACACCAGAGATCTGAAAATCAGAATTGCTGAAGAAATGTCGCAAGATTAGGCATACAGAAATATTCCAAACACCTGATCCTTTCCCATTTTCCGTGGGGGAGACTGGTGACAGGCACATTACCCGAATGTGGTTTGAATGTAATATTCTCTCTTAATTCGTCAGACTGGTGTTGAAATGCATATTCATGGCTTCTTATGTCTTATCTCCCTGGGATACTATCTTAAGTGAAATGGGAAAAACACTCTTAAGAGATCCACACAGTGCTTATTACAACAGGTTTGCAAAAGTTGTTTCCCCATTTTCTCACTCCATACACCAACAGCACTCCTTACATTTTAATACTGAGGGGTAAGAGAATCTGATGGTGCAGATTTTAAAGACAGGTCCCTTCACACCCACTGTAGACAGTGGTCAAGGTCTGGATTGTTACCTGAGTTTCTGATCAACCCACCTATGTCTGGGGTTCACATGCCCATTGGTTCACGTTTCGTAGTTTACCACAGTGACTCACAAGCTCTGAGAACTGCTCAGCTATACAGGGTTATTCCTCGCTGCACAACGTGGCAGCAATGATGTGGAAAAGAAACACAGGGCAGGATAGGGCGAGGACCACGGTCACCATGAGGATGCTAGTTCTCTCGGGGTCGCTCCACATACCTACTCTTCACAGTCCTACACCCACCAGGTCTTATCACATGATGGGTTATGGGGATTTCATTACACAGCAAGACTGGGCAGCTCACTGGCCTCTGGTAACGGATACCTGGCTTCGCCACCTCCCATCATCCTTGACTGAAATCCAGGACTCTCTAATGACATAGTTGTTCACTTGGCTCTCATTTCTCCAACTCTGCAGGCTTTCTCTAGACAGTTAATTCAGGAATGGCCAAGTGGGGTTCTCTGTGAACAGCAGATTGTATTCCTTTTACTGTGTCTGTTCAGAAATGGAAAAGAATGTATCAGGAACTGCATGACAATATAAAAATATTTTCCACCAGTCTAATTATTCAGGAAACCACAACATTTGGAGGCTCTTCTGCTAGGATGTAAGATGAGAGACCACACATATCTTTATTGCCTTACAAAAGCATCTACAAAGGCATCTAAACAATTCCTTTTTTATGTTTTTATTTATTACAAGTTATTCAATTTCTATCCCAGCTGTAGCCCCCTCCTTCATCCCCTTCCAACCCAGCCCTCCCTCCCTCTTCTCCTCGCATGTCCCTCCCACAGTCCACTGATAGGGGAGGTCCTCCTCCCTTTCCATCTGATCCTAGCCTATCAGCTCTCATCAGGACTGGCTGCATTATACAGTTATTTTCATTTTTTTTTCTTTCAGAAATGGACCTATTTTTAATTTAGTTCTAAAAATTTCTATCTATCTACATACACATACACGTTCACCAAGAATTCCACAGATATTGAAGGAACTTCATGTAACTATGATCCTACCCAGCATCACTCACTCTCAGGAGTAATCAACACTGTCTCTTGAAAATGCTCTGAGACGATTTGCTTTGAGCACACCCTCATACAACAATGATTCTAAGTGTGGTGGAAAAGATGGGCATATCCAGGCTGAAGGCACCTGCATAATGAAAATAGAATATATATATATACATATATATATTATATTTATGTTTATATAAATATGTTTAAGGAGGGACAATGATGGGAGGCCCATGGTGGTACAGACTCAGACTAACAGGAAACTCAGCATCCTCTGTGCACATATGCATAAAATGTGACACCAATGTAAGTCACTCTTTAGACCAGGTTGGGCATTTTATTTAGTAATTTATTTTTTTACGTTAAAGTATACAGCTTTCCTTCCCGATAAACTAGGGTCTGTAGTAACATTTTCATGTCTTGGAGAAATAGAAGCAACATACAAACCCACAGTCCCCACGGTGATAAAGATATAACCTGAAACACAATTAATATACCCTATAATGCAGCTTTAACACGTTACCTATCAACCTGAAGATATGTGAGAAGAGACTTCAAACCAACCTCCACCTCATGCCTCTCTCTTCAAATTAGAGCCATTGTGAATGATGACCTTCCTAATGTGACTGAATGTGCTGAATTCCTGGCTAGCAGGACAGTGGGTGGGCGAGTAATTGGAGATGTGCAGCGAGGGATCCCGGAGTTCTGCACTCTGGCGAAACCTTTACCTGGCAGTAATTGGAATTTCATTAGCAGATTTATATCCTCTAGAATTTCAGATCTCTGAGATTCCTTATTATTCTAAAAGAAAGAAGTTATAACCCCGAGGGCCTTCCCATAACGACAGAGCAGAGAGCTGGGCAGAGCTCTGTGGAGGTGAGCAGTGTCTGCAAATGCTCCCTAATCCTGGCAAGCCTTCAATTTAGGGCAGACTATCTGGCAGCAGGTAAGGACACTGGAAATCCTTTACCAGGAAGAATTATCTGCACAAAATGAACCCTGAGAACACAAGTCACGACATTGAATAGTTTAACATACGGCACATGCAGAATAAGGAGTCATGAGATTCGGTTGCCTTGCCACAATATTTTACATCCAAATGCATGCCAGCTACCATTACACACCAGCAAATTCTGTAGCTATGTTCTTCCCTACTTTGATTGAAACTCTTATTACTTTGAAAACAATTCTTTTGCATTAACTTTTTACACAAAACTCTGAGATTATGCCTTAAATACTTTGCCTTTCTGGTTACCATTTAACATCCATTTGCTTCTGAAATATTTTGTCATGGCCACTGAAATTGCAACCCAGATCAGACACAGTTATCTACCCAAAGTGTGTCTTTTTAGCATTTACAACACAACCTAAAAAAAAAATCTTCTAGGTAAATTCGTCCTTTACCAGAGAACAGCATGAGTAAGGAGGATTCACACAGGGAAGGCACCAAGTTTTAAGACTGGGCCCTCCATCAACATCTTGCACACCAAAGTCAAATAGTGACCTGAGATTCTCATCGAACTGCCTATGTCCGGGGTCCTGTATCCATTTGTTAAAGTTTGATACTACAGTGGCTCACAAACTTTACCCTTTCACTGTTATGATGTTGTTTAGCCAAGCAACAACAGTCATAACATACAAGATGCACTCACCAAGGGAATTCACCCCAAACACACTGTTAAAATCCAGTGTAGGACTGTCTTTTCTGTTGGGTAATTATCCTGGTGCAAGCCGCAAAGACAGTCACCGTGTGAGAGTCAAATTTTACTTTTGTAAGAAAATGGCCAGCTGTTTTCCAGGAAGGTAGAATTGTTTGATATTCCCACAATCCACCTTGCCTGCATCCTTGCCTGGGTTCAGTGTCCTAACTGCTACTCCCTCAGGCATTCTTAGAGGAGTGGCAGAGTCTCCTCATAAGCTTAATTGTATTGCCTTTTAAAATATCAATGGCGTCACACATCCTCCATCTGCTCCATAGCCTCACCTTTCAGTCAACTGCCTGCTCCTGTCTTTCTCCCAAGTTATAATTGAATTTTTCCATTAATCAAAACTTTTTCTTACAGTTATTTTTGGATCATATTCGTTTCCTTGAACTAACACCTCCCAGATCCTCCCATATACAAACAGCATCATTTTTATCTCAATTTCTGAAGAAAACAATAAAAACGACAATAAAGAGCAGTAAGAAAATGTTATGTCATAACAACAAAACAAAAGAGAACACAGGAAACATGCATGCTCCAGGAGGAGAAAAGTAAAAATCTGTATCAACCCAACTACAAAACTTCAAAATACTCTGGTGAGATAGTGGCACACGTGTTATGGATTAACCCATCAATTCCTTGACGCATTTAAGGCCCATTCCATGAAATAGAATCCATGCTTGATTCTGCTAAAGTGGCCAAGAATCTGAGACTAGATAGGTGATGGGCTTAGGGGAAAATGTAGTATTATTATTCTGCTAAAGGAACATAGCAATAAAATTGCCTCTGGGGACATATCGCTATGCCTATAGACCTGTGTCTCATCCAAGAAGCTTTCTTCTGTGCTAGATGGAAACTAACACAGAGACATAGAGCTAGCCAATGTGTGGGAAGAGAGAGACTTTAGAACTCAGTTCTAAATGGGAGGTCTTCAACAAAACTGTCCCCTCGGGGCTCTGGAAGCTATATGGAAGAGAAGACAGAAAACCTGTAAGAGCCAGAAATGGTAGATGGCACCAAGGGTTTAGCTTCTTAATGTTTAGTATTCAGAAATATTTAATAATCAAGTGTCAGCATTCAGGGAGATATTGGGGAGAAATATTTTCTCACAAAATCCGTAGTTTCTCTTCTGCCCCCATTTAGCAGGATCTTTGTGTAGAGCAAAAACTCTTATTTCATTTATTTAATTGCTGTGTATGAATTTTTCCTGGCTGTATGTACATGTGTTACAATCATGCAGTGCCCCAGGTGGCCAGAAGAGGACATGGGAACCGATCACTTGGAACCACAGTTATTGACAGTTGTGCGCTGATACGTGGGTGTGGGAATAGCTCTTGACCCTGGAAAGAGCAACCAGTGCTCTTAGCTGCTGATCCATCTCTTTAGCCTCCACAGCAAAGGCTTATAATCTTGAAGCCCAACAACCAACCTTCTTTTAATAACTTTGTCTTAAAAAAAAAAGATTTAATTACTTACTTTATGTGTATGTGTGTTTTGCTTGTGTAAATGTCTGTGCTCGTGTGCAGGCAGTGTCCTTGGCTGCCAGAAGAGGGCAGCAGATTCCATGGAACTGGAGTTTCAGTTGTATGCTGCTACCAGGTGGGTGCTGAGTACTGAAATCCAGTCCTCTGGCAAAGCAGACAATCTCTCCATCCCCTTAACAAAGATCATGGATTCATCCTCAGATGTGTAATTTAGCTCTATGATGTGTAAGATTTGGGATAGGTTTTTTTTTCATATTTTTTCTTTTATTAGATTTACGCATTTTAGTTCATATTCAATTTTCATTTTTGAATTAAGTATGACCCTGTTAAATATTTGTGTGTTTAAATCTATCATGAGTTCATGACAGACTCTTTTCCTACACTGAGTCCCTTTTGCACTTTTCTCAAAAGCAGTTTGTAGTACTGTATGGAATGTTTGAGTCCCTTACTCTGGTTTCATTGATCCAAGCTTCTGTCCTTCTGCCAAAGTTGCTGCATCGATCATTGTAACTGGACAATTAGCCTTGAAGCCATGTGAACTGGCATCTTCTATTTTATTCTCTTTCAACATTCTGCTAGCTCTCATACTTTCACTGACATGTTACATAAATTTGAGGAGGGAACTGTCTAGAATTTGCTGAAATTTTAATTGAACTTGCATATACATTTGTTTTTCCCGAGAATTATGTTGATGGTTTAATCAATTATGGAACATTAACTTTTCCATAATGCTGAACTTTTTAGTTTGTGTTCACAAAGAGACTCTCTATTTAGGATTTATAGTATTTCTTTTATCAAATGTGTGTAGTTAATTCATCTTTGCCCCCTTTCTACCAGCTGCTTTCTACTGGGCTTCCTTGAAATCTTCTCTTGGTTCCTTACTGGCTTCCTGTCTTTTATGGGTGCTCAATTTAAGTACTCATATCCAAAGACTCAAAGCTCATAACCCACAGATGAGAGAAAAGGGAAAGATAAATAAGATGGGCCCAGAGTCAGAGAAGAAAAGGGAATGTGGGAAAGGATAGCTCAGAATAAAGTTTCATAAAATGCATTTGCACATTCACACATGCACACATGCATACACATATGCATATACATAAAAGGGGGTTAAGTTTAGTTACCTACATTAGGGGACAATGCCTTTCCCAGACACTGTGGATCTCAAACAGAAGCTTCCCCGTCAGTATGAATTATCTCCTTTGGATTTCTTGGTCACTGTGGTTTCGTAGATGATTCCCCTTGAAAATCTATAATTGGATGTTGCCATTGCTCTCAGTTACTCTCCAGAACTAGACAAGAAGACCTTTTTGGTATACATACTGCATGCCTGTGTCACAGAACATGAACCTCTCTAGTCGGTAGTCATGTGAGTGCTTCACCACCCCGACTGGCTATCTTTCATAGTGCTGGTATATTCTAAGGATGAGACAAAGGATAAAAAGTTATCAAAAGCCTCTCTAGATATGACCCCCGAGAGCTACAATAGTGATTGCCCTTATAAGACATGCCCACTGGAAAGAGTGTGGCACAAATATTATTGTAGTAACCAATAACTTTATAAATATTTAGGGCCTATTCCACAAGATGAAACACGTGCCTGGTACCATTATCTCAGCCAAGAATCTGTTGCTGGCTAAGAGAGATTCTTGGTAGGATCTAATGCTATCACTGCAAAGGAGACATAGTGAAAACTGTTCTTAAGTTCTTAGCTGTTTATTCATAAATTAGTGCAGTTCACAGTCCTCACAGGAGTTGATTCAGTTTGCAGCAGATGAAGAGTAACATGGAAACCAACAACATGTAGAGAAAAAGAGGTTTTGGAGTGCTAAGATCTAAATGGGATATTTGCGTCACATCCATTTTCAACTGGGTTCAGAAGAAAAGGAAATAACAATTGTAAGAGACAGTGGAATAGCATTTGTCATGTGGAGGGACACTGTAGGTATAGCACCTTTGACATTTCTAGAAGATGAAATCTCAAAGCAAATTTCCTGTTCCCCAGGCCTTCACAGGCTCTCTGCTCTCAGCCTTCTATTATGATGCCTGAGACTGAGGTCCAGGAGTTGCACTGTAGATATATCAGTTGTCTGTGGGCACCACATGGTGACTTCTTTCTTCATTTAGACCCATAAATAGGCTGACCTGAAAAAGGAAAATCCTGTGCCACCCCAACCATAGACCAAAAACTATAAGCAACTAAGAAATGCTGAGAGTGGGAGAGGTAGTCATCCCCAGGGAAGAATCCCCATATTGGTTATTTAATACTAAACAGACATTCCTGAAAATAGACACATCCAAATAACATCATGCAGAATGAGAAGGTTGTATTTATATATTTATACCAATCTTAGCTTTTCTTAGTCTTTCAGTAAAGACAGGAACTAAACCATCCTTCTGCCCATCTGGTAAGTATTCCTGTAGGAACCTAGTAAGCACAGAGTCCTATACTAGAAGAGAATGCGAAGTTCTGACATAACATTTCTTTCTCTTCTGGCATTCTGATATCAGAGTATAACATACAGGGAACATTATTTCTATGCAACATTGTATTTTCTCTGTTGAGGTTACTAGATATTTTCTATTATGCTAAGACACAGCTTTGCAGTATTTTGCTTATAGAAAGTAAGCTGTTTTGTGAGAATTGTTGCATTATCTACTTTAGTTTAAAACTATTATAATCATTCATGTTATCACCTTTTCACCAATGAACTTAGCTCCCATGAGACAAGAAAGAAGACCCAAGGACATCAGTTACCATGCCTTCCTTGAGATCTCAAGGTTTCTGCACACTCTACCTTTATTCCTTTCCGTCATTCAGAATTTCATGTCACATATATTTCCTCAATCTTTTTCAGTTGTATTGGGGGTGGGGTATGGGAGAATCCATCTTCCCCCATTTCCCTCCAAAGCTTTCAGGCTGACTGCATAAAACTTTGCCTTCGCCAAGTATCCCAGACTTACAAGTAAAAGAGTGTGTCTTCTAATTTTTTTCTATAATTAATGGATTAATAATAGCAAATATAGAGCTAAGAGTGAAGTTCTTGTTTGCTCCCAAATATTCTGTTTGAACAATTTCAGTCAATTTATATATCAGGACTTATTTTAACTCAAAAGGGGGCACTAACATTGCCCCCTTTGACTCAACATTGTAGTTCAGAGTATGACCTCTATGATAAAAACATAGATATATTCTCTTTTCATTTGTGAGGCTCTTTGGTATATTAATTTATGATTACAGACCATTAATGTTAAGTTCTACAGGAGAATAGAGTGCAAAAGATTCAACTACTTTCTTCAAATACTCTGAATTGTAATAAATTTATGCATATCGATTCATAGATAAATTAAAGCAAAAGGGAGGGTATTTCTCATGGAGCCATGCCCCAGGAAAGGAAATTATAGGCAACCGAGGACTGCTAATGGAGAGCTAGCCTCTGCTAGAGGTGAGCCCTGTCAATGTTTATTCAATACAACCTGGTCATTCTGGAAATCACATGCATACACACACAGCAACAATGGACTAGTAGCTCTTAACCATGGTAAAAAAAGGAAGAAGAGCTAAGAGTGGGGGCAACATGAGAAGAATTCGAGGGAGGGGATTTGAGAGGGGCTACATGGATGAAAGAGAGGGGGTAAATGACAAAATTTTGTTTTAATCGAAATGCATAATAGACTATAATTTAAAAGGTAGAAGATTGTAAAAATTGAGGGCTGATTCTGGGTTATTAAAATAAAAAGAAACTACATCTAAAATCTTCCAGCAGCATAAAGAATATAGAGAGGTATTAAACCGGATTTGATTCCAAAAGCCACTGTGCACAGCTCCTTGGCTCCTTCAACAAGCACAGCTGTACAGAGGCATTGTGTTAGATCGCCATAGCCTGAGCCAGCGTGAATGAATACCTAGCTCATTGCTCATTCACACGATTAGCTTTCCTCTTCTCCATAATTTGATTTCAATTGCAACCTTTTGGTTCAAGCAAAGCATAGGAACTGAGGGTCTACCATCCGTGGTAGTGATGAAATACATTCCTGCCGGGACAGAGGCAGGGAAAGTCAGAGCAATACCGCCCCGATCCAAGAGCGGAGATCTGAAGCCAAATAGAGCTTCTGGGCACTGGAGTCCCTTGTGGCACAGACCAACCCTTGCCATTATCAAAGAGACAAAAGGGACAAAATTAAGGTACTGCACATGACCTATTCCTGCCTCCTCAGGGTCCAACAGAATGTCTGCCACAGGAGCGTCAGAGAGCATGAACCGGTGTGATCCATTTTCATCCCCTGAAGATCAACCCTGGGCAAGGCACTGCGTTTCTGAGAACACCAACACCCCTTTCACATAGGGATGAAGCACATTCAAAGACAAGCTCGGGCAAGCCTGTAAGGGTACTTGAAGAATTTTAAAGTGCTCTCAAAATTTAAGTGGAACGAGACATGTCAGCTATAGTCACAATTCAGTGGTTCTCAACTCGTGGGTCACGGCCCCTCTGGCAAACCTCCTTTGTCTCCAAAAATATTTTCATTACGATTGATAACAAGAGAAAATTACATTTGTAAAGGAGCAACAAAGATAATTTTATGGTTGAGGGTCACCACAACATGAGAAACTATATTAAAGGGTCGCAACATTAGGAAGATTGAGAACCACTGATTTAAATGAACACCACTATTCACACATACACACACACACACACACACACACACACACAAAGACCATTATACCCAATAGAAGTAATAAGGCATAATAAGGGACTATTTTTAAATAGAAAAAAAAATATTCAGCCTTCTGTCAACATTTCTGAAATATGGTTGAGTATATAAACTTTATAAACTTACATACAACCAAATGTGAATAACAGACCAAACTTTATAAAATAATGAAAACAAAATGTACCAGTGTCCGAAAGTGTGTGGAAATTTCCCATCAGAATACATCTAAGTCAAAGGTTCAGCCCTGCTCCTGGAAACACTACTGTATTTTGCAATAAAACATATTTATTTTTTTTATCAAAAGTCCTATTAGTAGGTCACTTGTGCATTCATTCTAATTGTATAAATTGTATAAATCCTATTAGTAGGTCACTTGTGCATTCATTCTAATTGTATAAATTTTAAGTAATTATTGCATGTGTTTGGCAAATCACATATGTTATGTATGGTGTGTTCGCTCTGAGAAGTAGATTCTCAAAATATAGGCAAAGACAATAAAAACTTGAATTGCCAAGTTTGGGAGAGTCTGTACATCCATAGCATCAAGACCTCAGAAAGGGGTAGGGGAACTCACTGCTTCATTATAATTAATAAAATGTCAGTCAGCTCAGCACACAATGGACAGAAACCTCAGCACACCAAATTAGGAAATGCAGAAAAAACATGTGCAGATTCTTTCAGGGGGATTTTTCAAGGATGAGTGACAGGAAGTTCTAGGGACACAGGAGCCCAGTGGTAAAAACAAAACAAAACCTGCAAACAAACAAAACAAAACCTGCAAACTGGAGGAAAACACTTTTCAGAGGTGTGGAGAAAATGAAGATTATAGAACACATGCCAGAGAAACAGTAAGATGAAAGGATGAATATTCAGTGTGTATATTTAGACATTTATCTACATTTTAGCATCCTAAAGCAAAAAGTGAGAGAATGCAAACATTGTGTTTTTCGCAATTTAGGGAATTAAAGACACTTTACTCCTTTAATAAAGAAAATAGCAGTACAAATGAAATAGCACATACAAAATGTTTATGTGTGACTCAAACATGATAATCCAGTTTTGGGCTATTTGGGCATATAGGCTATTTTTAGATTTTTACATTTTTGCTAAAACATCAGATATTTATGGATTTATATACAAGCTGTTTCATATTTTAAATCTCTTGTTCACTCTTAGAGAATTAAAGTTTCTTTTACAAAATCAAAATTAATTTTGATATACACATTAAAAATAATATATTGGTTTCCTTTCTGCATCAATTTATTAATTTCTAACATTTTAAAATTATTACATTACTGAGGGTTTTTCACCTCACCTGCTTAATCTAATCTTTATTATCAACCAAATAAATTGTCTGTTTACTTATTTTCCTCAGATCCTATAGAATACTTAATATTAATTTTAGTTATCTATTAGTTTTGAGTTTATTATAATGAAAATATAAAGAATTACAGAAAAGTTAGCCATGATTTGAGTTTAAAATTAAGTCAATGAAATAAGCTTGTTTCTAAGTAACTCATTACATCTAAAAAGACTGTCTTAAATATTTATAAAACTTATATTTTATAACTGTGTAACTTACTCTGAGGTATGGTTCAATAATAACCCTGCTTAGCTGCATTAAAATTAAGAATAATTTTAGACAACTAAGGTCATCGTAGCGTGTCAGAGAATAGGAAATATTTGACTACGTCAAATTAATTTCAACAAATACAACAGAATTGAGCAGAATATGCTGAGAATTAATCTAACTGTAAAAGAAATAAAGGAATTAGATCCTGTCCACAGGCCTGTTTAATTCTGTTTTGTTAGGTTTTGTTTTGAGATAGGATCTCATATAACCCAGGCTGGCTTGAATTTGTTGTATAACCGAGGAGGACTTTCCACTTATCCAGCTGCCTCTGCCTCCTTCGAGTCGGGATTACAGGTGTCCACTAACACACTTGGTTTAATATGATGGTGATGACACAGGGATTGAACTCAGGGTCTTGGGCATGCTAGACCATGACCCTACCAACTGAGCTACGCCTACACCTCTTTCTTCATGTTAATGGGACCTATGTAAACACTGTATTTGAATGAGAAGTATCTCCTATAGGCTCAAATGATCCCCACTTGGTTGGACCATATGGGAAAATTATTAGAGCTTTAGGAGTGGAACCTTGCCAGATGTTATGAGTTTATAGACCCATTCTACTTCCTGTTTGCTTGTTCTGGCTTTTCTATGTTGCTGAAAATGGGACCAGCTAGTTTCCTGTTCTTGCTGACATGCTTCCTCACTGTTGTGGAATCTATCTCTCTAGAAACATAAACTAAAATCCTTTCTAATTTAAGTTGGTTTTGGTCATAGTATTTTATCACAGTAACAGAAAAGTAACAAATGCAGAAGTTGTTACCAGGAAGAAGAGATCGTGGCTGTGAAACATTTGACCATGTTTTTGTTTGTTTTATGCTTTTTGCTTTTTTGTTGCATTTTTTTGCTATTGCTGTTCGTTTGTTTGTTGTTTTATTAAAGGAATTTAGAACTATCTTTGGAAATATGCCCTAGAAAGCCATTGAACAGTAAAAGAAGAACTTGGCAGTCTTTTCTGGTAGGAGTGTGGAAGGCTGTAATGTTGAGAGTAACATGGACAGTGGAGACCTGCTTCAAGGCATTTTTTAATTTCTATTTTTATATTAAATACAGTTTATTCACTTTGTATTCCAGCTGTAGCCCCCTCCTTCATTCCCTCCCAACCCCACCCTCTCTCCCAATCCCACCCTCTCTCTCTCATGTCCTCCCCTGCCCCTCTCCAAATCCACTGATAGGGGAGGTCCTCCTCCCCTTCAAGACATTTTAGAGTGGAACAAATTTCAGCTGCTACCCTGTTAGCAGCTGGTTTATTGCCCATTCATCTGATGTTTTCGAAAGGGATCTGGCTATATTCTGTCCATGTCCTGATAATTTAAATGTCTAAACTTGAAAGATATAGATTAATTTATTTGGCAGAATGACCAACTACTTTCTTATTGAAACATGACTTGGGACTCATGGATAGATAACAGTAGAGCATAAAAAGAGAATTATGCAGCAATCAACCTGTAATCTCTGTCAACGAAGCCCTGGCATCATTTCAGCTTCTCTAACTGCTGTACAGGGAGCGGGACAAGAGGAGACAGGATTGTAGTGTGAACAAGAGGACTCGAGAAGGAAAGAGCATATTCTATTTGTGGGTTTTGCTCAGGATTAGGATCATGGGACTAAGAACTCTGATAAGGATCTGTTATTATGCAAAATAATTATAGGTTAGGTGTCTCAGCTGGCCTCCAACCTCAGGCACTGTTGTCCTCTTCCCACACCCATATTCCACTTTTCACTTCTGCTCCCTCAGTGGCAAAAGAAACGTACTTTTCCTAGAATAAAGATACAGTCATGTCTGATTTTCTACTACACCACAATGTGGCATTTTGAAAAACTTGGAGCAGTTAAGAGAACATTGCTGAAGTTTTGTGGGTATTTATATTGAATTCAACTATGATTATAAATTAACAGAGCATTCAATCAGTTGTCCTGAATATTTTTAAATTTGAGACATGTTCTACTTGCAAGTCAGTTTACATGAGAAGCAATACATTTGCTTTTCTTTCCATCTCAACAAGGGAATTAAAGTCACAAAGTAATGCAGATGAGAACATAAATATCAGTCTAGAGACAGGCCTGCTTAGCTTTCCGATCTGGCATGTTTCCACAGAGGAATACTTGGGTTCATCTTTCTCAGAAAAATTCAGCCAGTAATCATAGGTTAAATATTCAATGGAAATGGGTATTCTTTTAGCTATTTCTTTGCAAATATCAATTTTAACCTATCCCAGTTTTAGAATATTCTCAAGCTATAACAGTAAACAAAATTTATTCAAACACATGCTTATAGTAAATCCTGTGATTTTTTTTTTTTTTTTAAGAGTCAGATTACCAACCTTGGTAAAGACATATGAAGAATCAGGGATGCTTAGAGCAGGAAAAGCCAATTTAAGAGCCAACATTTCGGGGGAAATCAGCAGAGTAAAAATACTCACACCACTTGCCTGTTGGTCCTTTTTCTCCAAGAGAAGGTCCATGTTCACCATAAAACTATGGGATCCCACAAGAGTACGAGCACCACGTGTTAGAGTTGTTCAGAATTTGCAAGCAGTAGCTGCTCTTGCAGGAGGGTTAGGGTCAGTCTTTAACAATGATAGGACAGCCCTCAACCATCTGAAACTTCAGTTTCAAGGGAACCAGTAGGCTCTTCGGGGTCCACGCATCAGGCATGCATATAGCATACATATATGCATGCAGGAAAATCACTCATGCACATATGAAGGAGACAAAGAAACATAAAACAACAACAGTGAGGACTGGCACACGGCCTCTGACGTCAGTGAATAAGTCCAGTTCCTTCACTTGCTGGAGATGAATCATGTGACTCATCTCTTTAGCTATAAAAATCCTAAAAGACCATCATATCACTCAAATCCGCAACCCATTCTGAATCCAAATTCTTATTTTATTGTCAAGTTTTCCCCATATTCTTCACATGCTCGAGGTATATCTCATTACTTAAGAACAAAGATAAAATTTCCCAGAGCCATATGTTTTTCTTTTCTGAGTTTTGATTACATAGTTTTCTTTTTCTACTTTTAAATGTCTTATTTATCGAGCTTATAAATGTATAATTTCCCCCTTTCCTTTCTTCCCTCAAATTTCTCCCATACACTCTTTCTTTCTCTCTTTCAAGTTCATGGCCTTTAGTTTCATTAACTGTTGTTACATGCATATATGTGTATACAGACACATTCTTTTTTTTGTTTGTTTGTTTAACAGGGCTGTAGCTTTATTTATCAACTTGTTGGCATTGTGTGTGCAATAATTCACATGAATTTCTATTTATCTAAAACTCTTTTCTCATTGGAACAGACACAGACCGAAAAAGAAACCAGAACCATTTAAAATGCTGAACTGTGGCACACAGTTTCAATGGGTACATATACAAAATACTTCTCCCACACAAGGGTCAGGGAATATAGTGGAAAACGGAGCAGAAAGATGATCCAGGTGCTTGCTGTGGGATTGTGTATCCTGGTAATATCAGAAGCTACAGACAAAAAGTTTCAAAAACATGACAGCCCAAACATGAACTGAAAAACAATGTGACCAAGGAACATGCTAAATTGGATGGAGAAAATCCATCCTCTGTGAGGCTCGAGCATACACAAAGAACTGTAGGCATCTGAGGCAAGCTTAAAAAGGGAGAGCTGGTCTTACCCAGGAAAGAGCCTACCAATGGGTTATCCAGTGCCAGTGGTTAGCCCTGAAAACAGTATATGGACTTAATAGGCAATATTTACAGATACATATATGTGTGTGTTTGTACATATATTACGAATATATAAGTATATAGATACATTTTCATATATGTGATCAGTAATAATAATTTTTAAAAGATGCCATGAATTTATAGGAGAGTAGGGAGTGTGTGTGTGGTTGATATGAGCATGTGTGAAAGTACCTAGGATATAAAAAGACATTGGATACCTTGTTGCAAGAGTTACAGGCATTTATGAGCTGTCTTCAGTTGCTGAGATCCAAATTCTGCTATTCGTTCATAATTTAGCATCAAAAACTTATTTTCTGAATCATACCAGCCCTTTAACTGATCATTTTAATGTGGCTTTACATTTATAGACAGCCACATGCCAGGACTGTTTTAAAATTTTAAAAACAGAACCAAAAAGGATTCTTAAATAGCACAAATAAACACTTCTCGGTCAGTGTAATGCTACCTATATGTATGTTTTCAAGGTTGATCATTTGGAATTGATTTGCTCTTTCTAGGAGATTTCTCCTGTAGTCTACATTCTTTAGTTGAGCTATAGTTCTTCGTGTAGAGCTCGGTCCTCAGTGTGGACTTTTTCCTGTCCACAGTAGCATGTCTGTTGTTGTTCTTGTTCAGCTCACATTTAAAGCAGTCATATTGGTAAATTTCATGATCACAGCTTCTGACATCCTTAGGAGACAGCATTTAACAGTAAAACTACATAATCCTCTAGCCTTTACAATCTATATACCCATTCATCTGCAATGATCACTGAGCCTTAGCTGTGGGAGTTGCACTGTAGCTGTATTTTCTTGAACTGGGCTCAAAAGCTCGCCATTTTGATTGATTGTGGTTTCCTGTAATAGTGTCTATCAGTTGCAAAGAGCAAATTCCTTGATAAGCAATATAAAATAATATAATAATATAATATAATATAATATAATGTAATATTATATATATATATATATATATATATATATATATATATATATATATGGGTATAAGAACCAACAGAGAATGTAGTCAGGAGTTATAGAGGGTTAGAAAAGTTCTGTTTGTAGATTATCTTTCAATATCCATGGCTTCACTATGTCTGAACACTAGGCTTAGTTTACAGTGCCAGGCATCATTTCCCTTTCGGTGAATGGATCTTAGTCCAATTAGAGAGATAGAGATGTTGGTTACTTCCAAGGAGCATGTGCCACTACTGCCTACTTAAGGTTATCACACATGGTAGTCATTGTGGTCCAGAGGTGTCATAGCAGGGTAGGACCCTTGGTTGATTTTCTCTTTCGGAACTTTGCATGTCCCCTTCTGGTACCATGAAAATGAGTTCTTAGGAAGCAGGCTTTTGGTTTAGTTGCAGCTCGAGGGTCTCTGGGACCTGTGCCTGAAATGTATTGTGCCTTCGGAAAGAGAAGCTTACTTTCCAACTTTGGAGGACAACCAAGAGCAACAGCATGCCCTATCATGATTTTGCCACACAAAAGTCAGAACCTCGGTACACACCACACACACACACACACACACACACACACACACACACACATACACACACTACTTAATTTTCGAACATCTTTATAAACTAAAAATTCAAAAGCTGAGCATTAACTGGCAAATGATGCAAGAAAACCATTAATTTATGAGATTCTACTTTAAACATACTTTGGTCTGTGTTCTCTTCAGTTCTAATCCAATAGCACGCTGCTAGTCTTACTTAAGGTGCACTTGAAAATCTCCTGGAAACTGATTGTGTGCACTGCTGAGAACGGTTCCTTCTTGCTGGGCTTTGCTAAGTGCTCCTTAGTAACATAATGTAATCTGTAGTGGTTTGAAGAAGAATGCCTTCCCCCATGTACTATATGTTTGAATGCTTGACCTATGGGGTATGGCACTATTATAAGGTATGGCCTTGTTGGAGCAAGGGAGTCACAGTGGAGGTAGGCTTTGAGATCTTTTATATGCTCAATCTATACCCAGTAGGACACGCAGTCTCCTTCTGCTGCCTGTGGATCAAGATGTAGAACTCTTAGTTCCTTATTCAGCACCATGTCTGCCTGGATGCTGTCATGCCTCCCACTAGGATGGTAATAGACTAAAGCTCTAAAACTGTAAGCCAGTCCCAATGAAATGTTCTTCTCTACAAAAGTTGCCGCAGTCATGGTGTCTCTTCACAGCAATAGAATCCTAAGGCAGAAGGTGATTTCAGGAGTAGGGTATTGCTGAGATAGACCGGATCACTATAATTTTGTTTAGAGGAATGTGGCTTTTTTTGGAATTTAGGATTAGGAAATCCATGGCATATTTTAAAATGGGGCTTCATAGGCCACACTAGTAAAAGCATGGAAGAGAGTAGAGCTGAGGGTGATTTGAACTGTAGAGGTCTGACTCAAGTGGCTTTAGAGAAGAATTTTACTATGTTGTCTAGAAATTATTCTTACGATATTTTGGTGACAAGTGTGGCTCTGTTTTGCTTGTATAAAGAGTCTGACTAAGGGGGAAGGGAAGGGATTTGCCAAAACAGCCTAGTATAGAAACAAAAACAAACAAAAATCAAACAAACAAAAAAAATGATTCACTCTCATGAAGGACATTTTAATCAAAGGTAGCAAGCTGACAAAGGGAAAATGCAAAAATGGATGATTCACAGATTAAAGGGCCACCAGGAAGTGAAATGGAGCTAAAGCCAAGGAGATAAACAGATTAAAGATATTAAATGTAACTAAGGAATTGGTGACCTTGGGACAAGATCTCACCCAGCTAAGCTTTTATCTTGTGCAAAGGAATCAAACAATCAAACAAACAATAAGTAAGTAAATAAATAAATAAATAAATAAATAAATAGAAAAGCTTAGGTCCGGGTCTGGTTGTACAGACTTTTAATTCCAGAATTCAAGAGACAGAGTCATGCAGATCTCTGAGTTCAAGGCCAGCCAGGTCTACAGAGCAAGTTCCATAACAGCCAAACTTAGGTAGTGAAGGAACCCACTGAAAACCCGAAAACTGGTAAAGATCTAGTTGAAAAAGTGGGCCAAGTTGCAGTCTCAGCAAGCAGCAGAACTTGGCAGCTCTGCCCACATGGCTTTGATCTTAGAGTCCAGGATAGAACAAAGGGTATATGGAATCTCCCTTGGCAACTAAGGCAAGCTACTAAGGCCAGGTATGTGGCAGAAGCAGATACCTAGAAAAGCCATGTGCTATACTATGAAGCCGTGAAGGTAAAGTCTGAATTGCCTTGCGGATACCAAGATTTTTATTCTTTTTATTATTATTATTTATTACACTTTATTCATTTTGTATCCCCCCATAAGCCTCTCCCTCCTCCCCTCCCGATTCCACCCTTCTTCCCCTTTCTGCATGCATGCCCCTCCCCAAGTCCACTGATAGAGGAGGTCTTCCTCTCCTTCTTTCTGATCTTAGACTATCAGTTCTCATCAGAAGTGGCTGCATTGTCATCTTCTGTGGCCTGGTAAGGCTGCTCCCCCCCAGGGGGAGGTGATCAAAGAGCAGGCCAATCAGATTATGTCAGAGGCAGTCCCTCTTCTCATTACTATATAACCCACTTGGACACTGAACTGCCATGGGCTACATCTGTGCAGGGGTTCTGGGTTATCTCCATGAATAGTCCTTGGTTGGAGTATGAGTCTCTGCGAAGTTCCCTGTGTTCAAATTTTCTTGTTCTGTTGCTCTCCTTGTGGAGTTCCTGTCCTCTCCAGCTCTTGCTATTTCCCACTTCTTACATAAAATTCTATTCACTTTACCCGACAGTTGGCCATCAGGCTCAGCATCTGCTTTGATAGTCTGCAGAGCAGGGGCTTTCAGAGGCCCTCTGTGGCAGGTTCCTAGGTTGTTTCCTGTTTTCTTCTTCTTTTGATGTCCATTCTCTTTGCCTTCCAGGATGGGGATTAAGGATTTTAGTTAGGGTCCTCTCTTTTGCTTAGTTTGTTTAGATGTACCGATTTTAGTGGGTTTATCCTATGTTGTATGTTAATATGAGTGAGTATATACCATGTATGTCTTTTTGCTTCTGGGACAACTCACTCAGAATGATCCTTTCCAGGTTGCACCATTTACTTGCAAATTTAAGGATTTCCTTATTTTTCGTTGCTGAGTAATATTCCATTATATAGATGTACCACAATTTCTGCATCCATTCTTCAGTTGAGGGGCATCTGGGTTATTTCCAGCTTCTGGCTATTACAAATAAAGCTGCTACAAACATGGTTAAGCAAATGTCCTTACTGTGTACTTGAGCCTCTTTTGGATATATGCCTAGGAGTGGTATGGCTGGATCTTGAGGAAGTGCTATTCCTAGTTGTCTGAGAAAGCGCCAGATTAATTTCCAGAGTGGTTGTACAAGTTTACATTCCCACCAGCAGTGGAGAAGGATTCCCCTTTCTTCACAACCTCTCCAGCATGTGTTGTCACTTGAGTTTTTGATCTTGGCCATTCTCATGGGTGTAAGGTGAAATCTCAGGGTTGTTTTGATTTGCATTTCCCTAATGGCTAATGAGGTTGAGCATTTCTTTAAATGCTTCTCTGCCATTCGATATTCCTCTACAGAGAGTTCTCTGTTTAGCTCTGTTCCCCATTTTTTAAGTGGATTACTTGGTTTGCTGCTTTTCAGCTTCTTTATTTCTTTATATATACTGGATATGAGTCCTCTGTCAGATAAAGGGTTGGTGAAGATTCTTTCCCAATCTGTAGGCAGTCGCTTTGTTTTGATGACAGTGTCCTTTGCTTTACAGAACCTTTTCAATTTCATGAGGTCCCATAGATCCCAAGATTTTCATGATGCTAGAGCTCTGAGATAAATACCAAGAAAAGCTGTTAACAGGTAGTGGAAACAGCCCAAGAGAAAGAAAAAAAAAGTGTGTTACAGTCTACAAGGCTGAAAGGCGTTGGAGATCTGAAGAGCACTTTGACATCAGACATAGAAGTGCAGAGTTTGGAGTTAGCCCAGCTGGTTTTTGGCCTTGGTTTGCTCCAGTATTTTCTCACTATGCTCCCTTTCCTTCTTTATGGAAAAGTAATTTATGAGCTGTGCCAATATATGCTGGAAGTTTGTGATCTGCTTTTTTATTTCAGAGCTGATTATAGTTAATATATGGCATGTATATCACAAGAAGACTTTGAACTTTGGACTTTTAAACACGGTTAAGACTGTGATAGACTATGGGGACTTTTGAAGTTGGACTAAATGCATTTTGTGTTACGTTATAGCTATAAGCCTACTGGGGCCAGGGAGTGGAATATAGTGGTTGAATAGGTATGGCTCCCACAAACTCATGTATTTGAATACTTGGCCTATAGGGAATATATATATATATATATATATATATATATATATATATATAGTGGCCCATAGCACTATTAGAGGTGTGGCCTTGTTGGAGTAGGTGTGTCCTTATTGGAGGAAGTGTGTCACTGTGGAGGCAGGCATTGAGGTCTCATATATGCTCAAGCTATCCCTAGGGTTACACACAGTCCCCTTCTGTTGCCTTTGAAGCAAGATGTATACCTCTTGGCTTTTTTATTTAGCAGTATGTCTGCCACAATGCTGCCAAGCCTCCACTGTGATGATAATGGACTAAGCCTCTGAAACTGTAAGCCAGCCCCAATTAATTTTTTTCCTTTATGAGAGTTGCAGTGTGTTGCATAGTGTCTCTGCGCAGCAATAAAATCCTAAGACACAACCCATGGCTGTTTTGGTTGAAATATATTCCAATGAAACATCTTTTCTAGAAATTTGCCTCACAAGGACAAAGGTTCAAGGTGAGCTATTTAGTCTTAATCCATCATCAACAATACAAAAACAAACCAATGAATGAACAAACAAACGGAAAGGATCTTCACCAACCCTATATCTGACAGAAGGATAATATCCAGAATATATAAAGAACTCAAACAGGTAAACACCAACAAATCAAGTAATCCAAATAAAAAATGTAGTACGGAGCTAAACAGAATTCTCAATAGAGGAATATCGAATGGCAGAGAAACACTTGCAGAAATGCTCAACATCCTTAGTCACCAGGGAAATGCAAATCAAAACAACCCTGAGATTTCACCTAATAGCCATTAGAACTGCTAAGATAAAAAAAAAAAACTCAAGTGACAACACATGCTGGAGAGGTTGTGGAGAAAGGGGAACCCTCCTCCATTGCTGGTGAGAATGTAAACTTGTACAACCACATTGGAAATCAATCTGGTGCTTTCTCAGAAAATTAGAAATAGTGCTACATCAATATCCAGCTATACCACTCCTAGGCATATATCCAAAAATATGTGCAAGTATAGAACAAGGACATTTGCTCAACCATGTTTGTAGCAGCTTTATAATTAATTATCCAGAATCTGGACACAACCCAGATGTCCCTCAACTGAGGAATGGATGCAGAAATTGTAGTACATTTCCATAATGGAATACTACTCAGCATTTAAAAAGAAGGAAATCATGTGTAAGGGTATTTGCTCTCATGAATGTCAATATACCATATATGTACCTAATACCTTAGAGGCTACAAGAAAGCATCAGATTTCCCAGGACTCAAGTTACGGAGAGTTGTTAGCCACCATTTGGCTACTAGGAATTGAATTTGGGTCCTCTGAAAGAACACCACGTCTAATACATGTTGACCCAGCTCTTCAGCCCAAGTACTGATCATTTGGCATGCACAGACTGTATGATATGTATCTTCTAACTTCTTTTCTTTCAACCCTTTGTGTGAGTCTAAACTCTGAAGGTACTCTGACATATATGTCCATCTGACATGTATGTGACATATGATGACACAGAATGATTCACCAGCTCTGGAGAAGTAGATTTCCTATGCAATGAAGAGCAATGCTGTTTCTTACACTGCCTGAACCAGGTGGAGCAACAGATGATTAGAGTAAACCTTAACTAATTGTGTTTTCATGTTTCTCTAGGTCAAGCTGCTGAAAAGAGCTTTTCTACTATAAGGCATTAGTAGAAAAAAATGTCATATTAAAAAAAATAAGCAAAGGAAGCTATTAGTTTCCCTTTCCCGCTAGCTACTTAAAGCATGTCTTTTAGTGTTTTTATGTTGTAGTTTAAAGGTTAGAATTTCTCATATTGTCAATGGTAGAGGGCCTATTTGTAAGAAAAGCAAGCAACACATATTGTACGTTTAAACTTTTTATTACATTTATTTGTGTGTGCATGCACATACGTGCATTGGCACATACATAGAGGTCAGAAGACAACCTGCAGTAGTCAGTTTTATTCTATCACATATATGTCAGGTATCACATACATGTTAGGTCATCAGGCTTGGTGGCTTTTCCCAAGGATCCCTCTCGCCATCCTTCACATGTACTGTTTTTACAAGAAAGAAAAGGTTTGCATGAAAAACTCTAGAACCGTGAGAAGAGCAACGAACGTTCTCAACCACTGGGTCATCTCTCCAGCCTATCCTGATAGCCTTTGCCAGTATTTTCTGCTCCCCTATTAAGTTTTATATTGCAGAGTACTCTTGGGAGACTGCTTACCACCATCTAAAATTGGTTTTCTCTTGACTTAATATAGGTATCGTTGCCAGTAGATTAAACTTTCAAATAATATTTGTTTGAAAGCAAAGATGACAATGCAATGCTACATAAACCACAGGGTCTTCTTACAAATAGTTACTCACTTTCTTTCTTAGTGGGTTGCAAACACACACAGAAAGTTCTATATTTAAATGTATGAACTGTCAAATATTGCTCCGGTACATTCAAAATAAAGTTACTGTAACATTGGATATTGTTTCTGAAGCACTTTCAATAATCGAGTATGATAGCAAAAACTTTAGGTGTGCTTTTTGTTAAATTCTGCGATTTATGAGGAATATTTATAAACTATTATAACATTATAAAACATTACTTGCATTGTCTATCTTTTCTTTAGAGATGAGGAAAATATGGTTTCTGTAATCAATAGCCATATATGAACATGTAACTCAGACTATATGTATGTGCTTTGAGATATATTTTACAATTTTAAAGTATTTATATGTCAATATATAAAGCTATATCTAGATTTCTAAAGCACTCTCATGCAAACTTAGAAATTCATATTTTTTGTAGACCCTAGAAATGCTCTTTGATTAGCAATGAGTAGATCTTGGTAAGCATACTGTGGGTTGAAACTATGAAGTTAAGTCAGTCTTACAACATTTAAGCAGGTGAACTTCAAACCTTTGTCTAGCCTGCTGTGGATGTATTCCAGACACTTGATAGCCCACAGCAAAGAAAATGACATGGCATAAAACCAGTTTTATCATATGATTTTAGCTATCTTTTATGACTTATCAAACCCAGGATACTGCGATGCAATAGAGATGGCAGAGCTCATGACAACAAGAGCTGTCACTTGCTGCCATGGTAACCCTCTCTCTTTATGGAATACCATGAAGCATATTAGTAGCACAGAAAAGGACAGAATGCAAACCTGAATGTTAAATTATGATAAATGTTGTCTAGCATTGCCCTCTGAATTGAAAATGTCCATTCTTGAGGAAGGTTCCTTAAGATTTAAGAAGTCAGTATCTCACATGTTTCAGGAACTCCCTGAAACTTACAGGTTTCACAAATCCCCTTTCTCCCCAAGGTTACATAGCAGTGATGGCTGCTGGTGAGATGAATCTCTGACCTATTGAGTCATTGGTAACTAATAGAGAGATCTCCAGAATTGTAGCTTTCATAAATGGATACCACTGTGAGCTTCTTGGGGATAGAACTACTTTTGAGTCATCCATGCACCTGTTAGCAACCCTTCATTTACATTTTTGGAAGCAACCCAAATATATTTATTGGTTCACTAAGCCGGACATTAATGAAATCCTTACTTTGGTCTGTCATTGGTGCCCTATCTGGGGTGTGTACTATAGATTATTTTTCAAGTCTCCTCAAGAAAAGTTAATGCAACATGAGTGCATTTGACTTTCTAATCATCAGAAAAGTCATCTCAGAAACTACTATAAAAGTTAAATTTATGCTTATATGTCAAAGATGTGTCTATTCTAAAAGCTGTTCAATTTGGGAAGAACCATAGCACCTTTTGTAAAAAGGCGGCAAGTACAAAAACATAAAATGGAGCAATCAAAAAAAGTAAATTAATCAGATATAATTTTAAAGCCATTTATTTATTTATTTCAGATTTTAATTGGAACAAACATGAAAGACATACAGATCTCTGGGATACCTTGTGATATACTGACACTTGTACAGACTGTGTCATGTTTAAATCAGCTTAAATATGCCTGCCTCCTCAACTATTTATCAATGCTTTATGAAGAAACGCTTCCGAAAACATTTTTTCTTAGTAAAAAGCTACTATATTTACATTTAACTGATCTTGAAAGGGCGCCTTAACAATGCGATAGATAACACCCCACAATTCCCATGTAAGCCATGCTGTGCTGGGTGTTCAACCTCCTGACAACCATGACCCTCAGGATCAAAGTGCCCATTCCTTCTGGGTGTCAACCCTGATTCCCATCCTCGCCCCATGCCTACCTACATACGCACAAATCTACTCACCAAACTTGCCATTTCATAATATCAATTTATGGGGAAGAAAAATGTCTAGATTTACAAATTTAGTACTTCTCAGTAGAAAGTAACTCTTCAAATAAATATGTACATAAATGTTTGTAATTAGCACGGCTTACACAGAAAACCAATTTGGAGTGTACTCTGTAAATGAGCACATGCTGGGGACAACTGGCCTTTTCTCTGTAAAAATTGTACAACAATGGAGCACCAGGAGAAGTAAGCATGCACTGTAAATAAATAAGGTTTCCATGGTGATTACAAAAGTGCTGAATAAAATTTAGGGCACTTATCTAGAATTCAATGAGAGCATTTGTCAGATAAACCAACCAATGTCATGACTCAAAGACCGATCATCTCAACATAGTACATTTCTAGAATCACATGGAAATTATTTTCACATTGCTAAAAAACACATAAATCATAACTCCCTAAATAAAAATCCCAGATACATAGATATATATTTATGACAATACTTCTCAGATCATTACGGTAACTTGAGTTTTAATATCAGTTTCAGAATGTTAAGGGTACTCATGAAAATTTTATCTCCCTTACACTAGCCTTTAAATGTCCATCATTCCTAAATCCAGGACACCTTTTATTAGCCTATTTATGTACTTCGAGCCTGTGTTTTAGTTGCGATAGAAAAGAGACACACATGGAGTTGGAGATGGTGGATAGGTTTATGTTTCCGTTCCTATAGGAAAGAGACTTGCTTGGAGTAGATGGAATCATTTTCTGTTATTTGATTCGATTTAAATGTCTGTTAGAGCTTCCTAAGTCCTTATTTCTATGCAATGCAGGGACATTAATATGTTTCTCATAACAGTACTAAATAACTGAAAAAGGTACAAATGTATTTTTGAATATTTCCAAGCTGTATACTTGCAATTCTGGCAACATTCATAAACCAATGGCTATTTATGTTATTATTTACATATTTATATTCTCATCCAGACATTTTTCTGCAGCACTAAAATCAAACACAAATCTACCTAGCGTCTAAACCTCAATGTTTCTAGCATCCTAACTGCATAAACCCGACCTCCTCAAAATGGTCCTAGCTCTTCTTAGGATATGACAGTCCAAACTCATCAAGATCTTCATCAAAGGGGAGCCCTACTGACACTATTTATGAAAAGACAGGAGGGAGAAGAAAGGAGAATCAACGAGGTTCTCCTTAATTTCAGCATCTTTGAAGGAGGAATCATTGTGGGTTTTTTTTTTTTTTTAGACATTTAAGCTCGTAGGTGTGTTTCAGGTGACTCTGTGAAGAAACCATACTCATCATGACCAACACAAGCTGTGGTCCAAGGGATGCAACCAACAGGCACTCAATAGTTAACACCAGTTTCCTATTCTTCTTGAGCTTCTTTCTTATCAATAATCTATAATCAATAATGTACCTTTTCAAAAGCTCTAAATCATTTAACTTAATTTAAATTTAAATCACTTAATCATTTAATTTTGAAGTTCTTCATAATTTGTACAAGGGTAGTGTAGTATAAAATGCAGTAGTGGCTGTTTGGGTAGACATCATTTATACACTGTACTTGTAACTCTGTAGAAGGGAAAATTCTAATCAGGATATATGGTATGAGAAAAGACTTTTTAAAATAAAAGCGAAGAAAAAGGAAATAATAGAGGTAGAAAAAAAAAGAATACAATCAGTGTTTCTTTAACTCAGAGCTAGGTTAAAGCTCTTAGTGTTTCTCTTTCTGTGAAGAGACACTATGAGCCAGGAGCTCTTATAAAGGAAAACATTTAATTGAGTGGCCTACAAAAATTTCAGAGCTCTGGTCCATTATCATCATGTAACAAAACATAGCAGTATGGTGGCAGCCACGTGCTAGAAAAGAAGCTGAGAGCTCTTCATCTTGATGCACAGGTAGCAGGAAAAACAAAATCAAAACAAAGCAAAAGAAAAACACATGTGCCACTGAGCCTGGACTTAAGCATAGGAGACCTCAAAACCCACCCCCTCAATGACACACTTCCTCCAAGAAGACCACCCCCCCAAGAGTGCCATTCTCTACAGCCATATGGGGAAACATTTTCATTCAAGCCTCCATAACTGGTCACTTAGAGAAGCCCAAATGGAAGATAAAGGGTAAGGCTGGGGAGAAAGTCTCAATCAGGCTAATTGTTTGGCAGTTTGTCCAGAAGAAAGGGATGTATAACTGACGAGTGTAAGCAGATTCACACAAACTTGTCACTCAGCACAAACCTGTCATTCAGGACACAAAGAAACAGAACCTGGTGTGTGAAAAATTCGATTGCATGCTTTTGCCTGGACCCTGCTCAACCTTCAAAACTAGCAGCAACTTTTGGGACATGTTTTCAGAACATTTACACATCACCCTCAGAATTTTCAGACGAGAACAGGGGTAAGTGGAAAAGAGAAACCCAAGGGAAATTGGATGAGTATCTAGCTCTGAAGTTGCAGATCCTTTGCTCACTACTGATTTGGTGACTAGGAATATTTTGTTTCAGGAGGAATGCACATTAGATTTTATGCTTTCATAGGGAACAACTGACAGATATTCTAAATTGTCAATAAAACAACCAGCCTCATTGCTGGGCAATGGAGAGGATAGGGTGGGACATACTGGTCCAGAGTGGGAGGAAGAGGAAGGAAATAGGAGAGAGAGGGGAGGAGAATTTGGAGGAGAGAAATTGGAACCACATGGACCTAAGATATCACTAAAAGCAAGTTTAATGGGTGAATCTGAATGGCAGGAAACTATGCGGGTTTGAAGTTAGGATGGTGTAACTATTGGCCAGCATTGTGCTCTAGGTTAATTAAATAAATCCTAGTTTCTGTGTGGTGATTTGGTTATACAGCTTTTTAGGGATAACAACCATTTTACTAAAAGATGACTCAATAATAAATATTTATATCCAACAACAAATGGCAATAATACATACAGAAGATGGGCAACCACAGAGTGGTGTGCTGGAGAGAAGATCTGGTTTACTACAGCTGTTGTAGTTTGCTTGCCTTCCTGCCCTGGCTGCTATTTCCATGAAACTTTGGGGAGTAAACCGGGTTATCTTTAGAGGATAGACTGTATTCAGACCATCACACTCCAGAACAATATGTGCTCACTCTCCATATTTTATAATTTCTCTGCTTCTCTTTCCTGCCCAATGGAGGCTTTTTCTCTCTGCCTGATTAGGCTACACTCCTCCAACTCCCCCCCCCAGAGAAATTTAGAGTATATAAACATCCATTGTATGTTTTAACATCATGTAGGGATGCTAGAACTATAGTGACACGGAACAGTGAGTAGGTAAAGACTTTTAGGACTGCCCTAGAAAACACTAGGAATACACAATTTGAATAAAATTATAGTCCACTGAAAAAAAAATCTTACAGCATAGATCCAACTTTTATCATTTCCAATTCAGTGGTGGGTAAATAATAAAATCATATCTTGATACATGCTGCTCGCTTTAGACTACAATAGAGGCTACCTTTTGCATGAAAAAAAAAACACAAACATTACATGAAGATTAATAGTATTTGTGGTAAGAGTGAAAGGTAATTTGTTTAGTATCTATCCAACCCTATGATGTTGTCTACACAGTAACCTTAACGTATTTTAGTAATTGTTTTATTAAGTAAAATGATGGTTTACAGGTAAAAAAAAGTAGCAGGCATAATTACTTTTAACTCAGCACATAGCCTAAAAGAGGTTCCAAACAACATACAAAATCCTCTGGTGACACAAATAGAAAGAGCAAAAGAAGAAGCAGAGATGGGAAGGAGGAGCAGGGAAGACTGGACCGTTGGTGGTAAGTCTCGGGCCTTTGCTCCCAGTGAACATTCAGAAACTAAGCAGCACTGTAAGAGTTAACACACATGTCCCAGGTTAGGTGTGAGTCTGCTAAAAGCTGTTCTTATGACTAGAAGGAACAGGAAGGGTAGACCCTAGTGCTAAGAAAACTGTTATCCATCAAAGAGCGTGAGGGGGAATCTGAAACACTACCTATGCGTCAGTTAATATGTAGATAAGTTGGAAGAGTACCAAGGCTAGGACACAGAGCAGCAGGTGGACACAGACAATGGAATCCCCTCCTAACCATGGAACAAAGTGAGGACCATGTTTTAGCATTTGATAATGTGGTCATCTGTCTCTCACATCAGGGAATTTACTATGAATATATGAGTTTACAAATAGGACGCTCATGAGCTGGGAGAACAGAGGAAGTTTAGAAAGGGGAGAAGGAATTCAAGCCACAGTTGAGAAAAATGGAGGATGCCAGGATCAGTGATACATGCCTGTAATCCCAGCACTCTGGGAAGCACAGGCAGGGAGATCTCTGTGAGGTGGAGGCTAGCTTGGTCTATAAAGTGAGTCCAGGACAGCCAAGGCTATACAGAGAAATTATATCTCTCACAAACAAAGAAACAAAAACACAAATGACAAATGAAAAGAAAGAAAAAAGAAAAATGGAAGAGACAAGACAATAAGAAAGGCAGACAATCAACATTTTGAAATAAAGAAATATAAACACAGACATTAAATTAAAGAAAATGTCTTGTTTTGAAAAAAAAGAAAATCAAGTTTAAAAATGCATATTTATATATTTATCAGAGATAAACTGATAAAAACTAAAAAAAAAAAAAAAAGCCGAAGGAAGAAAATACAGCTAAGTAGAAAGCTTTGGAGAAAGAAACAACCAGGAGGGATAAATGAGAGGATTGCCAAGAAATCATGGCACAAAAAAGTACGCATAGTAAGTGTAGGAAAAAAAATGGTAAATTAAGATCATTTAATTTATACTTAATAAAAGATTCACAAATAGAAACGTCTAGAAAAAATGTCTGACAGAGGAACAATATCCAGCATTGGGTCTGGAGCTCAGCTTGTAAAGTGCATGCTTGTACACAAGTGAAAGTGAACAGGATCTTTAAGCCAGGGTGAGGGTGCAGGCTTGCCAGGCCAGCAGGCAGAGGAAGGAAGAAGAAACCCAACTTCAAAACCATTTTCTGCTAGTAGGAATTCCAGGCCAGCCTGGACTACATGGAACCAGGTCAAACAGAACAAACAGACAAAAAATTGTCATCATTACAAATCACATAAGAAATACTTATGTTTCCAATTTGAAAGCCCAGATTCCTGTTCAGGAGAAAACAAGACTGCTATTCATCTGTAACTCCATTTTGGTAATGCCACAGAACAGGAAAGGGCTTGGAAGCTCATTTTTTCACAAGCTATAAGCATGCAGGAAAGACTTTTTCTATGGAAGTTATAGGAAATGTTCTCACTGTTGCTGGGTAAGTTTTTGCTTCTAGTGTGGATTGGAAAACACAAAGGAAATATAATTTATAGTAATTGTTAGTCATTATATCCACACGTGCTTCCAAAAAAATTATAATTTTCCCCTAGAGTGGCCCAATTTTAATCCGAGCGAAGAATTCCCAAATACAAGTATGAGAAAAATGAGGAGCTTAGAGTAAATGCTCTCCAAAGACACCAGTGGAAAGCAGTGGGGCTGCCACACAGACAGGAGTGTTTCATTCTTTATAAAGCCTCCACGCTGTTTTACAGGGAGGAGGGGAAGGGTGAGTATACATTCCCACCAGCAGGCTGTGAGTGCATTTTCATACCTTTGGCGATAACTCACCAATTTTAACTAGAATTTCAGCACCATTGAGCCACCAGGCTGCTTTCTCACTCTGGATGTGAGCCCCTGGTAGAATGAGTACTTGCTTTCTTCCTCTTTCTCCAAAGTCATCTTTTGACTTTGTTCAAGATCCCTAGATCCCTGTCTTTTTGTTTGTTTGTTTGTTTTTGGGTTTTTTTGGATTGTAAATACTAAATAATAAGAACAATAACTGATATGATCAATCTTCACCAATGTAATTGTACAATAAATCTCAAACCAATGATATCTATTAAGAAATAGAGTTTGGGCACTCGGGTCCGCTTCTGCTCTCCTCAGTGAGATCTCATCCAGCTTAGATCTGTGCAGGCCCTGTGCACAGTTGTGTGTTTGTCAGTCCTGTCCTATCTAGATGCGTCCACCTGCAGCAGATGTGAACATATACAGAGACCCACAACCAGATAACATGCAAAGAGAGCGAAGCCTTGGAACCCTCAGTCCCAAATGGATGTCTCCACTAAACGCTTCCTCTCAGGGATCAAGGAACTGTGAGGAGACAGTACAAAGAGTGTAACAGCTAGAGGGGATGAGAGAGAGCAAGGGAGCAAAGCCTAGACATAACAGGCTGGTGCACATGGACTCAAAGAGACTGTGGGAGTGTGCACAGGACTTCACAGGTCCAGGCTAAACTCGGCTCCAGGACTGGGAGTAGAAGTAGACACAAGCCCCCACCTGTAGCCCAGAAGTTATGTCCAACTGACAACAGCTCATAAAGGAAAATTGGCTTTCTCTATCACAGTCTCACAGGGTATACAAACCACACCTTACAAAGGCAGGCCCCAGGCCAAGCAGATGGCCAACACAAAACTGTATTTTTTAAAGTTTTGTTTCTGTTTTTTGTTTTGTTTGTTTTTTTGTTTTGTTTTGTTTTGTATTGTTTTTTTGTCACATAATGCTTTGTCTTGGAATTTTTTTTTCTTACAAATATCTTGCTTATACACTATGGTCTCTAATTTTGTTTTTCATGGGTTTTCTGTGTGTGTGTGAATGTGTGTGTGTGTCTCCAAAACTGCATGTGCTCCTTTCTTTGGCAGTTTTCCTATATTTTCTATATGGTTGGTTTTGTTTTATTCTGGTTAGTTACTTTTTTTTAAATTTTTTTATTTAACTTTTATTAATTACACTTTATTCATTTTGTATCCCCCCATAAGCTCCTCCCTCCTCCCCTCCTGACCCCACCCTTCCTCCCCTTTCTGCATGCATGCTCCTCCCCAAGTCCACTGATAGGGGAGGTCCTCCTCTCCTTCTTTCTGACCTTAGTCTATCAGTTCTCATCAGAAGTGGCTGCATTGTCATCTTCTGTGACCTGCTAAGGCTGCCCCCCCCAGGGGGAGGTGATCAAAGAGCAGGCCAATCAGATTATGTCAGAGGCAGTCCCTCTTCCCATTACTATATAACCCACTTGAACACTGAACTGCCATGGGCTACATCTTTAATTTACTATTATTTTGATTCTTTAGGTGTTTACTCGCATTCTGATAAGAGAATGAAATAGTGTAGATTGGATGGGTTGTGAGAAGGGAGGATGTAGGAGGAATGTAAGCATGGAAGACCATAACCAGATATATTGTATAAATAAACTATTTTCAATAAAAAAATAATGCCTGAGTATAAAATATCCTACATGTTTATCTAAAGATAAGCATGCAAACAAAGTATGTTAAAATATTTTCCAATGAGATTGGGAAGGAATATTTACTGGGATTTCTGTTATACACATAAAGGAAAGTAATTTTAAAATATGAAAATTATTCAGAATTTGGCATTAGTAATATATTGCAATTTTTTTAGTGTTAGGTGGAAGGAGGCAATTTTGTATATACACAAAATCCACAGCAATCTATAAAAGGTGTTAAATGAAATCAACAACTCTGAGGCGTCCACTTACACAAGTATTTGCAATCATGTCAGGCTCAACATCTATGAAACAGAAATTACTGAAGATGGCATGTGTGGAGAAGGCCTCCCAAGGCCCCATCCCTATACCAGGGCCTTTTAGAAGCTAATGGCTGAAAAGAGGAGGAAGGGAAATTTACTCAAGGAAGATGGCTGCTGGTAGATTGTTCATGGCTCAGGGGATGGTTCCAGATGCTTGCATATATGGTCAGCACTGATGACAATAGTGGCAACAGCAAAGACATGAAGTTGGAAGAAAGACAAGTTGGTGGAACTGCATATAAGTTGGACAGAGGTAGTGTTGGATGGGGAAGATTGAAGAACATTGCTTTTTGTTGAAAACTCAAACGAATAAACATTATTTGACATATAAAAATCTTAAATATAAAACTTTTTACAGGAAAGAATTTTTATGAATAAATATAAAACAACAAGAAGTAAGGATGCTGAACTGCCCTGGGCTACTTCTGTGCAGGGGTTCTGGGTTATCTCCATGAATAGTCCTTGGTTGGAGTATGAGTCTCTGGGAAGTTCCCTGTGTTCAAATTTTCTTGTTCTGTTGCTCTCCTTGTGGAGACCCTGTCCTCTCCAGCTCTTACTATTTCCCAGTTCTTGCCTAAAATTCCGTTCACCTGCCCAACAGTTGCCCATCAGGCTCAGCATCTGCTTTGATAGTCTGAAGGGCAGAGGCTTTCAGAGGCCCTCTGTGGTAGGTTCCTAGGTTGTTTCCTGTTTTCTTCTTCTTCTGATGTCCATCCTTTTTGCCTTTCCGGATGGGGATTGGACATTTTAGTTAGGGTCCTCTCTCTTGCTTAGTTTCTTTAGATGCACAGGTTTTAGTGGGTTTGTCCTATGTTGTATGTCTATATGAGTGAGTATATGGCCTTTACAGCCATTGAAGCAGGACATTCGCCCCAAGCATGGTTGGATACCATAAAAAGCTAAAATGTTACGCTCAGGATGCGAGGCTAAGCACTGCACTCAGGGTCAGCCACTTTGGACCCAGAGAAGAGCATGTCTGATTGCATGCGGGTTGATACCCCAGGTCCCGCCTCTGAGAAAAAGGTATCCGACGGGTCTGATGCTCTTTGGGTGGATGACACCTAAATGAACATCGGTACAAAGTCCCAGTTTATTTCTAATATCAGAGATCAGACCTCTACTCTTGCCTGATGCGTCTAAAACAAAAAGGGGGAACTGTAGAGAGCTGCGGAATGCTGTGCCTTAAAGATGGAGCTGGTTTCCGCCTTCCACCTTCCCGATGGTGAGTGCTCTCTGTCACGAACAACTCCACATTTGGCTAAGGCTGAGGATCTGGCTTGCTTCCATGTATGTGGACCTATCTGCATTGCCCACGTGGCATGCCTGGGTTGGCTACCCAGAGGCTATTTAAGCTGTGGGCTGGCTTTCCCCAGGGTCAGATGATTATTCAAGGTTCCTGAATAAACTGCATTGAAAAAAAAAAGAAGTAAGGATGCTAACTAAAATTTTTTCAGACCACTATTTTGACAACTACACATCCTCATGGAAGAGAAATAAAGAAAACTTAAATAAACACAAAGATTCATCATGATCATGGACTTGGAAAATGTTGTTATGTAATAACATTAAGTAAAAACCCAAGATGCATGAAACTGTCAATCAAGTTCACTAAATGATTATTTTGGGAGGAAAACAAAGTTGAAGCTAAAATATTCATGAAAATTTAATTACACAAGGGTTCCAAAGTATCTTACAGTTATACAAGGACGATGTATACAGAAGTAGTATTTGTAAAATGAAGATAAAGGCTTATGTATGTGCTTATACATATTAAAACAGAATATTAGAAATGATTGAAACAAAAAAATTATTACAAACACTGATTTACACATACTGATGGATTTTTGGTTAAAGAGAACTTAATAAAAAACTTTTAAAGTTTATGCTAAGTCAAAATAATTCATATTGTAGACCTCGATCTAAAACTAGGAATGTAGTCCCACAGATGATGTATTGAAGTACTAAATGTGAAATACAAAGTAATGTGGAATTCAAAGTTATTCTACTGTAATACAGTTTGACCTTAGAGCAGGAAAAGAATTTTAAGCAGTTGTATAAAAACCTACTGGCCATAAAATATTACACTTACGACCAAGAATCTTATTTTTAAAATGATAAAATTAAGAGCCTCAAAAATGAAAGTGGAAGGTTCCAAAGGAGGATATGAAACACACATTTGAATGGCAAGGTCCATATTTCAGGGAGATTAAGGTTCTTCAGATCAATAAGAACAAGAAAGAAAACTGAAAACAGTCATGTTAATTGGTAAAGCATTTCACAGCGACTGTAGGTGAATCTTCAATAATAAACATATTAAACATGACTCACTTCATTAATAGCCAATAAAATAAAACTGAGACAATAATTAAATGCCATCACACACAAAAAGTCTAACATTGGTTCTTTGATATAGACTGTGAGACTCATAGGCCTCTAAATTCTCATATGCTCCTGAGAACAGTGCTAAATTATTATACCCATTTAAAAAAAATGGTCAGTCATTTTCCAGGAAAGCTGGGCATATATACTAATCAAGACCTAGTAATTGTACTCCCTGATATAGGCCAAACAAAGCAATGTACTAATGATGACCAAAAGAAAGAAAAATTGATTCAAGACTCCAAACTGAGACAATGCAAGTACCAACAAAAGTACAATGAGTAGATAAAATGGATCAGTGTTCTATGATTTAAAGACATGTGGCAATTCGCTTAAGAAAGAACTGTGTTTGCAAGGATAAAGATGAGAAATGTATGAGCATGAAAAATAAGCACCATATAAAAAATGTTCTATGTGCTTCTATATATGGATGGTGGGAAGAAAAACAAATAAATACTAAGAATGTGTGTTCAGTTTGAGAACAGAAAAGTATAAACCACTGTCTGGTTTCCACAGAAGTTAAGGCACCTGTGTTCTGTAGAGAAAAAGATACAATGTTTGAGAAATAGAGGGAGGCACTTGCCTTTTATTACCTTTTCACATGGGAGGTGAAAAGCTGCTAGAAAGTCTTGAAACCATGTAGAATTCCATGTGCCATTTGGGACTGAAAGCTCTACCTCCATTCCCAGAGGTCCACTCCGGGTCCTTCCGGGTAAGCCTAGGAATGGTGAGCTCTGTCCTGTTCACTGTACACATCATTGCCTGGCCCACAGCTCTACCTGCATTCCCAGAGAACTGCTCCCATCTGGGAGTACCAGAGGCCTGCTACCATCAGTGACTGCTAGAGGCCTACTGCCATCTGGTGCTACCAGGGGCCTGCTACCACTTGGGACTACCAGAGTACTCTCAAAGGCAGTAGAGTACATCTATGCCCCAAATGCAAGGATACCCATAAATTAGTAGAAGAAATTTAGAAACATTACTAAAGTGTAAATCACACATTGAACCTAACACATTAATAATGGGAGAATTCAACACACTTCTCTCACCAATGTACAGGTCATAGAGATAGAAACCAAACAGAAATCATGAAACCAACCAATGTTATGAATCAAATGGACCTAACAGATATCTACATAACAGTCCATCCAAACAGAAAAGAATATACCTTCTTCTCGGAACCTCATGGAATCTTCTAAAAAGTTGAAAATATAGTCAGTAACAAAGTAAAAACAGATACCAGAAAATTGAAATAATGCCTTGTATCTTATCAGATCATTGTGGATTAAAGCTGCACTTCAACAACAATAGAAACAACAAAAAGCCTACAAACTCTCTACTCAGTGACCACTGGGGCCAGGGAAGAAACAAAAAAAGGAATTAAATAATTTGTTTGTTTGTTTGTTGTTTTTTTGTTTTTAATTAAATTTTTATTTTTTATATTAATTACAGTTTATTCACTTTGAACCCCAGCTGTAGCCCCCTCCCTCATTCCATCCCAATCCCTCCCTCATCTCCTCCCATGCCCTTCTCCCAGTCCACTGGTAGGGGAGCTCCTCCTCCTCTTCTATCTGACCCTAGATTATCAGGTCTCATCAAAACTGGTTGCATTGTCCTTCTCTGTGGCCTGGCAGGGCTGCTCCCCCAGAAGGGGGAGGTGGTCAAAGAGCTAGCCACTGAGTTCATGTCAGAAACAGTCCCTGTTCCCCTTACTAGGTGAGCCACTTGAATACTGAGCTGCCATGGGCTACATCTGAGCAGGAGTTCTAGGTTATATCCATGAATGGTCCTTGGTTGGAGTATCAGTCTCAGAAAAGACCCCTGTGCCCAGATATTTTGGTACTGTTGTTCTCTTTGTGTAGCTCCTGTCCTCTCCAGGTCTTATTATCTCCCTCTTCTTTCCTAACATTCCCTGAACTCTGCCCAAAGATTAGCTATGAGTCTCAGTATCTGTTTTGATACAGTGCTGGGTAGAGTCTCACTCAGAAAGGCAAACAGGACAGACATTGGAAGAAGGAGAAAACAGGAAACAGGACAGGAGCCTCCCACAGAGGGCCTCTGAAAGACTGGCCAGCAGTGTATCCAAGCAGACACTGAGACTCATAAACAAACTGGGAATTAAATGCTTTTAGAGGCCCTATCTCGTAGGCTCTTGTCCTGTACCCCATCTTCTTCCACTTCTGATGTCTATCCTGTTTGACTTTCTGAATGACAATTAAGCATCTTCCTTAAGGTCCTCCTTGTTGTTTAGCTTCTTTCAGACTATACATTTAGTAGGTTTGTCCAATATTATATGGCTAATAAGCGAGTATATACCCTATTTGTCTTTCTGCTTCTGGTGTTACCTTACTCAGGTTGATCTTTTCTCTTTATTTATTTGCCTACAAATCTACCCTGCAGGGTATCAAAGCAGATGCTGAGACACATAGTCAAACTTTGGGCAGAGTGCAGGGAATCTTATGGAAGAACGGGGCTATAGAAAGGCCTGGAAGGGACAGGAGGTCATAAGGAGACCAACAGAGCCAAAAAACTGGACCCAGGGAGACCTGCAGAAATTGATGCACCAACCAAGGACCACCCAAGGAGAGGACCTAGTCCCATTGCTCAGCAGTAGACCATAGTCAACTCAGTTTCCATGTAAGTTCCCTAGTAAGTGGAGCAGAGGCTGTCTCTGTCATGGACTCAGTGCCATTCTCTTTGATTACCTCCCCCTGGTTTGTGTGGGCAACCTTGCAAGGCCACAGAGGAAGACAAAACAGCCAGTCCTGATGAGACCTGATAGGCTAGGCCAGATAGCATGGGAGGAGGACCTCCCCTATCAGTGAACTAGGGGAAGGACATAGGGGAAGAAGAGAGAGGGAAGGTGAGACTGTGAGGAGATGAGAGAGAGGTCTACAACTGAGATACACAATGAATACACTGTAAATATATATATATCAATAAAAAACAAAAAACGGAATTAAAGACTTTCTAGAATTCAATGAAACTGAAGGCACAACATACCCAAACATATGGGATACAATTGAAGCTGTGCTAAGAGGAAAGTTCATTAGCACTAAGTGCCTTTATAAAGCAATTGGTTAGATCTCACACAGGAGCAATTGAAAAGCATACCTGAAAGCTCTAGAACCAAAAGTAGCAAGCACACCGAAGAGGAGTAGATAGCAAGCAAATAATCAAGCTCAGGGTTGAAAGCAATAAATTAGAAACAAAGAGGACAATACAAAGAATCAACAAAACCAGATTAAATTGGTAAAGGACTATAGGAAGTATTTTTAGCTTCCAAGAATTTTTTTTTGTCCCTCAGAATATCAGAAGATGGCATTTATTAGTGTGATAGAAGGTTGCACACATGGTTCCACGAATAAGAGAATTTTCTGCATAATTATTAGCTAAAAATACAGTAATCTTGCAACAGAGACAGAATAAGCTATCAGGATTGGTGACCATCAGCCTAGCTCCAGATTCAGTGAGAGACCCTGTGTCATTGGAATACTGATAACAGTGAAGGAGCAGGAGTCTCAGTATACTGCTCTAGCTTTGTGTATGGGCAGACACATGCACACACAAACACACATACACAATGTAGTGGAATACATAACTACATAAATAAGACATGCAGATTGAGTGCATGGTTTAGACTTGAGACAGAGCAAAGCATAAGGTTTGCCTTCTACCAAAGTCTTAGTGAAAGAAGAGTTAAAGACACAAGTTAGAATTGTAATTTCCACTTGGATCCAAATTGTCTGGTAAAAGCACACAGCTGAATTTCTGGTTCTCAGTGCAGCTGAAGCCATAGGTGCAATACTGAAATACTCTTTGAAGTCCTCAAGAAGTACTTTTAAGGAGTATAAGTAGGTATGGAAAAAGGCATTAATGATACCTTGTAGAGCTAAGACATTCACTTTTTCAAAAGTGAGGGGGGGGGAAGGAATTTAGATAGCTAATTAGTTTCAAAATCTCATTGTATATAGGAAGCGAATTGAAAGGGTACTAAGTAATTTGTCTCAAAAAGTTCTGCTCTATTCATCTTTGTTATTTCCCAACGATATGTAAAACTGGAAAACATAAAGATACAGAGAGAGAGAGAGAGACAGAAAGAGAGAGATGGGAGATCTGGCACCAGATAACTTACTGTAAATTTAATACATGGAAACTCCATAATGTAGTTTCTATATTATAAACTCTTACATTTCCTGGAGTCACACTTCTCTATTTCTCTCTAGTGAGATCTCACAAATATTGTAAACTATAACTCTATAACCTTAATAAACAACATCAGATCTCCTTATAAATTCATATGTTATTATACTTATTAAAATTCAAGAGTTAAAAATAAAAAGCATTTAATAGCCAGTCATTTGAGCTGTTTGCACTTGACATTAGCATTCAGCATTCCTCAGAGCTCCAAAATGTTAAACATAAGCTTTTGTTTGTTTAAGAAACAGTGGGTATCTGCCTCACCTTTGCCATTATTATTAGGCTCCTCTGATGAAATCTGCACACACAAAGCTACTTTAACATATAAAAACAGTGCCCAAAGAACACTTTACCATGCTCATGAAGAATGACTTGGGGCAGAAGTGACTGCTCTAATTCTTATCTTGATGACAGAAATGATCTAGCTGCCTTTTACTGCTTGTGTGTGCAGTTGCACTGAGCACTAAAGAGATTCAAGACGGTCAATCACTAACACATCATTGAGAAATTACACCTGTTACTCCAGGTTAATGATGCACACTGTGGTACCAGCAACCCGGACATGGAGGCAGAAGGACCAGAAGCGGCTGTCTCCTACAGGGACTCACTGGCCGGTTCTTTGAACACCTCCCCCTGGTGAGGTGGCTTAACTAGGCCACAGAGAAAGAAGATCCAGGCAGTCCTGATGAGACCTGATAGGCTAAGGTCAGATAGTAGGGGAGGAGGACTTCCCGGGAGGGTGGGACTGGGAGGAGATAATAGAGAGGCTACAGCAGGCATACAAAGTGAATAAATTGTAATAATAATAATAATAATAATAATAATAATAATAATAATATTTCAAGGTTATCCTCAGTTACATAGTGAGCTTCAAGCCAACTGGGAATATATGAGGCTTCTGTTTCAAAACAAGTTTTATTTAAGTCTCAAACAAAATTAAAAAAAAATGATTACAACTATTATGTTACAAGGAAATTAGAAAGTTCCCAGTAATCACAGTAGAAATTACATTGTTTCCCTGAGAATAATCTTGGAAGAACACATAAGTACCCTTATGTGTCACATCCACACACTATGTCAAAAGAGCACAGGAAAATTCTGTCCTGGATCAAGTGAGAAGGTGTTTTATACAAAGTGTTTAAAAGTGAGGCTGGTTAAGTATTTTTTTTAATTCTTTATTAATTACACTTTATTCACTTTGTATCCCCCCTGTAGTTCCCTCCCTCCTCCCTTCCTAATCCCTCCCTTTCTCCAACCTCTGCATGCATGCCCCTCCCCAAGTCCACTGATAGGGGAGGTCTTCTTTTCCTTCCTTCTGATCCTAGTCAATTAGGTCTCATCAGGAGTGGCTGCATTGTCTTCTTTTGTGGCCTGGTAATGCTGCTTCCTCCCCAGAGGGAGGTAATTAAAGAGCAGGCCAATCAGTTCATGTCAAAGACAGTCCCTGTTCCTATTACAATGGAACCCACTTGGATACTGAACTGCCATGGGCTACATCTGTGTAGGGGTCTTAGGTTATCTCCATGCATAGTTCTTGGTTGGAGTATCAGTCTCTCCCCTGTACTCAGATTTTTTTGGTTCTGTTGTTCTCCTTGTGGAGTTCCTGTCCTCTCCAGATCTACTGTTTTCCACTTCTTTCCTAAGATTCCCTGAACTCTGCCCAAAGGTTGCCCATAAATCTCAGTATCAGCATTGATAGTCTGCAGGTCAGAGCCTTTCAGAGGTCCTCTGTGTCAGGCTCCTGACTTGTTCCCTCTTTTTGTCTTCTTCTGATGTCCATCCTTTGCCTTTCTGAATAGGGATTGAGCATTTTAGCAAGAGTCCTCCCTCTTCATTAGTTTCTTTAAGTGTACAGATTTTAGTAGGTTTATCCTATATTATACGTCTATATGAGTGAGTATATACTGTGTGCATCTTTCTGCTTCTGGGCTAGCTCACTCAGGATGATCTTTTCCAGATCCCACCATTTACCAGCAAATTTCAGGATTTCCTTGTTTTTTATTGCTGAGTAATATTCCATTGTGTAGATGTACCACAATTTCTATATCCATTCTTCAGTTGAGGGACATCTGGGTTGTTTCTAGCTCCTGGCTATTACAAATAAGGCTTCTACAAACATAGTTGAGCAAATGTCCTTATTGTATACTTGAGCCTCTTTTGGGTATATGCCTAGGAGTGGGATAGCTGGATCTTGAGGAAGTGCTATTCCTAGTTGTCTGAGGAAGTACCAGATTGCTTTCCAGAGTGGTTGTACAAGTTTACCTTCCCGCCAGCAGTGTTCCCCTTTCTCCACAACCTCTCCAGCATGTGTTGTCACTTGAGTTTTTTATCTTAGCCATTCTGACGAGTACAAGGTGAAATCTTAGGTATTTTTATAAATTAAATTCCATGATTTTCTCAACTTTAGTCTTGTTGGGTTTTGAGTTGTATATTTTATTTGGATTCAGGAAGTTTGAAGGAAGAAGCCTCTTTTCCACCCTAGGGTATCTTTTTCAGGGTTAGTTATTGTAATCTCCTTTAATACACTTAGGGACATCTGAGAAGTCCCTCTTCAGCTACGAGGAAGACAGAAGCAAAGGCATTTGCAGAGAAATGGATGGAACTGAATGTTTAATAGTGAGATGAGCCAGACTCTAAAAGATCAATAAAATACCACAATTCTCTCTTACAAGAAGAATTTAAATTTAACCATGTGTATTTTGTGCATATGGTTAAATATATATGTTTGTGTATTTTAATGCACACATTTGTGTGTGCATGTGTGTGCAGGCATATGTGTGCATCATGAAGTTAAAGAGGAGACCATGAGAGTGGAACAGTATGTTTGAAGGAAGGAGGTATGAGAGGGTAAATGAATGCATGAGACAGGGAAGAAGAACAAGGAGACTCTTGAGGGGGGCATGTAGGTGATTGTAGTGAAAGTGGCATGTAAATGGGAACAATGGAAATGAGGGATGGCAGCAGGGAAGGGGAAAAAATAAGAGAATTGTATGGTGGAACATATTTATGCAAGTACCAAACACAGCATTACTCAAGCAAGTTTAACAGGAAAAAGATTCTTCCCTGGTAGCTATGGCCAGACATCTTTGCATCTGATAGCTATCTCAATATCTCCCTTGAAATTTCAGTTTTTAAACTTACTTTGGCAGAATCAAGACATCATTATTATCATCTTCAGATAGCATTTTGACAAAATAAGCTTGCATGATTCAAAGCAACATTTTGGATTATTTCCTACTGATAAATTTAGGGTTTGTGGCTAGCATGAACCACCTGTAATGGATTTTCCTCAACCATAACCTTTTTTGTCCCCAGATGATGTCAACCTTTATCCTATTCAATTGATTTGAATATTTCAAAAATCACTTTAATTTTACTGGAGAAATGACAATAGGATTTCTTTAGTAAAAGGAAAAAATATGTATATGTCTATGAACAAAAACACTTTTTCTTTTGTACCTTCTGGAAATAAGAGGATAACTTTCTAACTCCTAACAGGGGACATGATACTGAAAATCAGAATCTGTAAAGGTGGGGATTGCACAAAAGTCCAATGGAGGCAAGTCCCCAGTACAGATGTCACAGACAAACCAATGTGGGAGGAGGGCCTGCAGACAAGAGCTGAGGTTCATAAGTCTCCTTCTTTCTACTCTACACAGCTCTTCACACAGACTCTCAAAGAGTGGGATTTGCCAAGAGGTCATGACCTCTTGATAGACATCTTAACATTCTTTAATAATCAAAACGTTTGTTTCACTTAACATAATAATCTCCAATTCAGTTCATTTTCCTACATGTGTAATAAGTTCATTTTTTTTCCTCACAGCTGAACAAAGTTTACTTCTATGTATGTATTGCATTTTCTTTATCCATTCGTCAGTTGAGGAACATCTAGGCTGGGTCCATTTTCCTGACTAATGAGAATCATACAGAGATAAATATGGATGCAAAAGCATTCATTGTGTACATTAACTGAGAGAAAAGAAGGTATAAGGTCAGACTCCAAAAATCAAATAGTTTTTGCCTTTCTAATTATAATGAATTCAGAATTAAACATATATATTTGTGTGCCTATATGTTTATTAAGTTCAGGAAACTGAAAGGTGACCATGTTTGAAGGTGAGCTCTGAAAGGAAGTAGAGGATCGAAAGCAGCAGAATATATGTGACAGAAAATTGGATAGAAGAAACCACCCGAAAAGTAGCCGATGAGATCTGGAGGCATACTTGGTGAGTGGAGTGAATAAGAACAAAACACACTAAATCGGTTCGAAAAAAAAGTGGGGAAAAACCTAGAAGTCATTGGCACAAGAGACAACTACCTGAACAGAACACCAACAGCACAAGCTCTAAGAGCAACAATCAATAAATGGGACCTCATGAAACTGAAAAGCTTCTGTAAAGCAAAGGACACTGTCCTCAGAACAAAACAACAGTCTACAGACTGGGAAAGGATCTTCACCAAACTATATCTGACAGAGAGCTAATATCCAGAACAAAAAAAGAACTCAAGAAGTTAAAAGCAACAAATCAAGTAATCCAATTTAAGAATGTTTGCAGTACTAAAGAGAGAATTCTCAACAGAGGAATATTGAATGGCAGAGAAACACTTAAAGAAATGTTCAATGTCCTTAGTAATCATGGAAATGCAAATCAAGATGACCATGAGATTTCAACTTGAACCTATCAGAACCTATCATATTTTGGCTAAGATCAAAAACTCAAGTGACAATATATGCTGGAAAGGAGATGGAGAAAGGGGAACCCTCCTCCATTGCTGGAGGGAATGTAAACTTATACAACAACTTTGGACCACAATCTGGTGCCTTCTCAGACAGTTAGGAATGGTGCTTCTTCAAAATTCAGCTATTCCACTCCTAGGCATATATCCAAAATATGCTCAAGTACACAGCAAGGACATTTGCTCAGCCATGTTCATAGCAGCTTTATTTGTAATAGCCAGAATCTGGAAACAACCCAGATGTCCCTCAGAGTAAGAAAGGATACAGAGATTGTGGCACATTTACGCAACAGAATACTACTCAGCAATTAAAAATAAGGAAATCCCTGCACTCTGCCCAAGGTTGCCCATAAGTCTCAGCATCTACATTGATAGTCTGCAGGGCAGAGCTTTTCAGAGGTCCTCTGTGTCAGGCTCCTGACTTGTTCCCTCTTTTCTCCTTCTTCTGATGTCCAGCCTCTTTGCTCTTCTGGATAGGAATTGAGAGTGCAGGGAATCTTAGGAAAGAAATGGGAAACAGTAAGATCTGGAGAGGACAGGAACTCCACAAGGAGAGCAACAGAACCAAAAAATCTGAGCACAGTGGTCTTTCCTGAGACTGCTATTCCAAGCAAGGACTATGCATGGAGATAACCTAAGACCCTTGCACAGATGTAGCCCATGGCAGTTCAGTATCCAAGTGGGTTCCATTGTAATAGGAACAGGGTCTGTCTCTGACATGAACTGATTGGCCTGCTCTTTAATTACCTCCCCCTGAGGGGGAAGCAGCATTATCAGGCCACAGAAGAAGACAACTCAGCCAGTCCTGATGAGACCTAATTGACTAAGATCAGAAGGAAGGAAAAGAAGTCCTTCCTTATCAGTGGACTTGGGGAGGGGCATGCATGCAGAGGTGGTGGAAGGGAAGGATTGGGATGGGAGGAGGGAGGGAACTACAGGGGGGATACAAAATTAATAAAATGTAATTAATAAAGAAAAAAAGCTTCATGACAAATTAAAAACCTCCAATGATAAAAAAACAAAACAAAACAAAACAAAGAAATCATTAAATTCGCAGCAAATGATGGGAACTAGAAAAGATCATCCTATGTGAAGTAACCCAGAAACAGAAAGATACACATGGTATATATTAACTTATAAGTGGCTATTAGACATATAATATAGGATAGTCATACTAAAATCTGTACAGCTAAAGAAGCTAATCAAGAAGGAGGACTCTGGGAAAGATGATCAGTCTTCATTCAGAATGGCAAACAGGATGGACATTGGAAGAGGGAGAAAACAGGGAACAGGACAGGAGCCTACCACAGAGGGCCTCTGGAAGACTCTACCAACAGGGTATTAAAGCAGATGCTGAGAGTTATGGCCAAACTTTGGTCAGTGTGCAGGGAATCTTATGAAAGAAGGGGGAGATAGAAAGACCTGGAGGGGACAGGACCTCTACAAGGAGAGCAGCAGAACTAAGAAAGCTGGGTACAGGGGCCTTTTCTGAGACTGATACTCCAACCAAGGACCATGCATGGAGATAAACTAGAACCCCTGCTCAGATGTAGCCCATGACAACTCAGTATCCAAGTGGGTACTCTAGTCAGGGGACTAGGAACTGTCTCTGACATGAACTCAGTGGCTGCCTCTTTGATCACCTCCCACTGAGGGGGGAACAGCTTTACCAGGCCACAGAGGAAGACAATGCATCCAGTCCTGATGAGACCTGATAGGCTAGGTTCAGATGGAAGGAGAGGAGGATCTCTTCTATTAGTGGACTTGGGAGGGGCATGGAAGGATAAAGGAGGGATGGTGGGATTGAGTGGGGATGAGGGAGGGGGCTACAGCTGGGATACAAAGTGAATAAAGTAATAAATAAATAAATAAATAAATAAATAGATTTTAAAAATAAATTAAGAGAAGAAGAAGGAGAAGCAGCAGCAGAAGAAGGAATGGAAAAAGGAAAGCATATATTATACAAAGTTATTAATACAGCTTTACTGGGAAATGATCAATCATAACAGGGAGGGAATAGAAGGAGAAAATGGTAACTCATAAGTGAATTTTATGCATGTGAATCCAAAGGAAGATTTCATTATTCCTGGCTGACATTCACTTTCTGTCAAAAGGGAATAAAAATTTTAATTTTCATATAATGGTGGTACACGCCTTTAACCCCAGCACTGTGGAAGCAGAGACAGGGGGATCTCTGTGAGTTCAAGGGCAGCCTGTTCTACATGCTGAACACCAGGACAGGCAAGAATATAACGGGAGACATTGTCTCAAAAACAAGAAGGGAAAAGAAAAAAAAAGGGAATGAGAGAATAAACAGAATAAAGAGATAGGCAATGTCTTTCTCCACATGACAGCCAATCCTTTGTAAATAACAATATGGTTTACAGCCTAGTTAGTAGACTTGACTATTTGATTTGCTGTTCACTTAACTAACATGTTATTTTGCTTAATGGGAGCTGTAATAATAGAAAGAGGTAGCTGTCTGTTTAAAAAGCAAACATCTTGAATTTGCTGTTCGTTAAATAATGTTTTCTCTTCTCTTATTATGATCAAAAGCAGACACTTGTTACTTTAAGAATTGACTAAAATCCAGTCATAAAACAGACTAACCAAAAGCAAACAGCAGCCACAACAACAAAAATCATTTTAGACTGATATTTAAAATTGTAAGCCTCACACAGATTAACATCTGGGCAATGGCAGATCTCATTCACAGTAAAGAAAGTAATGAACTGAGGACAGAGACACTGATGCAACCACATCACATGATGCTTCTTCATGGAATTGGAGGGTGATAGAGAGGAAACATTCCTAACTGAACCCATAGACACAGACAAAGAATAAAATAACCACCCTGCTTTTTCACACGGATGCTCTTTGCGTAATAGTTGAGAACAGAGCTCATTTATTGAAAACCATGTCCCCACTAATTGGTAACTAAGGCAATTAGAACAGTGTGAACTTTATCTTGTCAAGAAATAACATCATGAAAATACATAAAGGAATGATGTAGAAGTTTGGAAGGAATATAGGCTACAAACAGCATCTAAACTCAGCTTTAATTTTTCCTCAGTAAGAGACAGTCAATAGATTCTGAGCCTCCCGGGATCAATAACAAACAAGTGTCACAGAAGTAGGTTTCTAGGAAATAATTAAACAAGAATCACAAGCCTAATCATAACATTATACATTAAAACAAAACTCAGAATGAGAGAATCTTAATATGAAAAACCATCTAGTTTGTTAGTAAATGAACATTATGATAAATATGTGGTATGTACTATTGAGAAGTGACAGAAAACAAGCAACCAAAGAAATTACTTGGGATCTTGTTTTCAAGAAAAGCATACAATCTAACCAGAAATTGGCCGGAATCTTCATGAGCTGACCACAGAGCTGGTTAACTTGGCAGCTTGATACTACTGAGAAACAATTACCGTTTCCTAAATTCATGATCATTTTTCTCTCATGTAAATGTGTGTGTGTGTGCAAACACACCACACACACACACACACACACACACACACACATATATATATATATGATATTATCCAATGTTTTCAAAATATCAGGAAATAATTCTTTTATCTAGATAAAGATGAAGCTAGAGTTGCCTGAAACTGTGCCTCTTATAGCAACAATGTTGATCAGATATATTAGTTTTTCTCCAAGTATTCTGTTTCTTTTCAAGTTAAAGAGGTTTTTTTTTAAATTATTTTTTTCTTTTTTCTTAATTACAATTTATTCACTTTTTTTCCCATTTATTTTTTTTAACCATGTTCACAGCAACTTTATTCATAATAGCCAGAATCTGGAAACAACCCACATATCCCTCAACACAGGAATGAATACAGAAATTGTGATACAGCTACACAATGGCATACCATTCAGTGTTCAAGTGGGTTTCCTAGTAAGGAGAACAGAGGTTGTCTCAGACATGAACTCAGTGGCTGACTCTTTGATCATCTCCCTCTGGGGAGTACAGCCTTACCAGGCCACACAGGAAGACAATGCAGTCAGTCCTGATGAGACCTGATAGGCTAGGGTCAGAGGGAAGGGGAGGAAGACCTCCCCTAACAGTAGACTGAGGGAAGGGCATAGAAGAAGAGGGAGGAAGGGTGGGATTGGGAGGAGATGAGGGAGGGAGCTACAGCTGGGATACAAAGAGAATAAATTATAGCCTTCTTCCCTCCTCTCCTCCCAATCCCATCCTCCCTCCCTCTTCTCTTCCCTTGCCCCTCCCCCAGTCCAGTGATAGGGGAGGTCCTCCTCCTCTTCCATCTGTCCATAGCCTATCAGGTCTCATCAGGCCCAGCTGCTTTGTCTTAGTCTGTGGCCTGGCAAGGCTGCACCCCCTGGGGATTTTTAAAGAAACAAACACTAAAGAAAATCATAAAGGGAAATTAATGACATGACTCCTTCAGCCTTCCCACAGAGGCATTCTTAAAGGTAAATGCAGGTAAAAGCTGGGATTTCTCAGGATGTAGTCAAAGTAGACACTTTAAACAAGACACTCTGTGGTCTTTTAACATTGTAATTTTACTCTATTCTTTTTATTATTTAAAATTCTCTTTCTACAAATAAATACTTATGTCTTTGGGCTATCTGCTATCTTCAGCTCAGAGAATCAGCTCTTTCAGAATAGAGGATGTGTGTGACCTTGTGACTAGTATGTTGTTTCCACCTCTTAGTGAATAGGTGATATGGAGAGAGGGAATGGGAGAGAAAAATTAATAAGAACATATAATGACACATGTGTAAGAAAAAAAAAGCCATAAGGAGGCTCAATAATTTGTATGCAAATTTAAAAACATTTTAAAGAGAGAAAAATTGAAGGAAACTTGAACTACACTAGTTGATTGGAGCTGTATTTACTCTGTCAATATCATACTTAATGCTTCATTGTGGAGAAGAATAGTGAGTCTGAACGCATGATTTGAAACTTTTAATTTTTTCCGCATATTTTAAACTCTTCATATTTCAACACCTAAAAGAATCAAAAATGGCTTATTCATTTTGGAATAATTATAACTCAGAGCAAAGACATTCTAAAAATGTTTTTTTTTCCAGGGAAAACATTATCCTTGACATGGAAACTGTAGAGGGTAAGTTCAGTGTACATGAAACAATTTTGAATGTAAGATCTCATGAGACCTATAGACTCCTGTAGTGCAAACTAAACCTTGCTGGAGTCCTATGACCTGAAAGTGTAGTGGCATAAGAGTGTGAGCACCTCAAAAACTTGCAGCCATTCACACTCAAAGTACCTGAACTATGGGGGCTTGAATTCTTGAAAGTAGGCCATCTTGCCCAAGAAACCATCCGCTAAGCCTGTTCATTTTCTTTTGAGGATTGGAAAAGTAACCTGGGAGTAAGATTCAAAGATAAAATCTGAGAAGTAACACATTGAATTTCACTCTGGACCATGCCATACTAAGATTTTGTATCCCAAGTCACAAGACGTTGCCCTGATGAACAAAAGAGACGAGGAAGAGCATAAGCTACTAGTGAGAAGAGCTCAAACTGTGCCAAACTATGGGACTCCTTATAACCCGGCCCCAATCCCAGGGACAAGTGATTTGGAAGTGTCCTTTCTCCTTTGACTAAAAAAATTAAATTAAAAAGACAAAGAAGGTCTGTTACAGGAAAAGAAAATAAAAGAAATGTGCTGAGAAGAGGTGCCCAAGTTCAAGGCACTCTGCCTTCTCCATTTCAAAACCATTCCTTCCCAGAGAAAAGGGTGATGAATGAACGTGACTGCAGGGGAGTCATTCTCCCAGGAGACCGGTAAAAATGGTGCCCAGTAGGGCAGGATGTGAAAGCTGCCGCCAGAGGAAGAAGAGATACAGCAGAAGGAAGAGGTTTGCTTTAAGACTCAACATTTCCCAGGAGTCCTTTGTTCCCAAGAAAGAAAAGAAGAAAAAGATAACAGTAGATGAGAAAGAAGCATTCTGGTTCTACAGTTCCTCCTAGAAGAGACCCAAGCAGTGGCAAGAGCAGGGAGAGAGGAGGGCTAAGCAGAAGCCTGGACAATGCAGCAGTCAGAGGAAGTCAGGCAACAGGAGAGCATTGGGAGGAGGAGCTAGTCCGGCTACAGGATGAAGTGGAATCCGAGGCAAGTCCAAAAAGGCCAGGAAGAACCTACAGGTGGAGCTGAAGCCAAGCAGCTTGCCTTGGATTGTGCCCCTATCTCCAAGTTCCTCCTCTGGATTCCACTGCTAAGCCCAGCTGAGAGCTGTACACACCACTTAGAGATAGAAGCCGCTGTTTACATCATAGCAGGCATGAAGAGAACACCGGATCCAGACTCACCCAGCCATGTGTTGGTGGTGTACTGACAGGTTCAGGTAACAGTTTTTCATAAGATTTTTTTTTCATACATTTTTGAAGCTAGTAATGAGACTCAACTCTCTTAGGGTACTATTAGACATTTCATAGTTATTTCAAAGATAAATCGACCCTTTGCTATTGATCTTAACTCTGGCTGGAATTTGAAGTGTTTGTTCTAGCACAATCTAAAGATGAAATATCACCTTTTCCCCTTTCCCCCTTTTACATATTTATTTTGAATTTAAAATAAATGTAATTAAATTCAGGGGGGAGGGGAGTCACAGGGAGAATATAAAGAAGCTTACGTGTCAACACATACTGATCACTTATCAGTGTTGACCTCTAATATTTTAACTATTAATATCTTGAGCTATATGACTTGAAAGGAGTGCATTTAGGTCATTTAACCTCCAACACAGTGGATTTCATCTGCTTTCTAACACTGAGTTGTTTTCGCAGCTAATTTTCTATTCACCCCTCTTGATATTTTCTGATCCCCAACAAGGCCAGACCCAGAAGACTATCTCAGTTTCATCCTGATTTTGTCTTGTACATAGTGTCGCCGGTGCCCTCCCATTAGATCTGGCCTTGCTTCGTGGTTAGGGTGTCCAACACTGTATTGGCAATGACAAGAGATATAGATGAAAAAGCTTAGGAGCTGGGGGAAGGAAGGAGAGAAAGCACATAAGAGACACACTGTGCACCATCTACACATGAGCGTATTAGTCACTCTCCTCATTTCTGTGAGAGAAAACAAATTTAAAAAGCTTGGGGATAGAACCCCTCATTGCAGGCACTGCACTGCAGAGGTCCAGTCACAGTGTGTCTGCAGGTAGGAAGGAGGGAGAGAGGTGCTGGATTCAATTCATCCTCTGTATGCTCTAAAGTATAGGGTGGTAGTTCCATCCCACTCAGGGAGGGTCTTCCTTCCTCCGTTAACCTGTCTGGAAAGTGTTCTCACAGATACACCCAGAGGCATAGCTCCTATTCCGTTCCTAATTGAGTCAAGTTGACAAGGTTAACAGCCACAAATCCACTCCCTGTCGACCTGACACCCACTCCTGTCACCATAATAAACAAGGACATTTCATTTAAACCATTGCAGCAAGACTCCCAAAGAATGGCAGTGGAAAGTAGGTTTGAAAAGAACATGATTATTTCCTGACTTGAAGGTTTTTCGGGAAATAAAAGAATAACAACAAGAAGAAATCCTCATTTTTCAGTGCTTTCTTAGTGACCCATACTCATGGCTAGGTGATGTCGGATATTACATGGTGATAATTGCTGGTAATTACTTGTGATAATCAGAAATCTTAGGGAGATGTTTCTGGCCAAATCAAAGAGAAATCATTATTAGCTGTGAAAGTCTGGAGAGAGACAAAGAAACAAGAAATAGTTTCTTATTATCGTTATCCAGGCCAATCACCTAAGGACATTACTAAGCTTGCATATTTTACCCTTAGTAGTAAGTGGCAAGAGTTTTAAAATGTGTCTGTACTTCAGACGTAACCTCCGACACCTCCAGGAGGAGGTGGCTAGTAGTTCAGCCCTCAAGTTTATAACCATCAGTACAAATGAGAATCGTGTGATAAGCTAAACCATACATTTCCAGACCCTCACTCTCAAGCTGAATTTATGATTCAACTACAGAGTGAGAACTGTTTTTGTTGACATATGTTTCAAAACTTTAGAAGAAGTATTTTTGCTTCTCTGGAATACAGGTTTTCAAACTCAGTACCAGTACTATTCAGTTTTGGTCATTGTAATTCTTTACTGTGGTAAATCAGCTTGTGTTTTGTACACTGAGATGGGGCTGTCACACATCTGACCCTACACCAGACCCTCTAGCCTTCTGGGAAACAACAGAAGGATCCTCTTCTCCCGAAGTGGATCAGGTGAGAATTATCAGACCATCATCTACAACAGTTAGAAAGTTCTCATTTCAGAATGGCTTTTTTTTTTATTAATTACACTTTATTCATTTTGTATCTCCCCATAAGCCCCACCCTCCTCCCCTCCTGATCCCACCATCCCTCCCCTTTCTAGAAAGAATGGCTTCTTAAGTCTGAGGGCGAATACAGCATTGTGCAGACACAGGACATTAACTTCAATGCAGTGTGCTGTCAGGTCCTATCTTTTTCCTGGGAGGGTACTACAGCATGGCTGCCTGTGACAGTTTCTTCTGCCTCTTAGTGTTTCATTTGAAAATTCTTTCATGTCACAGGGAACTTGACTATTTGAAGATGTTCTTCTTTTATTAATCTCTCTTCAGTTCTAGGGATCTCGGCAACTAATCAGTGAAAGAGAAAATGTCTCCCTTCATGCTGCTTAGCCATGAATCTAAGCCATGGATGTCTCAGTGCTAGAAACATCCCAAGAGTAGTGCCCAAAGGGATATCTCTACAATGTCAGGCACTTGTGAGGAAGAACTCAATTGATATCGGGAGGTTTATTATAAAACTTGTTATTTTAGATAACCAAAAGAACAAACACAAAGTCTCAGAGATAGTAATAATAACAATAATAATTAATAATGATAATAATAAGACTAAGAAGAAGGAAAACCAAGAGGAGGAGGAAGGGGGAGGAAGAATCTTTTAGGATGACTAAACGAAAATTAATACAGCCAAAGAGGTGGGTTAAGGAAGAAATGATGTTTTAGATACAGTCAGACGGCAAACATGCAGACAAGAGGCCTAGTACTAAATCCTAGAGTATGCAATAAGCTGAAAGGAACAACACTCGGGGTCAGGAACAGAAAACTGCTTTGATCTTGGGCTTCATGTGTGTGTCAGATATCTTCTTCCTGTTCCTCCAAACTGTGGTGATTCTGCTCCACAGGCAGTACCCAGGCTAAATCAGACATGGTAAGTTTCCTACCTTTCCTTCCCACCTCCTTCTCCTCCCTCTTCTCCCTCTTCCTTTTTTTCATTTCATCTCTCAGCCCCTTTCCTCTTTTTATTCTTTCAATCTTTTCCTTAGATAAAAAAAAGTACAATCGAAAACTCCCACTCCTGAAATGGTAGCATGTAAATTATGAAGTGTACATTAGGAACAGGCTGGTTTAGCTCAGTGTCTGTAGTGATTTTTCTACCTGTGCATAGTTTTACCTAGAGCTGTATAAAATACTCTTTAGTGTATGAGCATTGTGAAGAAAGCATAAGGAGAAGTAAGTATTAAAGTAGGTACAATCTAATTTTAATCTTTCTATTTGCTCTCCTGAGTTCCAGGTAGAGCCCAGGAACTTTTCATTCTTCAGTTTCCATTTCCTTAATGAAATAAAATGTTAGTTATTAGTCAACAAACACTAAAGATGTTTCATTTGAGATTCCCGGGGGGATGATATATATTTATATATACCCCTACTGCAAAGCTACTTTTTTGTGTTGATGTTGAAGGACCTTATCTTGTATATTAAATACGTCTGCACCTCTCTACTGCCTTACCACGACCACTATTTACCTAATGAAAAACTTAGTTTTTTTTTTTTTTTTTTTTTCAATGGAGTTTATTCAGGAACAATCATCTGACCCTGGGGAAAGCCAGCCCACAGCTTAAATAGCTTCTGGGTAGCCAACTCCAGCATGCCACGTGGGCAATGCAGATAGGTCCACATACATGGAAGCAAGCCAGATCCTCAGCCTTAGCCAAATGTGGAGTTGTTTGTGACAGAGAGCACTCACCATCAGGAAGGTGGAAGGCGGAAACCAGCTCCATCTTTAAGGCGCGGCATTACGCAGCTCTCTACAGTTCCCCCTTTTTGTTTTAGATGCATCAGGCAAGAGTAGAGGTCTGATCTCTGATATTAGAAATAAATTGGGACTTTGTACCGATGTTCATTTAGGTGTCATCCACCCAAAGAGCATCAGACCCGTCTGAGACCTTTTTCTCAGAGGCGGGACCTGGGGCATCAACCCGCATGCAATCAGACATGCTCTTCTCTGGGTCCAAAGCGGCTGACCCTGAGTGCAGTGCTTAGCCTCGCATCCTGAGCGTAACATTTTAGCTTTTTATGGTAGCCAACCATGCTTGGGGAGACTGTCCTGCTTCAATGGCTGTAAAGGCCTGAATGATCATGTCTGCATTAGTTTACATGAAATAATTTTAAACATTAAGTAGTTCGGAGAATTCATTTCAAGCTGAAATGATGTGAAATTTGGGGGGGATGTTAATGGGAATACTGGGCAAAGAATAGTAACAGCCTTTATCGCATAATTCTGTTTACACAAATACTTTGTAAGTGTTTCACAGAGCACCTTAAATAATTTTCACAGTCAGATGTGGCAAGCATAGATACCATCATTGCTCACATTTTTGAGATGAGGTAGCTGTTTCGTATTGCGAAATGGAAAGCTGAGAATTATCAGGAAAGAAACATGAGAAGCTTAGATACCAGCTCAGAGAAGGTAAGAAAAGGAATACACAGAAACACAAGTTTTCCACTTCATTTGAACATGTACCTGCTTATCTCAGTCACATAATATTTCCTCTAAATCAATTTTTATCATTTTACCCATGAAATTTCCCCTTCTTGTCATATATTCTTTACAAGACTTAAATGGTATTATGTAACTGTTCAAAGTTATTTAGATTATTGTCTTCTTCATGGGAAATGGCCATTGTCATGATGACTGTACTTATGAACTCACTACAATATGGTTACCTGCAAAAACAAACCCAAAACGAAACAAACAAACAAACAAACCCACAGAAGATCAAGTCATTGAGTCAGTGCACCTTCAGGCAGCACTGACCGGACTCAGTAGATTGCATGAAAAAATAATCTTAAGCCTAAGAAAAAATGGAAGTGGCATGTGTTGGGAGATGTCCTTGGAGTGCTGGAGGAGAGGTCAACATGATAAAGATAGAGTGTACACCTGTAAAATATTGTCTTAGAATAAATAATAGATATTCTGGGGGAAATGAGCAGACAGTAAGGCTCATGAGGTTTCAGGAGGGAACAATATGCCTGTCAGGAATTGGTCTAACAGCCATTTGTATGATATTTTGGATTAAAATCTAGCTTTATCCTGTCCAAGTTCTAAAAAATTTGACTAGATTAACAAAAGCAAAATGTTGGGCAGAAAGAAATGAAAATGCACCCTGTGTAGAGAAAATGAACTGAAGCATGTTAAATTCAGACTAGGCATGTTCTGGATAAAATGCTGGATCAATCAAAGAGAAATGTCCTCACTTCACGGGGTCAACAGGAAACATGCCTGAGATTAAATCCCACTCACCAAAGCCTCTAACTTGTAAAAAGGAAAAGTCATTTGTATAGAGGGAGTCTGAACTGAGAATAAAGCTGAGGGGGACTCTTTCCTAGAAGAGAGTTGATTAGGAGATTATATTTTCATGTCAGTACACAGAAACTAATAAAACTTGATCAAAGGAAGCCAGCCTACATCTCTGATTTCCAACAGAACTGGTTGAACTGTCCATATGGTATTTGTTTTGCACACATGGAAAATGTAGAATTATGGGAGGCATGAAATCTTGTACCATGTTGCCCTAGAGATTGAGGCCAGGTAATGTGCTACAGGGTCAGAGTCCCTGAGAGGAAGCCCTGAGAGCCCACTGTGTGAAGCTGTGAGAGGGAAGCATGGAGCCTCTTAGGTACTGGAGATGCTGGGAAAGTGTGGAACTCTGCAGGAATAGAAAAGAGAAGACATGTGTAACCCAGATAGTTGATTTAGAGGGATAGGCCACTCAAGTCCTTTGGAACCCAGATGATTCCAACATGAGTTCCAGATGCCAGACATGGAGCTTCAGGGTTTGGTGGGTTTTACTCTGTTGATTTTCACTCTTTCTTCGGTCTGATCATTCTTTGCTGTGTCCCTAATCTTTATGTTTGGAATGGGCATGGTTACCTTTGGCCACTGCATGTGACAGGTACGTAATTTGTTTTGGCATTTTAACTCAGTGTTAGAAGACTGCCCTGGATGCCAGAAGTATGTTCTGAATTTGTACTTTGTACTTTTAAACCGCATTTGGAACTGTTAAACTGTACGGGGACTTTTGAAGTTGGACTGAATTATGAGAGGCCCATGAGTCTATAGAACAAAGGATAGAAATTATTAAAACTTGTAAGCAAAGGGGTGAGCAAAAGCACATGCTATCAAGCCTGATGACCTAATTGTTGTTCGGAAAACTCTTATTGTGGAAGGAGAGAGCCAAAACCCTGATGTTGTCCTCTGACCTTCGTTACATATACTGTGGCGGTACATACTCCCCCCCCCACCAATGATCACAAAGATAAATAAAAATAAATATGTAATTAAAATAAATAATATGCATGTGTTTGAGTGTCAACTTGACAAAACATTGTATTTGGTTTTTAATATTGTTTTCAATTTGACAGGCTCTAGATTTATAAGAGACAAGCCTCTAGGCATAACCTGCTAGGCATTATCTGGATTATCTTATTTGAAGTTGGAATACCCATCCTAAATGTAGGTAATATTCCCTGGGCTTGAGTTCTAAAATTTATAAATAAAAAAGCAAGAAAAATGGGGAAATATTTATTTTAATTGCATAAATAATTCCATATACATAATAACATCTAAAGTGTTGCCAGTGATTTATCTGTATTTTCTAATATACTATCAATTTGAGAAATTATATCAGGACCTATAACTTTGCTGGAAATACTTCACTGTGACAAGACATAGGATGTCTGTCAATAAGGTTTATCCATACATTAATGATCAATTATCAATTATCTCTGTTTTATGAGTATGTATTACTCAATTCCTTTTAAATTTCAGTTTTAAATTAGCATACAGTGTGTGTGTTGTTGCTGTGTCCTTTTCAAGCACAATTCCATTCTTTGGCCCTCCTCTCTTCTCCTTCCCTCCCCCCAGACCCTTCCCAGTGCTTTCTTCCATTTCCTTTTATTGATTTTTATCACATATATGTTCTATTGCCTTGCAATCAGCATGGTTATTTTTATAAAAACACTTTTAAAAAGTAGAACCATATGACCTAGTAGCTGTATTACTCCTAATACACAGAATGCTGTATCCTATCCTGGAAGCACCTCTTTTTGCATCCTGAAAAGTCCAGGCCTATGGCTCTTATCATAATGGCTACGGCCTCGGCCTTCCATATTTTTCTTTAAGGATAAGCGCTTCTGAGAAAATAAAATCAGCTGTGGAAAAGAAGGGTTTGACAGCTATGGTTGCTAAGGCAGCTCTGTGTCCTGTCCAGGATGCTGCAACAACCTGGGTCTTTCTGTGCTGCGCTACAGAGGAAGAGACCAGCTGTGAAGCTCCGAGATGTTTCAGGGAAGCCGCAGCCTTTGTAGCACATGGGCTGGGCCGATGACCTGATTTCCAAAGCTTCAACTGGGAACATGAAAACCAAATCCACAAAATCCCTGGGTTCATGCACTGGGGATCAAAGTAATTCCCAATGGCTGGGCTACAAACTAAGAAAGGGGTATCCAAGTATCTTCTTGGAACTTTACTCAGTAATGTTGGCAGGGAAATAATGGAATTTGACCACAAAGCCATTGTGGGGAGAAAGCCATTGGGGGAGAAAATTTTGAAAACACATTTAATGTAAAATACAGAATTAAAAAGAAAATTCTGTATTTTCTGTTAAGTCAGATGAAAACGTATGCCTTCTACAACTCTGGGGAAACAGGAAGGTGTTCATTATCTCCAGCACAGAATTTTACTACTCTATTGACTTCCTCTTCAGAGAATATGTTTGTGTGTGTGTTGTGGGGTAGATTTTTGTTGTTGTTGCTGTTTGGTGTGTGTGTGTTTATGTGTGATATAGTTGATGTGACCTGAACTAGATATCCGTGCATGCAAGCAAGGTAAGGTCTCTACCACCTGAACTACATTCATATGCCCTGGAAAAAGCATCTTTTTTTCTTTTCTATCCATCAGTATTTTCACAACACTTCTCCTTACCCCCATGATATAATTACATTCCTGTTTTACTATCCAAACATAGCTGTCAAGATTGTTGTAGTTGCTCAAAAGAGGCTCAGCTTGATTCATCAAATCTATTTTGAGAGAAATCCCATTCTTCAAGTTCTGGGTCATTACACAATATGTCAGTCAGCCAGTGTTGTGACAAGTACAGAAGCCTGATCAACTTACATTGGCAGAAAACGATTCACATGGATCAAACATTACTCACTCATGCAATCTGGAAAACAATCATCGACCGTATTTTTTTCTTTTCAAGTGTGTTCTAGATACAGTTGCCAAAAGAAAAAAGAAAAAGAAAACATTTACAAGCAATAAGTTTCACATGAGAAACTAAAAAACAAAACAAAACAAGACAAAAAAAACCCTCAGTTCATAGACTAAATGCACTGAATTTTGTATAGAGGTTACAGAGAAAATGTAAAGCGCTGATAGATAATGTGCGTCTGTAATTTTAAATAGGATGTACAGGTGGATATTTGCCACAAAATTCATATCCAAAGGTTTGCAAGAAGTAAGCAAGAAAGTCATAATGATACCAGACAGGACGGGCTTCTAGGAGAAAGGGAAGATGAATCCAATTTGTGTCAACAGTGGTCTTTCAGTGTTCCAGAATGTCACACAGACCGTGGAGGGCAGAGGGAGAAGAGCTTGGGGATAATGGCAAATGATCTGAGTTGTATAAACTGCTGTGCCACTGTGGCTTTTAATCAGTGGCATAGTTAGCCACGGCAGGGTTTCCTTCAGAAAAAAAAAATATTATAATTTCATTGGAGGAATGAATAGGTTTCTACTCTAGATGCTATGCTAGGAATTAAATAAAAGCTTCAGGGAAAAATCAAGAAAACAATCACTCTGATCTAAGTGGGTGCTTACAGTAACTAGGAATTCAGAATGAGAGAGACTGTCAGGTTCTGAAGTCAGCATTGATGCATTTTGTTGACAGAGTGTATGTACTATGTACCAGGGAAAAGATATTCAAGGATCCACCTGGAGGACTGTGACTTCTACAACTAACTGAAAATAATTGCTTGAAACCAGGGTTGCAAGAATCTAAGAGAAACATCTAGAAAGGCCTATTAATGAGCATCTAAGTTCTGAAGAAACTGTGTTTATGATGCTCAAGCAGAGAAACTGGGAGGCAACCGTAAACTTTAAGTGGTGTGTCTATACCAGTAAGATTTGAGAGCAATTAGAGACTGAGTGAAACGGTATGTGACTGAAAGAGATCATAACGGGAACATTCACAAAAAGCAAGAGTGCAAATCCCCTTCTTAGGTGTTCTTGAGCAGAGGGTGAGAGTGTGGCTGTCTTTCTTGAAGGCTGTGAGGCAGAGAGTTCCTGGTGATGTCACACAAGTAATCACACTATTATTCTATTAACACTATTTTCTCTTTTGAAGATTTATATAGATCCCCTAGATCAGCATTTAGTTCACACTAAAAGCCTGGTGAAGAGATTGAGGATTCCCTGAATACATCTGTCTGTTATATTTTACCCAAGTGGCTCATCTCCAGGCATCATTTATCTCATTGCCTCTTATTAATATCTATGGAAATATCATCTATTCATCCTTATTCCTCCTTTCTATGCTAGCTGAAAATTGACTGAGAATTCACCTTTCTCTTAAGGGCCTGGTATCTTTTATTCCCAGTGTCTTCATTGTTACTATAAAACACTGTCTTAATTTTCCCCACTGGTTTTGCAATCAATACCTGCTGAGGTATCCCTTTTTTCATGATTAATGATCTCTTTGAAAAGACTCAACTCTTTCTTTTCACCCTTTGACCACTGTTCCTCATTTTCTCCCTGTTGGTAGGCAAGATCAGGAGGTAATTATAAACTTCTTGACACTGTCCTTTGTAAGGAGAGCCTTTGTTATTTAATTTTCTGTTGCTGTGCTAAGTGTCTGACAAAGGGAGGACACTTGAGGAAGGAAAGGGGAACCCACAGCATTGGGAGTTTGGTGTGCCTGGACACAGTGTATTCACAATACAAGCCAAGAGAGAATAACTAAATGCTGGTCTTCAGATCACTTTCTCTTTTTTATTCATCCAAGGAGATGGTGCTGTCCACATGTAGGGCAGACCTCCGTCATCTATTAATATAATCCATAGACTCACAACCATACTCGGAGACTTGTTTCCATGGTGATCCTCCTAGTTGATGGTATTAATGATTAGAAGTCACTTCTACTCTGACTTCTCTGATGTTTGGTCACTCCTCTACATATGTGTATTGAGAGTCACATGTGGCAGCAGCTGAAGGAGCTGGTCAAATGTAGCTCACCATGTATGTGGTTGACGTGATGCCTAAATTGTTCTCACTTAATTCCAGCCTCAGCCTCTCAGAATAGAAACGACTCCCAGCACTTCCTGCTTCCCCATCACTCCTCTATTCCTTCACTTGACTGCTTCCTAGAACCATCCACTAACCCATATCTTCATCAATGTTTGAATTTTTAAAAGTATTTTGAAAGGTCTATAAATGTCACATATAGCAGGGATTGGAAATACGTATTTAAAACCTTTGTTATAAAAACATATCTTTAAATTAAAAGATGAGCATTGTACTTTCGTTCCCTCTAATTGCTTAGTTTCTCTGTCGTGTACCAGAAATGCCATCCATAGAAATATATTCTCAATATTTTCCAGGAAACGGAGCAGGTCGGACCCTACAACACTAGACAAACACTGGTGATAATAACTTGAACATCACAGGGTGCCTAAAACATGATTTCTTACACACACACACGAAGTTCTTTTACGTTTGTGTAGCTAAATACTGAACTATAAGTAAACGGTTGTTAGTAGCATTTCCTATTCTGTGATTTGGGGAATATTTTGTACAATAAGGTAGGTGCACCTGTGGTTTTTTGTGTCAACTTGACTCAAGCTGGAGTCATCAGAGAGGAGGGAGCCTCATTGAGGAAATGCTTCCATGAGATCCAGTCTAAGGCATTTTCTCAGTTATCAGTGGGGGAGGGCCCGTCCCATTGTGTGTGGATCCATCCCATCCTTGGGCTGGTGGCCCTTGGTTTTATAAAAAGAAGGCTGAGCAAGCCATGGGGAGCAAGCCAATAAGCGTCACCCTTTCATGGCTTCTGCATCTCCTACTGCCTCCGGGATCCTGCCCTGTTTGGGTTCTGGCCCTGACTTCCTTCAGTAATGAAGATCAATATCAGTATGGAAGTATAAACCACATAAACTCTGTTCTCCCCAACTTGTTTTTGTCGTTGTTGTTGTTTGTTCATTTGTTGTCATGGTGTTTTGTTGAAGCAATAAAAACCCGAAGACTCTAGGTAATAGTTCAACAAGACCCAGAGACACATTTTCTTTCAGAAAATGTACGATCTGACACACATAAATGAGGGGATTCTAAAGGCTCTGACCACAGAAATGCATTTTAAGCCCATATTAAGAAAGAATCTTTTTTTTTTTTTTTACTTTTTAATATACTTTGTGTTTATTATATATCTACCTCCCTTCTTTACCCAAATCGTTTTTTTTTTCAATGCAGTTTATTCAGGAACCTTGAACAATCATCTGACCCTGGGGAAAGCCAGCCCACAGCTTAAATAGCCTCTGGGTAGCCAACCTAGGCATGCCACGTGGGCAATGCAGATAGGTCCACATACATGGAAGCAAGCCAGATCCTCAGCCTTAGCCAAATGTGGAATTGTTATCTTTTTAAAAATTAGTGACATTGTCATTTTTGAGGCCTAACATGCACTAATTTTAAACTCTGATTTTTTTTTATGATTCTAGCCATATATTTGATTCAGTTGATGTGACACTTTGTGAAGGTTCTTTATTCTATTATTCTCATATTCTATTGTATAGAAAATGTGAAAAACTACCTAAATAATATAACTCTCAGTCAAACACTGTGTACATTAACAGTATTTATCTTTCGTCTATTTTAGTTGTAAGGAAAAGCATAAATAGTATTGATTCTCTTACTACTTACAAACAAATGAACAATGTAAATCAATTTTTTATTGTATTCTACCATGTAATTTATTTCTTTTTTTAACTTTTTTCTTTATTAATTATACTTTATTCACTTTGTATCCTCCCCATGGTTCTCTCCCGCCTCCTGTCCCAATCCCTCCCTTCCTCTACCCTCTGCATGCATGCCCCTCCCCAAGTCCACCAATAGGGTTCTTCCTCCCCTATCAGTAATTTATTTCTTTTTGAATTTTTGACAGTCAAATTTCACTTTTTGCTCCAAGTGTCATGAATACACAAAGGGTTTACATTTGCTTTACAAACTTCATTATATGTTTTGATATAGCATAACATGTATTATATATATATATATATATTTACATTGAGGATTTTAAAACCCAGAATCTTTGGCATAGTGCAGGGAATTATATGAAAGGAGGGGGAGTTAGTATGCTGTGGAAAGGATAGGAGCTCCATGAGGACCAAATATATCTGGGCACAGGGGTCTGTTCTGAGACTGATATTCCACCAAGGACCATGTATGGATATAACCTAGAACCTCTGCTCGAATGTAGCCCGTGGTAGTTCAGTAACCAATTGGTTTCCCATAGTAAGGGGAACAGGGACTATTTCTGACAGGAACTCAATGGCAGTCTATTTGACCTCCCCACCTCCCAAGAAAGGAGCAGTCCTGCCAGGCCACAGAGAAGGACTTTGCAGCCAGTCCTGAAGATACCTGATAAAACAGGGACAGATAAAAGGGGAGAAAGTCCTCTCCTATCAGTGTACTTGGAAAGGGGCAGAGAGGAGATGAGGGAGGGAGGGTGGGATTGGGAGGGAATGAGGGAGCGGGATATAGCTGGGATACAGAGTTAATAAAATGTAACTAATAAGAAAAATAAAAATAAATAAATAAAATAAAAAAATAAAGAAAAATTAAAAAAAAAACAACCCAGAATCTTGTTCAGGCTAAGCAAGTGGGCTGCCATTAAGCTATGTTTTCAGCTATTTTTGGTTTGGATTATAGTTGTTTTATTTTGAGAAGGTGTGACTAATTTGCCTAGGCTGGTCATTCACTCAATTTTATATCCCAGACTGGCTTTGAAAATTGAATATCTCCCACTTTACCCTTCTGAGTAGCTGGGATTACCTGCCTGAATCACCAGGCCTGACTAAAATATATTGTAAGATGTTAAATCTTTGCCTGCAAATATCACTTACCTGTACCTTTGAAAAGCTTACAAATGAACTACAGGGACAAGATATATATTGAGATTATTTATATAGTTTAAGATATACAAGAACAGATGTATGGTCCCCCTTAGAGAAAAATACATCAAAGGGATATTTAAGATGAATATGGATTACTTAGATGAATAAGAAGGAAGTGCAGGAAACAGCCATCCTGCCTGCAGAAAACCCTCCAGGCAGGAAACTGAGTTATGCATTCAGGGACAAGCCATTCCATTTCCTATTGCTGATTCAGGGATTTTTCTCATGCCTGCCCCATTTTCAGGTATCAGAAAACACAGGGTTAAAATTTTAGATACTATTAAGTATCTATCCCTATGGTGAGTTTTGGAGAACTAATGCCAGCTATGTGGGGTTTCTGTTCAAATAACCTCAATCTACGTCTTCTCTAATGGTCATCAAGGAGGACAAATTAAAAGCTTAAAATGCCATAGTATAAATTAAGGGTTGCATATGGCTATAGGAAACATAGAATCACAAACAAATAATTTTAATACAATGGATAGTATCCGGTTTTATTTTAATACCGATAGTTGTTAAACTAGGCTCTAAGTCTATTAAATAGCTTTGTTTTCACTTAGTCTTTTACACTTTTGTGACAGCTGGGGATAGGGTATCACTGTATGTGAGAAGTAAAGAAAGCTGAAGAGTTAAACAGGTGGCTTTACTTATGTGAAGGCCAGTTTGAATTGAAACAGCTACAAGAAAATTAAGGGAAAGTCCACAAAATTGACTTTATACAAATGGAATGTAACATAATCACCCATGAGTGACAGAACGTAGCAACTCGGGAGAAGAAATTACAAATAGCTTTTTACGCGCTGGAAGGACAGCCCAGAGGTTAAGAGCACCAGCTGCTTTTGCAGAGAACCTGTGTCTGGTCCTCAGCACCCACACCACAACTCAAAACCTTTTGTAATTCCAGTTCCAGGAGACCTACCACCAGCCTGTCCTGGGAAGGTACACATGTGATCCACATGCCCTCAGTAAACAAACATTCAAACACAAAATAAAAATAAATGAATCTTATGAAATAAAAATATATAAAGTTATTTAAGGATAGAATTAAAGATATCAAGATAAAACAAAGACAGAAAAGCACAATACATTAAATTAACATAAAATAACTTTTCATATATATTTTTTTATTTAACTGAAAATGAAGTTGGATAACTAACAGAGCAGAAAATTTTATCTACATTTTAGAGAAATGGCTAAGTATCAGCGGATGCAATTTTCTTTTCCAAAATACAATTTTTTGTGTATTATAAATACAATTTTTTTTAAAAGAAAACCTCCCCCCTATTCCAAACCATATTTGAAAGATGGTATTATATTGATAGATAAGTTCACTTTCAATAAAAGAAATTTTTTTAACCTGTCCATGAAGGTAAGGTTTGTTTGCATAGAATAATTAAATTACGTCAATGTCAAGTGCCCATCCTAAAGGCTAGTGGTGCACTGCTCTTTACACACGGTAAATGCACCTCACTGTTTGGAGAGGCACATTCTGTTTGAGGCTCTCAGCCTGCCATCCATCACTGAGCTCTATAAAATGAAGGTGAGCCACTCCACTGCAGGAATAACTATATAATACCTCTTTAAAGCCCAAAGTCAGAGTGGAACTATGGCAATCTGCACACCCTTTTGTCAGTCCTGAACTCTATAAATCAGAGCCATATCATTGCAGACAGATTTAAGCTGTAATTCATACCACCTTCAGGACTTGAGGCTTGAAAAAAAAAAATCAACTGTATCTAATATTTTTTTTGTCCACCCAGCAGTGAGATGTGTGTGATTTTTCTGGTTCCCTTGGGAAGGCATTGCATTTTCTACTTTCTACAGTAGTGTATTTTGCCTATGTTTGTCTTCTAATTTCTTCCAAAGTCTAGTGGAGAAGCATTCACTGTTCAGAGAAGTCTCTTATTTCCCTAAAGCTATACATAAATTGAGATCAAAATAGTGATATCTTTATTATACCAGATCAGCTGTGTTCCTATGGTAAATGGTTTATAACTTCATTTGGTTACTGTGGAAACACTACACCATCTACCACACATGGCATAAAAACAGATGCTAATAAAGGTGCCATAAAATACGTGACTCACACAGCATAACTGTGATGAGCCCTGACTACAGTCAAGCCTGATGATCTGAATTGGATCCCTGGATCCAATTGGTGGAATGCATTCAGTGAAACAAGTGTATCATTTAGAAAGTCAAGAAGTAATATTTTTTGTTTTGTTTTATTTAGGTTTTTTTTTTTTTTTTTTTTTTTTTTTTTTGCCTAAATGTATGTGAGATGAGCATGAAATCTGCTATCGATAGGAGTATATGAAGGTAGGTGTAGCCTGTGGGTAGTGTTGACTCTGAGATAAAGGTGTGGAGAACAGGCCCCCGGGGGAAGCTGGCACATTGTGGGGACAACTGCCACTAGAGCCCAGAGGAAGGTGGAAGCACACAGTGGGAGATTTATTAAACAAAAGGCAGGGCAGTTTCTTCGGAAATTCAAAGCTTTTGCCATATGACGTGTGTGCGGTGATCCTTACATAAGCTGCTAGCTTGCTATTTAACCTGTGAGAAGCCAGCTTAGCCAGTGTCACCATTGGAAGGAGAGCCCTTAAAACACACAAAGTGAGGAAATAAAAACTGGTTTTGATGGTTTTAAGTCAGCGGTCCTCAATCTTCCTGATGCTGCCCCCTTTAATACAGTTAGTTACTCATTGTGTGGTGACCCCAACCATAAAATCATTTCTTTGCTACTTCATAACTGTAATTATGCTACTGTTAGGAACTGTAATGTAGATATCTGATATTCAGGATATCTGATATGGGAATTCTGTTCAACGCTGGTTTGAACACCCAAAAGGGATTATGACTCAGAGGCTCAAAACTCCTGGTTCCATTTGCAAATGCATAATTTTTTAGTGTATTATATTCTTTTCAGGATAGACTTAATGGTTTATGTCAGCAATGATATTGTTGGTATCCAAAAATATCAAAAACCACCTTACGTTTCCGGCTTACTGGAAAGGTTTTGCGCACAAAGGGCAATTGATTTGTACTGCAGTACTGCATTGGTAAAATTCTACCCATGCTGCTGAATTGACTAAATCTCCCACTGAAAGTATTGAAAGAAATACATCCAAAACCCTGTCCTCTTTGGAAATAGTGTGTGCTTTTCTGTGTGTGAGAGAGATAGAGAGAGAGAGATGGAGAGAGAGAGACAGAGAGAGGGACATAGACAGAAACAGAGACAGAGTTAGAGAGAGGGAGAGAGAGAGAGAGACAGAGAGAGAGACAGAGAGAGGGACATAGACAGAAACAGAGAGAGTTAGAGAGAGGGAGAGAGAGAGAGAGAGAAGAGCTGTGAACATGTAAGGAGAGAACATGTGGGGATGCAGATTCCAAATGTTGGTATTAGGCGTCTCTTTCAGCCACTCTTCACGTTATTTGTAAAGACACTGTTTCTGATGAACTTGGACCTCATTCATTTGTCCATACTCACCGACTTGTTATCTGCAGGACACACTTCTTTCTGCCTCTCCAACATTAGATTACAGGTTCATACAAAGCCCTGAAATTTATTTGGATTCCTGGTGTCTAAACTCATTTCCTCAAGATTTCATAGCAAGGATTTTACTGTCTCTAGAAATTCTTCAGTCTCTAGAAATACTTTTTTTTTCATAAATGTTTTATGAATTTAATAGAAAAATGCTCTGTTTTCTGTGATTCACAACAGTTAAGTGCGTGTTTTATATGCAAGGTCATAATGTCCCAAATCACACAATGTTAATGTAAGTCCACATTAAAGCAAGATATTTGGTGTCAACTTCAAATTACTGATGATGTAGTAATGCCATGGACTCATTTAAAATAAAATCACTACTTAAAGGTTTAAAATAATCCTACAAGAAATATTTGTGTCAAGAGGTCATGCTTATGAAAGCAGCTAAGCCCTTTCTTTGTCTTTTCCATTCAACGATTTACAGTGCTATAGAATAAAGCTTTTAAAAATTTAATCAGTTTAAAATTTAAAGTAGAAATCCTCAATTAAAGTAACCATATTTAATGTGCTTAATAGGATTGTTTGACCCATGGTAATTTGACTAACACATGAAGCCATACTGTTGTATTGAAAAACAGCTATTGTTGGGTTTATCCAATTATTTGTGTACAAAATAATACAAATGGCATTTATTTTCTTCTCCATTTTTTCCCCATTCACTCCGAAAGAAGAAAATGACCAAGACCTTAATGCCAACTTGACAACCAGACTTTGTGTTGAATGGATGGATGGAACTGAGTAAACACACATATAGAATTGTAGCATAAACCTCCATTAAAAAAACTAAAGTAATTTACGAGCTATTAAACAATATAGAAAATATTACAGACAAACCGTATGATGAAATGTGAGAACCTTAACATGGATAGAGGGCTAAATTTAAAGAAGGAAAATCCTCTGAGAAAATCTAGAAAGTGACTATTTGCTGAGGAATATACACTAACAAAAGACTTTTTACATTTGTAGCAAAGTCCCAGGGAGGACACATTAGGGACCAGCGTATGTCCATGTTCTGCCATGTAAACTGAAATGTGCTGGACAAAAATAGGAAGTTCTGATTGTGACTTCCTGTGATACAGATATTATGAATAACAATTTGATGCTTGTGAAGACATTAGGAAATGGTGGATATAGGAATGGGGTCAAGAAACTTGATAGCCTTCCAGGCAAGTGTGTAGATGAGGAAAGGTGGTCTTTTGGGTCCATCAGCAGCCATGAGAGAGAAAGGTCAGGACGATGCATCTTTCCTATGTGTTGCTGTGTTTCTCTGTCATATATACAGGGACCGTGCACTAACACAGTGTCCGTGGCATGTAAGAGTGAAGTGTTTATTCTTCTTAGCCTTGAAAGCCCAGGCACTTTGAGAGCTGATGAGGACTCCCAGTACTGCCCATTCATTGCTAAGGTTGTGACCACAGCTGAAAAGTCAACAATTGAAAGAAAAAAATGAAGAGAGTTTCCATACCTTTTCTCATCAAAATATTGTCCAGTGCTATTGATAAAGGGTCCCTTCACATGCTTTGGCTAATGGCCATTTTTATTTCATTAATTAGAACATGGTGCTTTTTGGTGATCTTGTTTTCAAAAGTCTCCTCAACTAGATTGATAAGCTTTTTTTTTTTTTAACATTTTTACCTTTGTTTTGGTGTGTGATGAAAACTTACAGATGCTAAATGTTGGAGGACCTAGATTAACCAAATAAAACATGGAGATAGGTAAAGAAGTCAGAAAGGGCATATGAGGAAGAGTAAGAGGGGGTCAGAAAGAATAAAAAAACAGAGGAGTAGGAAGAACACTGAGAGGGGTTATCTTCTGTACATGAAACGGCTGCTGTACACTTGAACCCAAAACAGCAGTGATCACCTTCACAAAACCAAGTGAGTTAAAAATTCAGCAAGGATAGCATAAGGGCTACCCTGTCCTATCCATCAGTACCCAGGTACATCCCTGACTGGGGAGCGATTGGTAGCTGATAGCTTTTGGGAGATCGGGAGTTATTTTTCTTCTGGGTATGGTCACTGGAAGGTTGATGACCTCCCAGGGGATGTCACAATACACACATACACACACACACACACACACACACACACACACACACACACACAGAGTGAGAGAGAGAGAGAGAGAGAGAGAGAGAGAGAGAGAGAGAGAGAGAGAGAGGAAACACACATGGTATAAGGTTGGGAAAGAAATGTATTGTGGTGACCCAAGGAAAACTGACGGGTAATATGGGGATTCATATAATTAAGATACATCATATAATGTATTAAAATTTAAAAGAATTAATAAAGACATTATTTAGGTTAGAAAGACCTGGAGGGGACAGGAACTCCACAAGGAGAACAACAGAGCCAAAATGCCCCGGCCCAGGGGAGCCTGCAGATACCGATACTCCAACTAAGGACCATGCATGGAGAGGACCTAGACCCCTTCTTCAAAGGAAGCCCATTGGCTGCTCAGTTTACAAGTGGGTTTCCTAGAGAGGGGTATAGGGGATGTCTCTGACATGAACTCCTTGGCTGGCTGTTTGATCACCTAACCCTGATGGTGGTACAGCCTTCCCAGGCCACTGAGGAAGATGATGCAGCCAGCCTTGATAAGACCTGATAAGCTAGGTTAGCTAGAAGGGGAGGAGGTCCTCCTCTATCAGGGCACTAGGGAAAGGGCATAGAGGGAGAAGAGGGAGGGTAGGTGGGACAGGGAGGAGACAAGGGAGGGGGCTGCAGCAGGGATACAAAGTGAATAAATTGCAATAAAGGAATATATATAAATATTATTAAATTTAAGTTTAAAAAGTAAGAGAAAGAAGGCTGGAGAGATGGGTCAGTGGTTGCTCTTCCAGAACACCTAGGTTTGATTCCCAGCATCTGCATGACAGCTCACAACAATCTGTAACTCCAGGTCTAGGATTCAATGAACTCCTTTGGCACCATGTTTGCAAAGGGTACACATGCAAAACATGCATGTGTTTTATATGCATGCAAAAACATGCATATTTTACATGCATGCAAAACACCCATGCACATAAAATAATTGGATAATTAATACATTTTTATGGGAGAAAGAAATTGAGCTCAGGGTTGAACAGTCACCACCTCAGCTTCCCCTTGACTTTCCTGGACCTAGCACTGAAATTCCTGAATGCCAAAAAAAATTGCACACCTACAAGATTCCAGAGGGCTTCTTTTTTGGCTATCAAAGAAGAAACATAACATGAAAATCTAAGAACTAAAATTGAAATAACATAATTTGTTTCCAGTGTTTATAAATTAGTACCATAAATGAATGATCTGCATTCAAGCAACTAGTTGTAAAATGGGCAATATATTTATAAAGGCATTTCAATAAATTATTATTGCACAGTTAGTGTTGAAAACATAAATATATCCAATGATATTAATTATTAGAGGAAAGCTAATTATATCCCTAATAGGATACTACTATGCAACATTAATATTACTTTATAATATTGGTCATAATAAATTTTGGTGCCAATAAAAGTTGAATGAAGGCATGAAATTGATGTAAGGAGTATTAAATGGCATGAATCCAAGTTTCTTATAAAGTTGAAACTGGTCTGTGGAAAAGTATTTTTTCTCAAGAGATATAATACTGAAATAGAAATGTTCAGAAGAACATAAAACCATAAATTTTTATGAACTAAAGCCAAAAACTCTCTACAAATGCCCTTTAATTGCCAAGAAAAGTTTGTATGATGAAATGTCCTTAGTGAAACATGGAGTTAAATTAGTTACTGATAATCAGGAACAAGTTATAAAACCTCACCCTATAAATAAAGAATTCAGACCGAGGGTGAGGATGATACAATGCCCTCCCTGTTGATTTAAATTAAAGCCTCTAATGTAATGAGTATGCATGAGATTGGTATCCAGCTTTAGAGGAAATGACAAGAAAAGATATTGTGACAATTTTCTATATTCGAGTGTTTATCTCACATCATAAGTGTGTAAATAAATGATACAAAACATTATGTAACCCAGACTTGTACACTCTCCAGTCTAATTTCACCTAATGACACAACATAACTTTACTCAAGTAAAACATGTAACGGATCTTTTTACTATTCAAGACAGTTTGATATATCATTATGGCCTCACAATTTACCCAAAAGTACAATAATAACTATTGTATATTAGTGTGATATTACAGCCAGGCATTTTTTTTTTTGCCTCAGGTAAACTATATCACAGAAAGTTCAAGAAAACTTGAACTTGGAAAAGGAAGGGCTCTTGATCTCTAGCATTTGCATGTCACAGGTTCTGTAATTGTGCTGGTTTGTAGGCTTTCTGATTGTGAATTTGTGCTTCTTTACGAGAGGTAAATACCCAAGATTTCAACTCTTGAGGTGTACAAGCTGCTTCCTTCCCTTTCTCCTTACATTGCCCATTTGTATTACAGTTAAGTAAATTCTTCCATTAACACTGAATAATTTCTAGGGCTTTTCGGAAGAAGACAATTAGATCAATTATTTCAAAATATTCTCCAAACAGAAGACTCGTTGAAAAAAAAATCAAAACAAATTTGAAACATGTAGTCACTTTTCTCTGTTATAAACTTAAATGTAAGATAAGCTTTATAAATACGACAAATAGGCTCAATTTGTTCATTTAAAATAAGGATGTGCAACCATGGAAACTGTAATGGTTTAATAATGCGGCAAACTTTCCAAGAAGCTCCCTAAATTATTTAAGTAAAAGTGGAGAACCTGTGTTTGCCATCAACAATATTTTCCTGTCCATCCATACGTATATTTGTTTGGTCATAATTTAATTTTAGTGACATTTCAATGTATTTTATGGCTGGGTCTAGCAGGAAGGCTGAATCTTGGCATTTCCTGTTTTTAAATGCAAATGATAATGGCACCATATTACGTCCAGTTTAGCTCACCAGATTGCAGCTTCCCAACCTCATTCTATATATAGCAAATGAAATAACTGCTCATAGCCTTCAATGCCATGAGGCTATGCAGAGTAAATAAAGAATAAACTGCAAACCCAAAGCTAATAATCCAGATTTTCATTGCTCATCCGTCCAAAGTTCTTGTCTTTTTACCCAAATAAAAAAAAAAAAGAACAAATACTTCGCAAATGCAAAGAACATGGTAGTAATAGAAAAAGAGGTGGCCAGTCCAATAAAATTAATAATAATAACCTTAGTAGAAAAACAAACGAAAATAACAACGTACTCTCAAAGCTAAAAACAAGACCATGAAGAGAAGAGCAAAGTGAGCAAAGATGTACACATATACACCCATCCCTCTACCTTCTACACACGTACATATTATTCAGACTCGTACAAACTCACACACATGCACAAACATGCATACAAAATGCATACACACATACAAACACATTTACATACATATGCTCACACAATACATACAAACTATATACATACATGCAGCATATGCACATCATATACATACATGTGAATGTGTACATTCTTATACACGTAGATTCAAGCATATGAATGAACACGCATGCTCATATGCCTGTCCCATAAAATAGATAAAAGACAATCTAATTACACTAATCTAATAGGCAATGTTGGGCTGGAGAGATGGATCAATGGGTAAAGAAAAGAAGAGCTGATTTAATGCTCTGGAACCCACGTGATAGAATGAGAGAACAGTGTCATGCAGGCATATGCCCTCCCCACAAATGTAATATTTTTAACTCCAAGCATTTCTATAGAACTGCTTTAGAATGTACATATTCCAAACTTTTCTTTTATACTCCATCACTGATAATTCTTAAATCATTGCCAATGGGTTTTTAAAAGTGGGACTTGAGTAGAGAGCTGATGCTGAACTCCTTTCAACCTACCCACTTATAATATAACTTAAAAATAAAATTGTGGTTCTCTGAATAAGATATCAAATTATAATCAAATTCAATGAAATATATCTGTACCTCATCAGCAACTTTGAGCACCCGGGTATTAATGGAATATGGTAAAAAAAAATTATACTCTATAAATTTAAATATACACATGAAACTTTTTTTTTAAATTTAAACTCCCTGAACAAATGGTTTGTAACTTAAACACTGCGGGCAACTTTTATCAAGTTTTCTAGTTAGCTGCTAAAAGAAATCACACAAAGCAGGAAATGAAGCCAGCCCTTCAGATATTTACCAAAACCCATGGCAAACTTCCCAGTCAGCACAAACACCATTAGCTGTTTAGAAGGTTCCTCAAATACCTCTCAAACATCTCCTATGAGTAATGATGAATTGATGCTCCAGAGCAGGCCACAAGCTTGAGACGGCATTTTAGAGGTGAGGATGGGACGGCTGTCTAATACATGAACATTCAAAATGAGGTATGACCATAGGTCTCCGTCATCTTCTATCTGGTAAACCCACCAGCCTCTTGGACAGCTAAAATAAGAAACATTGCTGATTCCATACAAAAAGTTCAATCCTTAGGGTCAGTTATGAATACTATCATATCATCTGCGAAAAGCAATACTTTAACTTCTTCCTTTCCAATTTGTATCCTCTTTATCTCCTTTAGTTGTCTTATGGCTCTAACTAGAACTTATAGTACTATATTGAAGAGATAAAAAGAGAATGGGCAGCCTTGTCTTGTCCCTGATTTTAGTGGGATTGTTTGAGTTTCTCTCCATTTCATTTGATGTTGGCTATTGTCTTTCAGTATATAGCATTTATTATGTTTAGGAATGGGCCTTGCATCCCTGATCTCTCCAAGACTTTTATTGCTGGTGGGAGTGCAAACTTATACAACTACTATGGAAATCAAATTGGCACTTCCTGGGGAAATTAGAAATAGTGCTACTTCAAGATTCAGCTATACCACTCCTAGGCATATATCCAAAATATACTCAAGTACACAACGAGGACATTTGCTCAACCATGTGTGTAGCAGTTTTATCTGTAAAAGACAGAATCCCAGACATCCTTAACTGAGGAATGGATGCAGAAATTGTGGTATATTTACATAATGGGATACTACTCAGCCATGTCTCTGACATTAACTCAGTGGCAGGCTCTTTGACCCACCTTGAGTGGGGAGCAGCCTTGTCAGGCCACAGAGGGGGACAATGCAGCCAGTCCTGATGAGACCTGATAAGCTAGAGTCAGATGGAAAGGGAGGAGGACCTCCTCTATCAGTTGACTTAGAGAGGGGAATGGGAAGGAGATGAGTGAGGGAGGGTAGGATTGGGAGAGAATGAGGGAGGAGACTTCAGCTGGGATACAAGGTGAATAAACTGTAATTAATATAAAAATTTTAATTAAAAAAACAAAACCATGACATTTGCAAGCAAATGGATGGAACTAGAAAAGATCATCCTGAGTGAGGCAACACAGACACAGAAAGACACACATGGTATGTACTCACTTATAAGCAGATTTTAGCCTTATACTACCGGACAAACATACTACAAGGCACACACACCCAAGAGAATAAGTAACAAGGAGGACCAAAGGGAGGATGCTTAACTCTCACTCAGAAGAAGAAATAGAAGAGACAAAGATAGTGGATGAAGAGAGGGGACAAGGTAGAAGAGGGAGTGCAAAGAGAAATAAGGGCAGAAATCAGACCTGGCGAGAGTGGAGGGAACAGGGGTAGGACAGAAGGCCTGAAGAGAAGAATATAGACACTGTGGGTGGGGGCATCTCTGTGACAAGCTGGAGATATAAGTCAGAATAGGCCTCTGGGAGGATATGAGGGCTACTCTAGCCGTGACTCCTAGTAGCAGGGCTCATAAAAACTGAATAGGACACCCTCTAACTAAACAAGACTCCTAGTAGAGGGAGAAGAATACCCACCTACCACAGAAACTTTGATCCAAAACTTATCCTCCCTACAAGAACCGCAGGGGCAAGGCTAGAACAAATAGAACAGAGATTGAAGGAATGTCCAAACTGCCTGGCCCAACCCAAGACCCACTCCATGGAAGAGAGTCAACCTCTGAAACTACTAAGATACTCTGCTATGCTTACAGACAAGAGTCTGTCAGAATTGTCCTCTGAGAGGCTCCACCCAACAATGGTTTAGAAACCAATGCTGAGACTCACAGCCAGATATTCATTCGGTGAAGCGCAGGGAGTCTAGTGTAAAAGTGGGGAGAAGGATAAAAGGACCTAAAGGTGACTAGTTCTCCACAAGAAAATCAACAAACCCAACTGACCAGGGCCCAGAGGGGGCTGCGGCATCTGAAGCACTAACGAAGAACCCTGCATGGACTGGACCTATGTCTTCTTCATATATGTAGCCTGTGGGCACCTCAGTCTTTACATGAGTACATTAGTAAGGGAAGTGGGGGCTGCCTCTGACATGGACTCTGTTGCCTGCCTTTTGATCACTTGCCTCTGAGGGTACTGCCCTACCAGGCTACAGGGAAAGTAGACAAACTCAGTCCTCATAGGACTTGATTGCAGGGTGGGCTCCACTTTTCTTAAGAATAGGGGTTAGGGGATGGGGGATGAAGGGTGGGACTGGGAGGGGAGGAGGGAGGAGGCTATGACTGGGATATGAAGTAAATAAAAAATTACTTAATTAAATAATTCAATCCTTAATATAAATTCTCACTTGTAAAAAACTATGTGATATATTCTTATTCAAAGATCTTCCAACTAGAGAACTTTGATGTCCCACCTTCCAAATTTTTATTATTATCATTTATTATAATTTTTTTCAATTTGTATCCTGGCTGTGGCTCCCTCCCTCATCTCCTCCCAATTCCACCCTCCTATTCTCTTCTTCCCCTATGCCCCTCCCTTAGTTCACTGATAGATGTAGGATGTAGTCTTCCTCCCCTTCTACCTGACCCTAGCCTATCAGGTCCCAGAGACTCATTCTCCAAGTGGAGTCCACCTTCCAATTTTTAAAAGAAAATACTTTCAAAATCAGCATCACATGTCAATCAGCAGAGTGGATAAAATTACTCATTTATGCCCATGTGAACCTGGAGAAACACAATTAATGGAACAAAAGAGAAAATATAGAACAAGATGAATTTGCTGATAGACACCAGACTCATGGCAGATGACCCACGACACTACAAAACAATTATGTCTTCAATACATGGTGTTACATTCAAATAGATTCAGATATACATTGAAAAGCAGGAAGTCTCGTGTTCTTATCCTGAGACAAGAACAGAGTAACTGTTTCACAATGAGTTAGGGACTATTACAGCATAAAAAGAGGAGTTTCAGAACAACTGAACACGTGTAACAATAATCAGACAAAGCAGATAACACAATAGAAAAGACGGTGGATTTAAGCCTATGATTTTTATGAAAAGGTGTTAAAGGAGATTCAAAAAATGACTTACATAAATTCATCATCAGAACAACCTAGTCAACAGATAGATTCTACAGCAGAAATCAAGTCCAAATTGTTTCTGCCACCATAGGTGATGTTTTGGAACCCTGTACTGATGGGGAACATGTGTGTCCCATAACCCAAATAGTTGATTCTTGATGTAAGCTGTTCACAGAAGGACAATTGTAGCCATGAAAAGTATCTTTAAGAATGATCCTAGAACTTCTGTTCAAAATAACAAAAACTTTAAATACCAGAAATGTGTGTGAATAGTAATTAGATCGATAAAAATAAACTACAGAATGATAAAAGTTCATGTATTATTATTACAACCTAACCCATTAACAAACTCCAAGTTGCTTTAAGTGAAATAAAATGTTCACAAAGCAAACCTTTTTGCATGATTTCATTACCATAACTTTTGAAAACATGCATGGTTATTTCATAGTATTATGAACTCAGAGCAATGGTTACTCATGGTGAGTTGGCGGTAGTAAAATTCATGAGCAGAATCCAAGTGTGTGTTGTTTCCTTCTCTGGTATTAATTACATAAATGCGTTTGTTTTGTATGTTTTCACTTATTCTAATATTGACAATCATGTTCTTTCATAACTAACGAAATGTATGCAGAGAATGACATTTCCCACTATTTCACCTTGTTGTGTGTGGATTTAGGTAGCATCCTTAAAAGAAAAGCTCAAATTTTATTCATCTCTAACATGGTTTTCTACTACACACTATCTTAGATTATTTACTCTATTCTTATTTGATTAAAAGACTTTCAAAATAACCTGACAGAGTACATTTGATATCTGTAAATCATATGAGGAAGCTTCAAATGTGTAAATAATAACAGCTCCAGAAATGAAATGCCACCAGAGATAAAAGACTACAGGAAGTGGGTCCCTTCATCAGTGCCATTATCTGAGAGATGGGATGCAAATCCTTTTCATGTTGTTTACTTTTAGCTTTCCAGCGTGAGCCTAGACTCTCGGTATGCAGAGGCTGTGTTAGTCTACGCTGATGTAGTATTACAATGAATGTTGGTGTGCATCTATTATTCTTTAGAAGAATACTCAAATAGCAGAATACAATTCACTTTGAAGCTAGAGTGGTCTTGATATTTCTCATACCATCTCAACATGAAACACCTCTACTCTAGCAAAATTCATTCTTAGGAGAGAAATTACAGTGGAGCTAAACATGCCACATTAGAGTTACAGCCAGGCGTCTCATTCCTTCTCATCACTTTTGTGGAAGTGATCTAATCTAGTTTTCTATATTAAAGATGGAGTCCCGATAATTTTCCAATTGAAAACATTTACTTTTAAGATGTAGAATAGACTAGCTTACTTAAGATAAAAATAAACTATATTGCCTGAGACTAACCCATAAAATGCAGTAAGTTATTTTAAAGTGTTTCATTTTCATCATTTCCAACACTAGATAGACCTTATGAAATCCTCAGAGCATATTTTCATTTTGCAGAATACAATTCAGGAAAAACGGAGTGTGAGGACAGGCTCTAGAAATGCCAAGACAAAGGGGGATTTTCTAGGAGCTCACAGTTCAATGGAGAGACAGACTTACAACCATACTATGCATTCAAGTAGAGTGCTGCATTGGGCCATCTGTTCGGAAGAAATTATTTGCTTTCCACTGCAGGGGGCCTGGGCATGCCTGTGTAGAAAAGACGCTCAGGCAGATTCAATTGTGTTTTCCTTGATGGTAGCACCTTGCATAAACACATCATGATATCTCTATGTAGAAATTGGCATGGATATAGCTCTTCTGTATCATCCAGGTATCATGGGGTTTACAGTAATGTATTCGTACATGCATGTGTGATATATATGATAACTGTGCATGCTGGTGTGAATGTGTGTATATGCATGTGTGTGAGCATGCATGTACATATTTGTTTATGAATATGTATTTGTGTCTGTACATACAGTGTGTGTTTGCTTGTGTAGGTAGGTGGGTAGGTGGGTGTGTGTTTTAATCAGCTGACCTACCCCTCTAAAAGGCACCTGCCATAGTTTATAATTTGCAGAATGGATAGCTAATTATATGTATGGTCTGAATAGTTAAAAAATAATACTATCACCTATAGAGTAAGAGCCAATGGGTACTGGCTGAAAGCCCCATAATGCCGCACTTTCGTTGGCTATGAATAACTCCCAGAAAATGTCACTATTTCACCTTTGAGTCACCTGAGGATCATACTGAGTACTTTACAGGAACCATATCTGTGCATCATCTCCGTGTCTGCAGACAGCTGCGGGCTGCGAAAGAGAACGTGTGCTGAGGTCCTTAATTGACAGAGCAGACACAGGCTTTCATTCTTTAGCTGTAAAAGCAAATTCTCTCCACAAAGCTGGGCATTACTCATGATGCTGCGCGGTGGCTCCTGGCCTGCCTGGTGAGAGGATGGGATCTCCTTGGCAACACTGGGATGGTTCCCTGGCTATAAGGTCAGTCTCTGCTTACTCTCAGCATCATTTCCTAATCATCCTGTTCATGGCACCAGAGCTTTGTGTAACTGATGAACTGAAGTGAGTGAAGGATATTTACATGAGGACTCCAGAACTCCCGAAGACTACCCTGTCGAAATGCAAGCAGTTTTTTTTTTTTATTTTTATTTTTTTTTAATTTTTTATTTTTTTTATCAGTTACATTTTATTAACTTTGTATCCCAGCTGTGTCCGATCCCTCATTCCCTCCCAGTCCCTCCCTCCCTCCCTCATCTCCACCGTGCCCCTTTCCAAGTCCACTGATGGGGGGACCTCCTCCCCATTCATCTGATCCTGTTTTATCAGGTATCTTCAGGACTGGCTGCAAAGCCCTCCTCTGTGGCCTAACAGGACTGCTCCTCCCTTCGGGGGTGGGGAGACCAAACAGCCAGTCATTGAGTTCCTGTTAGAAATAGTCCCTGTTCCCCTCACTTTGGGAAAACAAATGGTTACTGAGCTACCACAGGCTACATCTGAGTGGAGGTTCTAGGTTATATCCATACATGGTCCTTGGTTGAATGTCAGTCTCAGAAAAGACCCTGTGCCCAGATATATTTGGTCCTTGTGGAGCTCCTATCCTTTCCCCATCAGACTAACTCCCCTTCTTTCTTATGATTCCCTGTACTCTGCCAAAGGTTTGGTCATGAGTCTTTGCTTTGAAAACACTGCTAGTTAGAGTCTTTCAGGTGCGCTCAGTAGACTCCTGTCATACCTTCAATGCACATCCCATCTGTCTTTCTAAATGAGGATTGATCATCTTACCCCATGTCCGCTCAATTGATTATCTTTTTTAGGTGTATAGATTTCATTACACTTGGTGTTGTTTATAATGCCAGGTAAATAACAGTCTATTCACTTATCAGAATAATTTCACCTCTATCAAGAACCTGGCTCTCTGAAATGACTAATTCAAATAAATTTTAAAGGTGTCACTGGCTTCTCTGTGCCAGCCTGACAGAAACCAATCAATTGAATGTGTGCCTACCTAATTTAGACAGGATCACATGCTATATAGTACATAAAAGGAGGAAAATATGCCTGATCATGCAGGTGAAAACAATCCTAAGAGTGACAGTGGAAAAATTTAATGGTCCTCCAATGGCAGCAACAAACAGTCAATATATTCATAATTCATAGACATTCCCTGGAAATATTACCTCCCTGCACTAGAACTTTTCATAATTACTGCACTTAGGTTACACATTAATTTTCGATCTCTGTTTTTGATTCCCACATATCTGAAAGTAGAAGACATTTAAGTGTCTTGCACAGGGCTGTGGAGTCACATCATTCAGCCTTTCCCTCACTCACCAGCTCATCCATCTAATTGATCACCCAACTGAATGCAACACTGAGAAGAAAAGGAAGTAACAGTAATAAAAACAAAACAGTACGTGTAAGCAGGAATCACCCCGTGGGAGGGGATTATAATAAATCCAGGAAGCCTGGCAGTGCCTTCGGAAAGGAAGGAAAATTAGGCTGGTAAGGGTTTGAGAAAAGTTAATGAAATTTCACCAAACTATATGCCATGTATTCGGTTGTCTGTTAGTTTACTATTGTTTAAGAAGAATTTCCCTATGCATTTGGGACAGACTTGACTTTACTACGTGACACACGTTGCCACCGAACTCAATACCTTCGCACATCAGACTGTTGAGTGATCTTGTGTGAGTGTGTGCCTCCATTCTTAGATTATGTGAACAAATGCTAAGGACCTTAGGAAACCTTGTAGAAATCTAGATTTTTTTCCCGTGCAATTTGAGCTTTCTATTGCTATTTCTGTTTTGAAATATTTCATTTATTTATTTATTTATCCTGCACGTTAGAGAGTGCGTGCTTATGGAAGTATCCGTGAAGAGGACAGAGGACAATGTACGAGAGTCTGTTCTCCCCTGTCCACCCTGTGAGTCACAGGGATAGAACTCAGGTAGCCAGCATTGGCTGCAAAGCATCTCCACACGCTAAGCTCCTCCCTTGTATTTTTAAACTAAACAAGGAGGACACAAGGCCTTCTCATAATCACTAAATTACACAGAGCAGATGGGAACTGTTTGCACGCAAATGCACATGCTGGCAACGAGGAAACACGGTAAAACAGCATGCAGTGAGACACCCAGACTGGTGTTTAAAAGACTCGTCCATGTGTGATTACTGGAGACAGCAACGAAAGTAAAACTTCTCCCATTGACAAGGCTGGTACACTCTGGTTTCTTAAACTTAATTGCTAATTATGCCTGCTCTGCTCCCTCCATTTTTTTTTTTTTTTTTTTGTATTCCATGTTTCTTTTTTGACAACCACATGGAACTGTTCCTTTTCTGGGTTTGTTTGAACAAAGACATCTGACTCACCTTTGCGAGGCAGGTCATTACCACCTGGGCAGCCAACTGTTGTGAAAGGAGGTGCATTCTTAATTACAAAATTTCTAAAAGAGAAATGCTTCTGAATTTCAGATGTACTGACCCTTCAAATCCCTTTTTTCCCCCTGCCAGTTGCCTTTGGTGTATTTTTGAAAAGGAGTAGGTGTTTTGCTTCTAAGGCATTCTAAAGGACAGCTTCAATCTTCAGCAAGTGTTCAGGTCCACTCATGCCCCTCATTATGTTCCCGGTCCAGTCAGCCCCGGCTCACTCTGCACAATAGCAAATATTTCAGCCACCCACCCACTCCTCCTGGAGTGCCAGGCTGTGAATGCTCACCAGGATACATGTACAAAGGGTCTTGATCTTTAATTATATTATTAAGCATGGAACTAAAAGGTACTCCTGGCAAAAGGCTTGCAAATGTAATTTAAGGTTGCAGCCTGGGAATTGACCTTAATTGGTATGGAGATCAGAGTTCAGAGGCCCCTCCAAAGAGTTAAATACTACAACTTTCAATCTAATAATTTTATGTGACTCTTGGATGTGGAAATAAGTGGGTTTCTGATTTTTATTCCTCTTCTTAGGACTCTTTTTATTTTGCTATTGGCTTTTCTAGTCCAACTTAGATACAATGGCTTTTGCTTTATCTTATCATATTTTATTTTGTTATGTCTTGTTGTTATGTCCTGGAAGCCTGTTCTTTTCTAACAGGAAACACAGAAAAAGAGTAGATCTGGATGGGAGAGGAGATGGGGGAGGAAGCGGGAGGGGTAGAAGGAGAAAAAACTATATTAAGATTATATTGTATACAAAAGAACCTATGATTAATAAAAAAGGAAGAGTTTTTTTTGTTCTTTGTTTTTTGTTTTTTGTTTTTTTTTTTTCAAAACTAGTTAATAGTCTAGAAAGCTATTCCAGTGCATAGTGGCTTGCCATGAAAACATGAGGAACTGACTTCCATACTCAAGATCCACATAAAATGATGGGTGTGTTGCACCCACTTGTGATCCCGAAGAAGGGGAAGAGGAGAAAAATGGATCCCTGAGTTTTTCTGGCCAGCCAGCCTATCCCAGTTCAGTAGACCCACGTTATATTGAGAGACACTGTAGAATAAAACGAGAGACAACAGTTTACCTCTGGTCTTCAAAACACAGGTGTATGCAAGTGTCAATGTACCCATGCCCTACACACGCATAAAAAGTAAAGACTGAACTACCATGCGACCCTGCTAATCAGTCTCCAAGTTTTGTTTCTAGTAAGGGGAGCAGGGATTTTCTCTGGCCTGAACTCAGTGGCAGGATCTCTGATAAAGTCCCTCTGGGAGGTGCAGCTTTGCCAGGCCACAGAGGAAGACAATCCCACCAAGTCCTGAGTAAACCTGATAGGCTAGGGTTAAATAAAAGGGGAAGAGGAACTCCCCTATCAGTGGACTAGGGGAAGGGCATAGGAGGAGAAGAGGGAGGGAGGGTGGGATTGGGAGGAGAAGAGGGAGGGGGCCTCAGCCAGGATATAAATCGTAATAAATGATAATAATAAAAAAGTTAAAAAAGGGTGTGCTAGGGCTGAGCCACACCACAACTAAAAATAGATTTTTCCAGTAAACAACACAATCTCGGGGTTCAAGTGTGATCAAATATCCTATACGAAAAATATGGAAAGCAATGCTTTTTTTCACTTGGCTGAAAATATTAATTTCTCAATGTATATAACATAGCATGGCCGTGTGATCACCTGAAAGCCAAAGAGACAGAGGAAGTTCTGGGAGGATTCAAACCCAGTGATGAAGACTTAGGTGTCTAAAATATGTCGCCCTTAAAAATCTATGAGCATTGATAGCAAAACCTACTCCATAGAAATTTGCTGTGAATGGTCCAAGTGATGGGAGGACTTTCAAATGGTTTAATGGGGTCTCAGAGCCTGAGTGGGAGTCCAGGAACACCACTACCTACGTTTCCTGCTTCAGTATTTTTCAGAGAGACCATGGCATATATTTCTGTGTGATTACTTAAGCATCTTGCTAGAACTGATCTTCAAATACTGTTTCACCATGCTCGAGTTTCCTGAAAATTTTCCTGCATTGGCTCATATCAATATATGGTGACATTTTCGAAGCGGCAGCAGTGATTTGGGAAACTGTGAAACCGTTTGCTGGAGCAGAGTTGGCAGAAGTGGCCACGAGGGGGCAGGCTATGAGGGCTGTGATCTCGTCATACCTCTGTCCCAGCTCTGCTTCTAAATTTGAGGTGAGTAAGAAGCTCCTTCATCTACACTGTTCAGAAGCTACTCTTGGGCGTGTCTTTCTCCACCGTGGGCTCCAAGATAAATCTCTGTGCCTGTAAGATTATTCCTGTCAGGCTTTTCGGTACAGTGGTGAGAAACATAATACATCTTGTTTTTCTAACGCATTTCAAAACTTCTGTATTTCAGGATGAGGTGGAAAGAAAGAAAGAAAGAAAGAAAGAAAGAAAGAAAGAAAGAAAGAAAGAAAGAAAGAAAGAAAGAAAGAAAGAAAGAAAGAAAGGAAGAAAGGAAGAAAGGAAGGAAGGAAGGAAGGAAGGAAGGGAGAGAAAGAAGAAAGAAAGAAAGAAAGAAAGAAAGAAAGAAAGAAAGAAAGAAAGAAAGAGAAAAAAGAAAGGAAGGAGGGAGGGAAGGAAGGAAGGAAGGAAAGAAGGAAGGAAGGAAGGAAGGGAAAGGAAGAAAGGAAGGAAGGAAGGAAGGAAGAAAGGAAAGAAAGAAAGAAAGAAAGGAAGGAAGGAAGGAAGGAAGGAAATAGTCCTTCTTAAGCTCAATGAATGATTTTGTTTTATTTATTTTTAAAACTATACACAGTGGCTATAACTTTTTAAATGTCCTTAAACATTACAGATAAAGGAATAAAAGACATTGTAAAAGCTTACAAAACAACTTTAGTAAAAAAAAAAATAGTGGTTATTTTAGTAAAAACTGCAACCAAATATGCAATTTTAAATGAGATGAATTTTTTTTCTTGTATCACATACAGTTCCTGATTTTAGGTAGGACAGAGAATACAGCTCTCCAATAATCAGTGTTTTAGGGTACTTAACTATAGTAATAAAAGTAAGAGAATAATAGGAAATCCAGCTGATTGGTGTTTCACCTGGAATCGTTATTTTTGTGGTTTCAAGGCACAGCCTTGAGATGTAGCTCAGTGTCAGAGTGCTTGCCCAAAATTAAATAATTTAAGCATTTTGTGTAATAAGGAAGATAGAACGGCACCAATAATATTTCAGGCACAGATCCTGATAAGGCCTTTTTTTCCCCCTTTTTTATTATTATCATTTCTTACAATTTATTCAATTTGTATCCCGGCTGTGGGCCACTCCCTTGACTTTTCCCAATCCCAGCATAAGGACTTTTTTAAGATAGTTTAAATACCATTTTATTCTCTACTCATGGAAAGTTTGCAGTTCCTGTCCTTAAATATCCTGTTCCTTAAATATAAAGATATGAAGACACTTTCATCTCCTGGAATTTAGCCTATCTGCTATTGCTGAATGTTTTTTGTATACGTATCATAAATCTCTGGAAATAGTCACATGAAAGCTATGTGACAGATTATGACAGACTTTCTCTTTTGAGTCTAGGACAGGACTAGACATTAAGATCCACGCAACAGGGCTGGCGACGAAGCTCATTGGTTGACATCACTGGTTGCTTTCCCAGAGGAGCATGGTTCAAATCCCAGCACCCACCTGACAGTTAACAACTGAGTCAAGCTCCAGTGGTTGCACAGGCCTTTTATCGCCCCTACAGGCACCGCACGTGTGTGCTGCACCACACATGTATGCATACAATGTACCGTGTCCATTAAAGAAGATGATCTAACCATCCATGAAATAAAAATCAATAAATGGCTTAAGAAAATTTTAATCTGGTGGAGCTGTGACCTGTAATAGCCACAATGTCCATTTCCTTTAAAAGAGTGTTTGCAAATATGATAAAAGCAAATGAGTTCTATTTAAAAATCTAAAAATAGCTCCATTAGGAGACTAACAGAACTGAAATATCTGGGCACAGGGGTCTTTTCTGAGACTGATTCTCCAACCAAAGACCATGCATGGAGATGAACTAGAACCCCTGCACAGATGTAGCCCATCGCAGCTCAGTATTCAAGTGAGGGGAACAGGGACTATCTCTGACTCAGTGGCTGGCTCTTTGATCACCTCCCCTTAAAGCAGGGCAGCCTTACCAGGCCATAGAGGAGGACATTGCAGGCCCTATCCTGATAAGTTAGGGTCAGATGGAAAGGGAGGAGGCCCTCCTCTATCAGGGGACTTGGAGAGGGGCATGGGAGGAGATGAGGGAGGGGGCATGGGATTGGGAGAGAATGAGGGAGGGGGCTACAGTTGAGATACAAAGTGAATAAACTGTAATTAACATAAAACATAAAAATTAATTTAATTATCTAAAAATTTACTAGTGTACATATATGTTTGCATTTTATTAATATTGCAAAGTATAAATTAAATAATAATTTCAGTAAATCATAATTATACTTAGCAAGAATTTATTATGAGATACATATATATATCATAATAAATTATATATAATATAATATATTATATATATATAATCCTCTAGGTTTGATTTCTCTTAAGATCTTTACTAACATCAGATAGAATCGATCAAACAAACAAAAAACACTGAAATCATACCAAACTCAATTTCACATTGACCTTCGCTTATTGATGGGTTTAGAATTATTTTATGTATCGTACATATGATAGAGGTTTTTAAACACCTAATTTTAGTTATATCTAACAACAAGGTAACTTTTGTGCACATTCCGTTCTGCCATATTGTCAGAAATATAGACATTTTATATAATATATATATATATATATATATATATATATATATATACCACTTACAAAATCTAAAAACCAAGACTCAATGAGATGGGGCTAGCAATAACCAATAGAGTTTTACACAACACAGACCCAAGGTCAAGCAGCAAGAAGCAGCCAGCCTTCGATGTGAGAAACATGGAGGACAGAATGAAAAGAAAGAAAAACTCCTCCATGGTGTGAATAGTGCAGTGTGTCGCCTGGCAGAGTGTAAGAGCCAAGAGAAAGGGAAGGATGAATTACTATCCAACCTATCTCATTCTTCCAAGGCCAAATCCCGAAAGTAAGTTATTGTCTTTAGCCTAAAGTCACCCGGACTCAGGGAACAGTAAATTTCATGGGGCAGACCACCCCAGCTGAGGGCAATATCCATGAGGGTGACCGGTGACCGCATGCTGGCCCCGAAGCAATCATCTCACAGGGGCCAGACTGCTCTCCTGAAGCAAGCAATGACAGGGAAAATATTTTCAGACAGTCCTGTAGACCAGAGTTTAGACAATGACCAAGACTTTTTAATTACCTCCCAGGGTTCAGTGTTTTCTCTGCCTAAGGCAAGAAAGGTCAAGTCAATGCCCTCCAAATAAATCTGAGATGTGTGGGCACCTTTATTTTTTTTTTTTCTATTCATAACTTGAAATAAATATCTTCCTCTACTTTTCAATTCATTGTTTTAATTGGTGGAACTGGAACAAGTGGCCAGGTCTAGCCCTTTGTGGCTTCTGTCTTAAAACTCTTGTTACAAGAGAAGACAATCGATGCTGGCTCAGTACTGAGCAGAACTTCAGAAGTTCAGGAAAATCCATTAAAATACTATCATCCCCTCCCCTCACCTCCAACTCAGTCACAATGAGCAGGGAGTACTCATAGCAAGCTATGCACTCAGTCTATGCACTCTGGTTGTTAGGTGAGAATCACAGAGGACACCAGAGACAAACAAATAGCACAGACCAAGCTTGCCAAGAACATATGGCTGAGATGGTCATAGTAGGAAGACGTGGTGGCATAAATGGCCACTCTCTGCTGCTCTTATACAGCTATCTCCAGGGAAAAAAGGAAACTTCTTTTTCTGGTTTATTATTGCTATTATCATTACAATTATCATCCTTTAGCTGTACTAAAATCTACAGACCTAAAGAAGCTAAACAATAAGGAGGTCCTCTGAATGAGAGGACCAAATCTCATTCAGAATGGCAAACAGGATAGATGCCAGAATCAGTGGAAGAGAGGAAACAGGATGGGATCCTACTATAGAGGGTCCTCTGAAAGGATCCACCCAACAGGGAATCGAAGCAGATGCTGAGACTCACAGCCAGACTTTGGGCAGAATGCAGGGAGTCTTATGGAAGAAGAGAGGGGTAGGGATAAAAGGACATGGAGGGGACAGGAGCCCCACAAGGAGACCAACAAAACTAGAAGTTCTGAGCCCAGAGGGTACTGATGGACTAACAAAGGACCATGCATGGAGAGGACCTAGACCCCCTGCTCAGATGTAGCCAATTGGCAGCTCAGTCTCCATGTGGGTTTCTGAGGAAGGGGAGTGGGGGCTGCCTCTGTCATGAGCTCAGTTGCCTGCTCTTTGATCAGTTGTCCTTTGCGGCCCAGAGGATCTAGGCAGTCCTGCTGAGACTTGATAAACTATGGGCAAGTGGCAGAGGAGAAGTCTCCCTTTCAGTGGACTAGGGGAAGGGAGTAGGCAGGAAGAGGGTGGGAGGGTGGAACTGGGAGGAGTTGAGGAAGAGGGCTTCACACAGGATATATAATGAATAAATTGTGAAAAAAATTAAAATAATAATTAAAAAAAACTTTGAATTAAGTGGCCACTTTTCTGGCCATTTGAAGAGAGACTATAGAATAGGTAGCATGGAATCAACATTTTGGATAACTTGTAAGTAGGTATTCTATGAGCAAAATGGCTCAAAATAGTGAAGCCTTGGAAATGCGATACTGTATATAAAGGATTATTATTTCTGAGCAGATTTAGGTCTTTATTTACAACTGAACAGAAACTGATATCTGAGTTGGTTTTCCGGCTATCCCGAATCAAACTAGAAGATTCCCTACCCCAAATTATCCACATCTGACAGCTTAGAATATTTGCAACGTTTTCCTCTCTCAAGCCAGAAAAAAACAATAAAACAAAACCAACAAAAAACCACAAAGGCCAACTTGATGTGTGGCATTGGCCTTTAGTCTCAGTATTAGGAAGTAAAGGTATTTGTATCTCTGTGAGTTTGAGGCCTGTCTGGTCCATACAGAGAGTTCTACATAGTGAGAGGCTTTCTAAAAACAAACACGAAGATCACTTTAATATCCTTCCACCCCTTCAGATGCACTCTGGTCTTTCACTGTGTGTTTACTTTCCCTCTAAATACTAGGTTTTAAGCATTTGTGTTTGGAAATTACAGAAAACTCATTACTAAAGAAAATTTGACATGAATGATAGAGGAATAAAAGTTTGAATTATTAGCTCTGTTTTAGATATTAGGGTCACAGAAAAGCAATGTAGTGCTAAAAATAAGATGTAAATTAGCAGTATGAAATTTACAAGTGGAGTTCACATTTGTGTACCATATGGAGTATGCAATAGCTTCTGAATACAGAATTCCAGCCTCCTGGAATGCCCCTTAGATTATAAATTTTTTAAACATTCATGCCTTTCCAAAGCTTATTAAAGTCATAACCAATTCTGTATATGACAATTGCTTCCTAACATTTGCATACTTCACTCTTTCTGTCCTTTGATTATTCAATTTGAGATCAAATGCAAGATTGTGTATAACTACAAAGGCATTTACTCTGTAGAAAATTTGTATTTAGATCTCTTCTTTTTGTAGGTGAATAGAAATTCTGAATAATGCAGGCAAGTTGGAGTCTGAGGTACCCTACGCGCCTACTATTAATATAAGTTGGGGTTTAGGGTACAGGAAAACTAGTGCTACTGATCTGCAGAGCAGGCCCTTTGTCTGGTCCTCAGGTACAGTCAGAGAGGCACTATTCATGGAAGTGACTCTCATTGGCTTGCTATGCCATCTCTGTGCCCTTGATTTAAAGGGAATGATTTCTTTCCATAAGGGACAGAGGTTCCTGCCTGGCTTCTGACTTACCGTATCTGAATCATGATCTGCTTCAGTGTGCCAAAGACTTCCATTTTTAGCTTTGATGACTGGGTGAAGAACATAGCATTCTAAAATGACCATGACCTTTTAATAATTAATATTTTTGCCTTATTGCCTAATTTCATCTACTCCTTCCTGTAGGCTCAGACTGCAAATTAGACAAAGACTTTTTATCTTGCACATAGGGAGGTCAATCTTCTGAAAGAGTCTTTAAACAGGAGTTGAATTAACCTTGAATCATACAGGCCATGCTGGAAACAGAATTGAATATTTCCGACATTTTTAATAAGACAAAGTATCTTTAGTTCACTGCAAAGGACCTGATGGAGTGAAATAGTATATGTAACAAAAGTAATAGTAGAATCTTCTAGAAAATAATTTAATTTTTTATCAGTTGTAAGAGACTCAAGTTTTAAATTGTTTATGGTGAGTTACATTTCTTGTTGCTTAAGGAGGAAAGGGTAATTCTGGCACACTGAGGGTGCACTCATGTCAAAGAAGCCGGGTTGCTTGATCCTTGACATAGCTGGTCCCATTGCTTCCAAACTCAGGAAGCCGAGAGCAATGACTGCTGGTGCTCACCCACTCCTGCTTCAGTCTGCATATCCAGCCCATGGAATGGCGTTGTCCACATGGCGTTGTCTACATGGCGTTGTCCACATGGCGTCGTCCACATTTAGGCTAGGCACGTGAGCTGATCCAATGTAGAAACTACATCTCAGGAATGTCCTGAGAGTGTGGATCTTTGATGATTCTAGATTCTTCCAAGTGGACAATCAAAATGAAGCCTCATAAAACTCTGTTCTTGAGAGCATTAGTAGCAGCTTTATTTGTAATACCTAGAACCTGGAAACAGCCCACATGTCACTCAACAAAGGAATGGATACAGAAACTGTGGTACATTTACACAATGGAATACTATTCAGCAATTAGAAAGAAAGAAAGAAAGAAAGAAAGAAAGAAAGAAAGAAAGAAAGAAAGAAAGGAAATCATGAAATTTGCAGGTAAATGGTGGGAACTGGAAAAGATCATCCTAAGTGAGGTATCCCAGAAGCACAAAGACACACATGGTATATACTCACTTATAAGTGATATTAGACATATAATATAGGATAAACATACTAAAATCTGTACATCTAAAGAAGCTAAGCATGAAGGAGGACCCTGGGTAAGATGATCAGTTCTCACTCAGAAAGGCAAATGGGACAGGCATTGGAAGAGGGAGGAAACGGGAACAGGACAGGAGACTACCACAAAGGGTCTCTGAAAGACTCTACCCAGCAGGGTATTAAAGCAGATGCTGAGACTAATAGCCAAACTTGGGCCAGAGTGCAGGGAATTTTATGAAATAAGGGGAAGATAGAAAGACATGGAGAGGACAGGAGCTCCAGAAGGAGAGCAACAGAACCAAAACCAAAACCAAAACCAAAACAACAACCAACCAAACAAACAAAAATACAAAAAACATCTTGCACAGGGGTCTTTTCTGAGACTGATACTCCAACCAAGGACCATGCATGGAGATAACCTGGAACCCCTGCTCAAATGTAGCCCATGGCAGGTCAGTCTCCAAGTGGATTCCCTAGTAATAGGAAAAGGGACTGTCTCTGACATGAACCCTTGGGCTGGCTCTTTGATCATCTCCCTCTGAGGGGAGACCAGCCTTACTAGGCCACAGAAGAGGACAATGCAGCCAGTCCTGATGAGACCTGATAAGCTAGGGTCAGAGGGAAGGGGAAGAGGACCTCCCCTATCAGTGAACATGGGAAGGGGCATGGGAGAAAATGAGGGAGGGTAGGTGGGATTAGGAGGGAATAAGGGAGGGGGCTACAGTTGGGATACAAAGTGAATAAACTATAAAGAATAAAAAATAAATTAATTTTAAAAAGAACATTAGTCATATATTGTCCTATTATAGATTTTCTTTATAGTGCTTTGGATATTAACCTTGTGACTAATCTCTCATTGGAATTAGTATAATCAGGAGTGTTTGACACTCCAGTCTTAGTCATCTTTGGATGAGAAGATTTTGCCATCATTTAGGTAAACTTTACAATGAATAAGAAGAATCTTTAACAATTATTCTGTTTCCCTATGTCATAAGAATTATTACTTTCTACATTACTGTATTGCCTATGTCTTGCAAACTCTGTCTCATTAAATTAATTATCCATTAAGTTGTGATCTAGAGTACATACCAAGTTGTACCTCATGTTTCCTTTTGAGACAGTAATAATGTTGACATGCATTAGGCTTTGTATTTATTTGTATTTAAATTTATTTCGTTATATGCTACTATATGTTTCTGACTCTGCATTGTAAAAATTTGACAAGGCATTCCTTGTGTGTGTGTGTGTGTGTATGCATACACATATACACATGTACATATATACATGCGTATATATGTATAAGTATATATACATGTATATATATATATTATGTACATATATATATTACAAGGAAGCCTTGACCAATTCTTTTGATGAAGAATGACAGACAGAGAGAGAAAGAAAGACAGAGAGAGACAGAAAGCAACAGAGAGCCCCCCCTTGGCCAGAACAACTAAGTTTGTCATTCACATGGGACAATGAAATAATAGTCTAATATTCCTTTCATTAATTAAATGCTGTTTTAAAGACTACTACAAAGGACATCATTCTAAAGGCTGAAAATTCTTTCAGAATGAAGGAGTCATTCAAGGTATCCTAAACGGCTCATGAAACATAAAGGAATATGAAGTGTCCGTGTAGCTGTCCATGAACAGAAGGAGAAGAAAACACACGATTGGTAAAGAGAAGTGCATGGGGTATTCAGAAGAAAGATATTAAAGCTGCACCTCAGTAATCATCAGACTTAAGCTATGTTGTCTCAATCTATTTAATCTTTACATTGTAAACTACAGGTAGAATCCCAGGAAAGGAAGCACCCACATGTTCCTAGCCTTCACCCAGCAGAAGCATGGTTGATTCCCCTGATTCCCTGAATTTTTTGATAAAAGCTCAAAGGCTAAACTACAAAACAATGCTGACGTTGATAAAGCAGCCTAAAACAAACAATAAATATGGTTCATCGTACTGAAAATAAATCTGTTCTTACTACCAATAATAAGTCTAAACAACAAAGTTCTCCAAACCTGATCCCTACATAAGTTATTTACACATTTTATCTATTAATTTTGTATGATTTTGCTAACAGACTTTATTATGAAGAAATTCTTGGGTTATGATGGTTGGGTATTTGTACATTTTATGTTTATGCTAATATGGAGGGTTTAATTATAGGCAACTGACATCTTAACAACCATGATAATTAAATACTCTACTTTGATATCAATAAAAAAGCCATGAGAAAATTTACAAGTATCTCTAGGGCAAAACATATAAATAAATAGAAGAAACAAGGAAAATTACAAGTGTTTCCTGGATGAGTAATCGTGAGCCTTCATCAATTTAGACATCATTCTAGTGAACAGATGAAGGTCTGTGGACTTGACCAAATGGGGCCTAGCAGGCTTCCAGCCAGCACCTGCTCTTTCACTTTGTGTAAGTCAGCTCACTTTCTTTTGTTGACATGTCCATCTGTCTATTCACCCACAGGCCTGTCAGTCTGTCTGTTTTCAGATGGGGAGGGTCATGGTTTCCTATTTAGAAATTAATAAAATCTAGCAAAGAAGATACACAGAGCTTTAGGATCCAACTTTCCAGCCCACTAAGTGCTGCATTAGGTGTTTTCTTTAAGGAAATGCATGCAGCGCATTAAGGGGCCCCTGAGGCTGAGTTCTGGATGATGGAGAAAACAATCACAATAGAATTGTGTTCTCAGTTTTCCTTGATTACCAAACCAAACATCTCATGATATTATTTAAGTAGTATGATATCGTCATGCCCATAACTCAGCACCGTCATCTACGCCCTCTTCTCAATCACAATTCCTGAATGACCCAGGCTTCCCATTCCTTCCTGATGGTGTTGCTCAGAGCATCTTGGAGTGAAACAAGGATGAATGAAGCAAAGAAGCTGCTGCTGATATGAGGTTGCTCTCTGTCTCTCTCCTTCCTCCCCCCTCCTTTCCGTGTCTACCTCTCTATCCTGTATTTGCTCTAAAAGAAAGTAAAATTTCGTAATTGCTGTATTGTTCCATACAATGACCCATAGAATTCTTAAATTATCTTTTTTTTTTTCGTGATACAATGCCATCACTTGATGTCTTAGAGAAAGAATCACTTGATCCTCCCTGTTTTATGAACAATGGGTATTAAATGAATACTGACATATATGAAGGTGTGAGGATAATAAGATTTGAAAGACAAAAATATTTTTGTTCCCTCATGTATTAAAAAAAAACAAAACTGCTTTTCAATTTTTTTGGGCATCAGTGTGGATGCCAGTGTGAAGAAGTGCATCTGGTGTCACCTGACCGAGAGCCTCATGTACCTTCAATGTCCCCCAAGGTATTTCTCAATGCGACTTTAGCTTTGGTTTCCCTTATAATAGTAGGCAGTCTAGGTGAACAGAACCACAGGCACTGAACCATTTAAAACAAAGAAATGGAAGCATCCGCAGGAAATAGGGAGACTCAACGTAAGTTTAATTTGAAACACACTAAACATGGTGACTAGCTTATAGGCCTTTGCTCATCGTTAGTGTTCTTAACCCAGACTATAACTTACTTGGCAGTCTATTGTAATTCACAAGTTCATTGTTAATTTCTGTAATCCCTGCTTCACATATGAGCAAATGAAAGCATGAAACCGAGGGACTTACCCAAGACTCAGCTCCTTAAGTCACAGTGCTTGTCACGACCTCAGTGATCTGCCCGTGAAATCCACACACACATTATCTCCATATGAACTTACTATTAAATATATACACTTCAAATATACATTATCATTAAACAACAATAAATCTTCTATTTAAATTAATAAATCATCAATAAATAATAAAGCAAAGCATTGAATAACAAATTAATTATATATAGGCAGGAGTTGAAGTTTTGGCTTTCTGAAAAGCTGGCTTACAGCTTAAAAAAGTTACAGGTGCACAATAGTTCTAAGGTGTTCACTTCAAAACCAGGAGTAAATTATTCAATATGACTCCATTGCTATTGAAGAGAAGATGCTTGTTAGAATTCCTAGTAATAAAGAGGGTATTGGACAACAAAGAAAAAGATAGCAATATTCACCCCAGAATAACATCAAAATGGAAGGAAAAAGCAGATACAAGTTAGCAATGTAATGTCAGAAAAGACAGAATTAAAACCAAAGAAGACAGACAGGCAGGCAGTCAGAAAGACAAACAGACAGACACACACACACAAAGATAAAGAGAGAGAGATAGAGACATAGAGAGAGAAAGGAGGGGGAAGAGAAAGAGAGGGCTGGAGACTATTAGAAAGAAAATGGTTATGATCAGAACCAGAACTCGAATCCTTAATTTTTAAATATCTCATAAGATGATAGATACAATATAGTGTTAGAAGAATCATATTGAGTGACAATATGATAATAAAGAAATCAATGACAAAAAGCATTCAAAATCTCAGTAAAAATATATAGAAGCAGAGGAAGGAAGATTTTTTTTTCAATGCAGTTTATTCAGGAACCTTGAACAATCATCTGACCTTGGGGAAAGCCAGCCCACAGCTTAAATAGCCTCTGGGTAGACAACCCCAGCATGCCACGTGGGCAATGCAGATAGGTCCACATACATGGAGCAAGCCAGATCCTCAGCCTTAGCCAAATGTGGAGTTGTTTGTGACAGAGAGCACTCACCATCGGGAAGGTGGAAGGCGGAAACCAGCTCCATCTTTAAGGCATAGCATTCCGCAGCTCTCTACAGTTCCCCCTTTTTGTTTTAGACGCATCAGGCAAGAGTAGAGGTCTGATCTCTGATATTAGAAATAAATTGGGACTTTGTACAGATGTTCATTTAGGTGTCATCCACCCAAAGAGCATCAGACCCGTCCGATACCTTTTTCTCAGAGGCGGGACCTGGGGCATCAACCCGCATGCAATCAGACATGTTCTTCTCTGGGTCCAAAGCGGCTGACCCTGAGTGTAGTGCTTAGCCTCGCATCCTGAGCATAACATTTTAGCTTTTTCTGGTAGCCAACCATGCTTGGGGAGACTGTCCTGCTTCAATGGCTGTAAAGGAAGATTTAACTACACCATTTTTTAAGGCATACTTTGAAACATAAAAACTATGTAATTCTACAAGGCAGAGTTAATGATAAGGGGAAGACTTGTGGAGAAAGGCTTGCCTAGAGGGCTTCCCATATGCCATGTGGTCCTACTGTGTACAGATCTGTGGGTCTGTCCTGTACTGGCCTCTGGGATTTGGGGTAAGAACAGGATATAATGAGCTGCTTCACTGAATATGGGATTCAAGGTTCCTGCTGAACCATGTATCATACCATCCTACATCTTTCCTCAGCAATTGCATGATTTCTGTCTAGAACCTTGAAACTGTCTGTGCAAGTTTTATGCTTTGACCAATAAAGCCTTCACAGTCCTTGGCAGCTCACATACATGTGACTATGTGCATCATGTATGTGCATTTGTGTGTCCACAAGCACCCATGTGTGCTTGTCCATGGGTAGAGGGCTGAGATGAAAAAAATAAAGGTGTCTCTCTCTATCATAGTCACTGAACAGGACCTCAGCAATGTGCTAGATAAGCTGGCTACCAAGTCTCAGGAATTCCCCTGTCCCTAGCTCTCCCAGCACTGGGAATTCAGAAGTGTACAACCATGCCTGGCTGTTAAATGTGTGGTAGAGATTTTAACTCTGGCCTCCCATACTCACAAGGCAAGCATTCTGCAGAATGAACCATTTTTCTGAACCCTGGCCCTTGTTAGTTTTGACAAAGAGAATGAAACAAGATTAAAATATAGATTTCTCAAGAAGAAGTTTCAAAGCTCTTTTCAAATTGGAATAGACTGCCTGGGATATTGAAATGAATGTCTGCTTCTAGTTGTTAAATTAAGAAAAGAAAAAGGAAAAGAAAAGAAAACCAGTCTCCCACTCTCCTGTTGGCTAATGGGTGTTAGAAGCCAAGCAGTGAGAGGTGTCAGCCTTCCCAAATGTCTTTTGAGATTGGGTCCCACCCAGTTCTATTCTGGCAGGATCATGAGTGCGGGTATGTTTGTGACAGGAAAATTGAACAAACTCATTTGAGAGCTTACATGCATGGCTTTTGAAGTCAGCGTGAGCATCAAAGAACGGGGATCCATCTCATCAAAGACCATTGGCCAGAGCGCAGCAGAAACCATGCCACCAAGACCATGCTAAAGCACAGCCACTCCCACCATCCCAACTCTGACTGCCTCTGTTTAACTGCACAGATCTTATTTACTTTAAGGGAAAATGTGATTCATGGTACATTCAATATCTGACCCTGTCAGAGTGAAGCTGACAGGTGTACAATCGTAGGGGAAAATTCAAAAAGACTGTCTTTTCTCTCCGTAGAGAATGGATTCTTTTCTATGTTACCACGGGACTATATTCACAGAGGGCAGTGGACAGGGTAGGTGGATGTATAACTGAAGAGAGTAAGAACCAGAGGGGAAGGAGGACACCAAAAATAGATAGATAGATAGATAGATAGATAGATAGATAGATAGATAGATAGATAGATAGATAATAAAATAATAAAAAGACCATCAGAAGCAGTGGTTCAAAACCTCAAGGTGTCAAATGGCCCTTTCACAGGGGTCACATTTTTATATCCTCCTTATCAGATATTTACATTATGATTCATAAAACTAGCAAAATTACAGTTATGAAGCAGCAACAAAAAATGTTTTTGTTTTTTTTTTTTTGTTTTTTTTGTTTGGAGGTTACCACAATGAAAGAAATGGCATTGAAGGGTCATAGCATCTTGAAAGTTGAGAACTGTTGCTCTAACTCAACATGAGCAAAGCTTCTATAAACTCACAGAGACTGAAGCAACATGCAAAAGGCCTCCATGGGCTGGCACCAGGTATGTATTATGGCTTCCAAGTTAGCCTCTCTATGGTGTCTTTGAGTATATCTCTGATTCTTGTGCCTTCTCTTGGGATCTTGGGATCTTTTTTTTTTTTTTTTTTTCCTGTTGTTTTGTCTTGTCCAACTCCAAAGTGATAGTTTCTGTTTTATCTAATTTTATTTTGTTATATTTTTAAATGAATGAATAATAAATACTGATACAGATAAAATTAGATAAATTAACAAAGAAATTTTGTTTTGTTATATTGTTAAATGAATGAGTGACAAATACCAATACACATAAAATTAGATAAATTAACAAAGAAACAGAGAAATGAAATATGCATAAATGGAAACAATGATTGAAAAAAGAGGCTATGAATTTGAAGAGAAGCAAGTAGGGGTACATGGAATATTTCGGAGGGAGGAAAGGTTCCTGTCGGCTCCACCTCTGCTGCCAGCCTGACACAGCTGCTATTTCTCCCTGTTTTTTGGTTGGAGAACAGTATGTAACTATGAAAAAACATGTGTCTGATAGAGTGAGTGCTATATGCACAAGGCTAAGAGATGGATAGGAACAAATTTATTTCTAAGAGGCATGGCTGGCCAAAGTCCATTTTCAGGGTATGTTTCCTTTGGAGCCATAGATAAGAAACCTACTGAATTTTATTTCTTAAACTTGTTTGAGTCAAAATCTAAGCCTTTTATTAAACAAACTTCACCCTTAGTTAATGCTAAATAAAAACTATTCACATGCTCCTTGAAGAAATTAGAATTTAACTTAAAGATTAAAACTTGGATATCTAAAAAAAAAAAAAAAAAAAAAAAAAAGTTGTATAAGCCAGGCAGAGTGGCACATGCTTTTAATCCCAGATCGTGGGAGACTAGGAAGGCACATCTCTATGAACTCAAGGTTAGCAGGATCCACATAGCAAGTTCCCCAATAGTCAGGGCTATATAGAGAGAGACCCTGCTTCAAGCAAACAGCAAACACACAAACAAAATAGTACTATTGTATAATCTCATAAATTTGTTGTATTTCTCTTCTGTTGAATTAAATAACTATATAATTCAAAGTCTACTGTTGATAATTTGTTCATGTTTTCCATTATTCTGCAACTCTGTCACGACACACACACAAAATAATACAACAAAGATGTTGATTCTAATGACAATATATTGATGTATGTATGTTAATTGTGATTAGCATACTGATTCTAACATGCCAGTCCCTGAAACTTTTAAGCATGTAACACTATGTTTCACAAATATATGTGGGTGTAAACCAGCTAAATTTAAGCAAAGAGATTATCCTGGTAAGCTTCATGTAATTGCTGGGACTCAGTGTAGGTGTAGGAGAAACAGAGGGTTAGAGTGGCCATGTCTAGGAAGGACTCAACCACTGCTATTGATTTTGAAGGAGGGTAAAGGGACCACAAACTGAAGAATAGAGTGGCAGTGAAGGAAGCAGCTTCTTGACTGTAGCTCTGCAAGATCAAGGTTGGATTAGATGTGACAGAAATAGGAAGAAATAGCTCAGTGTTGTCTAAGCTGATAAGCATCTGTAAATCTGCAGAAAATGAATATATCCACTCCAAATTCACAGTGTTCGTGAATCTATCCTGGGAAGCCTTATCCCGATGCTGATGACAATACCAGCTCTGGAACGACAGTTGCCAGAGAGAATAATTCAGATTTTGCTTCAGAGAAAAAGCTGAGACCTCTAGAGGCAATCTCTTAAAAAACTCAGACTCTGACAATGGCCACTCTCAGCTGCTCCATCGTAGTATCGAATTCTCCAGTCCAATTACCTAAAATATAGCTCGACAATTGTTTAGACAGATTTGCAGCACAGGAAAAATTCTCATGTTGTATGCTAGTGACACAAAGTCCAGCATACTTTCATTGACAGCCAGGTTGAGCGATTTGCCATAGGGTATCAATTTGCTCCTGCAAGAGGTCAATCCTCTGATTGAACACCATCAAGCTTCCTTTTAGTTGAGCATTAATTCCTTTATGTACAACTAAGGCATGAGCTACATTGGCTAAATGATTATTCAGGGTCTGAGCAGTCTGCCCAGTATGACTCATGGCTAATGCCCTGGTGGTAGCTCCAACAGCCGTCAATGAGATGGTAGTAACAATGGTGGCTGTAGTTCCAAGATCCCTTTTCTGTCTGAAGAGAGTCACAAACTAGCCACAGGATTATCAACATGGATTGCTGCAGCCATGAATCATCTGAAGGAATGGGCGGGCATGGGAGTGTTAGCAGGCCTTCTGGTGTTGGTCTCCTTGGTTTGCCTGTGGTATATATGCAAGATTAGAGTCTCACAACAGTGTGATGCAGCCATGATCATTCAGGCCTTTACAGCCATTGAAGCAGGACATTCTCCCCAAGCATGGTTGGATACCATAAAAAGCTAAAATGATACGCTCAGGATGCGAGGCTAAGCACTGCACTCAGGGTCAGCCGCTTTGGACCCAGAGAAGAGCATGTCTGATTGCATGCGGGTTGATGCCCCAGGTCCCGCCTCTGAGAAAAAGGTATCGGACGGGTCTGATGCTCTTTGGGTGGATGACACCTAAATGAACATCTGTACAAAGTCCCAATTTATTTCTAATATCAGAGATCAGACCTCTACTCTTACCTGATGCGTCTAAAACAAAAAGGGGGAACTGTAGAGAGCTGCGGAATGCTATGCCTTAAAGATGGAGCTGGTTTCCGCCTTCCACCTTCCCGATGGTGAGTGCTCTCTGTCACGAACAACTCCAAATTTGGCTAAGGCCGAGGATCTGGCTTGCTTCCATGTATGTGGACCTATCTGCATTGCCCCCGTGGCACGCCTGGGTTGGCTACCCAGAGGCTATTTAAGCTGTGGGCTGGCTTTCCCCGGGGTCCGAGGATTGTTCAAGGTTTCTGAATAAACTGCATTGAAAAAAAAAAAAAAAAAAAAAAAAAAAACACCTCAGACTCTCAGTAAGGAGCTAGATGTGTTCCTTCTGACCCTATGCCTGACTGACTCAATGGTTCCTTGTATTCTGCACACAGACCCAGTGGGGGTGAGGAGATTTGGAACAGCCTCAAAACCGCTCCTGATAATTACTGTTAATGCCTAAGAACCCAGAAAATTCTTCTCCAGTAACTGGAGAAAACAAATGTCTAATTAGCAATGGACAATAAAGTAGGGAAAACTGAGTTGCCATTCCAAAAGGTGCAAATAAAAATGGGTGCTGTTGTGCTTGAACGATGTAAAACAGTGAATATAACACTTAGAGCCACTGTGTTCAGCGGCAGCAGCACAACTCTCAACAATGTGGGGACTGAAGGTGCTTCCCTTGCTGGGCGATATTTTAAAAACGGACATTTCATACCTTTGTGGAAAAGAGGACCCATAAAAAAAAGAATTCCTAGTCTAGTCCGAGGGCACCTTATTCTATTTCCCAGCCATATGATGTCTGTAAATCTTTGCATCATACTCCTTTTTGGGAGTTACGGTATATTTTGCAGGAGATCTGAAACTCCTCTGACAAAAAAAAAAGCAAAAAAGATCAGAATTAGAACAATGTGCAATTTCATAAATCGATAGTCTTGTGTAACTTTTACTGAATTTAATACATTTAGATAGTTTTAGGTCTAATTTCAAAATATGGCAGTGGAACAGTCTGTTTTCAGTAGTCTATTACTGAAGAGAAAAAGAGCATTGCTCGTGGTAAAAAAAATGAACTTGCCTTTTCCCTTGGTCTTCCCGACTCTCTGTTTACTTACTTATTGAGTCTGTTTAAGAAAGCAATCTAAGAATATTGCCATCAGGGAAATGCAAATCAAAAGGACCCTGAGATTTCACCTTACACCCATCAGAATGGCCAAGATGAAAAACTCCAGTGACAACACATGCTCAAGGGGCTGTGGAGAAAGGGGAACACTCTTCCACTGCTGGTGGGAATGTAAAATTGTACAACCACTCTGGAAATCAATCTGGTGCTTTCTCAGACAACTAGGAATAGAGCTTCCTCAAGATCCAGCCATACCACTCCTAGGCATATAGTCAAAAGAGGCTCAAGTACACAATAAGGACATTTGCTCAACCATGTTTGTAGCAGCCTTATTTGTAATAGCCAGAAACTGGAAACAGCCCAGATGCCCCTTTAATGAAGAATGGATGCAGAAATTGTGGTACATCTACACAATGGAATATTACTCAGCAATGAAAAATAAGGAAATCATGAAATTTGCAGGTAAATGGTGGGACCTGGAAAGGATCATCCTGAGTGAGCTGTCCCAGAAGCAGAAAGACACACATGGTATATACTCACTCATATAGACATGTAATATAGGATAAACCTACTAAAATCTGTACATCTAAAGAAACTAATCAAGAGAGAGGACTCTGACTAAAATCCTCAATCCCCGTCTGGAAAGGCAAAGAGGAAGGACATCAGAAGAAGAAAACAGGAAACAACCTAGAAACCCACCATGGAGGGACTCTGAAAGGCTCTGCCCTGCAGAATATCAAAGCAGATGCTGAGACTTATGGCCAACAGTTGGGCAGTGTGCATGGAATCATATGTAAGAAGTGGGAAATAGTAAGATCTGGAGAGGACAGGAACTCCACAAGGAGAGCAACAGAACCAGAAATTTGAACATAGGGGTCTTCCCAGAGACTCATACTCCAACCAAGTACCATGCATGGAGATAACCTAGAACCCCTGCACAGATGTAGACCATGGCAGTTCAGTGTCCAAGTGGGTTACATAGTAATGGGAAGAGGGACTGCCTCTGATTGGCCTGCTCTTTGATCACCTCCCCCTGAGGGGGGAGCAGCCTTACCAGGCCACAGAGGATGACAATGCAGCCACTCCTGATGATACCTGATAGACTAAGATCAGAAAGAAGGAGAGGAGGACCTCCCCTATCAGTGGACTTGGGGAGGGGCATGTGTGAAGAAGGGAGAGGGAGGGTGGGACCAGGAGGGGAGGAGGGAGGGGCTTATGGGGGGATACAAAGTAAATAAAGTGTAATTAATAAAAATAAAAAATATAAGAAAAAAAGAATATTGCTAATTGACATTGTGCCAAAAGATAAGTGGGGCTATAAATTTTTAAAGATCAGATATATGAATTCCTTTAGGAAAGTTAAATGTATAAATATATATATGTGTATAATATATATATATATATATATATATATATATATATACCCTCTTTGGATCAGAGATATTACAGGCAATTCATGTTGATGGAATTCAGAAACAGCTGCTGCCCTTAGTACGGTAACCATGTTTACATCACCACTAGCCTGAAGGCCAAACAAGATGAAGAAATACATATAAGTTTCCATGTATTTAAACTTCGTGAGGCTATGTACTCAACTAAACCAATCTCATGCACATCCAATACAAACTGAAATATATATTATTTAAATATGGCCATTTAATAATCATTTATTTTCATAACAGCATAATTTTGCTAAACTCAAATGATTAAATTTTTCAAAAGTAAGGTTTTTTTTATACAAATGTTGGAAAACAATAGCAGAATCAGAAAACTTTATATCATTACTTTTTTTAAATGTATGTTCTAGTAATTTCTGTTCATGTTGACTATTTTATGCCTTAAAATCCTGCAGGTTCCAGGCGGGGATGGGGGCCTGTGGAGACTGAAGCACCAACTAAGGGCTATGCATGGACTGGACCTAGGTCCCCTACACAGATGTAGCCAATGGGCAGCTCGGTCCTCATATGGGTCCCTTCATAAGGGGTTAGGTGGTTGACTCTGACATGGACTCTGTTGCCTGCGTTTGGATCACCTCCCCTGGTGGGGTTCCCTCACCAGGCCACCTGAAAAGAGGATGCACTCAGTACTGATGTAACTTGATATGATGAGGTGGGAGGGGCTCCCCTTCTCTGAGGAGTAGGAGAGAAAGAAAGAGAAAACAGGGAGGGAGGATGAGACCAGGAGGGAAGAGGCTAAGATGACTGGGATATAACATGAATAAATAAAAATTAAAATAAAAAAAATCCTACAGATGAAAGCCTGTTTTACAAGACACTAAAAAGTTTTATCTTATTTCTGACTTCAAGGAATTAATGTGCTGATGCTGGATTTGGATTTACAAACCTACTTAATAAAAATTGCAAATGAAACCACTTAATTGAGCAGAGAGCAGACAGCAAATACATAATGTTACATTTTTATTGCTAATGACCTCTACAGTACTTAAGGGGAGACGGCTGCTCTGATCTCAGTGCCAGTTCAGTTCTTTGGTACTCAGCCGGTAGAAAGTATTGATGTATGTTTGCGCATACTAGTTATGTCTTGAGCAGAGTTTGGCCTGCTTAACTGAGGCTGATATGCTGACTTGTTAAAAAAAAAAATTAGTGAAATGTTAAAACAATGTCATTCTTGGAAAGACAATTCAAAAGTTTCTTAACGTGTATAGATGTGCATGTGTGTGCATGTAGTGTGTGAGAGAGAGCACTCAATAGAAAGAGATAGAGAGTGAGAGAAAGAAAAGGAAGAAAGGAAGAAGGATAGATGATGATGGATAGAAAGATAGACAGACAGATAGATAGATAGATAGATAGATAGATAGATAGATAGATAGATAGATAGATGATAGTGTAAAAATGTTTTGGCATACGAAGAAGGAATGTAGATTATTTTCTATCAATCTCCATACAATCTCTTCCACCAATCTTTTTTTTTCTGATTTTATTATTATTATTAATTACACTTTATTCATTTTGTATCCCCCTATAAGCCCCTCCCTCCTCCCCTCCAGATCCCACTCTTCCTCCCCTTTCTGCATGCATGCTCCTCCCCAAGTCCACTGATAGGGGAGGTCTTCCTCTCCTTCTTTCTGATCTTAGACTATCAGTTCTCATCAGAACTGGCTGCATTGTCATCCTCTGTGGCCTGGTAAGGCTGCTCCCCCCTCAGGGGGAGGTGATCAAAGAGCAGGCCAATCAGATTATGTCAGAGGCAGTCCCTCTTCCCATTACTCTGTAACCCACTTGTGAACTGCCATGGGCTACATCTGTGCAGGGGTTCTGGGTTATCTCTATGAATAGTCCTTGGTTGGAGTATGAGTCTCTGGGAAGTTCCCTGTGTTCAAATTTTCTTGTTCTGTTGCTCTCCTTGTGGAGTTCCTGTCCTCTCCAGCCTTTGCTATTTCCCAATTCTTACATAAAATTCCATTCTCTTTTTATGTGAAGAGTACTCACATAGTCTGCTGCAATCCTTACTTCTACCAGTGAATTCCCAACTTGTTTGAGCTTTTCATCCTTCAATGTTTGAAACACTGATAGGACAATATCAATCAAAAGAAAACATCTGAGCCCTGAACTTTCAAAGATCCCAATGTCACCCTGAACACTGAGGTTGTCTGCTCTTGGGTGGGTGGGTGGATGTTGGTAGGCTGTGGGGCCTTATGCCAAGCGTGTGAGGATAACTCCATGCAGTCCTCACCCTGCATGCTTGGTGCATTAATAGCTTTAGCACACCGGTGGAAGTGATATTAGCAATGATGGCTATCCACACAGCACACTGACTGTGGTTCTTTGAAACAAAGACCTTGTCTCGGTTTCACACAAACACAGACACAGTGGCTCGTTTTTTGCCATTTAGGTCTGGTGCCCCACAGCACACTGTTAACCCTTTCTCAGCCTGAATTTTGGTGTCTGAAAAGGGAAGCTATTACATTTGCCTTATTAGGTTCTGAAAAAGACTTTATGAAGACTTTAGGGTTATATGTAGGATCCCGGACTAGAAGGTAGAAGACTCCCTATTCACTCTATGTAGAACAGAAGTTCCTGAATCCCACTTAACCTGAAAAAACACGGAAAATTCAATCTGTTAGTCCTCTTTCTCAGCTTTATGTTTAGAATATAGAAAAGAAACATTAGAACATTCATAAATTTGGGGGAAATGGCTTCCTGATAGCATTGATTTTAGAAGAACTAAGGTAAATTGAGACCCATGTTCTTTCTATAAACATAAAATATTGTTTGGGAATAAATTCAAATGGAAAGGCTTATATTTACATTTTCTTTAAAAAAATGTTGGGTCTGTGATTATTGACTTACTCCAAATATCATACTTCAATTGGGACATTAATTACAACTGAGAATAGAAATGAGTGATTTTATAATAATCTTGAAACTTTATGGTCTTTGTTTAAAAAAAATCTCATATCCAAAGAGAATGAATATAGGGACAACATGATATCCCACTGAGAATAATTTTCACACTGGTTTCTTATTATGCTCAAAAGCACAGCATTCAGTTGCAGGCTTATAATTTGGATTTCGAACACAAGGATTCTGTTCTGTGTTCACATTAGCTGGACAACATGAGGATATTCCTTTATCAGCACTTCAGTTCATCTCAGTGAAGGGGAATGAGCCCATGCAGGGGTAAACAGCAATATTTCATGGTAATACAAGACAATTCCTTTTTTAATTAATTATAACTTATTTACTTTGCATACCAGCAGTAGCCCCCTCCATCACCTCCCTGTCCCATTCTCCCTTCCTCTTCTCCTTCTATGGCCTTTCCCTAGTCCACTGATAGAGGAGGTCCTCTTCCCCTTCTATCTGACACTAGCCTATCACATTTCATCAGGGCTGGCTTCATCATCTTCCTCTGTGGTCTGGCAAGGCTGACTTCTAAGAGTGTCTGGGATTTAAAGAAATCCCAAACATTTACACAAATGTTCTGGTATCAGCTAAGACCTGAAAATGCTGTATAAGAAGAAAAATAGTTCTAACCAGATACCTATAGGTACAAAATACAGAGAGAGAGAGAAGGGGGGGAGAAAAGAAGGATGACGCCATCTAGAGATACTGTGACTCTTTAAAGGAAAGAGAAGAAAAGAAACTGTTCTTATGCTATGTTGCAGTGTTGTTTTAGTAATATCTCAAACATACAGAAAAATATAAAATATTAACCAGCAGATATTGTTTCTTAGAACGCAGGTCAGGGGTTGTTCTGTAAATGTTTGATTTTCAAAGAAAAATATTTAAAGGGTTAAGCAAGTTTTTTAAAATTAGCTTATAGGAAAATCAAATTTTTGGTCCAATGTCAGTTGCTTGGGGTTATGCTCTCTCCATTCCTTCACTCTTCAGCTGGTCTGTACCACCTGTCAGATACAAGTTCCTTCAGAGTTTCTGAGGTTACAGGAGCAAAGAAAGGAGAGGCTATTGGAGAACGGAGGGATGGTAGTCCAGGGTAAAGTCACAACAACGGAGTAGTATTTGCAGTCCTTACACAGAGCCATTGTCTGGCAGACAACAGGAAGCACAATGTGAGAGCTGGTCTTGACTGTCAGCCTGATGGGATCTGAACTCACTCAGGAGTTGTGCCTCTTGTGTTTGCGATGATGTTCCCAGGTGGTGATTCGTGGAAGAATCAGACCTGCTCAGACAGTGGGCAAGAGCTTCCAAGACGAAATCAAGATAGAGCGTTTTAAGGAACAGGAAGTGTTGCCTTCTCTGCCTGGTGAGCATGTTCATCACCCATACTGTTGCTATCCTCCACTGACATCAGGACCTGGTTCTTCTGTATTCTAACAAGGAATGAAGACCAACAGCCTTCCAGTGACTTCCAGATTTCCAGTTCTGTCTGAGGGCTGTATGACAACCACAAGGATACAGTAGGTTCTCAGCTTCCTCAGCCTGTAGAAGGTCACTGTTGGGCTATTCACTCCTCATCATGTATGCACATCTATAAACTCGCTTTTATAAAACATACATGGTACCGGTGAGTTGAATAATACAACAATGACTAACACAGTGGGTATCAGGTGCCCAGACTTAGAGCCACTACAATTGCCAATAACTGCCTATTTCATTTTAAGAAGTGATCAAAACAAAAAACAAAATTCCAAAATCTTCACCAAAACTTTAACCTGTTTCATATGGCAGCCACTTTACCATTTTAAACACATTGGGGTTTTGGTAAATTTCAGGTTATCCACCACAGAACTCTTGGTGGACTGACCAAAGCTATAAATTTCTTACAGCTTCTATCATAACATGGAACCTGTTTTCCTGTCTTAAATCTGAGGACCTCCAGAGTTTCTGTTGTCAATGGAGGATGGCAGAGACCTAAAGTGTTACCTTCCTCATCAGAACTGTGGCTCTATCTGTAGCATCTTTTATAATTGTTCCACAGGGAGCCTTGAAGCCACTGCAGGAAAATTGCTGGCAAGGCCATTGTCCCTGCTAATTGGCAGTGAAAGCTCACAGGTGACCCAAAAGTCTAACATAAACTATAGGTATTCTGTATGAGCTGTAAGCATCAGGTATTTGATGGTCTATTGGGTAACTTTGAAAGAAGAAGAAAGTGAAGCTGATTTTTGTTTTGTTTTGTTTTCCACTCTTTTTGTCCATTCATTTCTTTTTTTCATGATATAAAAGGGAAAATGTTCTCTGGACTGACAACATACATCTTTCTTCCTAGTCTCTTCCTTGAAACTGGGAAAACTCCAGTCTAGGTATGTGTGGATGGGATTGGGCTAGAAGCAATTAATCCTCATGACATGGGTATCTGCCCTTTGGTCAACAACACATGGTACCACATCCAAATCCCTGCAGGTTCTTTAGTGGGGCCATTCAGCCTAAAGGAGAGGGTACCAAGTCCAGGGTTGAAATACGTCTGTCCTTTTGCAAACACTCAAGCCAGAAAACAAAGTATTCCCATGGGTCTTTCTAGCCTTATGAGGCACATAGGCTTGATACACAGAAGAGCCTACCAAAACGTGAAGTAAACAGAGTCCTGGGACTATGTCCAGAGCATTCAATTTTTCCTTGAAACCTAACATTAACTACCATACCTATGACTCCTCAGGAGTAATCACCCAAGCTGAATGGAAGGAACATCTCAGCTGGCCTAAGCTGTCCTGGGAAAATGTACAAGGTCTTTTCCAAGCTCTTTACAACCCTAATCCTCTGACTATCCCCCGGCCCCCACCATCCTCCACCACTGAACTACTAAAGAGGAGATGTTCAGCACTGTCTGCCCCCAGGGATGATGCAATAGAACCAACTAATGTTCACCCCAAAGCCTCGCTACCCAAAGCACCCCTGAACATCTCACCAGTGTAGCTTAGTGATCCTAAGCTTTTGCCTTTGCCTTACCCAGGAAGCTGGTACATAGTCAGTATGTGGGCATCCCAGTTCTATGTTGATGAAATTGTCCACAGTCCAAGAGAATGACACCATACGATAGCTGGCCACATGATATCCTCCATTATATTATATAAAGATACCAAAAAAAAAGGGATATTATAAGAGAATATTTTTAAAAACTTGTACTCCGTATGTTTCAAATTTTCAAAGAAAAGGACTAATTTCTTGTTTCATCCAAACAAGGCCATGAAGTGATCAGCAACCTAAACAGACTTGTAACAAATGAGAGGATTGAAAGAGTAATAAAATCACTGTGATTAAAAAAAGTCCAGGATTAGATGGAATCAAAGAAGAATTCTACCATACATTCAAAAATTATCTATTCTTAATACTTCTTAAATTACTTCAAAATATAAACAGAGGAAGACAATGCAGCCAGTCCTGATGAGACCTGATAGGCTAAGGTCAGATGGAAGAGGAGGAGGACCTCCCCTATCAGTTGACTGGGGGAGGGACATGAGAGGAAAAAGGGAAGGTATGATTAGGAAGGGGCATTGGAGGGGCTACAGCTGGGATACAAAATGAATAAACTGTAATAAATTAAAAAATAATAAAAATATAAACAGAAGGAGTATCTTTAAACTTCTACAAATCCAATATTACTCTAATGCCAAAACCAGGTGTAGATAAAATCAAATAAAACAAACTACAGGTCAACCTGATAAACACGGATACAAAAACCATCAATAAATTTCTTTCAAATAATATAGAGGCACATAAGAAATAGGTCATCCACCATGATATGCTGGCTTTATTCCAGAGACACAGGGGTAGTTCAAAATATTTAAGTCAATAAATACAAAGTCACAGTAATAAATAAAGCATTGTATTTGCACAAAAAAAAAAAGACATGAATTGACCAGTGGGACAAAATAGAAGACTCAAAACAAGAGCACACGTAACTCTGACTATCTGATATTTGACTAAGATGACAAAAATAGAGACTGGAGAAAAGGTAGCATCTCCGACCAGTGATGCTGGGAAAGATAGATACCAAGAGAAGAGTTAGCCCTGTATCTCCCACCCTGCACAGAACTGCGCTACAGGTGAATCAAAGATCTTCACGTGAAGCCTAAAACACCGAAATTTCTAGAAGAAAACCTCGGCAGTACCTACAGTCTACAATTTTTTTTAAAAGAATATTCCTCTTAGTTTATTTCTCTGTTTCGCCCAGAAATATGACATACTTAAATTCATTCTATGAAAAAGATGGTCATTTTGATTGTCATGCACAACTTACTGCTAAAACCATGCTGTATTAATAAGCGTTAATAAAATAAGCGTTGAGTTATAATAAAAGGTGACAGTTGTATGTGGCAGTGTGTGAGAAAAATCTTTTAGAGTTATTTATTCTGAGGCAGGCAGATCCAGGGATGTGTGATTTTTTTTTTGTTTTGTTTTGTTTTTTAATTTTTGTTGTATAAGCAGCAGTATGTGTAGACAGGACAAGAACACCTGCACAGACACCCTTGTGTACATGGGCTATTTCTGGAAGCGGTTAAGAGAACTGACAATGTTATTTATGGTTAATGCAATGTGGATCTTAGAACAGGAGGGACATCATTGCTCTTGTTTTATATATGATTCTTTCATGTGGCACCATCATTTAAAATGGCGCAGGACAGGGAGCTGGGTTGTGGCCAAATGACTTGCAAGAAACTCACAAATGCTATCCACGACTCTAGTGTTTCAGTCGCTGGGTTAACAGGCTTCGTGGTCAATTCCAGACATCTCAAGCACCATCTTGGTTACTTTGTCCCACTTGGGAGGCAAATGGTTGAGGGGGCTGGTGTTTCGCAAAAGGGGTGAATTCCCCTAGCTTCACCTGTTTCAATTGTACTGGTCATTTTTTAAAAAATTCTGTTATAGTTTATGAAATGCAGTTTGAAGGGTTTTTTTAATGTTTAATACATTAGTGTATGCTAGTCAACCAAAGCACATAATGCAAACCAGTAGGTGGGTTCTGATCTGTTGGGAGTTAAAGGACCATCTTTTCGTGTGCTGCTTTACTGCATGTGGTGTTATATCTATTTCAAGGAAAGTCCTCCCTCCTCTTAAAGCAATCCTACTGTAAGGCAGCATCTAGGAACGTCAACAGAAATTTCTGAGCACCGTTTTCAAACACAGGTAAGTATAGACACACACACATACAAACACACATGCATACATATCTGTGCACGCACACACAGCTTCCCTTGAATTTCGTAAATTCTTTATGGTTTTATAAAACAGTAAGTGGTCCTTCCTCATCAGCCTTGGGGTTTGGGGCATATTGATTGAAGAACTGATTTTCAAAAACTGTAACTCCAGAAAACACACTCGGATATTTTCTTTAATAAGCAGGGATTTGGGCTTTGTTTTGGCCTGTTTTCTTGCTTCTATGCTTGGATCATTAAATTCCATTCCTAAGTACAACTAAATATGGCTCCCACTCATTCCTCTTCCAGCTATTATTTAAGATACATTTGGCTGGTGCATCTAATTATAGAAGGAACAATCTGCTGATTTATATTTAACAGAGGCTGTCTCATTCCCCTGAAAAGCCAGAAGCAGGCTATGCTGTGCAATGGACAGCTGTTACTGGCACTTTTCCCCCTATTGTCTTAACAAGGGCAAAGGCATTTCTTTCTGATGCTCTTGACAAATGTTCTCAGGTATTAGCCCCTGCTGCCAGACCTAATTCCTGCAAGCTGTGTTCTTCCCTGGCCTTATAGGCATGGTTTTAGCTAAGTAAGATCCCTGCATTCTCTATGACAGCTCCTGGTCCTATAGTAACTGAAAGGGCTCATCCTCTGTTGAGTGAGAACTATTATTCCTACAATTTGTTTCCTTCCCCTGATCCATATCTACCACTCATCCCTTGCCTTTTCTTTTTAATTATTTCATGCCAGGGAGAAAAATGATCATTATTTCATTTTATTTGTTCCATGCACAACTTAGGTCCAGAAGAAATGTATGCACCCATCTGTCTAGGTGGAGGAGCACCACAGGATTCTCATACGAAACTAAAGAAAGATTGAGGTTTGGTAGAGGTGATCAGAACAAATGGTTTAAACTCTCCATGTAATTCTGCATGTTCAGTGACTTTGTAATAGAGAGCAGACAGTTGCAAAGCCCCAAAACCTATCCTAGAAACTACATTGCAGTTAAAATAAATATGCGAAGCTGGCTGTGGGAGAGGACTCAGTGATCAAGGGTTTTGTGATTACTGCAGAAGATCATTGTTCTGTTAACCGCACCCATGTGGCGGTAACTCCAACTCCAGGAATATCCTCTTCCATCCTCTAGAATCTGAGGGGACCTTTACACAAAGACACACAGACACACAGACCTACACACAGAGAGACACAGACAGGCAGGCAGACACACACAGAGACACAGACACAGGCACATCACACACACACACACACACACACACAGGCACACACACCAACAATAAAAAATAAAAATATCTGCTGTCAGTTTCATATGTCTCTAGTGAACTGAAGTCATGGTTACCACATTTCTGTCCCTCAGATTCCACCAACTCTTCCACTGAAATGAAATATTCCTAAATCCTGTGGTACACTGGGTTTTGCCATATTATTAAAGTTAGTGCTTATGCTAAATCTACTAACTATATTGTGGCAACACTATGCGGGTTGGGGGAATGAAATCAATGTTAATGTTCTACTTGTCCTTTGTAGCTGCTGTAAATGTGCAGGCTAGCACGCAGGGGTCCTGAGTGGGGACTCCAGGAGGTAGGCCGCTTAAGCTAGATTGAGAACTGAAGCCACTAAAATCAATTGCCCAGTTCCTGTCTTATGACTGACTGTGTTCATACAGCTGAATATTTACATCCGAACAGCTTGACAAAGAATGTATGCTGCAGACATGAACTCCCGGTGATGAATCTATATTTTTCATAGTCAAATGATGACGTTTTGGGACCCTGAGGGAGAGTTGGAGGGAGTGAATGAGGTGAGGGGAGTCTGCAGTGTGTCAGGTTACTGTCAGAGGTGGAAAGAGAAGGAAGAGCTGTCAGCTGAAATGGGCACCAAGATTTTTCCAGCCTAACCACTGCTTTAGAGGAGCCAGCAAATGCCATTCCTGCTATTTTGTTATTGCTATTATTTCAAAATACAACTCATTCTCAGTATCAAATACCGTTGCTCTGTTCTAGATCAAATCTGATAAAGTCAGCTTTTTATCTAACTTTGTAATCACTCATTTGTGAACTTATCGCTTGAACAAAACAGAAAAAAAGAAATGAGATTAATAAACCCTGGATGCAATGATAGGGAAGGCAGTCGTGAGCAGAGTTAAAAATAGAGTTTCGGGGTCCTTTCCAGAAGTTGAAAAATATGCACGTGGTTTATATTTAAATAGATAGTGACAATTCCCTCAGCTAGAGACTCTTCACTCTCAGGCCTGTCCTTGTGAGAGGAGCAGAGGTGCATGGAAAGACCCTCATAGAATAAGGTTAGACCTTGGCTCCTCACCTTACAAGCAGTATAGCAAGATTTGGAAGCATCACAACTCTATGAGAAACATCATGTGTTCAGTTACAACTCTTGAAGCCACACTGAGACATTATCTTTAGCTAAATCCACACCAAATTCAAATTCCCTTAGTTATTAACTAAAACATCTCTTTCCTTCTCCAAAGTCACCCAGGATACCCCTGTATGTGATCTGTGACTGATCTGTGACCTTTGTGTAAAGGTCCCCTCAGATTCTAGCCATTTTGGGCAGAACAGTTCCTCTGTCTCTCTTCGCTGATAACCTTGTTGGTCTTTAAAACTGCTCTTTAGCACTTGGTGCTATGTTCCTGGATCTGGGGTTTTCCAGTATTTTCTAGTTAACACACGTGGTCCTGCTGGCCATGAGGAGTGGGATAGCACATATAACATTTTGTTATGCTCTCGCACCTCATGGCTGCATGCTATGCCCAGGATTTATGGCATTCCTCTGCTGTAGGGAGGCCAAGCCCCTGCCTCTCAGTGTGCTCACTGGCAGTTTCCTTCTTCTCCTGAGATTTTCCAGCTGCTATATGGAAGGACATTCAAGCACAGTCCACACTTAAGGTGTGCAGATAGAGACTTTCCGGCATAGCAGGTTTCTCTTTTTCCTCTATCCACTTACTAGTTTAATCAATTTTAAAATGGGAGTTGGATTTTTGGCATTTCGTTTACATTCCAGGCACTCTATCTGAAAGCATTCCAGCGCTGGTTTTCACAGTTCAAGCTGTTCTGTTTTCGCCACTAGGGTCTGTTTCAGGTGGCCTTTCACTGTCTTTGATATAAACTCATCAATAATTAACACACATTCCGTACTTTGGTGTTTTTTTTTTTTAATGATTTAGCAAATTCCTGGAAAAAAAATTACATCTCCCCCATCCTCAAAGTTTCAAATTTTATGAAACCACTAACTTCATCCTAGAGTCAGGCACATGTCTAAGGAATTCTAGTTGCTGTCACTGGAAAGAGTATTGCTAAGTAGAAGCCCAAGAGATGGCGTTGATCCTGGTCCTGGGTTATATCCTCTAGCTCTTCTCTGTAGCCCGAGATCGATTGTCTGTGCACAACCTCTATATCTGTACATATGCACATTGATGTTAACAAGACACAGGCAGAGAGTCCCTGTGTTCTGTTCTTGCAAATTTGTATTTTTCCAGCTCAAAGAGGAAGTCTGGCACAAATTATCTATCTATCTATCTATCTATCTATCTATCTATCTATCTATCTACATATATATATATACATATTTTTTTTAATTTTTTGACTCACTGTTAAATTAGCTCTCCTGGGAAACCTGCCACATTTTATCCTGCGCACCCACATATACATGCACACATACACACACTCAAAATAGATCTCATGTTTAATCTGGTTTATTTTATTTTATGAGAATAAAAAGTTATGTGCCCAATGACCTATCTAAAGATATAAATTTAAGTTTGGACAATATAAGATGGACAGGCAGATGTCTTATTCATGAAAATAGATGAAAGTTTCAAATTATAAAGCGACTCAGACAAGTACTATTTTATAAAGAATTCTAGAGTTTATACGTGTTTTAATAAAGGAGACATCATTAGCAATAGCAATTAATGCCCCAATAAGCTAACAATGGTCAGCACGTGGAACATGCATGCACCTGCCAATACCATCACCGCCTCAGATATCAAAATAAAGTCTTCAGTTATACTGTGAGTTCATTTAACCCCAAACGCTGGAGACGGGACGGTTCAATCAGAGGATTGACCTCTTGCAGGAGCAAATTGATACCCTATGGCAAATCGCTCAACTTGGCTGTCAATGAAAATATGCTGGACTTTGAGTCACTAGCATATAACATGAGAATTTTCCTGTGCTGCAAATCTGTCTAAACAATTGTCGAGCTATATTTTAGGTAATTGGAATGGAGAATTCGATACTACGATGGAGCAGCTGAGAGTGGCCATTGTCACAGTAAATTGTACCAGAGTGGACGCAGGACTAGCCACAGGATTATCATCATGGATTGCTGCAGCCATGAATCATCTGAAGGAATGGGCGGTCATGGGAGCGTTAGCAGGCCTTCTGGTGTTGGTCTCCTTGGTTTGCCTGTGGTATATATGCAAGATTAGAGTCTCACAACAGTGTAATGCAGCCATGATCATTCAGGCCTTTACAGCCATTGAAGCAGGACATTCTCCCCAAGCATGGTTGGATACCATAAAAAGCTAAAATGTTACGCTCAGGATGCGAGGCTAAGCACTGCACTCAGGGTCAGCCGCTTTGGACCCAGAGAAGAGCATGTCTGGTTGCATGCGGGTTGCCCCAGGTCCCGCCTCTGAGAAAAAGGTATCAGACGGGTCTGATGCTCTTTGGGTGGATGACACCTAAACGAACATCGGTACAAAGTCCCAATTTATTTCTAATATCAGAGATCAGACCTCTACTCTTGCCTGATGCATCTAAAACAAAAAGGGGGAAATGTAGAGAGCTGCGGAATGCTATGCCTTAAAGATGGAGCTGGTTTCTGCCTTCCACCTTCCCGATGGTGAGTGCTCTCTGTCACGAACAATTCCACATTTGGCTAAGGCTGAGGATCTGGCTTGCTTCCATGTATGTGGACCTATCTGCATTGCCCACGTGGCATGCCTGGGTTGGCTACCCAGAGGCTATTTAAGCTGTGGGCTGGCTTTCCCCAGTGTCCGAGGATTGATTGTTCAAGGTTTCTGAATAAACTGCATTGAAAAAAAAAAAAGAATAAATCTGAGCAAGACTGGAACAAAAATATTTTGGCATCAATAAGAGTCGATGCCTTCATGATGAAAGGGACAATGGTCTGATTATATAATTATGGGATGCCACTGGCTAAGAAATAAACATTGGCTAACAGTCTTTCTGTTCACAAAAGACCATTATTCTCTAATAGTGCTAAATTTCTTTACAAGCAGTTTGGGAAGAGGACATTTTGATTCATGTCAGCCAAATTATGTCATAAAGCATACATCGTTAGGTGTTTCAAACAGAGATCAGTGCTCAGAAAAAGACAAACAAACAAACAGTTATTTCACTGCAGGTAAACAAGTCTGTGTTGCTCTCATGAAACGATATAAACATTATTAGAAATGCCACAGAATAAAATTTTTTCCCAAAATTAACCTTTAGGCTTATCCCAGTTTTGTCTACATAAAATGTTTACAATCAGGAAGGTAACAGCAGAGGTCAGCTCTGCCTCAGGCTTATAATCACACATATCCTAGGGGTTTTATTTCTTTTAGCACATTTTAATATCCTAGGTGATATAAAATATTTTTCTTATTTTAATTTAGGAAACCTGTAGCATGCATCGAAATATTTGTTAGTGGTAAAAGGTATCGGCCTGTGGATGTATTCCAGTTTTTACTGGATTTTGGTCTTGTTTCATGACGGAAACTGCAAGAGTCTTATTGAGTTCAGAGGCCCCTCGCTCGACGGTTGGTTTGTCCTGCTACCTTCATGTCTGAATTACTGAAGGACTGAACTATGGCTTCTGTTCCTCATAGGAATGGTTCTCAACTTAGAAATAAATCAGTGCTGGGGAGGCATTTTAAAAACAGTGGTGTCTGGGCTCAACCCTCAGTGCCTGATTCCATAGGCCTGGGATGGAACTGTGACTCTGGAAAGCTGATATGTAGAACTTACAATATTTGCCATGTACCTGATCACAGTACTGAATCTAATAGCGTGTTATGCTGCTTTGTACATTTATTTTTTGAGAATTTCTTACACGAGCACTGTGTTTACATTTCTCACTTCCCCAGTGTCCCTCCACTCTCTCCATTCTATGGCTTCTTCATCTTTAATTATTATTGTTATACGCACAGATATACCATGCACACACACACACATACATGCATGCTCACACACACATGCACACAAACTGCACATGCATACACACACAGACACACACATGCACATCTATAAGCACACATGTGCATGAAAAATGCACGTGCATGCACACACAGAAACACACAGAGACAAAAACACACATGATCATCTCATGCATCTCATGTCTTTACAGTCCAGTTCCTTAACCTGGGTTGTGAAATGTGAGAATGTACATGTGGAAGGTTTTACAGGATAATAAGAGCAAAAAAAAAAAAAAAAAATGAGGCAAATTAAAAGAAGATCATCAAACAGCTAGCTTCAGTTCCCTTATCCACCAATCCCTTTGTTACAGGATTAGAAATAAATTCTAATGTGTGTGTGTGTGTGTGTGTGTGTGTGTGAACACCCATGTGCACACCTCTCACTTTAACATGCAGATTATCATAAGTACAGAGTTTAAAACAAAACGTTCAAGGATTTTTTAAAAGGTTTTTTAAAATAATTCTTATGTTTGAATAAAATGATATCAAGTTGCCAGCTGCCTATAGTAAATCTTGAATTCAGACACTTCATTTTTCTAATATATATCCTAATTTTATTATCAGTTGCAGATTATATTACATGAATCAAAGCACAAGCCTCCTGTTACACAGAAAGCTGCTGATTATACTTAGAACACTTTGTACTAAATACTTTGTAAAATACAAATTATTTAATGTTTTAATATAAAATATTTCATGCTTTTAACTACTTTAAATACATATTATTCTTATTCCCCTCCAAGCAAAGGAACTGGATGGTTTTCTGTGTTTAAGTCTACAGTCTTGAATATTTTCCTAGTTGTGTAATTCAGTAAAAAAATAAACATCACGTATGAAGCAACATGGGACGTTCCCAGTATCACCCCTTCCTATGAAGTTCAGCTTACATGTCTTATTTCATTGCTTAAAAAAACAGAAGTAAATCTGCACCCATGCACACTCCATAGAAAACTAGCCTTTTTTGAGTTTTCTTCCTTTAAAACTTAATTTAGCTTCATTATCCTGGTGTATTACCAAAAGAAATCCCTAAAATACATCACAGCATACAGAATATACTTTAAAATTAGTGATGGGTTTTAAATCCAATCTAAATTCTACCAGAAAAGTAACATGTATCTGCCATGGCTAATCGCACAAATACTGCATAAGCTAATGCGGTAATGTGATTTTACATAAAAATATATTTTTGGTATTATCTGGATTCATGGGCTTAAAACAGTAATACTCTAAGGAAATATGTATCCATGTTTTTGATACTTAGCACAATTGATTTTTCTGGAAATCAACTTTCTTTCTCGGGTGGGGGATGTGATTACATGGATAAAATTAAAGGCCATGTGGCATTCTCACACCACAGAGCAGCTTCCTGTTTTTTGATTAGCTCAGTGGAGTGCAGGGAAAGAGGAAAAAGCTTAGGGAAATAAGGTATGGACTTTTGATGTCTGAAAAACCTTATTTACATAAACTAAATCCTACTCCAGTCTGCTGGTATTCACACAACTCAAAGTAGCTCCGCATCCGAGTTCATAGTTGTATGAGAAATACTTTGACACAAACTGTGGCTTATTGTATCGACTTTATAGTCTATATCAAGAGGGAAGACATGGGTCACCTTTCTACAAGTGGCTAAAATGGCTTCAAGAAGAGCCGCAACCAAGTATTGCAGGAACATTCAGGTTAAACAATCATTATTCAGCAACACACCTCCTACCGGGATGGCAAAGGCATAGCTTATGGCTCTGAGGTGGCGAGTTCCAGTGAAGATTCTTTACAAATGTGGGCTCTGTCCACTCACAGAGAACCATAGAAGATTTCTTAATCAAAGAAGGTAAAGCCCACCCAGACATTTTAAAATTACACGCCTGAACGAGCATGTGGCAGCATACCTGTGGGTTTCTTGTCATTTTTATTGGAAGGGCCAAATGCGTCCTCCACAATGGGTGGAGAACATGGCTTCCTTGTGATGAATTGGGTCTACACTGAGTCAGTCAACACAAGGTAAGATCTTTAAACAGGAATTCTTCGGTTTGGAAGTCAACCACATAGTAGCCTCCCATTGTAGGATGCAGTCATCTTATTATTAAGATTGACATGTGGTAAGTTACTCAATGATAATTGCATCTGAAGGCTTCCTTCAAATTTATGTTAGTGTTTTAAAACATATGGACAGAAATTATTTTACTAGAGTGTCATCTTTGTCAGCGTTTGAACCCGTTGTAAACAACTGAAGAATGAAAATATAAAGCTTAATGCTCAAGCATTTTCCAAGTCATTTTCAGAGTTCTTATCTCTCAGCTATGAACACGAAACTGTTTTACTTGTGATTAATTGATATGCTGGGTGCTGAGAGACTGGCTCCATCTCCCATGGTGGCATTGCTTTGTCTCTTAGGTGCATTTCTTCTTAGCACACTGCTCCTGCTCTGTGGAACAGTGACTGGGTGCAGAAACAAGCCAATTCTTTACGAATCCTCTACTTTTTAACTGCTTCTTCTCTTGCTGCCTATCCAGCCTGACTTTTTTAGTGGCAAATTCTCAGTGGGAGTTACTGTATGGCAGCTCTACTTCCCTGATTTCATGAGCTTCCCATTCTCCAGCCTCTTCTCTGTAATGCCATTTACAAGGAATGAGACAGAGAAGTGGATGGTAGGATGTATTAACTAATGTCAACAAAAGGGATGGATTTTGCTTCCTTCCCCAGTGCACACAAAGATAAGATGAGCCTTATCACATTGGACATATAGCATAGCCAGTATATACCAGAGCAAATACGCCAGAGAACAGCCTGCTTGCTCCTCTCTATCCTAAATGGTCTCCATTTTATTCTTTTGGATGTGAAGAATTTCTGTTTTAAACCTATTCTGTACAAGCTCTCCTTCCAAAACAATCCATCTTGCTTCACTTATATAACACTTGAGAAATAAGTGGCTTGCACAGCTTGGGACCCTTTTCCGTGATGGATGATCTCAAGAAAGACAATAATAAATAGGAGTGAAAACGACTTTGTTGGTGCCATCACTTCCCAGGAGAAAAGCTCACAGACATTGGGTTATGTCAACAAAAGCGTGTTTATGAGATCTCCCAAGACAGTTATCTGTGATAGATGCTCTGCAGGAAATGTGGAGCTCCATGTCCTGACACACAGATGCTGTGAGGGGAGTGGGGTGGGGATGGGGATGGGGGTGGGGGTAGGGAAGCTCTTTCCTTGCTTCTTTGCTGCTCAGTGTGATGAAAGGATTCACAACTACTTCTGTGACTATAGTTTACAATCAAAGATCCAGACAGGGTTCTGGAAGGATTTCTTCTTCTTCCTGGCTTACTCTTCCTCCATGGTGCTTCACCATGTCTGACTTGCTTGAGTTAGGTCACATGTCTCCTTTTGTCTGAATAAGGACTCTGAAGGTTCCTGTGTACACTTTTTTTTGCAAGTCTCCCCATTGCTGTGTTCAGGACCTTGGTCAGCAGCAGATACACAAAGGGATTCAGCAAATAGTTTTAAGTGATTAAAATAAGAGGAGAGGACATAGGAGAGGGGAACCCTCCTCCACTGCTGGTGGGAATGTAAACTTGTACAACCTCTCTGGAAAGCAATCTGGCACTTCCTCAAGATCCAGCTATACCACTCCTCGGCATATAGCCAAAAGATGCTCAAGTACACAATAAGGACATTTGCTTAACCATGTTTGTAGCAGCTTTATTTGTAATAGCCAGAAGCTGGAAACAACCCAGATGCCCCTCAGTTGAGGAATGGATACAGAAATTGTGGTACATCTACACAATGGAATATTACTCAGCAATAAAAGATAAGGAAATCCTGAAATTTGCAGGTAAATGGTGGGAACTGGAAAAGATCATCCTGAGTGAGGTATCCCAGAAGCAGAAAGACAAACAGGGTATATATCACTCATAAGTGGATATTAGACATATAATATAGGACAAACATACTAAAATCTGTATACCTAAGGAAGCTAATCAAAAAGGAGGACTCTGGCTAAGATGCTTAATCCCCATTCAGAAAGGCAAAGAGGATGGACATTGGAGGAAAGAAAAAACAGAATATTGGACAGGAGAGCAACACAGAGGGCCTCTGAAAGGCTCTACCCTGCAGGATATCAAGGCTGATGTGGAGATTCATATCCAAACTTTGGGCAGAGTTCAGGGAATCTTAGGAGAGAAGTAGGTGATAACAAGACCTGGAGAGGACAGGAGCTCCACAAGGAGAGCAACATATCCAAAAAATCTGGGCACAGGGGTCCTTTCTGAGACTGACACTCCAGCCAAGGACCACTCATGGAAATAATCTAGAACCCCTGCACAGAGGTAGCCCATGGCATTATACTGTCCAAGTGGGTTCCCATAGTAATGGGAATAGGGACTGTCTCTGACAGGAATTAATTGGCCTGATCTTTTATCACCTCCCTCTGAGGGGGGAGCCGCCTTACCATTGTCTTCTTACAGAGGAAGACAATGAAGCCAGTCCTGATGAGACCTGATAGACTAGGATCAGAGGGAAAGGGAAGAGGACCTCCCTCATCACTGGACTGGGGAAGGGATATGGGTGGAGAAAAGGAAGGAGAGGGGAGAAGGGAGGGAGCTACAGAGGGGATACAAAGTGAATGAACTGTAATTAATAAAATTTTAAAAAGTAAAAAAAAAAAAAATTCTGTGTTAAAAAAAAATAAGAACCATGCACAGATGTAGCCCATGGCAGCTCAGTGTCCAAGTGGGTTCCCTTGTAATGGAAACAGGAGCTGTCTCTGACATGAACTCAGTGGCTGCCTCTTTGATTACCTCCCCCTGAGGTGGGGGTGCAGCCTTACCAGGCCACAGAGGAGGACAATACAGCCAGTCCTGATGGGACCTAATATAAGGGGAGGAGGACCTCCCCTATCAATAGACTTGGAGAGGGGCATGGGTGGAGAAGGGGAAGAAAGGTCTTGTGAGGGGATAATGGAGGGGGCTACAGTTGGGATACAAAGTGAATATACTGTAATTAATAAAAAAATAAATAAATTTTAAAAATAATGGATAATATAAGTCAGCAAAGTAAACCCTTCTTAGAAAATAATAGAATATTTAGTGTCTAAACACAGAAATGGAAGTATGTTTTATTGAGAAACAATTATATATGAATATGACTTAACAGGTTATGATATAAGAGGATTGTTTATACTTTGTAAAACAAATCCACTAGCCAGGACAAATTAAATTTAAGAATTGATATATGTATAAACAAACTGGCCTAATTACTTTTTTAAAAATACTTGTTTGAAGGAGAAGCTGTGACTGGGGTGTGTGGCCTCCAGAGTCTCTGTACACTTAGAGGTTTTTTTTTAATGGGATCAAATTGTACATGCTGTTTTGTAACTTTTTCACTCGACAGTACCATGATTATCTTGCTGTGTCATATGTATTTCTACATCTTTTTTAATGACTGCATGATATTTCTTCATATGTGCCACATTTTATTAAACTATGGTTGAACTTTAGGTTTCCAGTTTTTCACTAATAAACTGCTTTGAAGAACAAAAAAAAATACTTGTTTGAATTACAGCTTAAGAGAAATGTACTATGTGGCCTTTACCAATAGTTCTGTTTTCCTTTTACAGTCAGGTTTTTAAATTATAGTCAGAAAATAGTCACATTTTATAGAATGTCGTACAAATTTTGCAATATCATTTTATATAAGCACTGGAAGAATGGCTCATTACTCAAAAAACCCCAATGTGATTTACGGGGAATAAACTCACAATCTTTACATTCTAAAAGAAAAGTAAGATTGAGAGGCAGTCCAAGCTCCTCATTCTTTTTTTTTTTTTTTTTTTTTTTTCAATGCAGTTTATTCAGGAACATTGAACAATCCTCGGACCCCGGGGAAAGCCAGCCCACAGCTTAAATAGCCTCTGGGTAGCCAACCCAGGCGTGCCATGGGGACAATGCAGATAGGTCCACATACATGGAAGCAAGCCAGATCCTCGGCCTTAGCCAAATGTGGAGTTGTTCGTGACAGAGAGCACTCACCATTCTTTTTTGATCATAGACAAAGGGAGGGGTGTTAGCATTCAGGCAGCCTGCTTCCCAGTTGCCCAGTAACTATGATGTCATCATGTGTGGGCCGCCAGGTAGACTCACCTGGCAGGCCTGGTTCAGCTGCACAGGACGTATAAATGGTCTTGCTCTTTTACTCTTACCACTCTCTCCTAGTCTCTCCCCTTTCTCCATTGGGGCACCCCTCCCCCTATCATGTCTCTCTCTCTCTCCATCTACAGCCAATAAACCTCTTTCCTATAAAAAATTAGAGCAAGCATTTTCTAGAGCATTAACTGAATATTTTATTATATAAGTAACAGAATATAGACCTATATTTTTATAAAGAAACAAACTGTTTGATGACTATGCACTAGGCATTAGCCATGTAGCAGATGCTAGTTCAAGCCCTAGGTCTCATCGGGGGTTAAGACTCAAAGGTCAGAAGCTACATAACCCAGGTGTGGCTTAGAGAAATCACGCAGCTGGATCAAGAATGCCTGCAAAAAACAAAACAAAAGTCTTATATGTGAAATGGCTTTGTGCTGCTCAGGGTAAAAAGCTGATTCACTAAGATGATTCTCCATTGCATCAATAGGAGAGGCACTGAAAAATGGGCCTTTAGTTGAAACATATTCTCCTAAGAAGGGCCTGTTTTCTGGTTCTCTGCATTGAATTCACACATGCAATTCCACAATAGAAGAAACAATATCTATATAACACCTGAAAGCCAGGCTTTGTTCTATAGGCACCTGGGTTCCAATTCTTCCTTCATGGCATTCCTCAAGCACGAGTACAATGGAATTTGTAAATCAGGGGAATCTTTCAGAAAAATTTCTAACACTGCTCAGAGTGTAATATCTTTTTTTCCTTTGTTATTATCATTTATTACAATCTCTTCAATTTGTATCCTGGCTGTGGCTCCCTCCCTTATCTCCTCCCAATCCCATCCTCCCTCCCTTGTCTCCACCTATGCCCCTCCCCTAGTCCATGGATAGGAGCGGTCCTCCTCCCCTTCATGGAGTGTAATTTCTTAACCGTCTGTTGCAAGTATATTAAAAACATCAGCACAAATTTCTGGGGTTGTTTTGTCTTTTTTTTTTTTTTGTCGTTTATAATGTACACCTCTTCTACTTTGCAATCTGTAGAAAGGTCCCACTTCCCGCTTCTCCAATACTTGAGCACGGCTAAGAGAGTGATTCCAGTTAAAATCATAAAGTCACAGGCTGCTTCTAGCATTCAGTTATTTGAGCATTTTCTCCCCTTGCTCTCTTTTATCTGTGTGATGTGCGGAATCTACTCTCATGTTGGTTGGCTCAGTAGTCTCTGCCAAGGAACATCTAGTTTACACAGCTGACACTGAAATGAGACATTAACTCAGTGAAATTTAAGTAGGTTTTCCTCCTGACACATTATGGCTTGTGTGATTCTATTCAACACAACACAACTTAGAACGCCGGCAACAGTGTTTCTTAACATTCATATCCCATTTAGAATAAAGCCGTAACATGTCTAGAACTGATTATCTGTAACCCTATCTATAAATTCATGTTTTTTTTTTATTAAAAAGAATTTGCAAACCGAGAGATGGCTCTCCCAGTGAGAAGACAACCAGTTGAGACACCTGACAGCTCAACTCCTGTCAGTACTTCTTGTTCCAAATATGTGACATCTTAAGGTCTTTTCAGTCATGTTCATTTTTCTTTTGCTATTTGCTCTTCCTTTCTGATAACTTTATAAAGACACATGTTATATGTGATATATATCATTGGCATCTATTTGTTTGTTTTCTAAATTTTCCCATTCTAACGTCTTTAAAATGAAGGCTAAACTACATAGGACACTAGTCACGTGCTTTGTGATTGCGTGTTGCTGTGTTACTTTGGACTGTCATTCCAATGTTAGGAAATTGGATGCTCTTTATACACATGTTTACATGGGAGGGGGTTGGGGAAGGAGTAATTTCTTCATCCTCAGTTAGGCAAAACAGCATCTATATTTAAAGGTCTAACAAAGGAACCTCTTATGCAGCTTGGTTAGGTCCTAGAATATATGTTTACTGCAGGCTAAGTGGACATTTTATGAGTTGCCTGGGAACCCAACCATCCTTTTTAATATCCTTTCTATGGGAAAATCCATCCCAAGTTCCAAACAACTGATTCACAAATGAGTTTCTGGAACATGACCAGCTTTTAAAGTGTGGACTCAGGCATGACAAAATGAGGGGAGCACAGTCACCAAGAGATGACGTTCTGGTCTGCTATCTTCTGTGCGCACGGAGGGTGGCTTCATGGTGATAAGCCTATCTGTCTCAGCAGCCCAGAAGGTATCTGTTTACTCAGCACTCACTGAGCAGATTAAATGTTTCCTGTCAACTTCTCCTACATAATTCATAGCAACGTGGGAGGAATTTTGCCTTGGGAAGAGGTGAAGTAAGTGGTGAAAGGATATGATGTCACTACCCCGGTTCACAGAACATCCCAGTGTTTGTAATTCAGTGGTCTGTGCCTGGACACAGATCTTCAGTGGAGTGTCAGCGGAGCATGGCACTGACTCTGGCCACCAATGGCGATTTCTTGCTGACTCAGTACTGGATTTGCCTTAATGATCATGTGTGTGAGACAAGAACAGGCCTTTGCATTCTGCATGCCTGAGTGCTGATACTCAGTTAGCAGGACTGAGGAACAACAAAAAGAGAATGGACAGTGTGTATTTATGTAGCAAGTTCACATTTGCGTGCAGAGTCCAGCTTCTGTATGCATTAATGTATACATGTATATACCAACTGTACACTCAGTATATAGTGCGCATTTATGTAAAATATTAAACACTAGGTATTATTTTACTACCAATGAGAGACATGTAGAAAGGAGAGAATGAGTAGTGATAACTTTCATTAATATTCTTAGCTTCAAACCCAGCGTTCCTAGTACATTTACAGTCTAGAAGAATTCCTAAAAAAAAAAAAAAATTGTTGAGTCTCCTATGGTTGTAAAGTGAAGCCAGGACTCCATGCCCACGGGGCTAGTTAAAAACTTGCAAAATAATAAGTTGAAAAATGTCCTATCTAATTGCAAGAGCTGGGCACAGATTCCTGTGTATCTCTTCATGTAAGAGTGACCATGCTGATTCATATACATCTCCTATTCCAGGAGAAGATCCGTGTGCAAAATGAGTCTCTTATTTCTTTATTGGTTTTTCAAAATGTGTTTGGGAGCAAACTATTAAGGAAGAAAGTTTCAACTTATTTCAAAGAGAATTTTTCAACTTTCAGCTTAAGTATGACCTTAATGAACACATGGCAGAGCAGGATAACTCTTAGATTACTTCCTGGTTAAACACCACATGGAGGAAATACTCCATTCATATGTGGAAATATGCTAACTGCCTTCCTTGTGCTAACTGCCTCTTCAGTAGACAGAGTCTCTCGTCAAAGCTTTAGAGATGCAGAGATGCATCACAATGAGAGGTGTATATGGTTTTAGTTTTAGGATTGGGTAAATGTAAGTGGGTCCCTGGAGATGGTGTATCACAGAGCCAGATAGGGGATAATTGTGGCAAACAACCAGTGTCAATTAGCTGCCGAAGCCATGCACAAACACATATACCACCAAACATACAAAACCCACAACATTTCAGAAAAGAGAAATTGTTCTTTATAGACATTTTAATATAATACTCCCTACACCTTTCCTTCTGGAGTTCCTAGAGTTTCAAAGACCAGGGCTTCTCAGTTATTAAGCTGGGAAATGCACCCAGGGGGAAATAATGACCACAGCAGAATAAAGCACTACCAAGAGCATCACAGCCCACACAGGAAAAGAGCAATATGGCCCCTTCACACAAAGACCGTGGTCCCTGGGATAGACTTAACAAATGTTCTCCCTCACCAATATAAAGGGCAGTGGCAGCTTCTTGAGATTGCCTTTTTGATTGAACACTGATGCTCTCTGGGATTTTGAGAGTCTTTGTGTTATTATGAGAACCTGCTAGACCTTGATATAGCCATCACAGGATACGTGACAAGCCAGCTTTATATTAGGTTAGCATTTCACATATATAGCCACATCTGGGGGCTGGGTAGATAGCTCATTGGTTAAGTGCTTGCTCCACAAGGAGCAGGGATAACTCTCAGATCACTAGGGTGTGGAATAATGTCTGGTGCTGGGGGGGGGGTCTTGTCTGTAATCCCAGCCTTGGGAGGTAAGTGCAGAGGATCTACATAGCAAAGTGGCCAGTAAGACTAGCCATATTCTATGTATGGCTGACCTCCAAGCCAAGCAAACAATACCTCAGGAAGCTCAGCTGTACTCACCTGTGCAAGGGTTATGGCAGCCGGTCTTGTTGCCTGTTTACAGCCCTTCATGAAGGGTGGAGGGTCTTCTGACCAAGTGCCCCCTATCACCTGTTACGCAAAACTCTGCCATGGTTGCACGCAGCCTTGAGAAGGGGATAGAGTATAAAGGCTAGGAGAGAGGTGGAGAGACAAGGATTCATCTTTGCAGCTAAGGGGAAGCCTTATTCCTTCTGGGTAAAGGCTTCACAGTTGCAGCCTGCCGATGGGGGTGCACCCACAGACCTTTGCCTATCATCTATAATAAATCCCAGTAAAGCAACTGGTTCTCCCCAGAGAGAACTGGAGGAACTATGCCTGTGTTTTTCACTGGGAAGTTAGGAGGAGGGGCTTCCACTGTTTATGTCTGACTCAGAGAGAAGGAATCTTAGCAACATCACACTCCTGAGTTCTGGGTTTGATTGAGAGAGATTGCCTCAGTAAGCCTTTCCAGTGAGGGTAGCCTACCTCTGAGCTCTCAGCTTGATTGAGAGACCCTGTCTTAATAAATAAAGTGAAAGAGTGATCAAAAAATGATTCTTGAGATCAACCATCAGTCTCTGCGTATATGCACATATGTGTTCATACAAATACAAGCACCCATACAAATACACACACACACACACACACACACACACACACACAAGAGAGAGAGAGAGAGAGAGAGAGAGAGAGAGAGAGAGAGAGAGAGAGAGAGAGAGAGAGAGCAGAGTGTGGAACAGCTACTAAATAGTAATGAGGAGCCATAGCTGAATACTGTATGAAACTGTGGGTTAGGACTTGCGAAGAGTAGAACATATTTCTCAGAGAATATAGTCAGGTTTTATCTTGCATACTATTACATTAATGTGATCAGCACCTGACAAACATCTGCCACAAGTAACCACTTTATGAGACTATATAAAGGGATAATGCTTTATTTTTATTTATTTGTGTAATTTTTTTCATTTTTACAATTTGTTCACTTTATATCTCAATTGTAGCCCCTCCCTCCTCTCCTCCCATACCCATCCTCCACCCCTCTTCCCCCCACTCTACTCCTCTGACAGGGGAGTCCTCCTCCAATACTATCTATGGGAGTCTAGCCTGTAAATCTCATCAGGAAAGCCTTGAATCCTCTTTTACTGTAGGCTGGCAACGTTGCCCCGCCAGAGAGAAGTGATCAAAGAGCAGAAAACAGAGTTCTTGTCAGAGACTGACCCTGTTCTCCTTACTTGGGAACCCCCATGAGGACTGAGCTGTCTATATGATACATCAGTGCAGTGGTTCTAGATCCTCTCCTTGCATGGTTCTTGGTTGATGCATCAGTTTCTGCAGGACTCCTGGACCCAGATATTTTGGCTTTATTGTTCTCATTGTGAAGCTCCTGTCTCCCCCATTCCTTCTATCTCCTCCCCCTTCTTTTATAAGACTCTTATACTCTACCCAAAGTTTGGCTGTGAGTCTCTGCATCTGCTTTAAACCCCTACTGGGTAGAATCTTTCAGAGGGCATCTATGGTAGGTTCCCATCCTGTTCCCTCTCTTCTGCTGCTTCCAGTGTCTACCCTATTTGCCTTATGAATGAGAATTAAGCATCTACCTTAGGGTCCTCCTTGTTATTTAGCTTCTTTAGATATGTAGATTTTAGTGTGCTAATTTTATGTTATTTATATGGTTAATATCTGCTTATAAGTGAATATATGTCATACATGTCTTTCTGGTTCTGGGTTACCTCACTCGGGATGATCTTTTCTACTTCTGTCCATTCACCTGCAAATTTCATGATTTATTTGTTTTTAAGAGTGGAGTAGTATTCTATTGCGTAGATGTACCACAATTTCTATAGCTGTTCTTCGGTTGAGGGACATCTAGGTTGTTTCCAGATTCTGGCTATTATAGATAAAGCTGCTATGAACATAGTTGAGCAAATGTCCTTGTTGTGAGCATGAGCATCTTTTGAATATATGCCCAGAAATGGTATAGCTGGATCTTGAGGTAGCTCTATTCCCAGTTTTCTGAGAAAATGTCAAATAGATTTCCAAAGTGGTTGTACAAGTTTGCACTCCCATCAGGAATGGAGGTGGATTCCACTTTCTCCACATCCTCCCCAACATGTGTTGTCACTTGAGTTTTTTATCTTAGCCATTCTCATGTGTATAAGGTGGAATCTCAAGGTCATTTCAGTTTGCGTTTCCCTGATGACTAAGGACACTGCACATTTCTTTAGAGTGTTTCTCTGCCATTCAATGTTCTTCCGTTGAGAATTCTGCTTAACACTATATACCATTTTTAATTGGATTATGTGGTTCTGTGATGTTTAATTTCAAAGGACACTGTCAACAGGACAAAACAACAGCCTACAGAGAGGGAAAAGATCTTCATTAACCCTACATCAGACAGAGGGCTAATATTCAGGATATATAAAGAACTCAAGGGATAATGCTCTGAAAAACTGGATTGAGAGTTACATACTTGAGTATTCTAGTTCTGCCACTTATTCAACTCATTCCTATCACCCATCATATGAGCCAGTGGACGCTGAGGTCCCAGGAAGCCTTGGTAGGGGTTTTACACACTTACGTAATCACTGCTGGTTTATCGGGTTGTTCTTAAGTGAGCTTTACTATGCTGTGTTATAAAGGTAGTTTCTGTATCACAGGTTTAAGCAAGTAGTGTTGCTTTCTTCTGATGTCCTGTGACGTCACTGATGAGCTGTGCCTGTCTCTAGCTCAGCAGGTTGTGGCTGACCTTTACAAAGCTGCACTTTATTGAACAGAAACATTATACGTTCAGAACTTGAACTTAGCATAGAAGAGAAATGCAACTATTTGATGAGGTTGAAACTGCTGCACTATTTTAACAGTCATAGCATGTAATCAGGATGGTAAAAATCCCTTTGGAATTACTAATTTCGGAGATAAATTAAACATATTCCACAGATGCATATATTTATTATTTTTGGATATTTTCAGCTATATATAGTAAAGGGAATGATTGTTTTGTTAATGTAACATTAAGTAATAATATTGGTATCTATATCTGAAGTGGTTAACTATGAACCTATGAGTTAGGACCTCAGCAAAAAGAGTACAATACAGTATATCTCAGAGAGGATGGCTGAGGATCATTCTACATAACCATATGTCATAGTTAATTACAGCTATAGATAGCCACTTAACATCATATAATTAAAGCTAGTGTGTAGGTGTGACAAAATTATATCCCTGGAGAGATTCTAAGGCACACATGACAGGAAATAATGTGATTTAATGGAAACATTGGCACATATAGGAAGACGATCAGCTCAGATGGGGTGAAAGGTTAAAAATGGACCTTATATAGTAGTTTTCGTCAGAGTGCTGACAGGACAGAGGTAAAGTTAAGGTACTCACCGGCTATTTACATAATGACAGTTTGGGTGGTGTGCTTGATGATGAAACGCCACGTCTGGTCTGCTGGCAGAGTCAATGACCTGTAGGGCTAGTTCAAACATGAAGCAGATGAGAATACCAGGCCAGTGTGGAGTGTTAACTGGAAAAGTACCCAGAATTCTGATTGAAGAAGTGAAAGAGAATAATTAGGATAAGAGGGCCCTTTGAAAGATTTTGAAGAATGTGGTAGGAGAGCATCAGTTTCGTCTAGGTAAAGGTTTTGTTCTTTCATTTCTTAAATTTAACTGTGTCTGTATACTTTATTTGGGTGATTTAACTGCATGACAAATTCAGGTGTAAAAAAAAAATAAAGATGTCTAGACCAGTATCCTATTAGTGGTGACACAGGCTAAACCTAGATTGACAACAAGAGAATATTGTGTCAAGTTCTAATATTACACAAATAGGAAAACATTCTCTCATTTCCACACAAACATAATCTCCATAGAATAGGAGTTGACATAGAAATTTCCAACTTGTCTCAATTATTGGTCTTCTGGTCAACTCATCTCATGCCTAGTTAAGACTGTAAAGATGGGGATAAACTTAGTTTTCAAGGGAGCAGTAGGCATGTCCTCAACAAAGGAAATGAGAAGGCACCTATCATCAGGATTTACAGGAAGTCTACTGGCCACCAAGCCTGATGAGTCAGCACTCACAGAGCACAGACAGACACATACATATAAACACATGTGAAAACAAACATGAGACTTTGGTAAACAAGTAGTGTTGGTAAACATAGCACCAAGAGTGAAAGAAAACATATACATGCATTTGTAGAAATAAACAAAATATAAATAAATACATAAAAATAAGCAAGAATTTCAGGGGACTGATTGCATTTGATTGAGACAAAGCACTCTCATGTTTAGGTTCTAAGTCCAAGTGGTTAGTGTAAGTTCAAATAAGAAAAAAGCATTAAAAAAAAAGTCAAAATCAGTCAAAAAGAGATTGAGGGATATCTCAGATACCTACCAATGATGAAATCTGTAGATGTTAACCATTACAGATGCCAAAAAAGCTATCCAATAAACTACTGTCCCTGTAGAAGCTTGCAAAAAAATTATAGTTAAGTTCTACCAGGAGCTAAGTATTTGGGAAAATAAAATAAAATAAAGTAAAATAAAAACACTACTGACTCAAGCTCTAACTAAAGTGTACTTGATTCTAAAATTAGTAAAGGATCATATGAATCAACCTGAAATAACATTATGCTTAGAACTCTTAGTAAAATTATTACTATAACTGACAATGAAGAAAGTACAACAGGGTTCATGCCAAGAAACTCAGGTTTGCAAACCATATCACCAGTACACTACTCCTAAAGAAGAATGGAATTTTAGGTAAGAACTGGGAAATAGTAAGAGCTGGAGAGGACAGGATCTCCACAAGGAGAGCAACAGAACAAGAAAATTTGAACATAGGGAACTTCCCAGAGACTCATACTCCAACCAAGGACTATTCATGGAGATAACCTAGAACCCCTGCACAGATGTAGCCCAGGGCAGTTCAGAGTCCAATTGGGTTACATAGTAATGTGAAGAGGGACTGCCTCTGACATAATCTGATTGGCCTGCTCTTTGATCACCTCCCTCTGGGGGGGGGGAGCAGCCTTACCAGGCCACAGTAGAGGACAATACAGCCACTTTTGATGTGAACTGACAGACTAAGATCAGAAAGGAGAGGAGAACCTCCCCTATTAGTGGACTTGGGGAGTGGCATGCAAGCAGAGGGAGGAGGGAGGGTGGGATTGGGATGGGAGGAGGGAGGGGCTTATGGGGGGATGCAGAATGAATAAAGTGTAATTGATGAAAAATTTAAGAAAAAAGGGAAAAAAATAATTTAAGAACCTTAAATGACTTTCAAAATTGGAGGAAAACATGGAGTTAGTCAATTGGCATGGAGCACGTCTCGCCCCTGGGGGCAATGGTCTCCTGAACCTACTCAGACCTCGGACACCACCACTGCTAGTTCTAGAACTGACGCAGGATGTTCCAACGAGGGGTTAAGGCTTCTCATAATATTTCCTATAAGCCCACACCTGTTTGTCTATATCCCCCATTTTTATTCATTATTAGCCAGATAGAGCCAAGTAATTGTGGTAATGATACTTGCTTTTTTGCCCAATGCTGGAATGCTAGTAAAGTTAGGTATGCCCTGGTTACTCGCATGCCTCACTGGGTGCCTATGCCCATTGATGCCCCTCACGCTATGACTCTCTTCAGACAGAAAAGGGATCTTGGAACTACAGCCACCATTGTTACTACCATCTCATTGACGGCTGTTGGAGCTACCACCAGGGCATTAGCCATGAGTCATACTGGGCAGACTGCTCAGACCCTGAATAATCATTTAGCCAATGTAGCTCATGCCTTAGTTGTACATAAAGGAATTAATGCTCAACTAAAAGGAAGCTTGATGGTGTTCAATCAGAGGATTGACCTCTTGCAGGAGCAAATTGATACCCTATGGCAAATCGTTCAACCTGGCTGTCAATGAAAGTATGCTGGACTTTATGTCACTAGCATACAACATGAGTATTTTTCCTGTGCTGCAAATCTGTCTAAACAATTGTCGAGCTATATTTTAGGTAATTGGACTGGAGAATTCGATACTACAATGGAGCAGCTGAGAGTGGCCATTGTCACAGTAAATTCTACCGGAGTGGACGCAGGACTAGCCACAGGATTATCAACATGGATTGCTGCAGCCATGAATCATCTGAAGGAATGGGCGGGCATGGGAGGGTTAGCAGGCCTTCTGGTGTTGGTCTCCTTGGTTTGCCTGTGGTATATATGCAAGATTAGAGTCTCACAACAGTGTGATGCAGCCATGATCATTCAGGCCTTTACAGCCATTGAAGCAGGACATTCTCCCCAAGCATGGTTGGATACCATAAAAAGCTAAAATGATACGCTCAGGATGCGAGGCTAAGCACTGCACTCAGGGTCAGCCGCTTTGGACCCAGAGAAGAGCATGTCTGATTGCATGCGGGTTGATGCCCCAGGTCCCGCCTCTGAGAAAAAGGTATCGGACGGGTCTGATGCTCTTTGGGTGGATGACACCTAAATGAACATCTGTACAAAGTCCCAATTTATTTCTAAAGCAGAGATCAGACCTCTACTCTTGCCTGATGCGTCTAAAACAAAAAGGGGGAACTGTAGAGAGCTGCGGAATGCTATGCCTTAAAGATGGAGCTGGTTTCTGCCTTCCACCTTCCCGATGGTGAGTGCTCTCTGTCAGGAACAACTCCACATTTGGCTAAGGCCGAGGATCTGGCTTGCTTCCATGTATGTGGACCTATCTGCATTGCCCCCGTGGCACGCCTGGGTTGGCTACCCAGAGGCTATTTAAGCTGTGGGCTGGCTTTCCCCGGGGTCCGAGGATTGTTCAATGTTCCTGAATAAACTGCATTGAAAAAAAAAAAAAAAAAAAAAAGAAGAATGGATGTGCACACTTCTCCACTTCCTTCATCCCAAATGTGCAGTCATCAACACACTGCTGAATCATTCAACTCTCTCCTCCTCTTTCACCTCCTGCCTCCCATTGGTCTCCATCATTTTATTAAGGCTCATATATCAGGATCGCCTTGAGAAATCTTAGACCATGATTCACTTCAAGACATTGTCAACTAGACAAGCTGGACAGCCTCTCCTCATTCATACAGTTGTGGTGATGAATGATTCAGAAAATATATTTAAAATACTTAAAACATCTTCATCTATAGTAATAACACAGAAGAGCAGCTGTAATGCCTCTGATTATTAACATTTCTCAATGGATTGGACTCCTCAGTGTTCTTTTCATGGATGCCGTGTACTTTCATGACACGCTCTACAACTGAGCATTATTTAAAGTTGTGACTATCACCTTGCAATTTGTCTTTTGAAATGTTTTAGGACACTTCTTGAACTTCTTTTAAGGCGGTTTTCCAGGAACTGAGTGGGAGGCCCAACTAGATTCACTTTTGAATGGATCAACATGAATTCTTATTACTAATTTCATCATTATATTAATCTGAAGACCAGTTTGGAAAATAGAGCCTAGGTCATGAGGTACAATGAATCTTGCTGGATTTTGCTCTATGGTTCCTGAGATGAGGGAGCAGGGTGGAGAATAGACAAATAGGCGTGTTTCTAAGTTTAGAGCATAATCAAAGCTGAATTGCTGCAGGTTGATTTTCAGAAAAGGAAAACCTGCCGTCTTCCCTCAGTCAGTTCAGAATAACATGATGAAGCAATCTCCTCTGATGGGCCCATGCTGGATGAAGTCCCAGATAATACAAGGCAACAATTCCCTCAGCAGAAGGCTTGGCTCGCTGTGCCTGCAAGGCTGGAAGAAGGCAGCCCTGCCAGATTTGCTTTCAGGAGGCAGTCCTCAGTGACTGAGTCACCTCTGCAGCTCAGTGGGTGAATCTTCCCAGATGCCAAACAAGGAGGCTGTAACAGGGACCTGGTGTTTCACCTGCACCACTGTCCCCTCATTCAAGCTCAACCCTGCTTTCTTGATGATGGCTCCTGATCTCGCAGCTCCTCCTACGATGCCATTTCCCAGCATGTAATGATTACTTCAAATGTGCCTGACACCCTTTCTCAACCAGATGCCAAGTGTCAAACACACAGTGCTGACTACGTGGCAAGTGATTTTAATGAAATTGGGAGAGAATGGAGATGGAGATGGGAGAAAGTAAGATTAAGGAAATGAAGATGAGTGGAGGAAAAGCAAGGATTCCGTTATCAATGAAGAGAGTGTAGGGCCTGAACATGCACCATCTGAGCCCAGGACTGTATCCTGTTCCCATCTCTCATCGCTACTTGACAGTTCACAATTAAAATTCTACATCTTAGTTGATTCAGCTATAAAATTGTGACTGGTGCTGTTAAAATAAATAGTAAGAAAATGGCTTTTCTATATGTATGGTTAGTATAAAATTCAGTCACTTGTAGAAGCTCAATAAATATTTCTTCTGGTCATGACATACAGAAATATTGCTACTTATAAGTGATGTTCAATGAACCCTACAACTATCGCTATCATAGTTAGTATTTGGTTACTATAATTAGGTTATGCTCTTTCTGAGGCAGAGTTAAGGATTCTACCACATTAATCTGTGCCAAGGGGTATCATTTCCAGTGACTCTGAAAAGGTGTTGGCCAGAATACAGAGAAAGATAAGATCACACACCAGTACAAGAATATAAATTAAGACAAGTATTCCAAGGAGGAGAATGAAAGCAACCCTGCTGTACACACAGAAGCAGACAGAACTATCATCGATTCAGCTGTTCCCCTTCTGGATAAAAGCTAAAAGAAATACCATGAGCACATCAAAGGGTTTCCTGCATGTCCAGACTGTTTGCAGAACTACGTAGAATTCCTGATTCTTTGAATGAGCCTTGGTGGTCATCTAGACTTGCCTAAAGAGTAGTACATATTCACTCATCCACAAAGAAGAATGAAATCCTGTCATTTGCAGCTACGTGGTTAACAGTGTGTGTGTGGGGGGGAGGGGGGGAGGATACGTTGACTAAAACCAGCAGATACAGGAGGGCAAATCACCCGTGTTCTCTCTCATCAAGGAAAGCTAAAACAAATTGACCTGAAAATACAATAGTGACTGCTTGAGACTAGGAAGGTTATAGTCCCAAGCAGGCTGCATGCCTGTGTGGAACCTCACGCCAGCTCCATTAATGTGCACAATTAAGGCATGCCAATTAAAATGAGACAATTCACATCAGATCATTTTCCCTAAATCTAGAACTATTGTTATTTTACCCTCAGTTTTAAGCATGCTGTCCTAAGACCGAGAGTAGAGATTTAAAAGTTGTAGAAATTTTCTACTATTCCCCACTGTGTAGTTGAGACCCCATTAAACATTTACCCAGAGAAGGTAACAACTTCCACCGACTCACTTTATAGATTTGTGGTGGGTCCATCACACCATCTAACTTTTTCCTTGGCAAAGTGGTGTACAGCAGGAATCCTGGCAATTTAATTAGAAAGATCATGCCAAAAGGATAGATGTAAGAATGGGTAGCTGTAGAAACCTGACGAGAATTTTGAAGAAGTAGAAAATATTTTACAGCCTGTGTTAAATGAGATCGGAGAAAAGGCAAATTTCTACAAAGAAAAAAAACTTAAAGAAAATTTTAGGCAGTTCCATTATCATAAAACTTATATTTTTGAAAGGAAATATTTATGTAACATGTTAGAAAGCAAAAGAATATTTCAATCTATTCTTAAAATGATGCCTCATGGTCTTTGATTTATACTTTAAAACTCATCCTTAATATTTAAAAATAATAAACAAGATCAGATCCCAAATGGTGGGGTATATCTAAGAATATTTTAAAAATATTTATATACATTTATAAATATATATGTATATACATATATATATGTGTGTGTGTGTATTTCATCTATTCACTTTCAGGTCCGTATAAAAGATTCACTTCTTCAAATAAATATATTTTAAACTTTTCTCAACATCTTCTACCCAATTTTGACATCATGTGATCAGCCCAGACAGTAAGTGATTTTCCAAATTGTAAACTCTTTTTACGGGAAAGTACTGGGACTGAATTTTATGTCTTTCATTTCTGCAGTCTGTTCAACTTCTGAATCAAAGTAGGCCGGAATATTTTATTACTCTATTAGCACTCCGTGAATGTGATCAAGTTTCTATCCATCGTGAAGTCAATTTACCATGAATTTGCAGCCTTTGAGTAGCAGGTAGTCCTGTGGCTGTCTGCTCACAGTGTATGGATATAAGAGCAGGAAAATGTATCATCTCCCAAGTAGGGGTTAGCACTGAGGAACTGGCAACATTTAGGGTTGGCCAGAAAGTGGCCATCAAAAGGCATTATATATAATAATAATAAAATCTCATCGTCTCCTGAAAACATACTTATGGCGAAATGCAGCAACAAGTACCACACTGGTAGAGCCGATATATTAATCACACCAAATTAAAAGAAAAATAAATCGGTGTGTCCAATATTTAAACCACATTTAATTATTAGAACCATAAATTTGGATAGCTCATACCTGAATCACATGTAATTATTAGAAAAAAAAAAGTTCGTGAATTAGCTTTTTAAAAAATAAAATTTAAAAGTTTTTTATACTTATAAAGAAACTGGTACATATTACTTTAATCTACATATTACTTTAATCCCTAAAAATGTTTTCTCGTGTGTGTGTGTGTGTGTGTGTGTGTTTTAAACAGCATGATTTAGGAGCTGAAGAGTTGGTTTAGTGGTAAAGAAAAAGCATTGCTTGCAGACGACCCAAGCTCCTGGACCTAATCCAGGCCAGTGCTCACAATCATGTAGTTCACCTCTCTATTCCAGCCTACACAGGGACTGCAAGCATGTGCATATTCCCATCATAGGCATAAACACAGGCATAATTCAAAATAAAATGTTTGAAAGATGGTATGATCTAGCCTTTTAAAAATAATATCTTTGCCTCAATGAAATAATATAACAGAATTTAAATGTTAATAGCCAGCTCATCTTGAGAAAGATCCAAAAGTTTGATAGTCTTGCATCATCTGAGCTAGGGAAAATGGTCACAAACTGCTGCTAAGAAAACTTTAACCAGGGCTGGAGAGATGGCTCAGAAGTTAAGAACACAGGTTGTTTTTCCAAAGGTCATGAGATCAATTCTCAGAAACCACATGGTGGGTCACAACCAACTATCATGGGATCTGGGGCCCTCTTTTGGCTTGCTTGCACACATGCAGGCAGAATATTGTATAAATAACAAATCTTAAAAAAAGAAAAAAATTACATTGTCTTCCTCTGTGGCCTGGCAAGGCTGCATGCCCCCCAGGGGGGAGTGATCAGAGAGCCTGTCACTGAGTTCATGTCAGAGACAGTCCCTAGGGAACCCACTTGGACACTGAGCTGCCATAGGCAGGGGTTCTAGGTTATGTCCATGAATGGTCATTGGTTGGAGTATCAGTCTCAGAAAAGACCCCTGGGCCCATTTTCTTTTGGATCTGTTTCTCTCCTTATGGATCTCCTTTCCCCTCCAGGTCTTTCTATCTCCCTCTTCTTTCATAAAATTCCATGCCCTCTTTCCAAAGTTTGGTTATGAGTCTCAGCCTCTGCTTCAACACCTTAATCAGTAGAGTCTTTCAGAGGTCCTTTGTGGTGGGCTCCTGTCCTGTTCCCTGTCTTCTCCTGCTTCCAATGTCTATCATGGTTTGTCCTTCTGAATGAGGATTAAGCATCTTCTCTAGGATCTTCCTTGTTGTTTATGTTTATTCTATATTATATGGCTAATATCTACTTATGAGTGAGTATACACCATGTGTGTCTTTCCTTTTCTGGATTTCCTCAATCAAGATGATATTTTCTAGTTCCTACCATCTGCCTACAAATTTCATGAGGGGAGGGGAATGGGGGAGAAGAGGGAAGGAAGGGGCCACAGCAAGGGAAACAAATTGAATAAATTGTAATGAATTATAACAAAAAAGTTCTCATATAGCAAAAATAAAAATAAAAGAGTGAAAGAAAAAAATTTAAAGGTTAAAAAAATAAAAGAAAACTTCAACCAAACCTTATCTTAGCAATAAAAAAATGTTCAGACCTTTGAATGTGCTTCCAAGCCCAACTGTCATTTCTAGTTCTGTGTCATTTTCATAGTAGACATGTGCATAAAACAGCAACACACATGCACACACTCCATCACAGATATGCCGTATGTCATATGTATAATTGACTCACATAAAAATGCACATGATCTGATGTCTTTAGAAAAATAAAATCATTTTAGTGGAAACACTAAAAACTCATTAAAAGGTGGCTTGTGAAATCAATGCACAGGTTGGCAACCTGTCACTGGGTTCTATTTTGCAAGGCCCTTTCACCACATGTTCCTCTAGTTCTGGAAGATTCCTACGAAGGATACCAGGACATCAGAGAAGCCTGAACACAGAACTGTTGGAATTCAAAAGTGTGGCTCTAGATCTTGAGGTCCAAAAATGCTTGGATTCTTGGTGAAATCTGTAGGAGGATGAGACACTTGAGGACTGTAGAAACACTGTCTCCCTGGTTTGCTCCCCAGAAAGGAATGACTAAATGAAGAAAAATTGAAACGCATGACTTCTTCACTTGAAAAGACACTGCATCAAAGACTCATTCAGCCTCTGCGGAAAAGGCTCTGTCGGGTCTTGCTTTCTGTAAGGCACACCTGATCTCATTTCTGGTTAAGGAGCTGTGCCAGAATATGAAGAGACACAAGGCATAGCCATGACCTTGGCCATGTTTTCTCACTACACGCAAGGATATTAAAAATTACAGGGAAAAAATATTCCAAAGAAGTGAAGAAGGCAATTCACACTGGAAAAAAAATCTTACAAATATAAAGAATACAGCAAAGCCTTTAACTGTTCTTCGCTTCTTGATCAATACCAGAGATTTCATACTTTAAAAAAGGCAACTATCGATTACGTACCAAGAATTTTAAAGTAGTGCCATCTTATTGAACACAAATACGCTTATACTGCAGGAAAAATTCAAAGCTACAGATGTAGGAAATTATGTAACAGTATGTAATAAAAATAAAATTCCCTGGGAGATGGTGCACACCTTCAATCCCAGCACTGGTGTGACAAAGGCAGTCAAATCTCTGAGACTGAGGCCAGCATTGTCTACAGAGTGAGTTCCAGGACAGCCAGGGGTGACTAGAGAAATCCTTTCTCAAAAAACAAAACAACAACAAATGTCAAGCAAGCAAACAAGCAAAGTGAATTTATACTCAAGAGCTCCTAAAAGTAGAGGGACAGTTAGAAACCTACCACATTAGTAAACAGCAAAAGATACCTACAGCCCAGAATGCTTATACCCAGTTTGTTAATTATTAACCAATAAAAATTCAAAAAGAAATATCATACATTCATTGATTTTAGGGAAATGTTATAAATGAAATGTTATAAAAACATTGATTAATTATTCAGTGCTCACACCATAGAATTCACATTGTGTCATATTAAAAGGTGTGGCAAATGTTTAACAATTCTTCAAACCCAAGTCAACACCTCAGAATCTATGCTGGAAAAGGAATTAGAAATACAAAGAATGCAAGACATATAATATAGGATAAACATACTAAAATCTGTACACTTAAGGAAGTTAATCAGGAAGGAGGACTCTGGCTAAGATGCTCAATCCCCATTCAGAAAGGCAAAGAGAATGGACATTGGAGGAGGGAGAAAACAGGCAACAGGACAGGAGCCTACCACAGAGGGCCTCTGAAAGACTCTACCCAGCAGGGTATCAAAACATATACTGAGATTCATAGCCAAACTTTGGGCAGAGTTTAGGGAATCTTACAAAAGAAGGGGGAGATAGAAAGACATGGATGGGAAAGGAGCTCCACAAGGAGATTAACAGAACCAAAAAATCTGGGCGCAGGGGCTTTTCTGAGACTGATACTGCAAACAAGGACCATGTTATAGAGATAACTTAGAACTACTGCACAGAAGTAGCCCATGGCAGATCAGTGTCCAAGAGGGTTCCCCAATAATCAGGGAGTATCTCTGATATGAACTCAGTGGCTGGCTCTTTTATCACCTCCACCTGAGACGGGAGCAGCCTTACCAGTCCACAAAGGAAGACAAAGAAGCCAATCTTGATGAGACCTGATAGACAAAGATCAGATGGAAGGGGAGGAGGACCTCCCCTATCATTAGACTGTTGGATGGGCATAGGAGAAGAAGGAGGAGGGAGGGTAGGATTGGGAGGGGTAGGGGAAGGGGCTACAACTGGGATACAAAGAAAATAAGCTATAATTAATAAAAATAAAAAAAAAAACTGGAAACTTTATCAAATACAGAAGTAATAGGCACCAACAAATTCACGCTGGATAAAAGCTATGGTTATAGAAAGAAAGCAGAGGCTTCTTGTCAGCTCTTTGCACCATATGGAGCATTGAAGAGTTCACTCTTGTGAGAAACCACAAGGTTCAATGAACGTCAGGAGCTTCATTGAGATTTTGCTACTTGTTCAAGATGAGTGACGTCACACTTGGTAGTAATACTACATTTACTCTGTGTCATCATCCTGAAAAGATTTTTGTCAAACGTGTGCATCTCAGGAATGCAAGATGCTCACACTGAAAATACTAATAACTCTAAGTGAGTTAGGGAATCCAGCAAGAAATCCCATGTAAGTGGCAGTGTTCAAACCTTGCATTGTGGCAAGCAATTTACCGCATATCATCACGCGGGAAGTGAAGCACATCACCATAGACTTTAGAAATGTGCATAAACGCCATCTACAAAAAGGACTTGAATTTGTTCGTCATAAATTCAAATGTCCTAAGTTACCGCCTTGTTGAAACTTCTGAAAGCGCAAATCTCGGGTGACTGTTTCAGAACAAGAGTGCTTCCTGAGAGCGTCCACTCAGTGTATTTTTAAGGAGGCCATAGTGCAGACTCCGAATCACTGTACTGAATTTCATGCATAGTTCATCTTCTGCTTTAGTAAATAAAATTTACTAAATATTTTAACCTGAAAAATAACAAACCGCTGTGGAATGGTCACATAATGGAATTTTATGTAAAACAAAGAAACAAACAAAAATAGCACAAAGAACTGGGGGAAGGGAAACATGATATGAATACATTATATATAAAATACTTTTAATTAATTTATTTATTAATCACAATTTATTCACGTTGTATCTCAGCTGTAGCCCCCGTCCTCTTCTCCTCCCATGCCCCTCTTCAAGTCCACTGATAGGGGAGGTCCTGCTCCCCTTCCATCTGACCCCTGCCTATCAGGACTCATCAGGAGTGGCTGCCCTGTCTTCCACATACATATATCCTATTATATAAGTATGAACATACAGATATACAGATATCACAGAATCTATACGTATATACTATTAAATGGAAAAACTTTAACTTAATTTAATTAAATCTTAATTTTTGGCTCTTCTGCTTCCCAAATTTCTTATAATCCATCCTGGTGGTGGATGGAAACAACATCTGCCAAAACAGGGGTACCCACCTTCCTTCTCATCTCTCCTAACACAGAGCGAAAAGCCAATCAAGACTCCCCCTTGCTTCCTTCTTTTCTTTTATAACGTCAAATAAAAAAGATACTGTTTTAATTATGCGAGCACGTTTTAAGGAAAACAATTTCTTTTAGATTTTTTTTTTAACTTTTATTAATTACACTTTATTCATTTTGTATCCCCCAATAAGCCCCTCCCTCCTCCCCTCCCGGTCCCACCCTCCCCTCCCTTTTTGCATGCATGCCCCTCCCCAAGTCCACTGTTAGGGGAGGTCCTCCTCTCCTTCTTTCTGATCTTAGTCTATCAGTTCTCATCAGAAGTGGCTGCATTGTCAGGGTTCTAGGTTATCTCCATGAATAGTCCTTGGTTGGAGTATGAGTTTCTGGGAAGTTCCCTGTGTTCAAATTTTCTTGTTCTGTTGCTCTCCTTGTGGAGTTCCTGTCCTCTCCAGCTCTTACTATTTCCCACTTCTTACATAAAATTCCATTCACTCTGCCCAACAGTTGGCCATCAGGCTCAGCATCTGCTTTGATAGTCTGCAGGGCAGAGGCTTTCAGAGGCCCTCTGTAGCAAGTTCCTAGGTTGTTTCCTGTTTTCTTCTTCTTCTTATGTCCATCCTCTTTGCCTATCAGGGTGGGGATTGAACATTTTAGTTAGGGTCCTCTCTTTTACTTAGTATGTTTAGATGTACAGATTTTAGTGGGTTTATTCTATGTTGTATGTTTATATGAGTGAGTATATACCGTGTGTGTCTTTTTGCTTCTGGGACAACTCATTCAGGATGATCCTTTCCAGGTCCCACCACTTACCTGCAAATTTCATGATTTCCTTATTATTCATTGCTGAGTAATACTCCATTGTATAGATGTACCACAGTTTCTGCATCCATTCTTCAGTTGAGGGGCATCTAGGTTGTTTCCAGCTTCTGGCTATTACAAATAAAGCTGCTACAAACTTGGTTGAGCAAATGTGTTTTTTGTGTTTTGTGTTCTGGAGCCTCTTTTGGGTATATGCCTAGGAGTGGTATGGCTGGATCTTGAGGAAGCGCTATTCCTAGTTGTCTGAGGAAGCGCCAGATTGATTTCCAGAGTGGTTGTACAAGTTTACACTCCCACCAGCAGTGGAGAAGGGTTCTCCTTTCTCCACAATCTCTCCATCATGTGTTGTCACTTGAGTTTTTGATCTTGGCCATTCTGATGGGTGTAAGGTGAAATCTCAGGGTTGTTTTGATTTGCATTTCCCTAATGGCTAGTGAGGTTGAGCATTTCTTTAAATGCTTCTCTGACTTTCGATATTCCTCTACAGAGAATTCTCTGTTTAGCTCTGTTCCCCATTTTTTAAGTGGATTATTTGGTTTGCTGCTTTTCAGCTTCTTTAGTTCTTTATATATACTGGATATGAGTCCTTTGTCAGATAAAGGGTTGGTGATGATTCTTTCCCAATCTGTAGGAAGTCGCTTTGTTTTGATGACTGTGTTCTTTGTTTTACAGAAGCTTTTCAATTTCATGAGGTCCCATTTATTGATTGTTGCTTTTAGAGCCTGTGCTGTTGGTGTTATGTTCAGGAAGTTTTCTCCTGTACCAATGAGTTCTAGGGTATTCCCCACTTTTTTTCTAGCCGATTTAATGTGTCTGGTTTTATGTTGAGGTCTTTGATACACTTGGACTTCAGTTTTGTGCAGGGTGATAAGTATGGATCTATTTTCATTTTTCTACATGTAGACATCCAGTTGGACCAGCACCATTTGTTGAAGATGCTATCTTTTTTCCATTGTATGGTTTTGGCATCTTTGTCAAAAATCAGGTGTCCATAAGTATGTGGGTTTATTTCTGGGTCTTCTGTTTGGTTCTATTGATCCACCATTCTGTTTCTATGCCAATACCATGCAGTTTTTATAACTGTTGCTCTATAGTATAGCTTGAGATCAGGGATGGAGATACCTCCAGAAGATCTTTTATTGTAGAGGATTGTTTTAGCAATTCTTGGTTTCTTGTTATTCCATACGAAGTTGAGAAATTTTCTTTCCAGGTCTGTAAAGGATTGTGTTGGCAATTTGATGGGAATTGCATTAAATCTGTAGATTGCTTTTGGTAAGATGGCCATTTTTACTATCTTAATCCTGCCAAGCCATGAGCATGGGAGATCTTTCCATCTTCTCATATCTTCTTCTAATTCTTTCTTCAAAGACTTGAAATTTTTTTCATACAAGTCTTTGACTTCCTTGGTTAGGGTTACTCTGAGGTACCTTATGTCATTTGTGGCTATTGTGAAGGGTGTTGTTTCTCTAATTTCTTTCCAGCCCTTTTGTCTTTTGTATACAGGAGTGCTACTGATTATTTTTAGTTAATTTTGTATCTGACCACTTTGCTGAAGGTGTTTATCAGCTGTAGGAGTTCCCTGGTAGAGTTTTATACTTATGTATACTATCATATCATCTGCAAATAGTGATAATTTGACTTCTTCCTTTCCAATTTGTATCCCATTGACCTCCTTCAACTGTCTTATTGCTCTAGCAAGGACTTCCAGAACTCTGTTGAAGAGATATGGGTAGAGTGGGCAGCCTTGTCTTGTCCCTGATTTCAGTGGGATTGCTTTAAGTTTCTCTCCGTTCAGTTTGATGTTGGCTATAGGCTTGCTGTATATTGCCTTTACTATGTTTAGATATGTGCCTTTTATCCCTGATCTCTCCAATACTTTAAACATGAATGGATGTTGGATTCTGTCAAATGCTTTTTCAGCATCTAGGGAGATTATCATGTGGTTTTTTTCTTTCAGTTTGTTAATATGGTGGATCACATTGATGGATTTCCATATATTGGACCACCCCTGCATACCTGGGATGAAGCCTACTTGGTCATAGTGGATAATAGCTTTGATGTGTTCTTGTATTCGGTTTGCGAGGAAAACAATTTAAAAAAAATTTAAATGAGAAACACAATTGTTCTCTTTATCAACATAAGAGACAAGAAGCCTGAAGGTGAATGAAGCTTTCAGGGTGATTTCTCAGTCAGCAAATACTTGCATGGATGTGGCCTGTGTTTCCCCTCAGTAGTAAACTAAATCCCTTGAAAACCAAACTATGCATTCACATGTGTGGACTCATCTACCCCTAAGACTCGGATACAGAAATTAGCTTCCTGACTATTGCATTGAACCATCCAGAGCAGAAGATGGCATTAGAAGCAAGAGTGAATACTTTTTTAAATTTTTTTATTAATTATAGTTTTATTCACTTTTATTTATGGTTGGGAGCCTTGCCTTTAACAGCTGAGCCATCTCTTCAGCCATCTCTCCAGTGAATTCTTGCAATGGAAAAGAGCACAGCGTGTCAGAAATTCTTCTCTGTGGACTTTACAGATGGAATCCTAGTCAGCTCGGCTACTCGTTACTGTTGCATCTCCCACAAGACACTGGAAGGCCTGAGGCTCAGATATTTGAGGATCAGACTAAGCTATGCACTGTTGTTCATCTTCTATCAGCTGCTGAGTGACTGATGAAGGAAGGCTTGATCACCCGTTGATCATTCTCCAAACCAAGCAGAAATCACAGAGAGGCCAGAGAAGGCAGGAAGACAGTCTGTGCTGAGGGCTCCCAATGCAGATGGAGTCGGTAAGGTTTTGCTTTAAAACATCATTCCTTGAGCCAACTCAGAGGGAAAATGAAACTCAAGTCCAATAGCGTCAGCCAAAGGTGGCCAGAGGCTGTCTGACGAGACAAGGATGCAGCTTCAAGGATGACTGCCGTGTTACGGTTCATTTCCTGGTGTTTCATCGCCATTTTGAGCAAGCATGAGGACAACGGGTATGTATGCATCACCTGTAATCATGTTAAACTCTCTAATATTCTTGATGTGCCTGTTTTACACATGAACTCAGGAACTCAGTGGCTTTTCTTCAGGGCTCATGTGACTCTGTGGGATATAATCAGCACACTCACTGTCTCCTACAGCAGAGTGTTCAAAATCTGCAAGTGCGGATCTGAATACATTTGCATATGATTATTTCTTGGACATTATGCCTGTTAATTTTAATGGGAAATTTTCTGTCAGCTGGTTGTATGGCCGTCGAGGTACAGGGAATGAAATTGCCATTAATTCCTTGCAGTAGAGCGAGCTAATCAACCTCCCACACTCACCAGCTCTCTGCCGTTTGCTCCGAATAACTTTATTATTTATCATTTGCTGGGAAAACATCTAATGATACCCAGCAGTTGTGTTTCACAAATTGATTCTTGGATGAGAGTCACTCCTGGAAGAAAAGCTATAATTTATAAAACTCTAGCCCCCAAATTATTCTAAACTACTTTGTTTTTCATATTTCTATGTGTGAGCCATCTTCTGCCATGACACATAAGCAGCTTTTATTTTATTTTCCACCTTGGAAAATTATAGCGAGAAAAATATTTTTTCAATGTCTGATAGGATTTGGGTTCAGCAGGAAAGAAGTGAGTTTTACTTCCTGGGCACTGCTGCACAGCACAAAAGGGAGACAATACTGGAACACGTAACTAACAGGGTATCATCACTCATTCAGTTTTTCCCTGTAGCAAGGAACTGGCCCATAGTACAATGGAGATTAATCCTATTATTAAAAAAGAATATTCTAGGTGAAAGAACAAGGGTGCTACAGCATTGTGTGTCTGTGGAATCCAGAAGTATTCCTACGGGGGAGACAGACACTGACTTATCTTCTTAGGGTTCCCCTCTGCCAGAGGTGATCCTTGGAAGTGGCAGTCTCAAAGGAACCAGTTTGAAGGGATCTGAGCATCCTTTCTGTTATCCATGGGGTATACATTCTAGAATAGTCGGAAAAAAAAGAATCAATGTGGTGCTCTGAGATTTCTAAGTGCAGTGCTTTAGAATTGAGCTTACCTCGGTGCCTATCAACTAGACAAAGAGATATCCAGTATAAACAGATATATTAATTACAGAGATGAGATTGAGGACAATCAGCACAGCCTAGTTGCATGGGCAGGGAGCTGGGTGAGCTTCAGAGCTGTTCTACAGATCCAGGTCAGCCTGAGGTAATATCACACCCCTAGCATGATCAATTCTCTCCCCCCCTCCCCCCGCCTCTGTTCATCCTTTCTTCACAAGAATTCAGCCTTTTTCTCAGTGGAAGGTTTGGTTACTTATAAAATGTGTCCTTTCTTTCTACAGCCACTTGCAGTTGTGAAGTTGATTCCTTTTTGTTTAATAGCAATACCTGCCCCTCCAGGTCTCCAACAGAGCCAAACAAAACAAACAAACAAAGAAAAACAAAAACAAAAAACTGAGCCCTGGGGGCCCTGTAGAGACTGATACCCCAACCAAGGATCATGCATAGAAAGGACCTAAAACCCCAGCTCAGATGTGGCCCATAGACTCAGTATCCAAATGTGGTACCTAGTAAGGGTAGCAGGGGCTTTCTCTCACATTAAGCTGAGTGGCAGGCTCTCTGATCACCTCTGACTGGGGGAGGGGGGGGTGCAGTCTTGACAGGCCACAGAGGAAGACAATGCAGCCAGTCCTGATGAGACTGATAGTCTAGAATCGGAAGGGGAGGAGGACCTCCACTATCAGTAAACTGGGAGAGGAATCTAGGAGGACAGGAGGGAGGGAGAGAGGAATTGGGAGGGAACGAGGGAGGGGGGCACAGCTGGGATACAAAGTGAATAAATTGTAATAAATGATAATAATAAAAATGTTTTAAAAAAGCAATCCCTGTTTCTGCATTAAAAAAAAATAAATGCACACTTTATAGGAAGCTGCCTTGTGACTCTAGTTTTACAAGTATGGTTCAGGGAAACAAACTCCTTATGTTTTATGAGGGAAACAAAGCATCCAGTAAGATTAAAAATAATAGCCAAATATGTATGCTTGACATTCTGAGCCTCCAGGAGCCTCCCTGTATCATTCCTTTCTGTCACCACAATGTACCCTCAGGCATTATATTTCACTTTTATAAACTGTGTAGGGAAAGAATCTGAAAATGTTTGTGCCAGAAAAACAATCTCATGTTCCAACTTAATTAAGACTTTTGTCTGACAATAAATCCATTAAGATGGAAGACCGGAGTGACTGGGCCTCATCACTGTGGGCTTTTGGCAAACAATGAGTGAAAACTCCTCCAGTACATGTGAGTCTGACCATAGTTATCAACCAAAACCGAATGCAGATAGGACACTTATAATTTGCCCATTCCTCTAGGAAGCCTCAGCATGAATAGAGACAGAGATGTACTGTCAATCTGTTCTGCTGTTCTCCTAGAGGTAGCAAGTGGGCATTGTATTGACTTAATGTGCTTTTCGCTTTTACTTTTTCTCCTGACAATTAAAGCAACAATGCGTCCTTTTTCATTGTGTAAAGTTAAGTTATACAATAATATTCTGATTTAGAATACATAGTGAAATAGTGCTCACCAGAATCCTGTCAGGGAGACCATCTTGTCACGGAGCTGTGTGCTTCTGTGTCTGTATTATGAGTGTGTCCAAGGGCTCTGAACATCAATTATCTTAACAAAAATTGGAATACATGGAATACATACATACTACATATCATATATTTATTATACATTATATGTTATGTATATTATATTATACACACATATGTATTATAAGCCATGGTCACTTACATTGGATGTTAGTTCTATAAATATGTTTTTTTGAGGTCACTTAAAATTTGGACCATTTGATTTCTTCTTGTTCCCCACCAATTCATTTCTGGGGAACAGTATTGTAATTTTTTGTTTCTGTATTTTAATTGATACAGTTAATTTTTTTAAATTAATACAATTAATTAAAACATTAATTTTTAAATATGCATTAAATAGTTTATAGGTTTATTAAACTTAGCACAGTGTCCCCTATGGTGCCATAAATGTCAAAATATCCTTCTGACTTAGTCATAAATAAGACCTCATTGGAGAATTAATACATACACATAACAAAACACACACTTAAATGTTCACACACACACATTCATGCATACAATACACATTACATACACATATATACACATGCACACACTCACATGTATACATACATGAACACATAAGCCCACATGTATACACTCCCGTGAGCATATATTGACATGCACACTCACACCCTCAAACATACACACATGCACTCTCACAATACACTCACACACATGGGTGACATATACTCACATACTCACACACATACACACTCATACATATACACATGTCCACATATACACACGCCGTATATCCACTGAATTCTTTTCTCTGCCTGTTTCTCATCTAGCGAAAACAATGCTAGATTTACGCACACCGCAGACGTGAACTATGATCCTCGCACTTGTTCAGAAAGCACGTTATCAACCGTGCAGTCCGCAAAGCATGACCCTGGGGGGTTTCGAACAAAGACCAGGAAGATAGAAAAAGTGAATAAATACCAAAAGCCTCCATTCGCTAGAATGTTCTTCCACAGTGTCTGAGGGATCAGACCACTGAGTTTGAGTCAAAAACCAGGCCACGTGCTGGGAATCTGTAGGGTCCGTGTTCTATAAATATATTTTAATTTCTGTATTAAGGCAAAAGGTGGTACTTGTGACAGTTGAGATGCTCATGCATTCTCAGTAAAGGGCTATACCGAAACAGAGCCGGGCGGGTGGCTTGCACCGCATCAGTGTCTGGAAAGAGCAACCACAATAGCAGAGGAACTGGATGCTGGGGTGGAGATGAGTGACTCTTTCTCCTCTGCTGGTGCCTGTTCTGTGGTAACAAAACAACCAAGACAATGAGGAGGATGGAATGAAATTGCAGTTTGACAGCAGTCTGAGATGCCACAAGTCATCAATGTGCTACCTTTAGAGTCTCACAACACAAAAACAAACTACCACTCAGACAGAGGGTAAAATACACACATTTCCAAACATACAAGGACTCAGAAAGTTATTTGGACTGATCCTTATTAAGTAAAAATTTAGGGTCATCCAAAGTACAATGGAGACAAAAACAACCGGAGAAGACACTGGATTCTGTAACAGAAACTCTACTGCACAAACTATGGGAACAGAACAATCTAGGTTACAGGTCCACTTTTAACATGCCCTGGTAGTTTTGACAAATGAAACTATATTTTTTAAAAAAAATAATAACATGAAACTAGGAACTCAAAAACCACAAAATTGTAAAGAAAGCAGAAAGGAGAAATAAGACATAAAGAAAGGATGGCAGTGGAAATTGAAAAAAAAAACCTTTGGATTTAGGAAAATTCACATTTGAGGTATTCAAGGCCAAACGTATTTAAATTAGAAAGTAGGAAATGGCACCCAAGAGCACACTATGGTCAATAATGGGCATTTAGTCACAGTCATGATGATAAAGGGAGTATTCAATAACTTCCAATCTGTATAGACAACCTAGTCACAAAGCAAAAGGTGCTTTTTCTGTCGATGATAACTCCCACGCCTGGGAAAATCAGAAGTGTTGTTGACTATGAGAGATGGCAGTCAGAGGGGAACATGAAAATATGGGAGGTGCCCCTGGCTGAGGGAGGGGGAAGTTGGAGAAGGCGCGGGCTTGTCTTTAAGGAGTGACACAGACTGGACTTCAGAGACTTACAGCAAGGCTGTTGGGAAAGCCTTTCCTCTCCCCTCAGATGTCACCTATCACCACATTTGGGGTCCACTGTCTCATTAAAACAGAGGTCAGATTCTCCCAGCTGAAAAGAAACATGAAGTAAGCTTGCCCTTCAAACCCGGACTCCACACCTCTGGATTTGTTTTATAAAGGCACCGACAAGGCACAAGAATTGTATTATTTTAACACAGGAAAAGTTCTTCCCCTCCTTTCTGTACAGTAATGTTATAAATGAATTTATAAATTAAGTCTGGCTTAACCAATTTGCTATGCTATTTGAGAATGTAGGCTGTGTTAACACACTGTATAGATTTTGAGTAAATCAGAGATGGGAAGTCAATGGAGGGAGAAGGGAATGTGAGTAAGCAAAAACAGGAGATGTGTGTGCAGCTATGGCTGTTTGAGCTGGGCACCCCTCAGTTGTTTAGCCTAATTTGGGGAAACTGTATGAGGACCACACAGAAAACAGGCAGCACAGGATTAACTCTCAGAGGACATTATATCATCTTTTTAAAATGTGTTTATTTATTACAATTTTTTCACTTTGTATTCCTGTTCTAGCACCCTCCTCTGTCTTCTCCAAGTCCCACCAACCCTCCCTCCTCTACCCCTATGACCTTGCCCTAGTCCTTTTGTAGGGGAGGTCCTCCTCCTTTTCTTTCTGATCCTAGCCTATCAGGTTTCTTCAGGGTTGGCTGCATCATCTTCCTCTGTGGCTTGGCAAGGCAGCACCCCCCCCAAGGGGAAGATGAGAAAAGAACCAGCCACTGACTTCATGTCAGAGACAGTCCCTGATCCCCTTGCTAGGAAACCCTCTTGGAAACTGAGCAGCCTATGGGCTTTCTCTGAGCAGGAGGTCTAGGTGCTCTCCATGCATGGTCCTTGGTTGGAATATTGGTCTCCACAGCCCCAACAAACCAAATAATCCAATTTAAAACTGGGGTACAGAGCTAAACATATAATTTTCAACAGAGGAATACTGAAAGGTAGTGAAACACTTAAAGAAATGCTCAACGTCCTTAGTCATCAGGGAAATGCAAATCAAAAAAGCCCTGAGATTCCAACTCACAGGCATCAGAATAGCAAAGATCAAATACTAAAGGGATGATACATGCTGGAGAGGTTGTGGAGAAAGGGAAACCCTCCTCCATTGCTGGCGGGAATGTGAACTTGTACAACTACTTTGGAAATCAATCTGGTGCTTTCTCAGACAATTAGGTATAGTGCTACCTCAAGATCCAGCTATACTACTCCTGGGCATATACCGAGAAGATTCCCCACCATTCAACATTTGCTCAACAATGTTCATAGCAGCTTTATTTGTAATAGCCAGAATCTAGAAACAACCCAGATGTCCCTCACCAATGGAATGGATACAGAAACTGTGGTACATCTACACAATGGAATACTACTCAGATTTTAGAAACAAGGAAATCATTAAGTTGTGGGCAAATGCATGGAACTAGAAAAGATCATCCTGAGATAACCCAGAAACCCAGACAGGCATTGTATACACTCATTTATAAGCAGGTAATATCTGTATAATATAGTACAGGCATCTACAGACCTAAAGAAACTAAACACTAAGGAGGACCCTAGGGAGGATGCTTAAATCTCATCCAGAATGGCAAACAGGATAGACACCAGAAGTGGGAGAAGAGGGGAAACAGGATGGGAGCCTACTATAGAGGGTCCTCTGAAAGGATCTACCCAACAGGGAATTGAAGCAGATGTTGAGACTCACGGCCAAACTTTGGGCAGAGGACAGGGAGTCTTATGGAGGAAGAGAGGGGTGGAATATAGCAACTTGGAGGGGACAGGAGCCCCTCAAGGAGACCAACAAAACTAAAAGAGCTGAGCCCTGGGGTTCCTGCAGAGACTGATGCACCAACTGAGGACCATGCATAGTAAATACCCTAGATCTCCTTTTTCAATATGGTCAGTTGGCAGCTCAGATCTCCGAGTGAGGGGAGAATGGGCTGCCTTTCTCACAAACTCAGTTGACTGCCCTTTGATCACTCTCCCCTGGTGATACAGCCTTGCCAGGGGACAGAGGAAGAGGATCCAGGTAGTCCTGATGAGACTTGATAAGCTATGGCAGATAGAGAACCCCTCCTTTTCAGTAGACTTGGGGAAGAGGGTGGAGGAAAAGAGGGACGGAGGGTGAGACTGGGAGGGTTGAGGGAAGGGGCTTCAATCGAGACATATTATGAACAAATTGTGAAAGAAAACAGTAAAAAAAAGAAAATTCTCATACAATTGACAACTCAAATTTTACATTATGAGGAGAATTGAAGTCAACCCCTCTCCTATCTTTGATTTTCACTGTTTTAAGTTTCTGGGATATTCAAAGAAACCCCTAAAATAAGCAGGGGGAAGAAGTGAAACAGCCCATCCTGAAGAGGAAAGGAGATAAATGCAGTGATACTAGCATGAAGATCTCTTCCTTTTACTATAATCTTTATTATTATCATTAAAACATTTAGAAGATAATTTATTATTTATAGGCATCAGAACACAACAAAAGGAGATTGCAGACAGCTGAATACAAATGATATAAACATATTCCTCCTCCTTTTGTTGCCGCACATAATTACATCATGTTTTATTATTGAAAGTTTTATTTTGAAAAGAATAACCTAATTATTTCTAGAGGTTTTATTTAACCTCAGTCATGACCTTAATTATTACCCTATTTGAACAAGCTGTATTTGAAAAAGGTATCCATGGAAGGAACGTTTCTACCAGTTCACTATGGTGGATATATAGCATTTTACTCCCTTTCAGGATACATTTGACAATGGCAAATAAGCCATCTTGATTAAAAGCATCAGTTGAAGACTAAAGTGGAACTCCAGGAAATATGATACTTCGTTACTCGTTGCAGTGGTTGTTTTCTAATTAGATAGATTCAATACAGATAAAAGAAGCATCACAAGGTCGGGAAGAAAGAATGACAGCTCTGCCAGGCAAGCTTCAGGACATGCCTACATCTGATCTGGAAAGCAAGATACTGTCTTATTACAGAAAACAACGGTTATATGAAGTCATAATACCTGTATAACTAATACAAATATTACCCTTTGATATCAAGAATAATTTTTATAGCAATAGCAATTTTTTTTCTTTTTTCCTGTAGAGCCTACTTTGCTGATGTCTGATACACGACTATTATTTTTCCTTTCTTTTCTATACCTTTTTTCAATTTCTTTTTTTTCTATTTGCTTTACATTCTTGTTTTAGTACTTCCTCACTTCCCAGTCCTACCCAATCCCCCTCCTTCCTTCCTTTCTTCCCTCCTTTCCTCTCATCCTTCCCTTTATCCTCAGAAAATTGGAGCTCCTTTTCCCACCCAGCCTACCTCACCAAATTGCATCAGGACTGAGTTTGTCCTCTTCCCCTGTGGCCTGGCAAGGCAGTCCCAGCAGGGGAAAGTGATCAAAAATCTGGAAAGTGAGTATGTGTCCAATGCAGTCCACATTGCCATTAGTAGAGGACCCACATGAGGCCTAAGCTGCCTGTCTGCTATATCTTTGTAGGGGGCTAGGTCTGGTTCCTGTATGGTCCTTGGATGTTGCTTTAGTCTCAACAAGTCCCTGGTTAGTTGCCTCTGTTGGTCTTTTTTGTGGAACTGCTCTCACCTCCAGCTCATTTCCTCTTTCTTCCCACTTTTCTGCAAGACTCCCTACACATTGTCCAATGTTTTCATGTGAGTCTCAGCATCTGCCTTGAAGCACTTCTGAATAGAGTCTCTTAGAGGGTAACACTATCAGGCTCCTGCCTGCAAGTTTAGCAGAACAGTGTTCCTAGTGTCAGGGGCTGGCACTCTCCAATAGGGTGGGTCCTCGGTTGGGCCAGGCATTGGTTGGGCTTTCGCTCAAACTCTGCGCTATCTTTATCCCCCCATATCCTGTAGATAGGGTAAATTTTGTGGGTGGGTGTTCCCCTCCCTCTGCTAGAAGACTAGTCTAGTTAGAGGGTGTCCTCTTCAGTCTCTGTGGCCTCTGCTATTAGAACTCTCTGCTTGAGAACCTTCATATCTTCCCAGGAGCCTACCCTGACTGAGGTCTCCAGGTTGTCACAGTGAAACCCCCACCCTCAGTTTTCCTTTTTCTATAGGCCTTCTGTCTTCTCTCCCATGCTCCTCCCTGGTCTGATCTCTACGCTCTTAACTTTCTGTGTCTCCTCTCCTACCTTGTTCCCTCTCTTCAGCCATTATCTCTGTCTATTCTATCTCACCTTCTCTGTGAGATTTATATATCCTCCCTTGAATCCTCTGTGTTTCCTATCTTCTTTGGGTCTGTGCTTTGTAGTATGCTTATACTGTACTATATGACTAAAATCCACTTATAAGTGAGTACATACCATGTATGTCTTTCTGGGTTTGGATTACCTGACTCAGGATGATCTTTTCTAGTTCTATTCATTTGCCTGCAAATTTCATGATTTCTTTGTTTTTATTAGCTGAATAGTATTCCTTTGTGTAAATGTGCCACAGTTTCTTTATACATTTTTTGATTTAGGGACATCTAGGTTGTGTCCAGATTCTGGATATTGTGAAAGTCTCTATGACATAGCTGAGCAAGTGTCTTTGTTTTATGGTGGAACATCTTTTGGGTATGTACCTGGAAGAGGCATAGCTGGGTCTCGAGGTAAAGCAATTCCCAATTTTCTGAGAAAGCAATATACTTATTTCCAAAGTGGTTGTACAAATTTACATTCCACCAGCAATGGAGGAGTGTTCTCCTTTCTCCACATCCTTGTCATGATGTGCTGTCCCCTGAGATTTTGATCTTAGCCATTATGACCTGTATGAGATGGAATCTCAGAGTCATTTTGATTTGCATTTCCCTGATGACTAAGGATCTTGAACATTTCTTTAAGTGATTCTCAGCCATTCCAGATTCCTCTGTTGAGAACTCTCTGTTTAGTTCTGTGCTCCATTTTTTAACTGGGTTATTTTCCTTATTGGTGTTTGATTGTTTGAGTTCATTACTTATTTTGGATATAAGCCCATTGTCAGATGTAGGATTGGCAAAGATCTTTTCCTAACCTGAAGACTGGCATTGCATTCTACTGATAGTGTTCTTTACCTTACAGAAGCATTTCAGTTTCAAGAGGTACCATTTATTCATTGTAGCTCTTAGAGCCTGAGCTGTTGGTGTTCTGTTGAGGAAGTTTTCTCCTGTGCCAATGAGTTCAAAGTCCTTCCCCACTTTCTCTTTTAATAGATTTAGTGTATCTGGTATTATATTGAGGTCTTTGAACAACTTGGTTTTGAGTTTTGTTCAGGGTGATAAATATGGATCTATTTGAATTTTTCTACATGTAGACATCCAGTTAGACCAGGACCATTTGTTGAAGATACTGTCTTTTTTTTCCATTATATGGTTTTGGCTATTTTGTCAAAAATCAAGTGACCATGAGTATGTGGGTTTATTTCTTGTTCTTCAATTCAATTCCATTGATCAACCAGTGAATTTCTATGCCAGTACCATGTAGTTTTTATTACTATTGCTATGTAGTGTAGCTTGAAGTCAGGGATGGAAATAACTCCAGAAGTTATTTTATCGTATAGGATATTTTGAGCTATTATGCTTTGTTTTGTTTTGATTTGTTTTGTTTTTCCATGTGAAGTTTAAAATTGGTTTTTCAAGGTCTGTAAAGAACTGTGTTGGTATTTTGATGGGGATTGCATTGAGTCTGTAGAATGCTTTTGGTAAGGTGGCTATTTTTACCATGTTCATCCTACCCATCCATGAGCACGGGAGATCTTTCTTTGGTATTGTCTTCAATTTCTTTCTTTGGAGACTTCAAGTTCCTGTCATACAGGTCTTTCACTTACTTGTTCAGTGTTACACCAAGGTACTTATTTTTTTGTGGCTATTTTTCCTAATTTCTTTTTCAGTCCATTTGTCATTTGTGTTCAGGAGGGTTACTGATTTTTTTTTTAATTAGTTTTTTAGTCAGTCACTTGGCTAATGCTGTTTATCAGCTGTAGGAATTCTCTGGTGAAAATTTTCGGGTTGCTTATGTGCACTATCATATCTTCTGCAAATAGCAATACTTTGACTTCTTGCTTCCCAATTTATATCCCCTTGATCTCCTTCAGTTTTCTTACTACTCTAGGTAGGTCTTCAAGTACGATGTTGAAGAGGTATGCAGAGAGTGGGCAGTCTTGTCCATGATTCTAGCAGAATTGCTTTGAGATTCTCTTCAATGTTCCTTCAGTTTCTATTTTGTGTAATAGTCTGAGAAATATTGGTATTAGCTCTTCTTTGATTATCTTGAATAACTTTGTGCTAATTACTTTGATGTTATCAATTGGCTTGCTGTATATAGCCTTTATTATGTTAAGTTATAAGCCTTGTATCCCTGATATCTCCAAGATTTTCATCATAAAGTGGATTTTGAGAAAGGCTTTTTCTACAACTAATAAATTAATTACTTGTTTTTTTTCTTTGAGTTTGTTTATTTATATGGTGGATTACTTTGATGAATTTTTGAATGTTGAACCATACCTGCATGCCTGAGATGAATGAAGCTTACTTGATCATGATGGGTGATGTATTTGTATTCTTGGATTTGGTTTTTAAGCATTTTATTGAGTAATTTTTTCATTGGTGTTCATGAGTGAAATTCTCTTTTTTTGTTGAGTCTTTGTGTGGTTTAAATATCAGGGTGACTGTGGCTTCATAGAATGAGTTTGGCAATGTACCTTCTGTTGCTATTATGTGGAATAGTTTGGGGAATATTTGTATTGGCTCTTCTTTGAATATCTGGTAGAGTTCTGTGCTGAAGTCATCTAGACCTGGGCTATTTTTGATTGCTAGAATTTGTTGACTGCTTCTATTTCCTTTGGGGCTATAGGACTGTTTGAACTGTTTATTTGATCTTGATTGAGCTTTGGTCGGTGAAATTTATCAAGCAAATTAGATTTTTCAATTTTGTGGAATACAGGCTTTTTAAAAATTTTATTTATTTTTATTTTTATTATTAGTTACATTTTATTAACTCTGTATCCCAGCTATATCCTGCTTCCTCATTCTCTCCCAATCCCACCCTTCTTCCCTCATCTCCTCCCTGCCCCTATCTAAGTCCACTGACTGGGGAGGACCTCCTCTCCTTTCATCTGACCCTGTTTTATCAGGTATCTTCAGGATTGGCTGCAAAGTCCTCCTCTGTGACCTAGCAGGACTGCTCCTCCCTTGGGAGGTGGGGAGGTCAAAGAGCCTACCATTGAGATCCTGTCAGAAATAGTCCCTGTTTCCCTTACTAGGAAAACCAATTGGTTACTGAGCTACCACGGGCTACATCCAAGCAGAGGCTCTAGGTTATATCCATACATGGTCTTTGGTGTAGTGTCAGTCTCAGAAAAGACTCCTGTGCCCAGATATATATGGTCCTTGTGGAGCTCCTATCCTTTCCACATCATACTAATTCCCCCTTCTTTCATATGATTCCCTGCACTCTGCTGAAGGTTTGGTTATGAGTCTTAGGAGGAATGGATACAGAAATTGTGGTATTTTTACACAATGGAATACTGCTAGGCAATCAAAAATGAGGAAATCATGAAATTTGCAGGCAAATGGTTGGATCTAGAAAAAAACTCATTCTGAGTGAACTATCCCAGAAGGAGAAAGACACACATGGTATATACATGCTTATAGAGACCTATAAGATATGATAAACATAATGAAATCTATACACCTAAAGAAGATAAATAAGAAAGAGGACACGGGGTAAGAAGATCAATCCTCACTTAGAAAGACAAATGGGATGTGCATTGGATGTAAGAGAAAACAAGTAACAGGACAGGAGCCTACCACAGAGGACCTCTGAAAGACTCTACCTAGCAGTGTATCAAAGAAATACAGGCTTTTAAAGTAAGACCTAATGATTTTTTTGGATTTCTTCTTTGTTTATTGTTATGTCCCACTTTTCATTTCTGATTTTATTGATTTGGATACTCTCCCTCTGCCTTTTAATAAGTTTGGCTAAGGGTTTATCTATCTTGTTGATTTCCTCAAATAACCACCTCTTGGTTTCATTGATTCTTTGTATCATTCTCTTTGTTTCCAATTTATTGATTTCATCCCACTGTTTGATTATTTCCTGTCATCTGTTTCTCTTTGGTGTGATTGTGTCCTTTTGTCCTAGTGCTTTCAGGCATGCTGATAAGTTACTCATATGGGATCTCTCCAAATTTATTTATGAAAGCACTTAGTCCTATGAACTTTCCTCTTAGCACTGCTTCATTATGTCCCATATATTTTGGTATGTTGTACCTTCATTTTCATTGAATACTAGAAAGTCTTTAATTTCTTTCTTTATTTCTTCCCTGACCCAGTGGTCATTGAGTTGAGAGTTGTTCGGTTTCCATGGGTTTGTAGACTTCCTCTGTTTTTGTTGTTGCTGAGTACCAGCTTTAATCCATAGTGGTCTGGAAAGATGCAGGGGCCTATGTCAATCTTCTTATATCTGTTGAAGGTTGCTTTGAGACTGAGTATATATTCAATTTTGGAGAAGGTTCTGGGGGTGCTGAGAAGAAGATACATTCTCTTGTGTTTGGGTGTAATGTTCTCTAGATATCTGTTAGGTCCATTTGATTTATGATGTCTGTTATTTTTTTTCCTATTTAGTTTCTGTCTTGATCTGTCCATTGAAGAAAGTGGTGTGATGAAGTCTCCCACTACTAATGTGTGGGGTTTGATGTGTGATTTACGCTTTAGTATTGTTTCTTTTATGAATGAGGGTTCCCTTGCATTTGGGGCATAGATTTTTCAGAATCAAGACATCGTCTCGGTTGATTTTTTCTTTGATGAGTAGGACGTGTCTCTGTCCATCTCTTTTGCTTAATTTTGGTTGAAAGTCTAGTTTATTAGGTACTAGAGAGGTTACTCCAGCTTTCTTTGTGGGTCTGTTTTCTTGGAAAACCTTTTCCAGCCCTTTACTCTAAGATAATACCTATCTTTATTTTTGAGGTATGTTTCTTGTATGCAGCAGAAAGGTAGGTTCTTTTTTGTATCCATTCTGCTAACCTATGTCTTTTTATTGGGGAGTTGATGCCATTGATGTTGAGAGATATTAGTGACCATTTGTTGTTACTTCCTGCTATTTTGATGTTGGTGGTGGTAAAGTGTGTGAGAGAGAAAGAGATTTCCTTTTTTTGGTTTTGCTGATATGGAGTTATTTATTACCTGTGTTTTCATGGGTATAATTGGCTTCTTTGGGTTGGAGTTTTCATTCAAGTACCTTCTGTATGGCAGGTTTGTGGATAGATGATGTTTAAATTTGTTTTTGTCATGGTATATCTTGTTTTCTCCCTCTATGATTAAAAATTTGGCTGTGTATCGTATTTGGAGCTTACATCTGCAGTCTTTTAGTGTCTGTAAGATATCTGTCCAGGCCTTCTAACTTTTAGAGTTTCTGATGAAAAGTCAGGTGTAATTAGATAGGTTTGCTTTTATGTATGACTTGGCCTTTTTCTATGCAGCTTTTAATATTCTTTCTTTGTTCTGTACATTTAGTGTTTTGATTTCTTTTCTGGTGTGATCTATTTGGTGTTCTCTATGATTCTTGTTTGTTTATAGGCCTGTCTTTCTTTAGGTTGGGGAAGTTTTCTTCAATGGTTTTTTGAAAATATCTTCTTGACCTCAAAGCTAGGAGTCTTCTCTTTCTTCTATTCGTATTATTCTTAGGTTTGGTCTTCTCATATTGTCACAGATTTCTTAAAAGTCCTGTGTCAAGAGCTTTTTAGATTTAACATTTTCTTTGACTGATGTATCGATTTCTTCAAACATATCGTCTACTCCTGAGATTCTTTCTAACATCTCTTGTACTATTTTGATGATGCTTGTGTATGTGGTTCCTGTCTTCTTCCCTAGACTTTCCATTTTTAGGGTTGCCTCAGGTTGTGTTTTATTTATTGCTTCTAGTTCCATTTTTAGGTCCTGTACAGTTTTATTAATTCCCTTCTCCTATTTGATTGTAGTTTCCTATATTTCTTTAATTTCTTTAATGGATTTAATTTTTTCACCTGTTTAATTGTATTTTCCTCTGCTATTTTGAGAGCTTTGCTTTCCTACTTTATGGCCTCTATAATTTTCATAACCTTAACTTTAAAATCTTTTTCATGCATTTCAGGAGTGATAGTATCTCCAGCACTTGCTATGTAGGACCACTTCTTTCCAGAGCTGCCATATGACTCTGAGTTTTGATGCTTATGTTTAACTGGCCCCTAGTCATCTGGTTGACTCTGGTGTGAGTCGGCCTCAAGAGTCCTCTGCTGGGTTCACTGTCTGTGTCCCAGGTGGGCCAGGCAGATGGGGAGTAGGCAGAAAAATCTCCAAGACAAAAGCTGGTCCAGCACCACACAGCTTTACTACAATCTTTAAATAGTATGTGAGGATTTCATTCACTAAGTATCTGTGTTTACTATGTCCATCCCTCCCTCTGCCCACTGTGATGGCTGCAACATACTCTTCTCAAGAGCCCCCTCATGAATTCAAGACTGCTTCTAATTATTTTGTTAAATATGTTGAGGGTGTGTGTATATTATATGTGATACATGTTTTATTGAGTCCAGTTGGAGTTGTTGAAGGCTTGACCACTGATGACTAAGAACTTGGTTCTTGCCCTCCCTAAAAAGAATTTAAAAACAAAACAAAAAACCATACATATTAAACAAATGAAGAACCTAGTTCTTGGGTACAAGAGATTTGACATCAGAGTTAAGAAACATTGGTTGCTCTTCAAGGAGATCAGAGTTCAATCCCAGCACCCCTGATGCAACAAATAATTAACTATAACTTCAGTTCCAAGGCATTCAATGCCAGAGGAGGTTCTGGCCTCCATGAACACTTGTTTGCACATGGTGCACTGACATTCATGCAAACAAAACACCCTATATGTATAAAATAAAATGACAAAAATAAAAATAAAAACAACCTGGTTCTCTCTGTGTCAGCATTCATTGACTGTCTTATCTCTTTAAGGCTGGGAGCTTGTAGAAAGTTTCATCTACTGTTGTTGGCAAGTTGTCTGCTATGGGAGTTGCCATACCGCTTGATTTTCATAGGCCAATTCATCTTGTTGTGTCCAGAGGATGTTATCAGTCAGCAGTCTTTCTGGTCCTCAGACTTTTAGAGCTTTTCTGTCTCATCTTCCAGTATTTCCTGAGCCAAAGGTGTAAGCATTGTGTTGTAGAAGTCTCATTTGAGGCTGGGGTCTCCAAAGTCACATAATCTCTACATTTTGACAGTTATGGACCCAACAGCCTTCCCCCACTGTAACGCCTACATTCTGATTTTAAAATAGCAGTAGCCATTGCTACACTTATTTGATGAAAGAAAAATGTACATTGAGTTTTAATTAGTATACAAATTTAATTAATTTCATTGTGAAATTTTCCTAAAGATATCAATGTCATTTGCTCATGTCTACCCCTGCTATTCTCCAGCATACTTACTCCTCACTCTTCCCTTGTCTTCATTCTTACTTGAATAGTCTTTGTTGTGTTTTCATAAAATAGAAAATTAAACAAACATACACATATGTAGAGTATATGCATATTTGTATGTTTTTAGATAGATAGATAGATAGATAGATAGATAGATAGATAGATGATTGATTGATAGATAGAGAGATGATCAATTTAAGGCTGAGTTTTTCAATATGAAAGAAAATAAGAGATTCCGTCAACAATTAATCTCTTGCTTTTGTATTTTGTTTTAAATCAGACAAAAAAAATGCAGAAAATATTTTACTTTTTCTGTGTAGTAATACTGTAAGTAAATTTATAAATTAGTCAAGCTTAACCAATTCGTTATGCTATGTTAAGATTCTGTGCAGATTTTTAAGTAACTCAGAAATGAGCAGTTCATGGAAGGAGACGAGCAGGGGGAGTCATTGCCAGAGAAGATGTAAAAACCACTGGAGGTTTAAGAATAGGCTTGTTTTCCAGAACCCTTCCTGACTTCGAGCACAGCATGCTAAGCTGTTAATTGCAGGTTCTGTGAATGACAGTGGGTACCACAGGGACACAAACAAGGTGGATTCCAAGCAGCACTAGGCAAACAACTTTGTTAGGCAACAGGACCATGCAACAGTTTAAAGAAAACATGCAAGCCAAGATTGCCTATTTTTCTCTACAAGTCAGGGTTTCAGATCCTGATTCCATGGATAAGAAACACCAATGTGATACTGAGCTGCATAAATTGTAGGGGAAGCATCAAAGTATGATAGGAGGATGAGGATATCCCTATCACCGTGATGCTGAGGTTTAAACTCATGTGCATTAAGAAAAAAAAAAAAACAAACTTGAGTATCTGGTACAAATATTAAGTACAAAATATCAATTATATCAGGAAAATAAACGCTGCTAATATGGCTCACACATCGGAGCAATGCAAGTGATAATTAACGGAATTAGGCAGATGATTTCATAACAATGCTCATATGTACTTCTTCTCAACAGAACCTTTTTGTGAAAATAATTTAACGTTGCTTCCTTTCGAAAATAGTTGAAAAATTATCTTCAGAGATAACCATTGGGCGTTTTACTGGAAGAAAGCTAGCAAAAAAAAGAGAGAGAGAGAGAAAAAAAGGCAACAGAAAATAGCAAAAAGTACAAACTGAAATGACCCCAGCCTGATCATCACGAGTCAGATGAGGTCAGCCAACTCCCAGTTTCTGTAGAACCAGTGAGGTGGATAGCTCCCATGCAGTCAGAGCGATGAGCACTAACTTGCATTTTTGCTGCCTAGACAAGTGGAGACTGACACTGCATTTACTCCACATACTCTCATGTTTCTCCCAGGAAAAGATACCCATCAGCCCTGCCACACTCATTTCCTCCATAAAACATGGAGGAATTATGACGTGTGTGCAGCATATGAAACTACACTTATAACTATTGGTTGTGGACTACTTACTTCGGTGCTTTCTCTCTTGGAATGGTGTAGCTTCCAGGGAGGTAATACAAGCTACAGCATTGAAAACACACACCATGGCCTACCCGCAGAGATTGGCAAGAATGATGGCCCCGACTGCAATACGTTCAGGGAATGTGGAAAGGATAATTAGGAGCTGGGTTTCCACTGGAGTGTGGCACTCACCCGAGCATATAAAAGAATGACAGAACAGAGGACCCCATGCCATATTCCCTTTCCTGTTCTCCTTGGTCTTCTTTTAACCATTGTATACTGAAGCCTGAGGATCGGGAATTATAATTCAAGGGTTCACTTGCTCCTTGAAGAAGATGGCTGTGGAATTTTCCATTACAGGATATATTTTTTTGTATTTTATTTTTAATCAATAAAGTGCCGCCACTCTGACAACAGATTGATAAAGCTGTACCATGCATTCTATTCTTGGTGTCCACATTGGTGCCACAGGGCATGACACCTTGAAGGATCAGGGACTAGTCTTTGTGTCACTACGAGTGAAGATGAGAGTGGGATTTCAGAGTTTCCCTCTTGATCCGAGCTCAGAAGAGGCTTTGTCCACTACACATTTCCACCAAAAGTCTTTGTTCACAACTCCAATAAAGGCTTAAAATCTATGTGCTTCCCTGATTATCATGTGGGAAGTTTAAGACTAAGAGTTAAATATTCTTTTATTTCAAAGGTGTGTGTGTGTGTGTGTGTGTGTGTGTGTGTGTGAATATGCACATGTGTGTCATAAAGCTGATTAATAAGGTACAAAATTACATCAACTAAGGACCATGCATGGAGACAACCCCAAAAGCCCCTGCTCAGATGTAGCTCAAGGCAGCTCAGTGTCCAAGTGGGTTCCCTAGTAAGGGGAACAGGGACTGTCTTTGACATGAACTCAGTGGTGGACCCTTTGATCACCTCCCCTGAGGAGGGAGCCTTACCAGGCCACAGAAGACAATGCAGCCAGTCCTGATGTGGCCTGATAAGCTAGAGTCAGATGGAAGGGGAGGAGGACCTCCCTATCAGAGGACTTGCAGAGGGGAATGGGAAGAGATGAGGGAGGGGGGTATTGGGAGGAGATGAGGGAGGAGGCGGCAGCTGGGATACAAAGTGAATAAACTGTATTTAATATAAAAAATAAAATTTTAATTAAAAAATCACATCACAAGTGAATAAAAAAAAGCATAACAGCTGAAAATGTAGCATAGAACGGCAATGTTTGTCTGGCACAGGGAAGAATGTGGGTTTGGTCCCAGAATAACAAGAAAGCAGAAAGCAAACCACACTAAATAAGACAGAGGAGAGGATCCCATTCCATACTCCTTTTCCTGTTCTCCTTGGTCTTCTTTTTAACCATTTTATGCTGAAGCCTGAGGAGAGAGAATTATAAGTCAAGGGTCTACTTGCTCCTTGAAGAAGATGCCTCTGTAGGGAAATCTAGAAGTGTGTACAAATTAGGATATGATGGTATGGAAACCCATGGATGACCCAAAAATAAGTCAGATCCAAATAGGAAGAGCTGGGGCGACATGGGATTATGAGACTAACAATGAATATAAAGGTTTATCATATCTGTTCAAAATTGGTTTCCAAAAAAATCTAAAATGAGAAATGTGAAATGCTTATTTTTAATTATTATATATTTTGAAATATAAAAATCTATAATGTATGTGTGTATGAGTTGGTGGTGGTGCGGGTCCATCACTGAAATCAGAAGCTTGCAAACTAGCTCTGCTAGCTAGCATGAGAGTTCCAGGGATCCCATTTTATTTTTTATTTTTATTTTTTTATTTTTATTTTTTTATTTTTTTTATCAGTTACATTTTATTAACTCTGTATCCCAGCCGTGTCCCGATCCCTCATTCCCTCCCAGTCCCTCCCTCCCTCATCTCCACCGTGCCCCTTTCCAAGTCCACTGATAGGGGGGACCTCCTCCCCATTCATCTGATCCTGTTTTATCAGGTATCTTCAGGACTGGCTGCAAAGCCCTCCTCTGTGGCCTAAAAGGACTGCTCCTCCCTTCGGGGGTGGGGAGACCAAAGAGACAGTCATTGAGTTCCTGTTAGAAATAGTCCTTGTTCCACTCACTTTGGGAAACCAATTGGTTACTGAGCTACCACAGGCTACATCTGAGTGGAGGTTCTAGGTTATATCCATACATGGTCCTTGGTTGAATGTCAGTCTCAGAAAAGACCCTGTGCCCAGATATATTTGGTCCTTGTGGAGCTCCTATCCTTTCCCCATCAGACTAACTCCCCTTCTTTCTTATGATTCCCTGTACTCTGCCAAAGGTTTGGTCATGAGTCTTTGCTTTGAAAACACTGCTAGTTAGAGTCTTTCAGATGCGCTCAGTAGACTCCTGTCATACGTTCAATGCATATCCCATCTGTCTTTCTAAACGAGGATTGATCATCTTACCCCATGTCCGCTCAATTGATTATCTTTTTTAGGTGTATAGATTTCATTATGTTTATCATATCTTATAGGTCTATATAAGTGAGTATATCCCATGTTTGTCTTTCTCCTTCTGGGATATTTCACTCAGAATGATCTTTTCTAGATCCCACCATTTGCCTGCAAATTTCATGATTTCCTCCTTTTTGATTGCTGAGTAGTATTCCATTGTATAAAAATACCACAATTTCTGTACCCATTCCACCGTTGATGGACATCTGGGTTGTTTCCAGGTTCTAGCTATTACAAATAGAGCTTCTATAAACATGGTTGGGACCTCATGAAACTAAAACGTTTCTGTAAAGCAAAGGATACCGTCATCAAAACAAAACGACTGCCTACAGATTGGGAAAGAATCTTCACTAACCCTCTATCTGACAGAGGACTAATATCCAGTATATACAAAGAACTAAAGAAGCTGAAAAGCAGCAATCCAAGTAATCCAATTAAAAAATGGGGAACAGAGCTAAACAGAGAATTCTCGACAGAGGAATATCGAATGGCAGAAAGACACTTAAAGAAATGCTCATCCTCATTAGCCATCAGGGAAATGCAAATCAAAACAACCCTGAGATATCACCTTACACCCATCAGAATGGCCAAGATGAAAAACTCAAGTGACAACACATGCTGGAGAGGTTGTGGAGAAAGGGGAACCCTCCTCCACTGCTGGTGGGAATGTAAACTGGTACAACCACTCTGGAAAGCTATCTGGCGCTTTCTAAGACAAATAGGAATAGTGCTTCCTCCAGACACAGCTATACCACTGCTAGGTATATACCCAAAGTTTGTTCAAGTACACAAAAAGGACACTTGCTCAACCAGAAATCCCATTTTAACCTCCTACCTCACCCTGTCTTTTGCGTGAGCACTGGCCCTCAGACTCAGGTCCTCACAATTAGGCACTTTACTGAAGGTTTCTATTTATTATTTTCATGGAATTTTAATTCTTAGCTTAAGTATAAGAGTGACAAAAATCTTTATTATCTAGCTTTATGTTATACAAAGACGTTGTAACTCTTCTACTTCTTGATCAACCTTTGCTGTTTTTGGCTTCGTATTTCTCCTCTGCCACTACATGAAATTGTGTAGTGGCTCATGAGACTTTGTTCCTGTTTGTCATTTATCTCTCTCATTGGAAGTGAAATGGGTACCATGTCTTTAAATGTGTCACTTGTATTTTTAAATGACACACATTATTTATGAACAATAATAATAATGTATAGCTTTTATCAAGCACTTATTTTGTTTAAAAGTATTTTCCAGTTTTTGATTATCCTCTCATTTGCTGGATGCACTACTTGAGCAATTTAAATCATCTCAATCAAAATTATATTACTTTGTCTTTCAGCATTCTGGCTTTTTGTTTAAAATTTTTTTATATTTAAAACTTATATTTAAATTTATGAGTCATTTGGGTAACATTTAGCATAAACTATGAAATATGAGTCCAATTTCATGGGTTTTTCATGTAGATACACAGTTTTCCCAAATGTTAAAGAAGATTTTTTTTTTCTCCATTGAATCACATTACCCTGCTCAAAAATCAGTTGGCTGTAGATACAAAGCTGGTTTGTGTTCTGACCTTCCTTCCACTGATGATGCTCCTTAGTGTGAGTGGGTGTCTCAGGGGCCATGGCAGTGAGACAGTGTTTCCAAGGTTTCCAGATTGAGTGATGGACTGAGATAAAAGAAGCAACGTGTTTCAGTGTTTCAAAGCCAGCTTTCCTCGCCATGCCTCACCTTGGCTTTTTCTTTCTCTTAGTTTCCTGTTGAAATGAACTCATCATCAGTATTAGCAGCCTTTGTTTAACTCTAAGTTTCTGAGAAGCGAGGGGCCTGAGTCCTAGTCTCAGAAACTCTAAAGCAGGTGTTCTTTCTGAGACCCCCTTACTCACTATTTCATAAATGCTAGTCTTCCTTGTTTAATATTTAGAATATAGATACAGGTGTCTGGTCCTTTCCTATTGTGTTGAGAGTGAATACATATTCTTAGGGGAAATTGCTTAAGATTAGTATTCAAATGTGGTTTTAAAACTCAATTTTATTTTTCTTGTATTTGTTCTTAAACAAATTTTATAATTCCCAAATATTGTAATTAGTGTTTTTGTCATCTAAAGAAAACAAAATGAGAGAGTCACAGAGTCATTAAAAATAAATAACTAGCCAATCTCCATCACAAATTCTTTCATGTTTTATTTTTATTTATTCTCACAAGCCAGTGAATAACATGTTTTTAAAACAACATTTTTACTGAAAAGCTATTGTGCATAAATTGCACACCATATGAAAAGACAAAACATTGCCTCTACAGATCTCTTACTTAGGAGTATATATATATATATATTTTCCCACCAAATGCAATGGCTAATACCTAACAATGCAGAAGTACTCATGAATCAAAGGGAGAGAGCAAACATGACAGCATTCACAGCCAAGGTGTTAGCAAAGACTGCACAGTAGAGGGGAACTGGGATTTCATCTGAGTGCTGAAGAAGTTTTATTTCAAACACCCAAAGACCATTAACTATGGAAAATTGTCTTGGGTCAAGGTGATAAATCTTGTCAGAGATCAAGTGGCTTTGCCTTTGTAAGTGTGTCTCTGAACTCTGCTACACTATAGCTTGCTAATAACACTGTCTAAATTGCCATTCTTTAGGTTTGGATAATTTGCTACTCTTCTGTAAGGATTATACCTTATCTTTTGTCAAAATGCCTCTTGGACAACTTTATGATCTGAATAAGAGTATGTGTATACATATATACATATACATTATATGTATAGACATATGTACATGTAAATATACATATACGTATATTAATAATGTGTAACAACATCTTCTCATGCACATCTGCTTTTGAAGGAGAATCTGAATGCCTTACATGCAATCAGGGTGTTAGAAAACAATTTTGCATTCTAAAATTGCTGCAAAGAAATACCTACAATAATAAATGGAAATTGCTATATCCAGGGAGAACAGTTACGAGGTTAACTGTTTTGTGAGGAGAAACACATGACAAAAATTACATATCATAACCAACAGTATGCAGAAAGGCCTACAACTTTAAGCTCAACTGATTGCTTGTAGCATTAAAAGATGGATACAAAGCATGTTTTGCCTCTGTGAAGGAAATCATAAAATAGTATTTTGATACATTTCAGCTATTCTATGCCCTCGGCTGACCCACATTGGTGTGATTGTTAACGTAATAGTGGGGAATGATGTAAAATAGGCAGTGAGCTGCCTCAGTGGTGTAAGGCAAAGCCAATAATCTCTCCATAATCTATAATAATACAACACAGAGTTAATTTAGAACTGAAAACAATGCTCTGTAGAGCTGCGCACAGCATCTGGCTACCATCTCGTATCTCTGTTTAATCTCTGGCGGTCCCAGTAAACACTGCATTTGATATTGAATCATTATTAACAAGCCGATGCTTCTACAAGAACTGACAGGTCTGTTTCCAGAACCAGGCTACTGAAATCAGGGATTCTGGAATTAAGAAAAGGCAGAAAAAAAATGACCTAGAGCTTTTGTTCCAGGAGTAAGACCAACAAAAAAACGAAATCCAAACCCGGGGTAAACATAGGGGCAGGGCATGGCTGGCGTTTGTAAAGTGCTAATAGCCACATATGGTGTCATACCTTAACTTCCTAGAGAAAGAATAAAGAGCAATTGTCTTATAAAGTGCAGTGTTGCTTGGATCTCTCCGCAAATAAACTAAGAAAGGGCAAAATATCAAGTCTGAAATTATCCAGAGACTTTCTCTCCCACGCTAAGTCTGGAAGAGGTACTGCAGCAGAGGAAAACCCCTGCCATGGACTTGTATGTTTTCTATAACTATGATGGACCAGAACACATGCATTCCCCAGAAAGAAGATCCATGAGCCTCCCTAAAGACATCTCAGAGAAATCCCTGAAGATGTGGGTCATCTACTCCTTTTCAGTCTTGGTTTCGTTAACCTTCCTGGATGGGGAAAATTGTTCACTTTGTATCATCAACTTGTGCTTTAAAAAAAAGTGAGTCAAATTATTTCTATACGAACTATATTACACATAAGTAGAGTGGTCAGTTATTTGTTTCTTTATGTATAATCTCAACATTTACAGTACAGTGTGATTGTGTGAAAGCTACAAAGTAGTCTAAGGTGTTCATTCCAGCAGAAAATCAGGAAATAATACTAGATATATTACTGCCTATTTCTGAGCAAATAAATAAATATTTGATATCAGAGGAGAAGACAGTAAACAATTATTATAAAGTTATAAAAACAAAAAATATTATAAAGTTATAAAAACTCGGTGAACACGAGACAGCATCACTGATTTCTCTTTACTATCCTTCCATCATTAAATTCTGAAATATTATCTCCTCCCCACCCCCATACAAAACGATTTTGCCTTAGCTGGTCTGAAATCTATGCATTTGGACTATTTGCTTCTATTCCACGGATACTCACTTTTCTCCATTTTCGTTCTTAAATTCCTTAAGTTTCAATTCTGACCCTAAACTTCTCTGTTCTGGACGTCTCCCACGCTTCAGTCTCTCAAGCTGCACATTGCTATCCATTTCTAATTCACAGCAGGATAACAGGGGCGGTGCAGACACTGTGTATGACAGAGAATATATAAGAGACGGTGGTGGGAAACACTTGAACATGTCAGAGATGGTTACATAAATAGAATATATGAGATCTTATCTTACTAATAATCTGTGTGAATCAACTATAAAAAAGAAGGAAAACAATATACACGTTTCAGGGCTCAAGGAAAACAGTAGTAGGTTTGTTTGTTTGTTTGTTTTTCATTTCTTTTTTTATAATGTTTGTTTTTAGAATGTTTGATACTTTGTATCATGGCTGTAGCCTTTCTCCATCATCTCTTCCCAGTCCCAACCTCCCTTAGTCCACTAATGTCTCTCCCTTAGTCCACTAATAGGGAAGACCCTCCTCCCCTACTATCTGGCCCTAGCCTATCAGGTCTCATCAGAACTGCCTGGATTCTCTATCTCTGTGGCGTAGTTAGGCCATCTCTCCAGGAGAAGGTGAACAAAAAGCTGGCCACTGAGTTCATCTCAGAGACAACCCCTGCTCCCCTTACTAGGGTCCCCACATGGAGACTGAGCTGCAAGCTTCTTGAAGCACAGATATTCACATTTTTACTCATTTGCCACAGGCAACCACACTATTTCAAGAGCTGAGCAGTCAACTTCTAAAGCAAAGGAAAACTTCCCATGACTGGCATAAAAGGTGTGATCTTCCTTCTCTGTGGGGGTCTGTAATGCAGGGTCTTTTCAGGATGAGAAGTCTTACCAACCAAAAGATTGGGGAAGACAGGCTGTCTCCTCATCTTATACAGAAAGTAATAATTAATGGGCCATACCATGATATGCAGTAAGGGTGGACAAAGGAAGATTGTAACTAAGAAAGATTGTTAGTCGGCATAAATTGCTTCTCCTAAAATAATCCATATATGTGTGGTTAAGGACCCTGTTTAAAAAATATTTTGGAAGAACTGTTTTAAAATGAAGATTTGAAAGAATGAGTCATACACTGTTATAAACATTAACTTGGCAGTCTCTTCCCTTTTGCAAATGTCCCTTCTTATGCAATGTAGTAATATTTCTGATATCTAACTGCCAGAAATTGAGATGGAACTGCAGAGTGGAAGGAGAAAAATCAATTTCAACATTCTATCCTCTGATTTTCACATAAGCATAAGAAAACACTTACCTACACACACACTACATAAACAATAAAATGTTTATAAACAAGTATATTTGAATAAATATATATAAATTATGTTTGTATGAATATGTATCTATATTACGTATGTGCACATTATGTTATTATGAATGAAAGCATGAATTATGAGATAGGCTAAAAAAGTACTGAGTGCATTAGTGCGTGCCTCTTTTTAACATTTTTGTTCATCATGGGATGAGGTTGCTAAGGATAAGGATGGTATAAACTTCAACATTCTCTATTGGATTCAGGCCTTGCACTGCACACTGAGGTGACAGGAGTGGGAATCGGGAGAATCAGCCTGGCTCTCTTTCTTGCTCAGTTAAGACCAAAAACGGAAAATGCCTTTTCTCCCACAGAATGAATGCTCATGTTCTAAAATGGGGGACACATCTCTCTGCTAGCTCCATGATCCCCTCTTGGGTTCTACAGTACATCCTGTGACTCCCTGTTCAGTTTGCTGATTCTTATTCTTAAGGATCCAGTTAACACAGTAAGTACCTTGGTGTTTGATTCACTGAGCAAGCATAGGCTACTACCTGGGATGTGTGGATATACTGCTGCTGGGGCTAGGAACTGCTTCAGGGACCAGGAAGTACCAACAAGAGGGAAATGCTTCCACAAATTGGTCTCTAGTTACACACAGCAATTTCTGGAAGTGCTTCAAGTCCTGGTGTTTCTATGAGAAGTGTAAAGATTTCGACGATTTAGCACAACCACCACAACAGCTGCCATGGTATTCCAAAGCTCTGTTACATTTGAGAGTGCATATGCATGTGTGGACATACACATACAGACACAAAACGATGTACAGCTAGTTGGAAAATACTGAGGATGAAAGTTTGAAAGAATAAATTGTAGGAATTGTTAGTGACTTTAGATAAACCTGAGAAAATGATTTTGTTTTCAGTCTCATAACTCAATATAAAAGAACTTACACCCTAGTGTAAGAAAATAAGCTAAATCCTAAATGGACTTAAGTATTGTCATAGAAAGTAAACAATGAAGTAGAAACTTATAAAGTATGATTATCTACTTTGGAATATTATCATTCTAATCTTTAATATGTGAGTTTTCTTCTCATTTAGGACATGCAAAAACCAGAGTTGTGACTAATTTTGCACATTTCATTAATTATTTGTGAACAAAAAATAAAACATTAATATTACTCATCATAAGATATAGTAGATATTTATGAGACTGGGAAGATATTCAAATCAAACCCTGGAAATTTCAGGATCAAGGCTGAAATAGCTGAAATACAATTTTCTTTACCGTTAAACAATTCATCACGTGACAGGTTATATTAGATGCCAAAAATCTAAAGTCCAGTGGCCTAGGAGGCACTGAATGTTACAATAATTGACTCAACTCAAACTAAAGACACATGACTTTCCCCCAGTCTTGACTCACTTGTCTTCCTATTCTCCTCACAATGATTTTCAGGTGAGATATTTTACTTAAATAGAATCCAATACTGTAATCTATTATGTAGCTCTAAACAATGATCTGCCACATGGTGCCACATCTCTCAGATTTGAGAAAACTAAAGTTCAAAGAGCTTCCTTCATATTTTTTTTCTGGAAGCTTTGTTTTAGGATTTAAACATTGATCTGCAACTACCTTTAAGCTCTTCCAGCAGGCCAGACAGATCAAAGTTTCTATTTGCATGTAACTATTTGAGCCCAGCATTAGCTCAACACTTGTTGAAAACACTGTCAATCATGACCAAACTGTATTTAGAAATTTGCTGTGACTAAAAATACACCAGAGGCTACAAAGTAATTGTCTGATGGGCTCTGTCTACTCTATCTTCTTCCCATATTTATACATTCTGTTTTTTTGTGAGTTTCTTTCTTTTAAATTTTTTATTAAATTAAATTACTTTCCCCTCCTTGTCCTCTCTCCAACTCTTCCCACAACCCTCTCAATAGTTCTATATGCAAATATTTGTTAATCAGGTTATACAGAATGTATTAGTATCCATCATTTATATTAGAATGAATAACTGAAGATAAAATACCCTAATATAGGGGCTGGGGAAGCCTACAGTCTACATAGTAAACTGTCCTGGAAGGAACTAGGAAAAGCTGGAAATTGTATGGAACAATTAAAATAAATATAATGACCTCCAAGCAAGAAAGCTCAAATCCTATGCAGGAAAGACAGACTGTGTGAACTCCATAGCAGCCACTACCAGGTTCTAACCAACCTCATCTGGGATAGCAAAACTGAGCTTAGCTCAGTTCAACTCAACACAGGGCAGAAGAGCCACAGTGTTCTCAAGACCTTCTTTCCACTGCGGCAGAAGATGGTGAAAACTATACAAAGTGGATTTAAAAAAAAAAAAAACTAAGTAAAATTAACTTAAAATTTAACACTACAGGAAACTTGAGTGACATGTGAGTGAATTTCTTGATAATGAAATATGAATATGTAAATAAAGCGTGATGATGGAAGTGTGAAATGAAAACAGTCCCCGACAGCTCTCTGAGGAGAAGCCCGGATACCACAGCCTGGAAGATGAATAGCACTGAGATAACAGAATGATGGAGGAAGGGTAGATTCTATACGTTTTGGCATAAATGTAATCACGGTATTATGATGCACTTTCCTAAGAAAAAAAATTATGATAAAACCCCAAAATTAAATTTGCAATGCAACTCAAAACTGAGGGTAAGATGTATAATATATAGAGAAACAATCTTCAGTGTAATATCTTTCATTGAAGACCTGAGATGAAATATAAAGATTTAGCTCACCTACTTAAAAAAAAAAAACCAAAACAATAAACATCTTTTATTGGCTTACAGAGAGGAATCCAAGTCCAACCTTTTAAAAATATATATAACCTACAATTTACTTACAAATAAAATGAACAAAAAGAAATGAATTGACAAATTATGCACTGAAAATACAAACAAAAATACGTTCAGGATGTTATGGATGCCTGGCCGTGTAGAAATTACAACAAAGAATAAATAAAACAAAGCAGGTAGCAATTACACAGCAGGAGTAACACTGTCAAAAAGTAAAACAATTACACCAGGTCAAAGGAAAAACTGCCAGGAACGCAATAATTGTGTTCACCTTTATGCAGCCCTCTTGCTGTGAAAAGCACAAGATGACACAGAAAATACAATGTGATGAATGGGATAGTTTGTGAAGACCGTTTATTATATACTTGACTCGAAAATTAGAGACAGTCTACAAAAATTATCATGAGCCATGTATTTAAACAGAGAAAAACATAAGTAAATCTGCTCTTTTGTGGAAAAAAAATATTGTAATTTTTTTGGTAAAAGGGGAAGAAAGAACACATATACTCCCAAAAGGCAATGTGTGTATAATGGAACCCTAAAGAGAACCATTCAAAACTTAAAAGGAGAAAGGAGGTGAGCTTGATATAGCTGACGGCTTTCTGAAGAAGTTATAAGCAAATGAAATTAATTCAGTTAACTGAGCTTGCCTGCTGTCTCTGCTATAGCTGAGCTTGGATATGCTGCAGTGTCCTGCATTGCCAGAGAGAATCTCATCATCACTTAAGAAAGCAAATGCACCTAAACTTTGCAAGCCACAGCAGCAGTGAAAACAAGCAAGGTCCGTTCATGAGGCTGCACAGTGGATTCAGGAGCCAGCCCATATCCTAATCTGAAATAGGTCATTAATGTGGCCATATTAATAATTTTGAGACAAAGATAACATGGTGACCTTTGGTGAGTCCTATCATTCTCCCAAGTGCTCTTCTTGGAGGCAATCCTAAGAGACTTGCTGGCATGCAGACCAGGAGGCCAATGAGTATAGCCAGAGGGATGAGGCAACAAGCCAAGAAATGGTGACAGCTGCCAGAGCCTGGAAAGATCAAAGGAGGATAAAATCCTAGAGCTCCTGAAGGAGGTGGGACTCTGAGCCACTGTGACCTGTGGCTCAGTCTCTGGCCTGTGTGTGACCTCTATTGATGTATGTCAGCAGTTATGTGTTACAGTGCCCAAAGCCCACAAGGGCTATCCTTAACTGTACTAAGAACGTCAAGATAGAGGCAAAAAAAGCTAGAAGTCGGTAGCGATATAAAGACCTCAAGCAATACATTAAAAACAATTAACTGAGGATTAAAGCTGAAATTTACTCTAAAGATTTATGAATGGCCAAATATTATAAAAATCCACTCATTTTTGATACTTATAAGACAATCCTGAAGCAGTCATTATGTGTTTTTTTTTTCCTTAAGAAATAAAACTGACTATTTCTGTAATTTCTAAGGTGGTAATCTACATAATATATAAATGACTAGAGATATAAACTTGGTACACAGACGTTAATGAAAAAATTACTATTGTAGTTAAACTGAAGTCTAAGGTAAAGGAAAACAAAGCCAAAACCTCCACTCTGCTTTTGCATAGCATCCCATTCAATCTGACAGGGTAAACAAGGAACACAAGGAATGAATAGAAAGAGATCAAATAGTGTTCTTTGTGATTTATGTGATGATTTATTTTGAAATAAGAATATAGGAAGCATTTCAAATTAAAACAACAAGAGAGCATCAAAATTGTGAGTTAATAGGAAAACTTCTTTAATAAAAATCACAAACAAATGATGTAGTGGAAAGGGTAACATCACCTAATAATGAAGTCAAAAATGTTATTGAAAAGAAAACATAAAAAACTGCCATCTAGCAAGTATCAAGTGAAGAAACATAACTCTGTAGAGATCTGTGGGAAGTCTCCTGATGACTGGGGGGGGGGGTGGCAGGCTGTCAACCAAAGCATTTTATCACAGTTCTGCTTGGAAATTTGGAAGATATGTCTGGAGACAAAAGCATAGGTAGCAAAAACATAAATAAATAAATAAATACATACATACATAAATAAAATAGAAGTTGTCTCTAACTGACTATCAGCTTGCTATCACAAGACACAGAAATAAAACCTTACCTCTGAGAAAGTTAAAAATACAAAGGACAGTTGGGCATGGTGGCAGAAGCCTTCACTCTCGACACTCAAGGGGCAGAGGCAGGCTGATCTCTGTGAGTTCTAGGCCACCTTGTTCTACAAAGTGAGACTAGAACAGTCAGGGCTACACAGAGAAACCATGTCTCAGAAAACCAGAAAGGAAGGGAAGAAGAAAAAGCACAGAAACTGCGACTGTGTCATAAAAATTAGAATCTGTTACCAAAACAGTAAACGAGAAACCCAGAATCCACCAGTGATATAACGATGAAGATGGGAGTGAAGGAAATGTTCTGTCATGATCTGTTTTCCATCTGACAGATTTTAAACACTTAAAGTTCTCTCCCATCAGTTTGTTTCAATGATGCAAACTTCCAAATAACAAACTAATTAGAAATACTGTTGAAAAGATGGGAAAACAGTCAACTGACAGTGGTTTTTAAGCACACATTCATCCCCTTACAGGAAATTGGGGAAAAGGAAATTTGAAGGTGATTAGAATATAGGATACCTTAAGTTCGCATTATGGGAAGAGCACATACCTTAATGGTAAAAGAAGATGGATAGAGGTAAAAATGGCTCCAAATTAAATATGAATGAAGCTGTCAAAATAAGGGAGCAAACCTTAAAGGCGCAATCAAGTCTACCAGGATGTCTAAGTTTAAGAAAATACATTGAAATGGCAAATATAGAAACACCAGTGCCATGAGTTTTTCTCTTTCCTTCAATGTTTATTTAATGAGGCAAAGACGTGTTTAAGTTGCTAAGTTGATGTATGAACACCTTGATTTTCTTGCAACTTGTTTGATGCATCCCTGAAGAATCACCTAAATTACAATGAGCAAACATTATAAAGCGTACCTGAAGAAAAATAACAGTTCTATTGCCAAAAAATGAACAGTGAACTAGTTCAAGCTGGAATGCCTATGTATTTTCTGTGATATACAGGAAAGTCACCCCACTTTCCTGGATTTGAAATGCTTCATATTTACCATTGAAGAATATGTGATAATTGTATCCTAAATTCTACATTGTATGATTCTGTATTGTATATTTATAAGCATAAAAAATTGTAAGCACTGGCTAAAATGTTCAAATTATTTTCCTTAGCGTATAATAATAATTATTATAACAATAATAATAATTTATTTTAACTTGGGCAATTGTGGTAAGAAACCCCAATACTCATTTTTCTCTTTCCCTCCCTATCCCTACCATAAATAATTAAATGTTAAGAAACCAAGAAGATGCCAAAGCATCACTGCAGGAGCCACAGGTGTGCCTTTGTATTAAAAGTATCTGCAGAAGACTTCAGCCAGAGCAGCATTAGATAGAGCTAGAGTTGATGATAAGAAACATACTAGAAAAATAAGTTTACTTGAAATACTCATCATACACAAAGTTTCAAAGGCCAACCAAGCTTCTCTCTAGAACTAGAATATTCCAGCCAGCCGTCATTAGGATCAGTAGCTTAGCTGCTCTGCATCCAATGGAGAGGCATCACCCCTCAATGCCATTCCCAACCGACTTTGCCATTTCTTAGAGTAGAAATAACGAAGAATACTAGATATTTGAGAAAAAAAAGATGAATATAGGAAATTGGAAAAGAATCACACCATTGCAAAGAGAAGAAAAGAAGAAGTCAGCCTAAAGAAAAAAGCCAGGCCAAGAGCAAAAGAGTATATTAAAAGCAAACTAACAAATCTTCTCTCACATAAACAAAAAGATTCATATTCTAAGGTAAGAATAAGAAGCTACAAAAGGCTCATTTGGGGAAAGACCTTTCAAACACCTTTCAAAGTACTTTTTTTTTCATAAGTACTAACAGAAAATAAGTTGAGAAACTAAAGGAAAATCTTTCAAAATCCAAGCTACCTCCAAAAGGGGTGAGGAGGATTCTGCAGTGAGGAGGAAATTTCAGTCAGTGTGAACTGTCCATGGTTCTGCAGCTACATAGGACTCCTGGTGGGTGAGCAGGCAAGTTCTTCTGGGCCAAACTTCCAGGAAGGAGACTGACCATGTGGTTGATATACACCTGGCTACACCTTATCTCTTGGCTCCTGGGTGTGTTTGCCTGGTGCATCACTTACTTAGCTTTCATTACCATATTCAGAGGCACACAAGAAGCAGTCTGTTAGCCAGCCCTTTAAAGTAATCAAACGACACGAGTGGAGAGAAAACTAAAACACATCCTGTAACTTAAATACCATGAGAGATGAAAGAAACCACAAAAATCATCAAAAATATGTAAAAGTTTTAGAGTTTAATAAATAAAACAAGTATAAAATATTTAAAGGTAACAGTGATGGTTCTCAGAGCTATTACAGTGACAATGTTAAATGAAAATTTTCTAGAAACACTAGAAAAATTACGGTCTTCAGGAAAAAGGAAAATAGTCAGAATATAGTTAGAAGATGTGAGCACCTATTAGACAGAGTGTAAAACACCATAGGGAAAATCTTTCCCCAAGATCTCTACCTCATTATTGTTGATTCTGTTGTTGTTTTATTTTTTGAGACAGTTTTTTTTTTTCTTTTTCTTTTTTTTTTCTATGTAGCCTCATCTGTCCAGGAAAACTTTGTAGCCCAGACTGGTTTGCAACTCAGGCATCGCCTGCTTCTCTCTCTGGGTTGCTGTGATAAAGGTGTATGCCCATGCCCTGCCAGTCGTAATTTTTAAAGCAAACAATAAACATTCATTTAAGGTTGAGATAATGGTCAAACTGTTAGTGTGTGTCAAAAAACATGTGGTAGAGAATCTGAAGCGTATGTGTCATAATCCGTGTTCTTCACTGGAACAGAATTTCTACAGATAATGTCTAACCATGAGAAGAAAAAAAAATTCCAGGAAGTGAGTGTGGGAGACACATTCATTTCTAGTGTGTTTTATAAATCTCATAGTATAATAACATTCAGACCTAAGTGTTCTACCTGATAAAATAGAACCATCTTTAAAGAAAGTGAGAAAACAATTAAAAACTAAACTAGAGAGTGGAGCAAACGAATTTCAATGCTAATTGCTAGGACCTGGTTACCACTCTACCTTCACCCTTAGGCTGATAGATTCAAACAACTGCTCATCTCTTCTACCAAACTATGTTCAAAACAATCACAAAAACTTTGCACTGTATCATGGTGGGAAATAAACCATTCATTTGTGCAAAATGTATCAAGATTCATACATAGGGCTCCACAGGAGAACAATAGAACCAAGTAATCTGGCCCAAGGGATCTTTTATGAGACTGATACACTGACCAAGGATCATGAATGGAGATAACCTAGAACCTCTACACAGATGTAGCCCATGGTAGCTCAAGGGGAACAGGGTATGTCTCTGACATGAACTCAGTGGCTGGCTCTTTGATCACCTCCCCCTGAGTTGGGGGCGGAGGAGCACAGCCTTACCAGGCCACAGAGGAAGACAATGCAGACAGTCCTGATGGAACTTGATAGGCTAGGGTTAGATGGAAGGGAAGGAGGACCTCCCGTATCAGTGGACTTGGGGAGGGGCAGAGAAGGAGAAGAGGGAGAGAGGGTAGGGCTGGGAGGGAATGAGGGAGAGGCTACAGCTGGGATACAAAGTTAATAAATTATAATAAATAAAAGTATAATTAAAAATAACAACAAATTCACTTTCTTTGCAAAATGTAGGTTGATATTTTCAAATATCCTGGTATGATTTATATTGTAAAACCAGATTATTCCCCTATTATTCCCCTATTCATAAATAATTCCTGAAGCAAAGTAAAAATAAATATCTATTTGCTACTTTGATTGTTAAAAAACAACAACAACAAAAACTTAGAAATTTAGGCTTAACAAAGGATTTAAAGCCAAGAATGTCTTGTCAGCCACTGCAGACAAAGTAAAAAAAGTGGAAGGGCTGGGATAGCAGAAAGCAATGTTCTTGGTCACTTATTCTGAGTATCATATATCAAAAGATATAAACATATGAGCAAGGTGGAAAGACATGTTTTTATCATTTAGAAACTTACATATTAATATATTGCATATATAAACACCAGACAGATTCATCAATAGAATCAAATCAAAGACCCAGAAATAAACCCACACAACTGTAGACACTTGATTTTGGCAAAGAATTCAAAACCATACAATGGAAAGGAGAAAGCATCTTCAACAAATGGTGCTGGTCTACCTGGATGTTGGCAAATAGATTCGTATTTATCACTCAAGTCAAAACTCAAGTCAAAGTGGATCAAAACTCTCAACATAAAATCGGATACTCTAAAACTAATAGAAGAGAAAGTGGGAAAGAGCCTTGAGCTCATTGGCACGGGAGACAACTTCCTGAACAGAACACCAATAGCTCAGGCAATAAGATCAATAATTAATTAATGGGACCTCATAAAACTGAAACGCTTCTGTAAGGCAAAGGATACCATCAATAGGACAAAATGCTAGCCTACAGATGGGAAAATATATTCACCAACCCTACATCTGACAGAGGGCTAATATCCAAAGTATATAAAGAACTCAAGGAGGCAGCAGAATTAGTATTTGATGCTTTTCAAGCTGCCATTCTACCCATAGCACAAATCCACCATGGAGGAGTAGGTGAGCCAAAGCTGTGAGAAACTCAGTGGAAATGGTCTACTCATTTACCAGGTTGCCTTTTCATATACCTAACTATATAACTACACAGGCTCTGTCTCCCAATTTCTAAAGAGAATATTCAGAATCACCCCAAACCAATGCATGCCAGCAGGATTAATAAAATATGTAAAATCATGTATGCATCATACTGATAGAACCTGGCAATAATGCTCATTGAGAAATACATTTAAGTTGAAGGAAACTAACTAGAAATACCTTCAAGCATAAGGTGTGCATCAAAAACATCATTGATCCTCTTATTGTTATTGATAGAACTCATTTGAAGTCCGTTCAGCGTGCTCATTCTGCCATCTTTCTTAATGAAAAGTATTACTGCATTTTAGCGTAGACACTTAGGAATGCCTTTTCTAGTTTCTTCAATGTTAGCTACTTCAGAAACAAGCCCTAGTGTTCAAGTGCCCCCCAAATAAATGCAGTACGGAGTTTATCATGATAAATAAGGGGGAGATGTGGACACTGAGAATAAAATCCATGTACTGTTCTTTGGAATTACTGACTGCCCCTATGTGTTGTCATTAAAACAAGTCCTGTCTCAGCTGAGGTGTGAAAATGTGGTGTTTATGAAGATTTATGCAGAACATAAGAATTCAATTTGTAAATAAATAAAACTAAAATTGAACAAGAGCTTAGACATAGAAGATAGAAAGCACCAATAAAAATGCCACAATAATAGCAAACTTGAAGAGACAGCCATATTAATTTTAGGAGCCATAGAAACTTATGGATATGGGCAGTGCATGTTTTAATTGTATACATAATTGCAATATTTTTTCTGATTTTTACTCTTTGAGCTTTAAGAAAAGGTGATAAACAAGGACCATTGTCTCATAGATTTTCTTATCTCCTAACTTCTGTGCCCTTATAAAGCACATTCACTTGCCTTGGGAAATTATTCCTACAGACAGTTTCTATCCTGGCCCTCCAATATCTTGACAGCATTGCTGATGTGTTCATGTGAATGCTCTAGAAGTCATTGTGGATGTACACACAACAAAGTCACACCAGGCCCCCTCTGCCAAGGACAGTGGCAAGGAGGCCCCAGGTCATGAAGCTGAAAGCATGGGTCAGAAATCGCCAGCACAGGATTCTGGAACATCCTGCAGGATCCAAACGTGAAGACCTCCGTCTTCCCTCAGGACTGAAACACACGGGACAAGCTGGGGACGAACGGATAGCTCTGTGCACCTCTGCAGTGGAATAATTTCCAAGGCTCATTTACACACGGAAAGGGGCTGCCAGATTCTTGAATAGTCTAATGAGAAACACTGTCAGTTTGAATCACAGATTACATAGACTCTAGAGATACTTTCAGACAAAATGTGGAGCAAACTTAGAAATAGCCTAGAGGCACCTGCCGAGGACAGCAGGCCTGCTGTCTCTAGGAGGATCTCGTACTGGAGCGGGGTGCAGTCATGCCCACCAAGCCTTTCCCTATAGAGTTAGGACCAGGGCCTTCTGGAACTATGTGCATGCCAAGTGTTCTTCAGCTGGTCTCTTCAAAGTGGTCAAATGCTCAAGTTCGCTCAAAATTGCAGAGATTCATTTTTTCCTATATACACACCGGTCTTGATGCAGTTGGTTAAGAGGGCTATGCTGTCTTACAAAAGGCTTTCTTTTCAAATGAAGGCATTTTCCTGGTTTTATAACAAGGTGTGTGCCTAACTGAAAACTCAAAATGTCATGTCCTTTAAGTTCCCATCAGTATTATTGACTTAAAAAGAGTGTGGCCCCCATAGACAAGTCCGCTTCACCTATCTCTATTACCCTAGCCCATGCTTGTTCTTGGAGGGTGTTCAGATATCAATTAAAAAAAAAATCTGTGAAAATTAGGTTTTAAAGAAATAGGTAGACAGAAGAATCAGTGTGTGTGTGTGTGTGTGTGTGTGTGTGTGTGTGTGTGTGTGTGTTAATCAGACATTTTGTGCTAGAACAAACCCCTCAGAGAAACGGCTTAAAAGAAGAAAGAGTTAATTGACTCATGATTCCAGAGGTTTGCATCTGTGGCCAGATGACTCCAGAATATCCAGGAATGCAGCCTGGGAACATCGTGGCAAATGGGCAGAGGAAAGAGTTCCTTACCTCACAGAAGCACAGGAGCAGAAAAAACAAAGCAAGAGGCCACAGGTGCCATATGCTAATACAAGGTACACCAATCCTGATGAATGTCTTCCCGGGAGGTCCTGCCTGTGAACAGCTCATTCAGGGTTAACAAGCAAATGGATTAGGTCACTGCTAGGTTTAGTAACCTCATCTTGCAATCACCTGAACTATCGTTACTAGGCAGGGACCCTCATCATATGAGCCTTTGGGCTCTTATCATATCTCAACAATAGTACACCCACCATCACACACACACACACACACACACACACACACACAAACACACACGCACACACACACACCTCTCATTTAATACAATGCCCCAGAGATTTTACTGAGGCCAGTGACACTGCATTCTGGTCACTTCTTGAGAATTGCCAGAGCTTGCATTAAAATCCGTGTTTTGCAAACCCACTCTCTGTTCCTTTTATTTTCTCATGCTGCCACGCCCTGCCTGTTGCTGGACATCCCCTCTCCTTCTGATGGAATGCTGTGTTGTTTCGCTTTATAGCCCAAGAGCCGCAAAATTCTCTTATCCACTCATAGGAGTTACATGCAGTACAAACAGTATCTGAGATTAAATACAGAGTATACACCACACAAAATAACTGTGACAAAGAAAGTACATTCAAGGTCTAGCTCTGACTGAGTTGATATAGCTCTAATATATACACATCCAAACAAAACATACGTACATCTACCCCTCTGCCCATACATCTGCCAATCCATCCATTGATCCATCTGGTATAGTTTGTTTTTCTGTTGCTATGATAAATAGTATGACCAAAAGTAATTTAGAGTGGAAAGAGTTTATTTAAACTCATATATTACACGCCACATTAAAAGCGGCCAAGGCATGATGTTGATGCAGGAGCTTGAAGCTGAACTCAGGTAGAAAGAGTGCTTTTGGGTCAGCTCCCTGGCTTCTGTTTAGCTAGCTGTTTTACATACTCCAGGACCACTTGCTAGGAATAGTACTTACACAATGGGCTGGGCCATTTAACGTCAAGTAATAATCAAGATCACTGTAATGGAGCCAATATTCCAGTTGTGATTCTGTCAGACAGTTCTAATCTGTTTCATGTTGACAGTTAAAGATAATGAGGGCACTAGCATCTGTCTGCCGATTATCTACCTATCATCTATTTATCTATCATCTACTTAACTAGCGTCTGTATTTCATTATCATCTTTCTATGTCTTCATCTATCTGTGTGATTACCTTCCTGCACTATTATATACTTGGTGTCACAGTATCTGATAAGGGAAACACATCACAACACACTCACATCCGTCTCATCTGCAAACTTACACGGCTTTGTGAAATGATATGGCAGTAAAAATATCAACACTGCTATATATATAGCTTCTCCACATGTTGAAAAGCATCTCATATTAACGGGAGCTAGTCCTGCCTCCCATGTCTGCTTACTCTCACACTGGAGTCCGCAGCACTCTAATGGAGACAGATACCTTCAAGGAGGTCCTTGAAAGAGGGAAAGCTTCAGAGCACATTAGAAGCCAAGTATTGACCATCACTGTGTTAAGCTGTCTCTGAGGTAAACCTCATTATCCACATGTTTGTGCTGCATGTCATTTTGGCCCATGGCCAGAACTAACCCAGGATGTCTTCAGCAGTAACAGGACCCCAGGGAGCAGATACAGGCCAAGGTTGGAGTGCCTCCCAGGACTCAGCCAAGAAGCTGCGCTTTGCCTCCAGCTCTGCTTCTCCCTTGTTAGCCTAGATTTCAGTGTCCTTTTCTAGCCTGACATAAACACTACTAGTGAGAAATAAAATGCATCACTTTACAGATCAGAAAAATAAAACAATGTTCTTTGTTCACAAACACATTTTTTCCCTTTTACAGTACTCAACCCAAATCTTGTAACAGCAGAAAATTCAGATTTTAGGGTTTTCTTATTCAACTTAAGTTTTAAATGAATAAAGATTTTTTTAAGAGTCAAAATTTCCCTTTGGAAATTTCCAATAGGGTTTTTTTATAGTCACAAAGATGTGGCTGAATTAACTGTTGGAATACCACAGAACTGAGAAGCCTCAGGGATACAGGTTGATAAGGACCACTAACCACCTTGACGTCCACACTCATGCTTTAAGGAAACACCTGTGTGTAATATGAAGTGCTCAGCGAGATTCAGCTAGAGAGATAAGGAGCCACCTCGGTGGGTAAGAGATATCACTGTGCAAACGTGAGGACCTGAGTCTGAATCTGGGCGGGACTTTGCCTGCCTGTATCCTCAGCATTTAGGGGCAGAGACAGGCAGATCCCAGGAGCTACATGGCAGGTTCCGTTCTGAATAGGGAAGCCGTCATCCAGCTGTTGAGATAAATGAGGACACAAGTTGAAGAAGATGCTACATGTCTGGCTTTGGCCGCCATACACAGGAACATACTTACTTAGCGTACTTGTGCATGTAATAAAGAATTAATAATAATAATAAATTAATAACTACATAATCGTGATTTAACAAGGAGAGGCTTTGAGCCTAGAATAATAGATCAATGGGCAAACACCCCATCAAGTATAAGCCACTCATTCTGCCTGTTAAGGTTTTGGTTTTGTTTCAAAGCTACACACAAGCACAAATAAATTAAATGCTTCAAACTATACCCACCTGAGCATCAAAATGCACGAATCTATTTTCAAGGTAAGTCTGAGAGTTAAACAAGCTGCTAAATTGTTCCCAATACAGAATCTGGCACTCAGGGCACCTGCAGTCTGCTCTTTCTGACTGCATTGTATGATGTGAGCACAGTGATAACACAGGCCCATCTCCAGGTAGATGGAGAAATCAGATGCCTTCTCACAACTGTAATATTTCCTGATTTGAAACATAGACAATATTGTTTCTTTGCTGCCATGAGCTGACGGGTCAACTGGACACGGATAAAGCCCTTTATCCAAAAGGGAAAGCATAAAAAGACAGAGGAGATGACTTTTTCCTGTGAAAGAGTACGTGCAGAGCCATCTGTTTATTTAACTCGATCATCCCTTGGATGTTATCTCAGCCACTTCTTTTATCTCGATTCCCGCTTCTCATTTTTCCACAGATTCATTTACAGACTGTCTCTCTTCTGTAGTAGAGTTGAAGCAAGGAGGTAGCTTCCTCTCACAATGGATGGGACTTCTCTTGACAGTAACGCTATGTGCTGACCCAGGACAGGGAGCCCTCGCTCCAGTGACATGCAAACAGACTTCCAACTGTACTGGGCCAGCCCCAGGTACTCATTTTTACAGCTTTGGAAGTGGCTACATGGCTTGCTCCTGCACTAGAATGTGGCCTTCTGTGCTGGCACAGGGAAGAGAAGATATACTGAGGCTTCACATTTCTCTGAACAACTTCCACTGAGTGCACCAAACTGGAGCATTTGTGATTTCACTCCTTCCCTAGAACAGCAGAACCCTTCATCACAGTAAGGATACCACCCTACTTGCGTTAAGGGAGAAGATGCCTTTGTTTATATGTCTCACCCTTGACTGTTAGATGTATGGTCCAGTTCTCATAAGAGCATGTAAAAAAAAGGTTCTGTCTCTAGCTATGACACTAGAACATGAGGCATTGAAAATGAAAATGTGCTCTTAACCAGAATATAATATATAAAAGGACCAAGGTAATAAGGTTCACACGATATGTGTAGCATGTAAAACCAGGGGATTCATTTGTGGTTATGTCTTCGTTAAAGAAGATCCTCAGAATGCAGGCAAAGAGCTCCTCAAATAAAAAGGGTAACAGAGATATATATTTTTTTCTTATCAAATATTTAAAAGTCATTGTAACAGCTGCCACATGAAAGGTAAATGTTCTAAATATGCTGCCTTCACCCAGTTGTCATAGGTTTCCATTATTGCACTATAATAAAGCAGGACAACAGCAAAAATCCACTGCATCCTGCTGAACTATTAGCCATGTAAATTAATATGTTAAATATTAATAACAATTTAGAAAATGAAATGGTTACTACTGTGATGCTTAACAGGTCTCCTAAAGCACTGACTTTCCAAGATTTTTAGAGATGATAATGTATATATCTAAAATATGCACACACAAGGAATGAATGGGACAAAATTTATAAATAAAAGAATAAGAAACAGCATGCAAAATATTTAGAGCTGTGATCTCTGTTAAGTAAAAACACCAGGGCATCAGTACATGCATGTCTATAAATTTATACTTTTATTAACATAAGCATTTTGAAAGAAATATTTATGCATGTGTATAGGTATGTATGTATTTCAATTACATGGATATGTGTGACTTTGAATGCAGGTCTCCTGCAGCAGGAGTTACAGGAGGTTGTGCACAGTGACTCATGTGCTGGAAATGAAACCGTGTCCTGTGCAAGAAGAGTGTGCTCTCTGAACCACTGCGCTCTCTCTGGTCACAAATGCACTGTGAATAAAACAAAGGATGTATTTCCAGTTGTTATCTATGGGAATCAAGGCGGGATGCATCAAGACAGGATGTAAACTTTGTGACTCTTCAAGCTGTATATGCCATTGAGTTTTTCAATTCTATTTCATATTTCAACATATTTCAAGAAAAAAAAAAAACCTGAGTGTTCTGATCCTTTGTTTCTTTTATGGAGGCGGTTCTAAAATGTAATAAATTATGCATATTTAAGGCCTTCCCTACGTCTTGTTTATCCTTTGTTTATATAAATATCCGCTGGAGAGGGTATGGACCTGAGGTTTGGAAAGAAATGCCTTCGTGGGCAGAGCAGCCACGCTCCCATGTTGGAAGAAATGTCTTACGATACTCTGGGGAATATCTGAAGCTGCAGATGGTACCAAATACTGTCTGTTGTATTTTCTCCTCGACACACATATGATAAACTTTATGAGTGGGATAATAACTACTCATAAAATAAGAACAACAACACACTGTAAGAGAACTCAAAAACTTAACAAATTATTACAAACATAGTGCATGCAGTTCACCGGAAAGCAAAAACATCGATAACAAACAACTGGGGAATTTTAAAGCTATTACATCACACATACAACATTTTCAAAACATATTTTAGAAGGAAATAAAATTACTTGAAGTTTTCATTGTAAAAGTACTGAATTGTGAGCAATAAGGGATGTTGGCATGTGTCTTGAGAGCTGATGGGTGGAATTCGTCTTCAGTTTTGACCACTGTTTGCTCTGTTCATTTTGGATTCCAGAAGAATGCTGAAATAAGTGAGGATTATGTTGTCAAGTGTGGTTCTGTCAGCGTTTATCTTTTCAGAGACCTGAGTTGTAATTGGTAATTAGTGTGTGTGAAGTTTTATCATTCTTGCTGGGCGGAATACCAGAAAGAATGCTAATCCCCTTCAACAAAATTATAAGTCAGTCATATCCCTGAGCTGAATTGTATGTGTGCTCGGTAAAGACAGGAAGACAGGTGTACATGGGCACACACACATACACACATACACTCTTTTAATCCACAATTATAGACAAAATTTAAAATCATACAGTCATATACTGTGATAATAAAAGACAAAAAAAATCATGAATTTCTAGTCCATACAATTTAGGAGAGAAAGGTTAGAGAGAAGAAGAAATACAAATTATTGATTTTTAAAAATTGTTTTTATGTATGACGTGAGTTGCTTATGTGTATTGAGGTATACCCCATGTGGGCCAGGAGCTCTCAGAGCCTATAAGAGGGTGCTGCCGTTGTTAGAACTGCGGTTACAGATGTTTGGAAGCCATCATTTTAGCTCAGATCTTCTGCAAGATCAGCCACAGCTCTTAACCACTGAACTGTCTCTCCAGCTTGGGAGATGTACACTTTGACATGAATGGGGAGGAGGTCCCCCCTATCAGTGGACTTGGAAAGGGGCACGGTGGAGAGGAGGGAGGGAGGGAGGGACTGGGAGGGAATGAGGGATCGGGACACGGCTGGGATACAGAGTTAATAAAATGTAACTGATAAAAATAAAATAAAATAAAATAAAAAGACATTAAAAAATATAAAATAAAATCAAACATCAAGATGTCAGATTTTACTTAGCGTAATCTAATATTTTCAATAGTATTCTTACTTACTAGTAAGTAAGAGTCCATTCTTGCTACCAGTCAAAATAATGAAAATTCAACATTATTTGAATATGTACTTACTGCCCAAATATGCAATTAAGTAATAAACAATAACAACACATGCTCATTCTCTTGTGTACCTGAGCACACGGACTTCCTCACTCTATCTGAGTAGGAGACCAACACCAGTGAGCAGCAGCATTTTGATGCTCAGGGAAGTGGGATTCCAGACTGGATCAGACCTGTGAGTGAAAGTGTTGCACAGAAGGAAGAGGGGAAAATGAAGAGTCCATGCCATGGAAAAGAAGCATGAATTTCAAACTAACTTACTGTATCAAAACTGCCTTAAAAAACTATGAAGAGAAAACATCCCTTTTCTGAGATTATCACATGTCTGCAAGAGTATCAAACAGCAAGAATAATGAATGAGAGAAGAAGGTGGGTGATTTTAAATTTATCTTTATCAGTATCTATCTCCCATCCATGTACCTGAACAGCACACCACCCCCAGCTCCTTTTGGAGGAAATTTGGGAAGTAAGTAAAAAATCTCATTTTTAGCATAATGTTCAAACTTAACATTTATGCTCTGCTTAATCTTTGAGCCCAGCTGTAAATTGAGTCCATTGAACAATGTCACTTCAACAGCATCAGGGCTGGGGAGATGGCTCAGCGGTAAGAGCATGGAGACCTGATGCCAAATTCTCATAACTAACATGGAAAGTCACATGTAAACGTGCCTGTAACGTCAGTGAATGTTGCAGTGGAGACAGAGGGATTGCTGAGACTTGGGTGCTGCCAGCCTAGCTCAAGGCTGTGACAGGAGTTGCAGAAGAACAGGCAGAGAGGGAGAAGGCAGGACACCACATATCCTCCAAGGCTTCATGTGAATTTCCCTAACAACTTTTCCCCTTGGTAGATCAGATCTCAGTCATTCTAGTCAGGGACTCTCATTGAAGACTGCCTAGGAGGTGTTGCCTAGGCTACAATAGGTCGTGGTGAGCCATGTCCATCTGCTGATACCTGAACAAGCCCTGCATTCAGTCCCTTGAAAACCACACTTGTCTTTGAAGCCAAACACAAGGTCAAGCTACTGTACCCAACAGCCTCCTATGATCTGGCTCATGGCATCAGCAGGTTCTAACTTGGGGATAGGGGATGCTGCTATGTAATGGGGGAGAAGTTTACATTTAAAATGACGTTTCTAGCCTGGCAGAGGTGGTACACACATTTCATTCCAACACTAGGGAGGCAGAGGCAAGGCAGATCTCTGAGTGCAGGACAGCCTGGTCTATGGAGTGAGTTCCAGGACAGCCAGGACTGCACAGAGAAAACCTGTCTCTAAAAATAAAACAACAACAAAACAACAATGCAGTTTCTGGCATATACTGTGTGTCTCAATCTACATATCCAAACTTAAGTCTCCATGCCATCAAGATTCAGTTAGAAATTTTATCTAGGCTGTTGGTATACATTAGTTGGTACAGAACTTCAATGGTGCACAAAACCCTGGGTCCTATCCCAAGGGACACATAAGGCAAGAGTGTAAAGCTTACACATTGTCCTGAGGTCAGGGTCTCTAAAATCAGCTAGTGTTTTGCAACATTTGCAGTCTAGGGTCATGTCTGCTTGCCACCTGTTCAAAGCAGTTGAAAACTTGATCAATCAGGAATCTGTTAACTCAACTCTGCACACCTGCCACTTTGACTGATACAATCAACAGCTATGATTACAACTTGCATCACATGTAACTTGCATAACATGTAACATGCATCACAACTCAACATACAGCCACAAAAAACACAGCCAGAAGTACACGTCTAAGACAGCACTGAAAACTCATTGCTGCTCCATGTCCCCCATAAGGCTGCCATGCCAGTGATAATGAATAAAAGTACACTGTCTCCCTGCACAATTCATTCATTAAGTTTCTTTTTTTAAGGAGTCATTAGGAACATGTATTCGTTTGAGTTACTGTTGCTATGATGAAATACATGATCAAAAGCAATGGAGGGAGAAAAAGGTTTATTGTGCTCATGATTCCATACAACAGTTAGTCATCAAAAGTGGTGAGGGCAGGAATCCATGCAGGACAGAAACTGCATGTCGGAGATGATGCAGAGGCTGTGGAGGGAGCTGCTTACTGGCTTGCCCGCCACGGCTTGCTCAACCTGCTTGCTTTAGAATCCAGGCGCACAAGCCAAGGAATGGTGCCACCCACCATAAGCCTAGGCCCGCCACCACTGATCACGAATTATGAAAATGTCTTTCAACCAGATCTTATGGAGGCATTTTCTCAATTGAGGTTTCCTCCTCCCTGATGCTTCTAGATTATGTCAAGTTGACATAAAACAGTAGGGAAGGCATTTGATTCTCAAACAGGGTTCTTGCATTAAAGGATCCTCCTTGGAAGTTTTAGAAGTTACTTTAAATGAACATTTGCAGAGGAAGTTTAACACATTAGTGGAAAGATCTTAATTAGCTGAGTTGAGCCTAATTTAATATGATACTGTTTCCCATATATAACATAAAAGCATGAACCTTGACCTTTATATCTTCTCTAGGCTACCTCTCCATTCTACTTTTTTTTTTCATCAGTGATGCAGTCTGCCCACTCCATGAGCTCTGCCTCCCATAATTAGACAGATTTGTTCATTAACTAAGAGGATGAAAAAAAGAAAGGAATTCCCAGACCCGAGGTTTCATGAATTTTACTTCAAGGGCTTAATAACCAGGATGTCTGGGCCTTACTTACACTGATGCTCTTCAGATTACAGGAAGTACCTGCAGTAGTCTATATTTTTAGAATTTCCTCCAAAAGATCTGGAGTCCACACTCTCAGGAAAAAAAAAAAACTCGGGGAGCAGCTGTGTTAGAATACTCTCACTTCCCCCTTTCTTCTTCCTATTTATGCTTGGTGTATATGAACATATTGATTTTTTGGTTGTTTGTTTCAAATTACAGCCCTTATATTGATTATGCAAATAATTCTGACAAATAACTGTGTCTCTTCCATGATAGTCCTTCTCTCAAGTTCTCCATAAATTCTAGGAATATAATAGTTTATTATTTAATATTTTCTATAGATTTAATTTATTGATTGATGACAAATGATTATCTCTCATGCAATTACTTTTTAACCCAAGTGAAGGGCCCAGTATTTATAATCTGTTAAATTCCTCTAGGTTTTTCCCTGCCAACAGGAACAAATCTACATACTCATTTATATTTCATTGTTTACCTCTTGTGTTGTCACTCATATTTTTCCCCCAAATCCTGGCTGTTTACTCTAACTTTGTAACTCCATTATAGTTGGCCACTAATGCTTACACACACATTAATTTTTTTTCCATATTTCTTACTGCCCTGAGGTAACATAGCAACAGTTTTGCTCCTTTTAGATTGAATTCATTTTATATAGTTTCATGCATGGGTTAGAATTGTTGTTTGTGTGTATGTGGCTTTAACTGTGCATAAGCAAACATGTAAATACTTTCACCTACATGTGTTCATGTAGCAGCCAGAGGAATATTCTGGCTATCTACCTCAGTTCCTTTCTACCTTAGAAAGGAAGACGAGGTCTTTCTTTTAGAGATGAGGTTTTTCGGTGAAATGAAATCTTTCCCTTCCAGTGAGAAAGCTGACCACAGAGCCTCAGGATCTTTTTTTCTCTATCTCTCCAGTGCTGGGCGACAGAAAAGCTTCAACTTTCTTAACAAGGTTACAGGATGCCAGGAAAAAATGGCTAGAGCAACATGTGGTTGCTGTCTAAGTGACATTCTCTGTGTGACCTGCCTGATGTTACAGTAAATTCAGGTTGTAACCCTCGATGCTTGAATATTCAATATTTTATAGGCAAAAACAAAAATGGGTATCAGTTGTGGTACCTTCACACATCCTTCTCTACACTATACTTATTACTGCTTTAAATGAAACGTACTTCCTTATTGAGATGTTAATTTCACTTGGGTACATTTCAGAAAGCCACCCTGTTTCACGCTCTCATCAGTTCACCAAAATAAATAGTTCTCAGAAACACATCTTTGAACCTATCATTCACTAATATCATAAACTAATACATTTACTGAAATTTAACTTTATAACTTGAAGTCAATGGGTTTTGAACATGTATGTACAAAGACATACCAGTTCCCGCTTATTCAATGGTATAATGTTAAATACATTTAAAGATCATTAGGCTAAAGAAATCTTTAAAAAAACTTAATTGAAAACCCTAACATTTGCAGTGTAAATCTCTGAAATCTTTCTTTCAAATGCTTCAAAAAGAACTCAAAACAGTCACATGTAATTCCCCCAAGTGTTCTGTTGAGAACTGGATAGAACAGTCATAATGACAATTTTGAAGGTTTTTGTCTTGTTCTTCTATTGTAAATGAGATCTTCAAAATTAAAAAAAAAAAATGCAATTAACATTTCTTATTCATACAGTGCCTTTAAGGAAATTTTGTGGTCCAACATCATTGTACTTTTGTAATTTGTCTGTTTCAGGTGAGATTTTGAGTTTATTGTAGGACCTTGAAAAACTGACTTAAGACTTTACTCGTAAAAAGTGCAGATAAATCAGAAGCATTTTTATCTACAATATATCAGAATTCAGAGTCCACAGTATAATTATCATAAGCAAAGGATAAACCTAGAGGAATCAAGATTCATGGAGAGACCAATAGGGCAGAAATTGTATATGACAGAGCAATAAGCAGTAGGTAATGTGAAGACAAATCAGCGTCCTTCTGCCTAATTAAATCATTAGCCAAACAAATCATTAATTGAAACTTCATGGCTTCCAGCCAGAAGTGCATAGTGAGACCCTGTCTCACAAACACAGCAACCCAAAGTATAAACAAAATTAAAACCGCCCATACCCAGGTATGTCTGGGAGGGTGAGTTTAGATTGGGTTAACAAACATGGAAAGGCCCACTCTTAACATGGGTGCTGTGATGCCCTAGACTGGGGTTCTGGGCAACATTAAAAGGAGAGAGTGAGCTAAATGAGCAGTAACATTCACTACTCTCTGTTGTTTGACTGTGGATGCTATATAACCAGCTGTTTCACTATCTAGCTGCCAAGCCCTTTTCACTAGGATGGACTAATGCCTTTGAACTGTGATCTAAAATAAATGTTTACTGCTCTAAGGTTAAATAAATAAAGCCTTCACTAATCTAATGCTTGCAAAATGCTCAATCATAAACAGCAATGTGCTAAGTTTTCTGGGCAGCGTGGTCAAAACTAAGAAAAAAGTCCAAAATCAAATTATTAGAACACACAGAATACCTTCAAAAGCATTACAACTACAACAGTGCCCAGTACGGCTTTGCCCTGTGGAGTATAGCAATAAGGCAGAAATGTCTCAGAACAGCTTTGTAGGATTCTCCTTCATCCCGTGGAAAACATAAGTGGACCCATCGTGCTCAGCTCAACTAAAAGATAAAGTGCAGAAAGCAAAGACCATTAAGTCTTTATGCTACAATGATACACACATGTGTACAAGAGGGCAGCGCCAAGGCGAGCATTGATTTTTCATTCCTAATTCCAACAGACCCTGCTCAATAGATTGGGCAATTACTACCTGAGTACCCTTGAAAATGAGCAAAGAACCTTGCAAGATCCTCACTATATACAGCCCCAATTTGTCTAGATATTTTATTTATACAAACTTTTGAATCTGAAGCTAGATAAACCAGAAAAACCTGGTTTCCTCCTTCTTGATCAAAATCAAATGAAATAAACTACACGAAAGAAACGAGTCTGGAGAAATAGGCAATGGTCATTGCTCACATAAACTTTAATACTGTCTCAATTACCTCTTGGAGATTGAAAAGCAGCGTATTTGAATAGTCTTATTCAGAAGCTCACCATGGCTCCACTCAGAATCTGTACAAGCAGGAAGGTAGACAGGGGCCTGGTGAAGACATGGCTGGCCGGCTTGGGACTGGTGTTGAGTATGGAGTTGGACAGAGTTTGAAGAACTTAACAGATGTTTAATTGGTTATCAAGAAGGAGTCGATGAATATCAAAAAGAAAGGGTTTATTGCAGAACATGATCAAATATTGACAGTGAATTTCAGAGACCCGTTTCCAGAAGGTTATGAACTAAGGTATCTGCATTTATATTTAGAAATATAAATCTTTGGTTGGAAATAGGCAAATAACAAGAGGAATGAAATGTAACCTGGAGAGAATGACTTGGAGGTCATGACCATGTGACTGACTGACTCAGCTCTGACGACAGATGAAGTTATCCAAGGGATACAGAGGCTAGGAGAGTGGAGAACAGAATGCCAATTTAACAGCATGAAGGTACTTCTGAATCCAGTGAATGTTATCATACCATTAATTAGAATTGAATTTCCTTAGGTGGATGCCCAGCTTACAAATCTATTTGAGTCTAATCTATTCTAATTCTGTTTGCTTGCTTGTTCTGTTACATTTATGATTGTTTGAACTGTTAATTTTATAGCTGGTTTTTCCTTTTAACACTTCTATACCATCCTGATTTTGAAATATTCCTTCTTTATTCAAAGAATTTAAATTATTTTATTGTTGGAAATTGATGTATAATTGGAACATGGTTAAGACACTCTACAATAAGAGAAAAAAAATATTAAGGGTCATGAAAATTTTAAGATCATGCCAGAACCCATGACTGGATCAGATTAGTAAACTGGGGGAATTGTCAAGTGTAATACAGAAAATGGTAAACAAACAAACAAACAGACAGAAGATAAAACTACCCCAATAAACCCTTGAGAAGAACATGAATTGAGAAACTGAAGTAACTTTTCAGAGATTCAGGCAATTGGTGGTGGTGGAGCTTATTGCAAATGAAGTCATGGAAGGGATAGAGTTACAGATGCTACCATTGTGGTTTCCATGGGGCAGCCATGTGTTTTTCTTCTCTTTTTGTGATTCTCTGGCTTTGGGTATACATTGTAACATTTAAAACAAGTTAAGATGTAGAAAACTTGATTAAATTTAAATTCACTTGATTTGGAATATTTATAGAAAATACTGTATATTAACATTGTATATGAGCTTAAAAGTCACGTTTTTATTTATTTTTTCTTAGCTGCTTGCTGGCGTTGTTTGAAAAACAAAGATAATTAAAATTTCTATATGCTTAAGTCTGAAAATTCTCCAAATACAAAGTGGAGGTTTCAGTATCCCTTTGAAGACTGTGACAGGACATTCTTATTTGTTACAATGACACAACCAAATGATAATTTTCAATGACTCCTAATACTTATTTTATTGTTGTTCTTTTTACATGCACCCATAACATGAAGCATATTAGTGCCAAGATATTTTCAAAACCATATATTGTCAACATGGATGCAACATTGTTTCCATCTCCTTTTAAGGAAGCACTTGGTGTCTCACCATAGAAACCTGTCATCAAGGTCACTAAGCTATGTCCTGGTGGCAAGGATTCAATCACATTAAAATGGTTAATGTTGCTTTTCAGTAAGGTCATGAAGAGACATGGATTCAAAGGTTGAGATATGAAGCAAGAGTGTGTAAAAAGTGACATCCTTGCCTGAGCCCTGCAGGTTGGATTACTTATCAACTGATGAGGGTAGTGCATTCTTAAGAACATAAACTAGGCAGATGGAGAGCAGGCAGAAAGATCTCCATGCCAAATGGTGCACCACACAGGCCTCCTCAGGATGGGGGACAATGGGACTTGGATCCTGCACAAGAGTCTGACAGATTGTCCATTGAGGGGCTCTAACCAACAGTGCCTCAAAACAGACCCTGAGACTCATAGCCAAACATTTCTGTATGTGTAGGGAGTCTTGGGGAATAGTGAGAGGAAAGAGAAAAGGACCTGGAAGTGACAGGAGCTCCACAAGAAGACCAGCACAGCCAAGTAACCAGGGCCCAGAGGAACTTGCTGAGACTGAAGCATCAACCAAGGACCATCCAAGAACTGGACCTACGCCCCATACAAAGATGTAGCAAACGGGCAGCTTAGGCCTCATGTGGGTCCTCTAATAAGAGAACTGGGAACTGCATCAGACATGGACTCATTTGCCACCTTTTTGATCACTTTCCCCTGGCAGGACTGCCTTGCTAGGCCACAGGAGAAGAGGACAGGCTCAGTCCTGATGTAACTTCATGAGCTGTGGTGGATGGGAAAGGGGAGGGGGGAAGGAGGAAGAAAGGAGGCAGGGCAGGCTGGTGCTGGAGGCAAGAAGGGATGGGGATAAAACAAGGACATAAAAAATGATAATAAAGTTTTAAAAAGAACAGAAACTACATTCGATTAGTGTTGGTATTTCAAGAAAGCAACTAACTTATGAGTGTCAGTTTCTTCTAGCCTATTCTTAGGACCACTTAGAGACCAGAAGTAATAAAATTCAAACTTTCTACACGGAAGTTGATATCCGTGTAGAGTAATAAATCACTAACCCTTAATTGCTTCTTCGGAGAGTCATTACACATATACCTTGGGCAAGTAAAACTCAAAAGCATCATGCCAGGCCTTAGGAAGTAACAGTTTAAAAGGACATGGAGTATAAAAATTTTTATTTTAGAACATCTTCTGAGTAAGTTAAGGTCAGCCTGTGTTTCTGACTTACTTTAAAGTAATCATACCTCATGGCAGTTACTACCGCTGTGGGAGGATGCACTGTGCCTCTAAAACAAACCAATAATCTAACCAAAGTCTGTCCAAAACCCTGAGAGGTTATACTCTTGTAGGAGATCATGTTCGTAAAATGTTATGTTATCTTAACCCAGATCCATTTTGTTTTAGAAAAGAGCCAACATTATCTGAAGCCTTAAGTAATCTGTGCAGATTCTAGTTTAGTTAATAAGTTGCTAAGTTTGCCCACATAGAAATCTGAGGACTTAAGTGGGTTCCCAAGTGATGGGAACAGGGACTGTCTCTGACATGAACTTGTTGGCTGGCTCTTTGAACACCTCCCCCTGAGAGGGGTGCATCCTTGCAAGGCCACAGAGGAAGTCAAGTGCAGCCAGTCCTGATGAGACCTGAGAGGCTAGGGTCAAAGGGAAGGGAAGGAAGATCTCCCCTATCAGTGGACTAGGGGAGGGGCATGGTAGGAGATGAGGGAGGGAGTGTAGGGTTTGGGGGAGAATGAGAGAGAGGGCTACAGCTCATATACAAAGTGAATAAAGTGTAATTAAAAATTAATTAAAAAAAAAGAAATAGGAGGAATATAGAGCACGCTAAATCTGTTTTCAGGACCACACCTAACAAAATTTATTAGCTTCCCCTACACAAATTTGTTTTCAATGCAGAGAATTAGGTCATGGCTCCCTTCATTTAGAGTTTCAAGGGTATGAGTATGTTTTACACCCATGTAAAGCAGAAAGTAGGTGGTACAGGAGCCACTTCCCTGCAAGACAGCAAAGACGGGTCAGTGGGGAAATGAAATTGGAAAGGGTCAGGTTACTGCTATAACCCAAAGCTCAGAAATGGGGCAGTGAATTGTAAAGCAAGGTAACAATTTGCATCATAACTTTCTAGGACAGTGTGACCAAAACAAGTCCCTCAGACTTTGACTTTATATCTCAGAACATGAAATATTAAGCTAGTGAGATCCCCTGCAATGCATTCTTTCCTGTGGAATTTTTACTTGATGGTTATGGGTATTATGGACTTAAAAAGGAGGTCCTGAAACTCATGAAGAATGTATTTCCTACTGGTAACAGGATCAATCAACATTGTTTTTGATTAATCAGAATTCTTTCTTCTGTTGTACATGAGTCACTAACTGTATGAAAAGGATTATTTAAAATTCTATGGAAGCAAAAGAGAGAAACACAGAGAGAGTGCCATTATTTGTTATGTGCATACAAAAGTTTTCATCATGTTAAAAAAAAATCCATGCAATGAGAGACTAGAATATAAATCTGATTTGACTCCATCAACTCAATTTTAGTGGAAGGAGTTTGTGCTTTCAATTCTTTTTTTTAATGTATTTATTTTTTATTAACTACAGTTAATTCACTTTTTATCCTAGCTGTAGCCCCCTCCATCATCCCCTCCCAATTCGACTCTCCCTCCCTCATCTCCTTCCATGTTCTTCCCAAAGTCCACTGATAGGGGAGGTCCTCCTCCCCTTCCATCTGACCCTAGCCTATCAGGTCTCATCAAGACTAGATGCATTGTCTTCCTCTGTGGCCTGGTAAGGTTGCTACCCCCCTCAGGGAGAGGTGATCAAAGAGTCAGCCATTGAGTTCATGTGAGAGACAGCCCCTGTTCTCCTTCCTAGGGCACCCACTTGGATACTGAGCTGCCGTGGTCTACATCTGTGCAGGGGTTCTAGGTTATCTCCATGCATGGTCCTTGATTGGAGTATCAGTCTCAGAAAAGACCCCTGTGCCCAGATTTTTTTTTGGTTCTTTTGCTCTCCTTATGGAGCTCCTGTACCCTCCAGGTCTTTCTATCTCCCACTTCTTTCATAATATTCCCTGCACTCTGTCCGAAGTTTGGCTATGAGTCTTAGCCTCAGCTTTAATACCCTGCAGGGTAGAGTCTTTCAGAGGCCCTTTGTGTAGGCTCCTGTACTGTTCCTGTTTTCTCCCTCTTCTGATGTCTGTCCCATTTGCCTTTCTGAGTGAGGATCTTACTCAGGTTCCTCCTTCTTACTTAGCTTCTTTAAGTGTGCAGATATTAGTATGTTTATCCTATATTATATGTCTAATATCCACTTATAATGAGTATATATACCATGTGTGTCTTTCTGCTTCGGGGATACCTCACTCAGGATGATCTTTTCTAGTTCCCACCATTTGCCTGCAAATTTCATGATTTCCTTGGTTTTAATTGCTGAGTAGTATTACATCGTATAAATGAACAACAATTTCTGTATCTATTCCTCAGCTGAGGGACATCTGGGTTGTTTCCAGATTCTGGCTATTATGAATAAAGCTGCTACGAATATGGTTGAGCAAATGTTCATGTTATGTACTTTCAGTTCTTAAAGAAAGCAAGGAGAGGAAGGATGTCAATCACTTCAGGTATGAGATGCTCCTTATAGCTCTGTAATGATTACAAAGCAAGTGTGCATCTGTAAACGCACACAGACAACAATGCAGAGAACCTCAAAAGATGAATCATTCGCACACAATACTGTCATGATTAAGCAGTTTTTCTCCATGGGGCTGTTTAAGTTTTTATTGTTATCTTGCAATTTAATAAAAATGTAAATGGCAGCATAGGTGAGAGCAGCTGGGGAAACAGTGAGGATAAAAAAAAATAAAATAGAATGAGAAAGGTTGAGAGCTCAGAGCATGTGAGCACCAGATGGTAAGAGCAAGCCTGGGTCAGCCAGGGGGTTGAGCACCCACAGTACACACAGCAGGAGAATGAGGATGGCAGTTAACACCTTCCCTCTGCAAGGAGTCATTCAAAAGCTGTAAAGCTGGCCTAGTAAAGGAGGTGAGAACACTGATGATTAGGGGTGGGGGTATTGTTGTTTTGTTGTTCTTCTTTGTTTGTTTCGGACCTCCATATCCCCAAGGCAATTGATGTGTGTTTAAGGATTTTAACGTTTTATATTGCAGCCCCATCGTGTTGATTGTTTTACAGTGCATGTTGGCATTTAAATTAATTTTCTGTTCTCCATAACCTTTCAAAGCATTGTTTTCTGTTAAGAGGATGCAAAAGCATAAGGGCCTCTTTCTCTGGATATTTACCAGTGTAACAAGAACTCTGCAGAATGCCTGAGCATGAGCATGTGCTGCCCAGATCCACATCAGGGGTGTCCATTTACTTTAAACTTGTACCATCCTGTGGGTTCTTTCTGTCCTACCGGAACATGAACAGAGTCCTGTCCCTCCGTGTGTGAATACAAAGATCCCTTATGTATGCATGCTCAGCACCCATATTCAGACTTACTTTTTTATAATGGACACACAGTTGATAATGAGTGTCTGCAGTCTGCCAGGGTAGAGAGCCTAAGAGAACACTCCTTGTATCGCTGATCGCTAAGCAAAGATTTCTTGGAATTGATTTGGGGGACATTTACCATGGTCTTTGTCAATAAAGTGTTTGCCTGAACAAATAGGCATACTATATGGGGTCACCCTGGTGGTTCCACCCAGTCTCCTTCAAAGCCTTCAGGTGTTGTCCTGCGCTCTCTTACTTCTTCTGGTTTCAGTGTTGATCTCCTTGATTTGGAAGATCTCGTATCTGTGCCAGGCTCTCAGACTTCCCATCCATCACTGATAAAACCTTTCCCCACCAAATGGAGCTTTTGAAAAGGGGAGGAACCTACCGCGTGATCCCCTTCTCCCACCACTGTTTAATTTGAAAGCCCCTCAGGCAATGCTTCTCTGTGCCTGGGTTAGAAACAAGCTTTGCAAAACGAAGTAAGACTAGGAACAGTTAGAGGTCAGTTTTCTCCATGCGTCATGGATGCACACTCCAGTAGCTTTTGAGCTCCCAGGCTGTCAGTCTGCTATAAGGTACCACATTGCCTCAAGTGTCAGCCAGCAGTGATAGGACCTTTCTTGGATATAGACTGTATTCTCTTTGGGCATTGGTTATGATTCTTTATACACAGAACAACTGGACAGAATACATTTTGTTAAGTGCAAGTGAAGTTAATGGAAAGCCTCTGTGTTCAAGGTATTGGAATATTAGAATGATAACACTATAGGGAAATTCTGGTACGGCCTCCTCGGGAGAAAAGCAAGCAGGTTAAGATCTTGACATTACATTTACTACCAATGTCACTGAATGAACTTCATTCTAAAACTCGATGGTGTAGCTACTGTGATCCTCAGCTTTAACTATGCTGTGGGAGGCTAAAGGGGAACTTTAGCCTGTTATTCTTCAATGTAAACTTGGTGTTAAAATGCTCAAAAGACAGTGTCGTTTTGAAACCTAACATTAAGCAGAGTCTTCTTTTTATCTTCCTGTGGTCCCTGCCTTCCAACACACCCAAGGAAAGTGGTCAAAACACACCCAGAGTTTGATGCTAGCCACATCTCCTAGGCTGTTCATGTGCAACCCACAAGGCACTGCGCTGTAGGCAAACAAATCAGTAATGAAGCAGCCTAAGCAAATAATGATCTTTGTTGTTGAGGTCTGAAGAACTGAACGGCATTTCATGATCAGGTCAAGTTTAGAATTTGACTGCATGGAGTGATGGTACTACCAGTGTTTGATTCACATCAAAACTGTCCCTCCAGTAGCCTCCTGGCACAATGGTCCTTTAAGGAAGATACTGCACCATCTCCAATCTTCAGTACAATGAGCTCTATCCTTCTGGTTCATTTTCTTACCACTAATTGGCTTCTGTCATGCCATGAGCAGACCAGACATTTGTGTGGTAACGGCTAACACAGAATTAGACATATGATAAGGATAGATGAAATCAACCTTAAAAAATCACATGCTAATTTTAGACTTCAATTTAGACTAGTAGCAGATTAGTCATCACCAATGAGGCAAAGATAGACTCTCTAATGTCTATAGTCCCCTAGTTTCTATGTCCATGAATATATAAAGGTAATATGAGTACATGAGAAACTTGGAGTCTCATTTGGAGGTGGGAAACTCATCACATGGCTCAGTCACAAGGCAAGAACAGCTGTTAAACTAGTTATTTACATATGAGATACTAGTTAAGTATCTATACCTGTTGATTTATTCCTCAAAAATTTATATATATAAACACACCCAGAGTTTGATGCTCAGCCAGAGGGCTTCCCTGGAACAGCCACATCTCCTAGGCTGTTCATGTGCAACCCACAAGGCGCTGCGCTGTAGGCAAAGAAATCAGTAATGAAGCAGCCTAAGCAAATAATGATCTTTGTTGTTGAGGTCTGAAGAACTGAACGGCATATATATATTATATAATATATAATATATATATTAGTATGTCTCCTGATATGCAGGAGAAAGCAGGTCCGATGCTATTAAAGAGAATATTATACAAGCAAGTACTGGTGGGACCAGAGGACTAAGAGAAGAGTCAGGAATGGTGTCAAATGCTGGTTATCCCTGAGCTCAGGTGACTGAGGCAGGAGAATTGCTGTGCTCTGAGGTTACAGGATGAACTCCAGGCAAGTATGGGCTAGAATGAGACCCTGTCTCAATCAATCAACTGATAAATTAATAATTGAAAACAAAGAGAAGTGAAGTTGAAATCAATAATAAGAAAAGTACCTCATATAGAAATATTTTTTTTTTTAAATCAGACTTCTAAAGGTGAATGGACAATATGAGGGGGAACACAGGTTTCATTTCCTAGTCTCTGGTCTTTCTTTTCTTACTCCTCTCTAGCCTCTCACACTATAAGCAATCATTCTCCAGTGCATTGCCTAAAGTAGAGCACATCTATTTATAACTGCCTGATGTCTTACCAAGATTCCCAGGGAGAGCATTTTTTCCCCAGGTGAGCACTTCCCTGCCTGCCTATATTGAATTCTTCCTTGTCTTGGCTTTAGGAGAAGTTTTCTACTTTCCTCCCAAAGCCAGTCCTCTGATCTCTCACTTCCAACTCAGTGTCAGTGGAGCTCAGTCATTTACTGCCACCTCTCAGGGCCTGAGTGCAGCCATGACAACTGACAGTTCTAATCTTATGGTGGCCCTCCTTCTCCAAGGTACTTAGAGAAGGGATGAACAAGAGGCTCCAGATATGCCTCAGTTAAGAAAGCAAAGGAGACAGGTCAGACAGGCTGAGTCCTTAAAAAAAGGACTTTCTGAGTGTGGAGCATAAGGGGAGCCCAGAGAGGGTGAAGGACAGACCTATAATCAGGATCTAAAAATGACCTGGAGAAGCAACTGAATTTCAGGGCAGAGTCACCCACAGGGAAAAGTGCAGAACTAACCCTGAGCAAAGCTGAACCAGGAAACATGTTCAGAGTGAGCTGGAACTTGAAATATGATTGGTCAACCAAATTCAAAATCACTCTTTACTTGTCTAGATTTTCCAGATGCCCCCCCCCAACTCGGATGTTTATACATGTCCTGAGCATATGTTCTGACAGTTCATATGCTTTAGAATCATACATCCACACCTGAAATTTTCAAATCAAGATGCTCTCTCTCCATGACTTCCGAGATCTGCTTTTCTAACCATTGGCTTTTTTTTTTCCCTGTTTTTCCCTTGTTTGTCATGCTTTGTTTAACTAGGGTTTACTTTTCCCCTTAAAAAGAAAACTATGCACTTTATTTTCTTTGTGAAGTTATTTTCATATTTTCCCTGTGATATTATGGGTCAGTTTAATATATAATTTGCAGAGATGTCTTGTGGACTCTGATTTGCCATATTGCTATAATTACCTCTGGGGAGATTTTTCATTTCCTTAAAATTGTATTTATTTTATTTTGTTCAGTTGTTTATGCTATGCTCAGAAAATCCAAGAGCCTTAATGACCATATCCATTATAGAAATAATCATGACACTCAGAGAGCATCATGTTTTCTCTCCTAGTACTTGCCTAATTTTCCTGTTTATGAAACATGTGAGTAGCTTCTCTATTAATAAAGCTTTTCTGGTGAGATTTATATGAAATGGACTTGCTTTTCTCAATTAGTTAAGTTTTTACTCCCACTTCAATTAACAAATGATCTATTTTTTTTACTACAATCTGGAGAAGTACGTATGATGCTAAATTCTTTTTACCTTTTTTTTGGAATAGAAAAGTACTCACAGCCTTTTGACCACTATACCTTGATAGTCATTTACCTTTCCATTTTTATTTTTAAGTCATATTTAAATTTATATCAAATTCGAGCAAAAGTGTCATGCTTCCCACATTTATCTGCTGTCTGCGTTCCACATGGACAGCACTGGTAGTCAGCACACCCAACGTGAGTCTGAGTGGGTACCTGGTCTCACAGCGGACACAGCTAGACAGAGTTAAGGTGAGTCTACTCATCATTACGTATTTATAGTGTCTTGGTTGAGTCAAAGGTCCCGTGTGCTCAATCCTTGCTCTCCCTGGTACACGTGGCCCTCCTCACAGTCTCCATGGCTCTGCCATCTGCACACTCTTTTACAGATGCAATTATGGGTTGCTTTGCTTCCCTTAGCAATGTACTCTTAAGTATTCACCATGAGTTTTAAAAAGTTTTATATTAGTTTATTTACTTTACAACCCAAAGGTGACCCCTCCATCCCCTCCTCCAAGTCCCCCCCAACACTTTCCCTCCTTCCTCCTTTCCCTTTCTATTCCCCCCACCAAAGGGGAGCCCTTCCCCCTGTATTAACCTTCCCCAGAACATCAAGTCACATCAGGACTGCCCATATCTTCATCTCCCGAGGCTTTTATGGACTTGATACTTCTTGTTATTAGCACTGAAAATTTCCTAATGTATAAGTGTATGCCTGTGTATTTATTCACCTTTCTTGTTTCTGTGTCTTGGAAATTATTAATGCCGATAATTTAATTTCTACATACATTTCTCTGTGGTCATAAGAATTCAACCTAGTTATAAATTTTACTTGTTAGTACTATTTTCCCCAAAAAATCTAGACTAGGTTTAAAGTTTATATATTCAAGCAAGAAACTTCATTGCAATGAGTTTCAATCATATAAATGATTAGTATATATTCTCTATCCAATATCAAAATTTTCAAATTTGAACTTATAATGTAGAAATTATGAAATTTATAAGAAAGTATAATCTATCAATAATTTATATATATATGTAATTGTATGTTAGAGTGAATGTGGCTATTTGTGTACATACAGAGGTAGTCATTTTAGCAACAATAGCATCTCCCATTATCACAAATAAAATTATGTTCCCAATACACTCAATGACTAATCTTACACACATTTTAATTCATTTAGTTGCTAAGTCATGAATAATATTATGGAATATTGAATACAGCATTAAAAAAAGAACATTAGCCTTTTAAAATATTCATTCTTTGTTTTGTTCTTTTATCTGCTTTTACTAGGAAGAATATGACACAAATACAGAAATACTCCATTTAGATGAGTATGTAAAAGCTCAAAATAAACCCTTAGATTCAGAGCCCCATGGTGTGGGAGTTTCTCACAGTCTGTATTCTTTACTCTAATGGAAAAGACTGAAAGCCCACGCAATACCAGCAATTCTATTTGCCTTCAGGAAAGATTAGGGATGTGGAACACTGACCTCTCATTATGTAGTCAATCCTTGATCCTTAAGGGAAAGGGGATGATGGGAAGAGGAGAGAGAGGAAGGATGGGACTGGGAGGAGTTGAGGGAGGGGGCTTCAGTCAGGGTATATAATGAATAAATTATAAAAAATATTTAAAAAATTTTAAAACATCCTGTCTGGTGCTCTAGAAGTGCTTTAGAGATGGGAACATTCTTGAAATGAAGAGTCTAAATATAGCTTGACAATTCTTTTTTATTTTTATTTTTATTAATTACAATTTATTCACTTTGTATCCCCTCTGTAGTGCCCTCCCTCCTCCCTGCTCAATCCCACCCTTCCTTCCCCCTTCTTCACCCATGCCCCTTCCCCAGTCCACTGATAGGGAAGCTCATCTTCCCCTTCCATCTGATCCTAGCCTATCAGGTCTCATCGGGACTGGCTGCATTGTCTTCCTCTGTGGTCTGGTAAAGCTGCTGGCCCCTCAGGGGGAGGTGATCAAAGAGCAGGCCAATTAGTTCATGTCAGAGACAGCCCCTGTTCCCATTACTATGGAACCTACTTGGACACTGAACTGCTATGGGTTACATCTGTGCAGGGGTTCTAGGTTATCTCCATGCCTGGTACTTGGTTGGAGTATCAGTCTCAGAAAAGACCCCTGTGCCCAGATATTTTGGTTCTGTTGCTCTCCTTGTGGAGCTCCTGTCCTCTCTAGGTGTTTCTATCTCCCCCTTCTTTCATAAGATTCCCTGCACTCTGCCCAAAGGTTGGCCATAAGTCTCAGCATCTGCTTTGATACCCTGCAGGTTAGAGCCTTCCGGAGGCCCTCTGTGGCAGGCTCCTGTCCTGTTCCCTGTTTTCTCCCTCTTCTAATACCCATCCTCTTTGCCTTTCTGAATGGGGATTGAGCATCTTAGCGGGAGTCCTCCTTCTTGATTACTTTCTTTAGGTGTACAGATTTTAATATGTTTATCCTTAAACTAACAATGTGAGCTTTTCAGAAAATATTTGTTTTCATTTTACTATCGGCTGTCCTTTGGCAGAAACAAACAAACAAAAAAACCCAAACAACAACAACAACAAGACAGTGCCTCATGATTCACCCTGAGCCAGTCCACAGGACTCAATATATTTCTGATGAATGTGCTCCTCCAATATTCATTTCCAGTAGGAAGGAACATTTGATGCACTGTTCTTAAATGCACAAAGGATCTCATTTATAAGTAAAACAAGAATACTAGATACGCATCATAAAAGACTCTTCTTATTGATCTACGATGTCATTTTTTTTACCACAATTCTTGTCCATTAGACACAGTTGTTACCCCCTTGAAATGAATGAGGTTTGGGAATTCACTAAACTGCTACAGTGATTCATGAGTTCATGCCTCAGAGATCTGGTGGATATGAAGGTCATTCTATATCCACTGAACAAAAATAAAGCCTCCATACAAGGCCGAGGATGACAATAAGAACAAGACCAATTTCTGACATCAACAAGTGACATGTTTAACTTTGACAATGACATAAAATATATATATATATATATATATATATATATATATATATATATATATATATATAATCTGCAGGAAGAATTAGGAGTGAAGAGAAAGTGGGAGTGTCAGGAATGCTAGTCATACCCCATTGAAATGAGGAGCATTGACACAATCAGTAGAAAACAGCACCATGTTAATACCTGAAAATACCTTGTTAGATCCAATTCATATTTTTAGAACACTAAGTTCTAAAAATGGAGTTAAGAAAGAAGAGAGGACATTGTAATTACAGTGATTTTTTTTTTAAGAATGTGTCTTTTGGCAGAAAGCAGTCATTTTAAATTTACAGTTGGGCTTATCTAAGGTGATATGGAAAAATGGGAGTGGGAACACGCAATCCCATTTCTGTGTGCTTTATCCCAGCAGGGTTTTGAATGTAATACAGTTAACAATAAGTAAGTTCCTATGGTTTTCTTAATTAGATATTTCGTCTTTATATCATCGGAAGGAGTGTTTTTTTTTTCTTGTCACTTTCTAATTACTTTCCTCATTGCATTAAAAGGCTACAAATGCATTAACAAAACCTGTCAAGTCTACTCCAAAGTTCCCTACTCTGATTATGTGGCTGAAGAGGGAGGGGAAAAAATGTTAATCAATGAGTTTCAAGTTACAGTTGTGCAGGAGAGAGAAGTCCTGACTTCTACATGCCTTGTGCATGTCAACTGCAGTCACAGTAACTCCAGTAACCCCAGTGCCTATCCAAATAGCTAGCAGAAAATTTTCACCATAACTGATAATTATTGAGCAGACAGATATGTACGACCTGATCTTAATCACTGCAAGATGAATACATGTAGCCAAGCTACAAGGTACTTTGGTTTTTTTTGTATTAAATTTTGTAATATTACAACCCAGTTAATATAAATTAAAAAAAATCTATCCAGGTGTTTACATAGCTGCTTTCCTTGGGCTTACAGTAGCTCCTCACATTTCCTACTTTAGTCTGTTTAACTCTTAGCCATCCAAACAACACCCTCTCCCATACTATTTTATACTCTTTCACCTGGTCCTTCACACATCTCCAAATGGCATTATGTATACTTAAAAAACTATAACAGACAAGGATGGATGCCATGAAGGTTTCTTATAACTGAAGAAACCTGGGAGAATAGTTCACACATGCTCTGCGCCATCAAATTCTTTCTAAAGTTAGAACTCCCCAAGTGATCACAAGATGATGTCTTTATTACCCCTGCCCTAACTCACTCATCTTGTCTCTGAGAAGAGGATATTTCATCCAGCCACTTTGTGGGACAGTTAAAGCAGAAAGACTGTCAGCATTAGTCATACTATGACCAGATAGCAAACACCTCAGACACAATAACTCATGTTTTGTTTGTTTGTTTTGTTAGACAGTTGTATGTTCAGTTTTTTTTTTTTAACTTTAGGACACACTGCTACACAGATCTAGCATGAAAACTCATTTTATTAAGATTATTGCTTAGTAACCAATGCAATAATAATGATTCAATAAATTCATGCTGAGAAAGATATTGTGTTAGTTAATTATGTTGCTATGGAATGTGCTGGATTTGACTTTTATTTCTGGAACACCTCAAAGCAGTAAAGTCTACTTCCAAGTATCTTAAATATATCTACAAGAACAGTCCAGGTTTTGGTAGCTTCTTCTCTTATTCTTGGTTAGAGATGAAAGCATGTGAAGTAATAGACAAAGCCTCCAATAAGCTGACCCTGTTTAATCCCCACTTTATCACACAGTTGATGGAACCTCAGGGTCTTCCAAAAAATGTCATATTTTCAAATACAATCAATGATTATTCAAAAATGCTTCAAGAATCCTTTCTCCCACTTTGAAGCTAAAGTGAAATGGGAGATAACTCAAATGTTGCCATGATATAAGACATAAGTTACACAGAGCTGCATGGAAATTATAATTATAAAGAAATGCATATATTCAGGAAAAAAGAAATCAGCTCTCTTGCTATTGGGCTCTGAGAAAGACTTCAACCAGAATCCAAACAACTTACATTATTTGAAATATTTCATGTCAACTTGTTGTGAATGGCCAACAGTTTGATTACCCTTCTGAGCTTCTTCTCGTTGAGTAAAATCAAATGCATGGCATTTGTACAAAGCAACGAAATTTTCTATAGATTGTCTTTGAACATCTCACTTTCTCCCTTACTGATCTGTTTTATAAGTCTTACTTTTACAATTTAAGGTAGGAAAAAATCAGATTTTGTGTATAATCTTGACTTTACTGTTGGGGTTGGCCCTTAACACCAAGCTTCTTCAACAATTAAGTTTGTTCAGGTTCAGCCTTATATTCATTCAATCATGATATTACGTTTCTTCTTGGCAAATGTGAGGTAGAAAATATATCTGCTTTTACACTCATTCTTTCTCTGAATATTTTTCTCTCCCACTCCCATTTTAGTTTCTGTTTGGCTTTGGATTTTTGTTGAAACAGACTCCCATTATAATGCTCTGGTTGGTCTGGGTATTTGCCATGTTTCCCAGACTGACTTTAGACTTGCTGTAATCCTCTGGCAGCTGCCTCCCTAGTGCTGAGATTATTGGTGTTGGCTACCATGACTGGTTTATACTTGAATGATCTGGACTACTTGAAAAAGAGAATACTGACTCTTAAGGAGATGATATTCCCAAATTTCATTCAGCTTATAATGCAATTTCAATGGCCAATGGTTGTCTTCACTGCTTCATTTAAGATCACAGAGCCTTGTTCAATATACAGCAGGAACAAGAGCTCTTGTTGAATGTCTAAATGAAACAAGACCTCAATAATGGATGAAGCAATGAAACATAATTCACAGGCATGCTCCCTGTTCAGTTGGATGCTATGTGCTAAACGTGTAAAAGAGGCTTCAAGAAGTGGCCAAAGCAAATGAGACCATGAGTATAACTTGTCTTCCTTAAGTCAAACTGAAACTATGAACCCATGTAACTTGAGCATAGAGGGAAATAGCACACCACTGTTTATGTATGGACTCGTTAGGATTTGAATGTCACACCTTGTAGAAACAAAGCAGGGAGTACAAAAGAAAAGGTCATGGTGAAAATGATATCTGGCTGTAAGGTAAACTGACCTCCTACTTTCCTATTTATCTGCAATTTTCCCCAACAGATAGTAAATTCAGCCATGAAGTAATCATTAAAACTGAGAAAGTATGTCTGCATTAAATACTATGGAATATGATTTCCATTCATAGTCATAGTGTATCATACCCTTTTAAACATCCTGCTACTCTTCCCAATGCAAACATAAAACCGAGAAATGACACAGTATGTTCACACAGAGCTGTATATGTGGAACATTTTCCAAAAGAACATTCACAGCATGTCTCCCCTGAATAAAACAACAAGCATGTTTATGAAATGTAAAAGTTAAGGGAAACAAAGTAGCAAAGACAAAACAATTTTAGAATGGAAATGTTCATAGCACACACATAACCTTGTTCAGGATTTTTATAGAGAAGATGTAATTACATCCACCCTTAATTACACAGAAGAAATATGAAGACTGAGGTAGTCAATGCAGAACCTCACATATACAGCTTGGGAGTTTCAGTAAAAGTTTCTGGTTGAAAAAAAAAACAAAACAAAAAAAAAACAAACAAAAAAACAACAAAAAAACGAAAACCAAAAAACAGTACTTCTAACAAATGTGTTGAAAACCTGGAGGCACACTACGGCAAAGAATGGCCCTTACTCATAGAACATTAAAGACAAACTCAGAATAGGCCATATGTTTAAATGTAGGCACTAAAATTGAACAAGTGGGATAGACTGGATAAGGTTTTGTGACATTAGGTACAGCAGATAATTGTTCCCAACAACAACAACAAAATAAACAAACAAAATACAGTATTTGCCACATGAGGTAAAAATATGAAGTAGATTTCATGCAAATAAAAAAGTTTTCTTTAGAAGATAGCTTTAAAACACAAAAGTGCCAGCCACTGACTAAGAAAAATATTCTCTAAGAAGAGAGATCTATTTGCAAATCTTTAAGGATGTCTTAAAATCAAAACACTGATAAGCCTCACAAGGAACGTGTAGGAAGATACGTGTCAGTATTCACAGAGAAGAGGTTAGACAAGTGGACAGTACACACAGAATGAATACTAATTAAAACAAAGGGTCAGTACTCAGTACCAGCATGGGTATCATTCCGAAGCCATTACTGTGTGTGTGGGCTGTTCTTGGTTGTCAATTTGACTACATCTGGAACTAAATAAAACCCAAACAAATGGTTGGGTACACCTGTAAGGGATACTTTTCTTAATTAAATCATTTTGAGTGGAAAGATTCAGCTTCACTTTAGGTCTTCTGAGGTGGAAAGATCCACCTTTATTCTGGGCCTCACCTCCTGCTGGTAGCCTATATAAATGACGTGAAAGAAGGAATTGCCCTCTCTGTCTCTCTCTGTTTGTCTCTGTCTTTTTCCCTGCTTGATCCTGTTTTGGACAGCAACTCCATTCGTTCTGTAGCAGTAGAGCCACTTCTTTAGCTTACTAGCATGTGCAGAAAATAAGCTGAGATATCCAGTCTCATCTCAACCTCATGAACTGAACTATAGACAGACAGACAGATGGACAGATAGGTGGTCATTCTATAAGACCTATTTTTCTAGAGAACCCTGATTAATACAGCAGGTATCAGTGAATGTGAAGTTAGGTATGAACATAACATGGGTTGTTTTTTTTAACATTTAGCAGTCCCTTAAAAATATTAAATATAATAGTTCACATGACCAGAAATCATTGCATGAAGAGCTCTTTACTCAAATGAACGCACATCATATATCCACAGAAAGATGTATTGGGAGGAAATGAGGGAGGATACTATGGCTGGGATGCAAAGTAAATAACCTGTGATTAATATAAAAAATAAAAATTATTAAAAAAATAGCCAAAGCAATACTTTCATACAGGCCTGAACTTGAAATAACCCAAGCATGTCTCAAGTAGTGAAACAGGAACAGCTGTGAGCTTTATGTACTCTTTCTACTGCCCACACTCAGCAATTTAAAAACAAAATATTAAACCACAGTATAAAATGATACAAAGTGAAAAATACAATCAAATACCTAAGACTCCATATAGTACAAAACAGTTAACATCAAGGAAGAGATACACTCATATTTTTTTAATTTTTTTCTCTATTATTATTTATTACAATTTATTCACCCCTCATCTTCTCCTGGTTCCACCCTCTTTTCCTCTCCCCCGCCATATCCCTTCCCTGGTCCACTGATAGGGGAGGTCCTCCTCTCCTACTATTTGACCCTAGCCTATTATTATAAACGTACTAAAATCTATAGCCCTAAAGAAGCTAAACAACAAGGAAGACCCTAGAGAAGAGGCTTAATTCTCATACAGAAGGGCAAACAGGATAGATATAGGAAGTAGGAGAAGACAGGGAACAGGACAGGAGCCGCATGTCTGTCTCTGTCCTTATTTCTTCCTTCTTAAGCCCAGGATTTAAGACCTGAAACACAATCCCTGGCCCACTATGTACAGAGAGCCCACGGAGCCTACCCCAAGCTGTTGTCTCAGGGCAAGCACTGCAGCTGCGTTAGCCAGAAACTGGCTTCTTTTCCCCTTCCCTCAGCCTACGACTGCAGAAGGGTAGCAAAGTAATATTACCTAGATGCAAAAAGGCCAGTTTTCCTTCTAGAAATATCTCAGCATTATAGGTAGCACACCATCCAGGCCCTAGCACGGTGGCTCTCAGCTTTCCTAGTCCTGCTACCTTTTACTACAGTTCCTTACGCGCTCACCCCAAAGATAATATTGTTTTGTTGCTACTTCGTAACTGCATAATGTAAATGCCTGTGATTTTCCAGTGTTCTTGGGCGACTCCTGTAGAAGGCTCTTTCAACCCCCAAAAGGTTGCAACCCGCAGGCTGAGACCCAGCCGCCCCAGCCAGGGCTTCAACAGCTTCATTGTCTCTCTCTTCCCCTTAGGCAAAGGACAGATTTAGTCAATTATTCCCATGGAGTTGTGTAGAAAAACAGAAGACCTTTACTTTGGGGAAATCTATGAAACTGCACATTAATTAAGACTTCAGCAGGCATCACCTGTGCTGTCAGAGACGTCTGAGAGTACCCCATGTCCTTTGACAGGAAGTGATCAAAATGATACTTTACTGTGTTCTTTCACTTTCTGACCTCAAGCCTGTATGTCAGGAAAACATCAGCCACACAAGCATGGGACACTGTACAGGAGCTTCCCAAAGCTAAGGTGATAAGGAATATAGGACAAGCACAGAGTGGAAGGGCCTCAGGAGATGTGACAACTGGATGCTATTTTGTACCCTGGATCAGTTTCTAAAGTGGGGGAAAGATAAACTGGTGCAGCCAACATAAAGTCCAAGATTGATTTAATAATATCTAGCAATGCTAGGGCTTTCCTTAGTTGTGAGGCATACTACCACAAGGTAAGATATTTACAGTGGTGAAGGCCAGGTGAGGTGTATGCGAACTTCCTGTACTATCTCTGAGATATTAATATAAGTCTAATTAAAAGCAAGAGCAAAGAGACCTCATCTCCTTACTTAGTAAATTGGAAACATCATCCAGAGAAAACGATTGACCTGCTTGAAAGCGTGCTATTCAAGACTCATATGGCTTAGCCATAAGGGTAAGGTTCACTGTTTTTGATAATACTTTTCATCTTGCCAGTTAACCAGTTAAGTAAAGTAACTAAAGGTAAATCCGGTCATGAGATTCTACAAAACCCTCTGCAGATCTCAGCTTCCTACAAACCACAAATCAAAGCTGCCTATCATAAATTTCTTTATTGAATCACAGGGAAGAGTCTGGATTAATTAAACTTAATAACTGGGTAGAGAAGACACTAATGACAAAATAAGTACAAATAAGTTTATGATGAAGTTACCTGCTAAAATTAAAATATACAGTGATAAAATTAGTCTTTAATATTTTTGCATTTCATCTATGGGACTGCTCGCTGAAACTTACTTGCAAGCTCAAAATTCCATACTCATGTTTCCCCCAAAGCCAACCACAGTTTTGATTGCACAGAAAGAAAAAAAATGTGGTTGGCTGACAGACAGGTCCCTTCCATAGGTCAAAAATTCACACTTGCTTACTTCAACGTTCATAGTGTTAAACCAATGTCCCTTTCTTGATATAGTGCTGTGCTTTCTGTTATTCTATAAATGATGCCTCAAGAAAGATCTGAAAATCTTCTTAGTTTTAATGAATCCTTCCTTTAAGGAAGGACCCAATAAGCAGTATAGGGAAAGCAAAGTTTTATAGTGATTGGTTGAAAGACATGGTGTAGCCACAGGTCTCTCCCTCCCCCTGTGAGCAATATAGCTGGGAGTAATGAACTCTGATTCACTGTGAATCCAAGTACATAACCACCAAAAGGAGGAAAATATGATTTACATATCCTATATCGGAAAGCCTAAGCTATTTAGCCTTGGTTTTCACAGTCTGGTGTTTTTGGGGTGTGTGTGTGTGTGTGTGTGTGTGTGTGTGTGTGTGTGTGTGTGTATACCTTTGCTTCACTTCAAGTTAAAACTACCCAACTGGTAACTTCTCAGACAATAGCTCATTCACTAGCCTTGAGATGCCCAAACCATATAATCCAAAGAACTTTCCAGTTTCATTAGGCTCTTGGCTACAACATGGGGATTGAGCATGATGAATGTTCTAAGTGATGGCAGTTTTGCACCCACAGGATCTTAGACATTATAAACAGAGCTTTCTTCAGCACTAAGTGATACCCTGTGAAAGATTTCTTTAAAAGTCTACACAGGGTCCAGGTCCTCCCTATGTATGGTCTTTGGTTGATGAATCAGTCTCTGCAGTCTCCCCTGGGCCCAGCATTTTTGGCTTTGTTGGTCTCCTTGTAGAGCTCCTGTCCTCTCTGGGTCCTTCTATCTTCCCCTTCTTCTAAAAGACTCCCTGAGCTCTATCCAAAGTTTGGCTGTGAGTCGTAGTATTTGATTCAATCCCCTAATTGGTGGAGTCTTTTAGAGGACATCTATGGTAGGCTAGAGTCAGGCAACAGGGAAGAAGGACTTCCCCTATCAGCGGACAAAGGAAGGAGGCTAGGAGGAGAAGAGGGAAGGAGGGTGGGACCAGGAGGAAATGAGGGAGGGGACTACAACTAGGATACAAAGTGAATAAATTATAAATAATAATAATAAATAAAAACCAAAAGTCTATACAGAGTATGAATATACAAATCATTGTTTTGTCCTCCTCCCCTTTTTATTGAGACAGGGTTTCTCTGTGTGTAGCACTGGCTGCCCTAGACGCACTTTGTAGATCAAGCTGGCCTCGAACCCACAGAGATCCACCCTGCCTCTGCCTCCTTGAGTCTCCCTGAGTGCTGGGATCGCAGGTGTGAGCCACCCTGCCCAGTGAATATCTCTGCCATTAAATGATTCATATTTTATCTCTGGGGACAGTTATTTTCTAAATGTCGATCAGTTATCTGGATATTTATGGGTCTGTTACTATATGGGCCTTCCATGAGAGGACACTGGGATTCATACCACAGCTTTTCCCTGTATCAAGCAGACCTCATCCTCCACTTCAGAAACACAGTTCCAAATACAAGTGCTTGCTCATCAGAAGACTAGCTCAGTTCTATCTTCATTCAGGGATCCTATTTTTTGCTATTCCTTATAGTACTAAACACCTTAGCACACTCAATGGCTAAGTACACAACAGTGAGACAGCCCAACCACAGGTATATTCATGGAGACAGGCCAACCACAGGAATAGTATACAGAGACAGACCAGCCATACAACACTGAGACAGCCCTGCCACAGGTGCCTGACACAAAGACAGCCCTGCCATAGGCGCATCATACTGAGATGGCCCAGTCATCATGTGATTATTTTGCCTAAGCTGTAAGTTACTTCTACAGGTCAAAGGCCATCACATCAGTTCCCTTGGGCAGAAGAGCTCAATTGAACATTGCCATAGAGGCAGAGGGGAGATATTTCATTTCTACTGAGAAATTCTAAATCAGTATGTGATTTAATTTTGATTTATGTAAATATCTCCTAATAGTTACTCATTAACAATAAATTCATTATTTCGAGTTAAATCTCTGATTTCCTGCACACCTTGGCTGTATGGTGTTCCAGAGAGTTACAAAGGCTATATTATGAAAAACGTCATAAAAGAATCTAGTTTTCTCCACTCCTGATGCAACTGAGGTAAAGGAGAGATCAACCAATTGTAATACCATCACCAAATTAAATGATCCACAGAAGTATAAAAATCAGCACCAAATGACCAAGAGAACTAATGGAGAAGACTTTCCAAGTCATCTTCAACAAGTGCTAAAAACTGTTTGGCTGGGAGTGGAAAGATGGCTCAGAGGTTAGGTGTGTGCCCTGCTTCTGCAGAAGAGCTGATTCAGTTCCCAGCATCCATACTGAGCACTGATACTACCTGTAGCTCCAGGAGATCAGACTCCCTATGCTGGACTCCAGAGGCACAAACACATATGTGTTAAGAAATATCGAAGCACAGCATTGTCCAAAACTGAGATTAAAAAAGGTAGGAATAATATTTTTTAAATATCACGAAATGTCTGTCTTGTAATCCTCGTCAAAAAAGATAAAAGTTGTAGGAGATTAGAATCTCAGACGTGGCCATGGGTATCTGGGACGCTGGCATTATTATAGCCCAATCTAACCAAGGCCTGCCTGGTTACGGAATCATTATTTCACACATACTCAAGTCAGCGTAGATCAATATTCAAAGTGATAAGCTGAAATATATAATGAGAAACTGAAATGGGAAAGATAAAACTAACAAGACAAGACAAACCGACTGGAACACTTAGGCTGCTAATAACCTGTGTTGACATTTAGAAAGAAAATAATCACCTGTTTGCATGGCTTTATGGATTTACTTCTAAGGTTAAAAAACAAAAATCAATGCCTTATTAATCTTTCGACATTCTCCAAAAACTACCATCCGAATAGTGACCAACCGTGGGAAGTATCTCTAACGGCAATAAATGCAGCAGAAAAACAGCAGGTACATTGCACCACATTGGCAGTTACAGACTCTGCCTCAACATTCCATAAACTTTACTTTAAAAGCCTTTGAGAAAGAGCAAATGTGCAATCCGTAATGCAATTTCTCCATTCACGGTTTCAGAAAAATGTGTCCAATTTAAAATATGTGTTCTCAAACTGTATAGGCAGTGCGAAATCTCCTTCCTGCTGAGATGCCATGAATAATTCTGCTTGGAAAGTTCTCTGAGCAGGTCTTTTGAGCATCTCCATTTGCATGTATTTTCCAGAGGGAGGAGTGGTTAACTGGAAGTATTTCCCTTTGCTTTCTTTTGTCTTCTTTGGATAAAAGGATGATTTTAACTTTTGCTTTATTTTTTTAGAAGATGGTCTAAATAACATAAAATATCAAACAGTTACATGAATGCTCTGGGAAATATGCTTGCTTCTCTTCTTGAAAGTAGACATGTAGGAAATGTTCTCATTATTTTCCTCCAGTCTTCTGTCTAAAGTAGAAGGCAATCATATCAGTTTAGCCACATCTTTTTACTGTAAAACCACACCTGTCGGCTTGTTTCCATCCTTCGCCTATGTGCTATATGTGGCTCTAAAGAAAAGAGATGACAGCAGTGGCCCAACATTAGACTCTTACCTTAGAGTGCTGAACGATTGTTACTGAACTCAAAGCTCTATTTTATTTCATGAAATTTTAAATCTTTACTTTAAAAACAAAATTTTAGATAAGGCATGACCATGTACCGAAGGTTGGCCCCAAACCCACAATTTAGCTAAGGTTGGACTCAAACCTGCAACTCTTCTGTTTTATGTAATACATGGGACTCTAGGGGTGCAATAGTAAAATTGAACTGATTTTTCTATGTACATTCAACTAATGCACAGAGCTAAATGGACCACATTCTGGTCCATCCCTAGAGAAAAAAAAAAATGTTTTTTAATATGCCAATGTCCAAAGCTTTCATAAAGAGTCAACAATTCCTGCACCAGAAGGGAAAAATAAAATCGTTCTTTTCCAAAAATTAAAAAAAAAAAATTAACATGTGTGAAAATACATATCTATGCAGAAACCCCAAGGGCTTCATTCACTTATGAAATCAACCACGGTAGGTATCCTCTCATGATGCTTCTTTCTTATGCATGTGTGTATTCATGCATGCATGCATGTTAGGTGCATCTGTATGTGCAGGCCAGACAGAGCTCCATCTCACATTTTTTCAGACCCTCCTTTTTTTTTTCTATTTTCTTTTTTTTTCCTGAGATAAGGAGGAGCTAGGGGGGTTGGGTAGGCTGGCAGGTGAGCAAACCCCAGAATCTACCCACGCCCCTCCTCCCTGCTCCTGACCCCCAGTGCTGAGATGGAGCACAGGCTTGTGCTCCCACAACTAGACAGTTTTGACCTGGTTTCTGGGGCTAGAACCCAGGACTAAAGGACAGAAGGCCTTAGGAAGGCTTTAGCTAACCTATCCCAGCCTCACTGACTCTACAGGTGGAAGGATTCACTGCTAAATTAAGCCTTTGTTCCTCCCCCAAATTCTAAACCACAAGATAGAACAGGATGTAAATATGTGTACATTTGTGTTTTTTTCTTATTTATTTATTTATTCACTTTATATCTCGTTATAGCCCCCTCCTTTGTTTCCTCATGGTCCTACCATTACATGCCTTTCCCCCATCAATTTCATTTCAAATTAAAATCAACACTTGGATTTTACTTTTGCCCTCACGATTATGTTCATAATAGTTAACCAAAGAGAAATGGACACACACACACACACACACACACACAGTTCATGCTTTCTTGATGTATGTTTAGCATTTTCCATTGGAACAAAAGGGGGAAAGGTTCTGAAATAGTCCATTCTGTGCATCTGCTTCAAATTGAACAGCTTTCTTACACTTGCAAAATCATTTTGTTACAATGAATCCAAATGCAGTAAAAAGACCCTTGACGGCTGTGTATTTCCCCTTCTCCTGGAAAAGTCGAGGGCAACTGTATTTGAAGGGCTCATTCTTGTCAAATATGAGAAGCTGAATGAAAAAAAAAGGCATATTTTATGCTGCAAACAACAGCGCTAGCATAGCAAGAAACTCACACTCCAGTAGGGAAAGTGCCTTTGTGAAGAAAGCCAGACATCAGGTTTCATGACAAAGCTGAGACTTTTTACAAGCTGAGTTGGGATTTTTTTTTCCTCCAAGTTGAATATAAAATGTTCACAGTCAGGAAAACGTCCCTCTTAGAAGGTTCCTCACAAGGTCCGCCAGGCTCTTGGGCATCTGCACGCACTACTGCCCCGCTTCCAGAGTCTCCAGTGCTCATACTGAATGACAGAGCAAGCTGAAATGCGGTTTTCCCCCTGTACTTTCTAAAACGTTGGAATGTTTCAGCGGCTTGGATAACAGGACTCACAGTGTTTTGCTGGAACTTTCTTTGCCCCTCCATTGCCTTACTTCATCTACACAAGCAATCTACCTCTAAGTGACGCAGTCTGCCCTAAAGGTAATTTTTTGAAGTTTGGCAATCGGGGGAGATGACTCAGTAGGGAAGAGCAGAAGCATGTGGGCATGGGCTTTCACCCTGGAACAGCAGAGAAAGATGAGCTGAGGCTTAAACCATAATTTTACAAATGATTTTAAGTATAACAAATTATGGTCAAACTAAGCAATAACAACAAAAAAAATAAGTGCTGTGGCAGAAAAAAAAAATTACAATGAACTGTGGTATGGGACTCCGGATTGCACAGGCTAAACTATGTGAAAAAAGAAATAAAGGAAGTGAGTTGTATTATCTGTGTTCATGCTGTTTTATCATGTGGCAATTTACAACAATACAAACATGATATAAAAAGGAAACACAAAAGAATGAAAGAATTTGTCACATCAAAGAGACAGGGACCAGAGTTCGGGATACCAAGGTGCCACCAACTTGCAAGACAAGGAACTAAAGAGAGAGGACCCACAGGAAAAAAGAGCTACAGAGAAGGCTTCACTAAAAAGCTCCCCGTCAGTTTGTACTGAGTGTGCACAGGGAGCTCTTGAGATGCACAGAGACCTGGAGTAAAAGAAAGAAACCTTTTCAATGTGGCGGATGATGGAGTCATTCCCAGCCTTAATAACTAGCTGCAAAGCATCATCAGTGAGACAGACGGTTTACCTGACAATAACAGAAGGGGATACATTAGTGGTGAAACTATTTGTCTTTAAAATGAGGGCTGTTTTGGACTCTCCCTGAGGATGCTAGATATTATTATCATGGCCAGCTTTAATCTTCAACTTGGATAGAATCTAGAATGTCCTAGGAAGAGAGGCAGGAAGAAGGATGGCTTACAGCAGCTTAGCCGGTGGTTTGTTGGTCTAGAACTCTCTAGATAAGGTTAATTGATGTTGGAAGACCCAATCCACTAAATTTGGGACCTGGACTGTATGTAAGGTGAAGATAGGCTAAGAAAGGAGTGTAGGCACTGTTTACTTTTGATTACGGATGAGGCAAGATGCTTCATGATGATAAGGCATGATGTCCATGATGATGGACCCATTCTCCCATAAGTTTTTTTTCCCAGCGTGTATTATCACAGTGAGAGGAAGTGGAACTAGGCAAACACACATCAGGAAGTCATGTAGATTGTGTGGCATCATCTTCAGAGAATGGTCAGTAGGAGGAGACAGACAAAACACCTGACACCTGAAAACATTTCACATTCCACAGAACATATTAAACAATGGACATAAAAGCATGAATGAAGGTCAAAGACGAGAAAAATAAAAACAAAGCAATCCACATCAAAATGTATCATAATAAAAATCCCACATGCTAGAGTGAGAGAGACACACACACACATTTTTGTTGGTAGAATATCTAGAAAAGCAGGGTAGGCAGGGCTACCATGTGTCCAGCAATTTCGCTGGTGGAACTATAATTTTAAATCATTTGGTATCTTTGGAAAGTACCTAAGGATGCACAAACACCCTAAAGATCATCTCCTCAAAAACTTACTGAATTCCACCAAGATCAATGAGAATGATTGACTTCTAAGCCAATCCTGCTCTTCCTCGCTAAGGCTCACTCAGTAGCCCTGAAATCTTTGTAAGCAGTTGTGGCAATCAAGACAGGGCCTGAGTACTATAAATAAAGTCTTATTGAGAGTAGAGGGAATCTAAAAAGTTTCAGATAGACTTTTTTTAATTTTTATTAATTACAGTTTATTTACTTTGTATCCCCCCTGTACCTCCCTCCTTCCTCCCCTCCCAATCCCACCCTCTTTCTTCCCCACCCCTGTCCCTCTAAAACTGATACTCCAGCCAAGGACCACTCATGGAGATGGCCTGACACCCCTGCACAAAGGTAGCCTATGACAGTTCAATATCCAAGTGGGCTCCATAGTAATGGGGACAGGGACTGTCTCTGACAGGAACTGATTGGCCTGTTCTTTGATCACCTCCCCTCGAGGGGGGAGCAGCCTTGCCAGGCCACAGAAGACAATGCAGCCTCTCCTGATGAGACCTGATAGACCAGGATCAAAGGGAAGGGGAGGAGGACCTCCCTCATCAGATAGACTTTTTAAA